>NC_073254.2:56363000-56980000 GCF_029289425.2 Pan paniscus | reverse complement strand
TTTCTGGACTTAGGGATGAGTGATTGTGGACATGTAATAGAATTTGATGCTTGATAAGGAAGAGTGGGAGAAACAGAGGGGCTGGATTGTCTGTTAGCAACCATTCTGGGGACCGAACATCAGCTTTTCCAGGGGTTGGAAATGTGGGAAGACCTAGAATGCTAGCCAACCTAACACCAACCTGAGGATGAAGACAGAGCACAAATAAGTTCAGGCCAACTGAAGTGCAGGGAAACAGAGCTAGAGATACTGGATCAGTCTTAAACTTGACTACCTCTGGAATTGTAGTGATGACAACCAAAATATTTCCTTATAATTTAAATTAAATTGAGTTGGAGTTATTTTTATTGGGAAAAAAAGGCATCCTGAGAGCTGAGCTGGAAGCTTGGGAAAGATATTTCTCCAAATCCCTTGCCAGTAGATCCCAGGAAAGATTCTGCCAATGAGAAACATTTACAGAAGATCTGGAAGGCACAGCATCAGAAACCATAATTTTTCCTCCAGCTGTGAGGGGCAGATATGTGACATTTGACAGACAGGACATTCAGCAGCAGCCTCTGAAAATTACCCCTGTGGGTGCTGTAGGCATCAGTGGTGATTCTCTTCAGTTCCTCATCTAGATGACAGGAGAAACTTTTACATTCTTTGAAGTCAACCATGGCATGATTATGAGAGCTCGTGGCACTTTTTCTAGATTTCCAAAAGTTGAAAAATGTGAACTTTTGAAATTGGAATATCAGATCAATGGACATAATTTTAAAGAGAGCAATTCTATTATTAATCAGGATGAGAGCTGTTTTAGGTCAGAAGGAAAACATTTTCAAGCTTTAACAAATAGCTGTTTAGAATTTATCATGTACTATATCTGACACTGCTGGAGACACCATGATTTAACAAGCTGGTCTGCCCTTAAGGAGATGGACCAGAGAAGAAGTGGGTTTGACTATATTAAACAACAATGGCTTAAACATAAAAGGCTTATTCATTTACAGAAAAGAAGTCTAGAGGAGATAGTCCGGGAATGTAAGAGTGGCTCTACAAAGCCATTGGATACTGGGCTCGTTCCATCTTTCTCCTCCATTGTTCTTAGTCAGTGGCTTCCATCCTGAAGTTTACCCGATGGTCCAAGACAGCTTTCTTAGCTCCTTTCTTCATCCCTCTTCACCTCAGGCAGCGGGAGTGTGAAAGCAGGAGAGGACAAAAGGTCCGGCCTTCCTGAAGAATCTGCTCCCCTTAAGCAATCTTCCTGTAAGTTCTAATGTTTTTTAGAACTTATATCTTTTTTTTTTTTTCAGATGGAGTCTTGCTCTGCCACCCAGGCTGGAGTGCAGTGGCACAATCTTGGCTCACTGCATCCTCCTCCTCCCGGGTTCTAGCAATTCTTCTGCCTCAGCCTCCCAAGTAGCTGGGATTATGGGCGGGCACCACCACACCCGGCTAATTTTTGCATTTTTAGTAGAGATGGGGTTTCACCATGTTGGACAGGCTGGTCTTGAGCTCCTGACCTCAAGTGATCTGCCCACCTCAGCCTCCCAAAGTGCTGGAATTACAGGCATGAGCCACTGTGCCCCGCCAAGAACTTAACATCTTATTGATCAGAATGTATTGACGTTACTGTACTTGGCAAGGGAGATTAGAAAATGCAATTTTTATGTGGTCGTTTGCCACCCTGAATAATTGGGATTCTGTTACTAAAAAGCAGGGAAGAATGGATTTTCGGATGGCAACTTATAATTTCTGCCTAAAGAAGTTAGAATTTACCTGGAGAAATAAGAACCTGTAGGCTTGAAAAGACAATTAATAATGTATTCAAAAGGGCCAGGCAGTGAGCGGCAGAGAAGTTTGGTGGAGGAGGAGAAGGTGTCCAGGCCTCCCAAGAAATACTTCTTAGGAGAACCAGGATTTGATCTCCCGTTTGAGGATGTGTAGAATTCATAGCTACAAAAAACTAGGAGGCCATCTCAGCAGGAGTTGCTGACCTGAGCAGAAGCCCCAAGGCTGGGCAGAGCAGATCTGCTCTGGGCAGGATCATCAGCGACCAACTGGACCAGACATTGGGCTGGGGCATAATGGAGTGTTAGGCTAGATGGGAAGGAGTATTGACTGCTTTTTAAAAATCACCCAAAGCAAAAGTTCCAAGACCTCTTTTCTAGGATAAAATATGAGCACTGAATTTGTTTCCCTGTTCCTGGAATTGACACTCTTGTATTCTCTATACAACTCATACCAGCAGAAATGATCGAAATATTTACTTCAATGAATTCCCCTAATTTTGGACTGTCCAAAATAGTACAAAGAGTGTAACCAGTGAATATATGACAACAGCAATAAAAATAAATGCATGAGAAGCCCAAGACCACAGTCCAAGGCTATTATTCATTAAATGAGAGGAGAAAAAGTCTACAAATAAAGCGTTCTGGGTCTTTTTCCTAAATATTAATTGTTTATTTCATGATTCTTTTCCAATCTAAACAGACCTTAAGCTGCCCCTTCTTAATATGCTCCCATAAAGGATTATAAACCAGAGAGGAGCTTGGTTTAAACAAAGTAATCAGAAAGTAAGCAATCTTCTCTTTCTCTCTGGCTCCCAGCTTGTTTTGTCTGTTAGGAAACTTTTCTCTTTAGTGTGCAGATCTCAAGGTCAAACAGAGGTCACCCTTCTGCTTTTTGAGGTATGGGTGCTTTCACATTATTTGCTCATTTTTATTGCTGAGAATAACCATCCATTTGCCCAAATAACTGGGGCCTCCCCAACACAAAGACTTGAGGGTGGACACTGGCAGGGGGTTTAATCTCATTCAATGCAAAGCAAACAAGTTCAAATCTCATTAAATGGTGGACAAATGCAGCAAGAATACAAACATTTCCAATTTAGAAAAGGAAGATAGAAATATGACACAGAAGTATTCTAATCATTTAGTAGAATAAATCGTACCAACATGATACTAAAACTGTCAACTTGGTGGAAAAAAGGATAAAACTCCATTAATAATACAACAGCAATGCTTACTTTTTCACATGAGGAAAATTCCATTAAAACAAACAGCCTGGGGCTTTCAAATTGCTTTTGTTCAAGATCAGTGGAATATTGTTATAAAGACCATATTGCTAGCAATGACATTTTGGATCTGAAGATGAAACTTAGCTGATTTTTTAGGGTGAACCAGGAGAGATGGGGTAGTTGCACAAAGGGCTATATGTGAATAACCCCCTTTATGCAAATTTTAAAAATGTAGACCCAGTGAGATTCTGTGACTCATGCATGTAATCTTAGCATTTTGGGAGGCTGAGGTGGGAGGATCGCTTAAGCCCAGGAGGCTGCAGTGAGTTGTGATCGTGCCACTGTATTCCAGCCGGGGTGACACAGTGAGACCCCATCTTAAGGAAAAAAAAAAAAAGAAGAAACAGACCCTTCACGTGGGTTCACAGCTTGGTTAGAATAGGGCAGGCTGGAATTCAATCCCACTTGTCCCTGCAGCCAGGGGATAAATTGTACAGCCTTTGCAGAGGCCTTGGTTGCACACGATTGTCCTTTGAAGGCCTGTTTATAAATTAGCTTTCTGGGCAAGGTGCAGTGGCTCACGCCTGTAATCCCAGCACTTTGGGAGGCCAAGGCGGGCGGATCATGAGGTCAGGAGATCGAGACTAGCATGGCCAACATGGCGAAACCCTGTCTCTACTAAAAATAGAAAAAATTAGCCGGGCGTGGTGGCTGATGCCTGTAATCCCAGCTACTCGGGAGGCCGAGACAGGAGAATCACTTGAACCCGGGAGGCGGAGGTTGCGATTGCCACTGCACTCCAGCCTGGGCTACAGAGAAAGACTCTGCCTCAGAAAAAAATAAAAAATAAAAATAAAATAAATTGGCTTTCTGGAATTTGTTTCTTGAGCCATTATGGCATAGGCCTCACTGTATGAAACCTTTTAAATTACACATAAAATTTCCCATTTCAGGATTTGGACTAATGCTTTCCCCCGACCCCCCTGCCCCCGGTTTTTAAAGTACTTTAGATTCATCCTACAAAGGTTTGAGCTCTCGACCCCTCCCCACCTACCCAACTATGACATAATTATGGTGCATCTGGCCAGATATTGTACAAAGTCTGCCACAGGCCTTGTCTATACGGTCAGAATTCTCAACTGACATATGCTCTCCGAAGGTGCTGTCTTAACTTAGGTTCCCTTAAAAGCAGACCTAAAGAAAAGGGTTTTGATATAAGTACTTTATTTCAGAGGTGGTCCCAGGAAGCACAGTGAGAGGCTGGGGAATTGAGACAAGAAAATAGGAAATGTCGATAAAGGATGCATCAATGAGCAGGCTACTGCTGTGGGCAACTGAGGCCCAATCCCGCTAGGGACTCTCTGAAAGTGCAAAACACAGCTCAGAATTGTCCAGCTAGGGCTGTGCATGGTGGCTCACACCTGTAATCCCAGTACTTTGGGAGGCTGGGGCGGGCAAATCACTTGAGGTCAGGAGTTCGAGACCAACCTGGCCAACATGGTGAAATCTGGTTTCTGCCAAAAAATACAAAAATTAGCCGGGCGGGGTGGCACTTGCTTGCAGTCCCAGCTACTCGGGAGGCTGAGGCAGGATAACTGCTTGAATCCAGGAGGCAGAGGTTGCAGTGAGCTGATATTGCACCACTGCACTCCAGCCTGGGCCCCAGGGTGAGACCCTGTCTCAAAAAAGAATTGTCCAGCCAGGACAAGGAAGCTGAGGTATTTATTCCCCAACTCCCACCCTTGTTGATTTATTATTGCTCCTGGGAGCAAGGATTGACATAGTATTGAGCCAGAGAAGGCTAAGAGGTGGAAGAAGCAGGTACTTGGGATATGAAACCATTGGTGTGCACAAGAACCTCCACCAAAACTGGTGGTTTCCCAGGTGGTCTGAGGGGCTATGGATGGCACACTGACAACGGCTCCCTCCCAAGTTGCCCCCTGCATATCTGATGCTAATGTGGCTCCTGGTGGTCTCTGCCCTCTTTACCTCACTAGATGTGTGGGGCAGAAAAAGCTTGAGAACCGTTTGTGTACTGAGTGGCTCTTCAGACCTCACTCATGCTCTTAGGATATGTTCTTTCTCCCCATTTTCTTCCTACATCAGTGCCTTCTACTCATTCACATATAATTAAACACACAGAAATGAATCCTATTTGCACAGCATATTGATTTTCTCAGGGTTTGCTTTTGAGCAAACCAAAATGAAGAGGCTGCTCCTAGATGGAGATGCCAATAAGAATAAAGAAGCTCCAGCAGCCTTGAGAACAAAGGGAATTTCTATCCCAGCACTCAGCCAGTTCCCATACTCCTGCATTGGGTTGGGAAGTTCTGGGCCTAGATCTTCTTGGTCACCAAGTCCTGCTGATATGCTTTTGTACCAGTGGTTCTAACTTTTCTGTGGTTGGGAACCCCTTTGAGAATCCAATGAGAACCATGGATTTGCTCCCTAGAATCATGTGCAAATACACACACACATAGATACATTATTTTCCTACAGTTTTAGGGGATCCATATAACCCCAGAAGCTCCTCTGGGATGTTCTGACACTTAAGCAATGGTTTCGTGTGTCCATTTTTCTTCATCGGATGTGTCCATTTCTCCTCATTTCTACAGCCCAAATGCCTTAGTTGGGTTTGCCTGGCGTCCTGATTCTGTCTTTGACATGATACAATGAATTGATGAAGAGCCAGACAGTTAGGGATCAATCATCCCAACTGTGCTACACATTAGCTGCTTGCCTTTGGGCAAGTCTCTTAGCTCCTTGGTGTGTTGGTTTCCTCATCTGTACAATGAAGATAGCAACAGTCCTCACCGTGTTATGAGGGTCAAAGTGTTAGTAAATGTAAAACTCATGACTGTCTTAGTCTATTTTGTGCTGCTATAGCAAAATATCTGAGACTGGATAATTTATAACCACTCAAAATTTATTTTCTGACAATTCTGGAAGCTGAGAAGTCAAAGATTAAGGCACCTGCAGATTCATGGTCTGGTGAGAGTCTAGTCTCTGCTTCCAAGATGTTGCCTTGAATGCTCCATCCTCTGGAGGGGAGGAATGCTCTGTGCTCACATGGACAAAGGCAGAAGGCAAGAGAGCTGAACATGGGTGAAGCCTCTCCTTACTCAATCTCATTCACAAGGAGCCCTCATGGCCTAATTACCTCTTAAATGCCTCACCTCTCTGTACTATTACATTGGCAACCTCTACACTTTGGAGGGGACGCATTCAAACCATAGCAAAGAGTGCCTGGCACATATCAACTGTCACGTACATGTGAGCTATTGTAGTTGTTATTTAGATGGAGGCCATTGCTTTGGAAAGTAGGGTGACATAATGGAAAGAGTCAATCAACAATGGGTACAAATCTTTCCTCTCTCAATTACCAACTGTGTGATTTTGAGAAAAATAAGTTTTATTAAAAATTCTTTTGGCCTAAATTTCTTTATCAAGGTCACTGGCTATCTATAAATATTTCGTACTGTCCCTTTTTCTATGCCAAAATGAAATTCATGGGTAATATGATGATCATTCTACACATAAAATTTTAGAAGTAAGTGTAGTATAATAAACAAATATAAAAAAGAAATGATGACAGGAGAACAGTTTATCATTAAAATGCTCAGGCCTCACTATAATAGAAGTCATAATGCAGTTGTCAGATGCTTGCACCTATATGTAGAATCACTGTGAAGATGATAATTCAATAGTAGATTGGTATCGGTGTGTGGCATGTATTGGTGATTTAAATACCATGATCAGTATTGTTGGGTGGTAGATTGTTTTTTTTTTGAAATCTGTCAAAGAGTTAACCACACTTGGTAAAGTTCTCAAAAAAAAAACAAAACAAAACAACAACAACAACAACAAAACACCATAGTTAGAAATGTCCCTCAATTTAAATAGCAGTTTACATTCCTGGAAAAATCAGTGCAAACCTGTGACAAAACACTTTGTGGTTACACAGAAAACAGAGTTAGATTTTAGGTTTAATTATTATAAGCAGGCTTTTCACTCATATAAATATCCAGCAGGACTTTTGAAAGTCGTTTGCAGTGGACAAGAGAAATTCTTTGTTGCGTAGGACTGTCCCATCCATTGAAGGAAGTGTAGCACCCCATTCCCAGCCCACTCATGCCAGTAATGCCAACCCCCCAATCATTGTGATCATCAAAAACTCACCCAAAATGTCCTAAACACACCCAAGTAGGGATGTACATTTCTTGTTAATAACCACAGGGTTAACTAGTCTTGAATCAAAAAAGCCCAAAAACCCAGAACCAGAAAAAGTCTTCCTCAGTCAAGATTTTACTACAGCCTCTCCATGGGACTTCAGTTTCGTGGGAAGGAAACAGGGCTGATGAGACAGTTGGCCAGGGCTGGCACTGGAAAGAAGCCCAAGGAAGGCAAATAGTACCTCCAATCTTCCCCTCACTCCGTCTGCTCCCTTTGCAGGGCTATTTCCAATTTCTCCTTCCTCACAGGCTTTCTCCTTATCCAAATTCTCTTTCAGAAATGGAGATGATACAGGGATTTATGTCTTGGTGCAAATATATACTAATTTATGTCTTTCAAAGCCAAGTGGCCTATGAGAATGTAAAAAGATGCACATCACTAGAAATTAAGGTAATGAAAAATTTATAACAATGATGAGATACTATTTCATACTCACCAAACTGGCAAAAAATTTTTTAAAAAAATCTAACAATGCCAAATCTCAGGAAAAGGTGGAATTATTGGTGCAATCACTTTGGGGAGCAATTTGATTTCATCTATTAAGATTGGAAATGCTCATATCCCACAACCCTGGAAGTCTACTCCTAGATATATACCTTAGAGAAACACTATTTGGTTGCATCAGACGATTTGTGTGTTTGTGGCAGCACTGCTTTTAACAGCGAAAAAACTCAATTGAAAACATTTAAATGTCATCAATAGAAGAACAGATTCACATATCATCATATATTCATACACAGGAATATTATACAGCAGTTATAATGATGAATCACAGCTTTGTGTCTGCACAATGATAAATCTTAAAAACAAAACAGAAAAGCTAATTGCAGGGTATATAGAACATGATACCATTTAAATAGTTTAAAATCCTGTAAAACAATACCATATATTGTTTATAGATACATGAATAAAAGCATAAAACATGTATAAGAATAATTAATACCAACTTCATGATCTGGGTTATCTGTAGAGAAGAAGAATGAGGCTGGGAAGAGGATACACAGAAAACCCTCAGTTGTATCTACAAGGTTTTTATTCTTTTAAAAAATTCTGAAAGAAATGTGACAAAATGTTGAGATTTAATTTGATATAGATAGTGCTGGATATACTAGGTAGTCATGATATATTTTACATATTTCTATGAGAAATATTCCATGATAAAATAATTTTAAAAACTGACCTCTAAGGGGTATTTTTATTCTTTTTTTTTTTTTGAGATAGAGGCTCTCACTGTCGCCCGGGCTGGAGTGCAATGGCACGATCTCAGCTCACTGCAACCTCTGTCTCCCGGGTTCAAGAGATTCCTCCTGCTTTAGCCTCCCGATTAGCTGGGATTACAGGCACCTGCCACCACGCCTGGCTAATTTTTTGTATTTTTAGTAGATATGGGGTTTCACTATGTTGGTCAGGCTGATCTTGAACTCCTGACCTCGTGATCTGCCCGCCTCAGCCTCCCAAAGTGCTGGGATTACAGGTGTGAGCCACCGCACCTGGCCTTTTTTATTCTTTATTTAACAGATTCTTTTTGACCTTCTGGACACCAGATGTTGAAACAGAGAGAGTTCAACATGGAACAGGATACAAGCCCAGACTTTAGATAGTGCTTCTCAAACTTTACTGTGCATTAGTGTCACTTGAAGGCTTGTTAAAACACAGAATGCTGGGCCCACTCCCAGAGTTTCTGATTCAGTAGGTCCAGGATGGGGCTTGAGAATTTGCATTTCTAAACAAGTTCCCAGTTGATGCTGATGCTGTTGCTGGTTGGGGGAACCATACTTTTTTTTTTTTCTTTTTTTTGAGACAGAGTCTCGCTCTATTGCCCAGGCTGTAGGGCAGTGGCACAATCTCGGCTCACTGCAACCTCTGCCTCCCGGGTTCAAGCAATTATCCTGCCTCAGCCCGCTGAGTAACTGGGATTACAGGCGCACACACCACGCCCAGCTCGTTTTTGTATTTTTAGTACAGATGGGGTTTCACCATGTTGGCCAGGCTGGTCTTGAACTCCTGACCTCAGGTAAACCTCCCACCTCAGCCTCCCAAAGTGCTGGGATTACAGGCATGAGCCAAGGAGCCCAGCCCATGGAACCACACTTCTTAAGTCAATTGACATTCCTGTGGAAGGACAGATTTCATTCATGCTATAAGGATCCCAAAAACTGATGAGGAGAAGTATTTTCTGACCAGCATGCTTGACCAGGTCTCTAAAGGCACACTTATTTTGTTGCCTGCCCTAAGCCAAAAGAAACATCAGTAAGTGCAACTCTTGCTTTTCTTTCTTGTGGTTGTGTATATTTCAATTCATTCCATTAATATCTTAGCTCTCTTGGGCCAAATATCCTTACTGATTGGTGTATATTGTATATAAAACATTAACAGTAGTTATTCTTGGATGATGGAATTATGGATAACTAAAACTTTTTCTAGGCTCGGCACAGTGGCTCAGATCTGTAATCCCAGCATTCTGGGAGGCTGAGGCAGGTGAATTGCTTTGGCTAAGGGGTTCAAGACCAGCTGGGTAACATAGTGAAACCCTGTTTCTACAAAAAAAGATAACAAAACTCAGCCAGATGTGGAGGCATGCACTTCTAGTTCTAGCTACTCAGGAGGCTGAGGCAGGAGAATAACTTGAGCTGGGAGGTTGAGGCTGCCGTGAGCCATGATCACACCACTGTACTCCAGCCTGGGTGACAGAGCAAGACTCTGCCAAAAAAAACAAAAAAAAAGTTATTTTTGTTTGTCTGTATTATCTAACAGTTCCATAACAGAACAAATGTTAATTATATAAGGATAAATTATACTTGAAAGTAAAATACATATATATCAAGCTGTGCTAGGGTCTGTGATGAGGAGAGAGATGCTAAGGAGTAGAATACTAATTATGAGTAAGTTCTTGCCTTTAGAAACTTTATGATCTAATTCAGAAGATAGAACATGCATTTGAAAAGTATTTAGGCTGGGTGTGGTGGTTCATGCTTGTAATCCCACCACCTTGGGAGGCCAAAGCAGGTGGAACACTTGAGGCCAGGAATTCAAGACCAGCCTGGCCAACATGGCGAAACCTCATCTCAGCTAAAAATACACAAGTTAGCTGGGTGTGGTGGCATGCACCTGGAATGCCAGCTACTCAGGAGGCTGAGGCAGAGAATCGCTTGAACCTGGGAGGCGGAGGCTGCAGTGAGCTGAGATTGTGCCACTGGACTCCAGCCTGGGAGCAAGCAATCCAGAGCAAGATTCCATCTCAAAAAAAAAAAAAAAAAGTATTTAGTGATAAAATAAGACAAGCTGTTCAGGAAACAATGTTCATTGAAATGTATAGTTGGCAGGTACTTCCAAATGAAAAAATGATTGGGCTGAGTGGCCCTAGAAGGGGCATGTGAACCCAGCTTTAGATGACAAACCAGCTTGGCATCTTCCAGAGCCTAGGCAGAGGGTTAGGACGGATGCCAGGGCCTCTGTAAATTCCCACAGTGCCTCCACTACACACAGCAGGTGTTGAGTGAACACTGTTGACCGAGCAAAGTGAAGAACTGAACAATTATCGTATGCAGATAGAAACTTTACTTGGGCACAAGTACACACTCAGCATAATAGTGGCTCATGCCCCTCTTAGACTGTGGCCAGAATCTACAAAAACAGAAATGAAGATTAATTCCATTGTGCATTTATGACCAGTCAAGTATGGAAAGAAAGTCTGTAAACTTCTCCTTTTATGTGATTTCTACATTGATGATGACATCCCAAAAGTGCTTCTATGAGTTTGCAAAGAAAGACCCCTTTGAATTGGACACACCTTTAGCTGTGGTCTCCACTTTTGCCCTCAAGATGGGAAAGTTATGTGTGGGTTATTGGTCTTCTAGTTTCTCTGTTCAAAACCATACTTACCCTAAAGGAGTATCTCTTCCTTTCTTTTATGTTTGGGTTGTTAATATTTTTCTGTGTTAAAAAAAAAAAATGCTCACGTCTGTATTCCCAGCACTTTGGGAGGCCGAGGCGGGCGGATCACCAGGTCAGGAGATCGAGACCATCCTGGCTAACATGGTGAAACCCCGTCTCTACTAAAAATACAAAAAATTAGCCGGGCATGGTGGTGGGCACCTGTAGTCCCAGCTACTTGGGAGGCTGAGGCAGGAGAATGGCATGAACCTGGGAGGCGGAGGTTGCAGTAAGCTGAGATTGCGCCACTGCACTCCAGCCTGGGCAACGGAGGAAGACGCCATCTCGAACTCCTGACCTCGTGATTCGCCCACCTCGGCCTCCCAAAGTGCTGAGATTACAGGCGTGAGCTACCACACCCGGCCCGACGCCATCTCAAAAAAAAAAAAAAAAAGCTCAGAGACTTCTACTTCTGGATAAGATGGAATAACAGCTACTGGATTTACCCTTCTGCCTTAAAATGCTAACAAAATAGATAAAAACATATGAAAAAGTAGGGGCAGAGGTAGGAGGGAGGTACAGAGGGGGCTGGATGGAGGAATTACAGAGGGACATGGGGAAACTTTTGAGGGTGATGGAGGAAACTTTTGGGGATGACAGATATATTCATTATCTTGGTGGTGGTGGTACTTTTGCAGGTATATACTTATTTCAAAGCTCATCAATATGGGCAGTTTATTATACCTCAATGAAACGATTTAAAAAGTACTAGAGGGAAAAAATAATACCTTGGAAGCGAATAGCACAGATACCATTTAAAAAATATTCTCGTGCTAATCATTGAATATTTTTTTTCCTTTTAGCAGATTTTTAAAATCACTGTTAAGCAGAGGTGAATATACAGTGGGAAATACTCCACTGTTATTTAATGGGATAATTTACCCTCCTTGTATCACATGTGTTAATACTGTTAAGCACAGGTAGATATTCTGTGACACCAACGAAGTTTAACCTTCTGGACCCTCGCAGAGTTCTTTCCAAAGTCCTGTGCCTAACTTTTTATGTCTAGTTATGTTTCCTTTTTTTTTTTTTTTTTTAAGAAGCCCAAAATTGTGTAAGATTCAAGCTCCACAAAACCTGGATCCAATCCTTGTGTTAAGTGAGCTAAAGAAGTGTTACATGAGCAAATTGTTCCCATTGCTCATGGATGTTCATTTCCTGCCTCCTTCAACAGCAATCCAGAATTGAGCAGGCAATGTAGTGGAGGAGAGCTTTGCCTTAGGTGCTGTCTGTGGCCAAGCCTTGTGGAATTTCAGTTCCAACACCTCCAGAGAAGGGGCATTGAAAAGGTCATGGAAGTGTGATTTGTTTTTACTACATTTGGGCCACATTTCATACTGTTTCTGAGTAAGACACCGTTGTTCTTGTAAAATGTTTCCTTGTTCTTCCTCTCTTCCAACTCAGATCCCACCAGCACCTCAGTTGCCTTCTCAGATCCACCCAGCGCAGAGTAAAATATTCCTCCCCAAAACTCAGAGCATTTAAATTGTGTACCATTCTTGAAGCTATTAGGAGTTTAGGCTCCATTGCCTATAAGCATGAGACCTTGGGTAAGTGACAACCTTTCTGAGCCTAGAGTTCTCCAACACTAATTCATTTGCCACACTGATCATGTGTTAATTTTATAAAGTGCTTTCTGATGGCAATAATAATCCCAACTGATGTCACAGAGTTAATGTGAAGCTTAAACAAGACAATATAGGTAAACACCTTTTGTAAACTACAAAAGGCTGTAAAATACTGGCAGACGTGACATTTCAAATATTTAATGACCAGTAGACACTGGCCTTGACCAATCCAAATAGTCTTCAACCACAGTACTGTTGCAGGGTCCAGGAGGCTCCCTGCCCAGCCAGGCATTAACTCTTTGTCCTGGATTAAGGAAAGTTTGGGATTCTTCAAAGAAAAAGCTGAGATAGTGGGGGCCTAGTGGAGACAGACCCAAGGGGCTACGGCCACAGCTATCAAAAAATGTTTTAGTAACTGAATAAGTAATATGGCTCTAACTTGCATACCACTATATTATAGTATTGCTTAGAAAAAGAAAATAATAATACTCTTTTACTTGCTAAAAAGCAATAGAATTCAGCATCAACTTTTACTTACGTATGCAGTGCACGCACTTTCAAAAGTAGGCATACATAGTGCATACTTTTTCAAAAAGTATATCCAATTATCGACAACTTTCTTTCTTCTTCCACTGGTCTGTAATATTAAACCTGAAAAACCTGCTAATAAATTCTAATTTTTTTTAAGTGAAGACAAGTTTATTAAGAAAGTAAAGGAATAAAGAATGGCTACTCCATAGGATAAGCACAACGTGGGCTGCTAGACTAAGGATATTTACAGTAATTTCTTGATTATATGCTAAACGAGGGGTGAATTATTCATGAGTTTTCCAGGAAACGGGTGGGCACTTCCCAGAACTGAAGTTTCCTCCCTTTTTTAGAGCATACAGAGTAAGTTCCTGATGTTGCCATGGCATTTGTAAACTCTCATGGCGCTGGTAGGAGTGTCTCTTAGCATGCTAATGCATTATAGTTAGTATACAATGAACACTGAGGATGACCAGAGGTCACTTTCATTGCCATCTTGGTTTTGGTGAGTTTGGGCTGGCTTCTTTACTGCAAACTGTTTTATCAGCAAGGTCTTTATGACCTGTATCTTGTGCCTACCTCCTATCTCATCCTGTGACTTAGAATGCCTAACCTCCTGGGAATGCAGCCCAGTAGGTCTCAGCCCTGTTTTACCCAGCCTCTATACAAGATGGAAGCACTCTGGTTTAAACGCTTCTGACAATTCCCCCCTCCCTTTTACAAGGGAACCCTTAATCCTAAGGGTTGTAGAAGGACAAAGTTCCATCTTCTGTAACTTCTTCAGGCTGAATTAGGGGCAATTATATTCCTGCCTAACTATTAGGGTCTCTTGTATTCAGTAGAGAGAAGCTCAGTCAGAAAGCATTGATATGGCAAGGGCCCTTCATAACTCTTGAGTTCTGACAAAAGGTGATATCTAGAAGATTAATAAGTGTTCAATTTAAGAATATATTCAGTAAGCTTACCCTGCATTCCTACACAAAGAGTGCAACACCAATATATTCCATGATAGTAAGGCAAAATGAGCAAAATTATCCCAAATAAACTAAATTAGAAGGCTTTCCATGAACAGGATGACTGTTGGAAGCAAGCTGATGTGGGGTTGCTAGCTGATTCCAATATGTGTCCAGAATTAAAATATTGACCGAGAATAAATCCTAATTTTTGAGGCCTCCTAATTTTTACCCTAAAAATGTCCAGAATACAACCCCAAATTACTTAGCATTCAAAGGAAAATCTCAACTAACAAGTAAAAAGGAATCAACAGACATCAACCTGAAAAAAATACAAATGTTGTAATTTTGAGACAGACTTTTAAACAGCTATTATAACCACACTCAAAGAAGTACAAATGAACACTCTTGAAACAAATGGAAAGATAGAAAATCTCATCAAAGAAATAGAAGATATAAAGAAGATATAAAGGATTTTTTTTTTTTTTGAGATGGAGTCTCACCCTGTCACCCAGGCTGGAGTGCAGTGTTGCAATCTCGGCTCACTGCGACCTCTGCCTCCCAGGTTCAAGTGATTCTCCTGCCTCAGCTTCCTGAGTAGCTGGGACTACAGGCATGCGCCACCACGCCCAGCTAATTTTTTTTTTGTATATATATTTTAAGTAGAGACAGAGTTTCACCATATTGGCCAGGCTGGTCTCAAACTCCTGACCTTGTGATCCACCTGCCTTGGCCTCCCAAACTGCTGGGATTACAGGCATGAGCCCCCACACCCAGCCTAATTTTCTAAATGAAAAATATGATAACGAAAATTAAAATGCAGTGGAAGAGTTCAGTAGGAAAGAGTTCAGAGATGACTGAAGAAAGAGTTCATGACCTTGAAGATGAGTCAATAGAAATTACTCAATCTTAATGGGAGAAAAAAATTGTTTTAATGAAAAGAGCCTAAGGGATTCATGGGACCACACCTAAATGTCTAACAGAAGATATTCAAAGAATCCCAGAGAAATTAGGAAAGGGGAAAGAGAGAAACAAATACCAGGAAACAAATAGTAAAAATGGTAAATACAAGTTCAAATATGCCAAAAATTACATTAAATGCCAATGGTTTAAACAAACCAATTAAAAAACAGGGATTGTCCAAAAAATTTTTAAAATAAAGACCCAAAGATATGCTGTGTACAAGAAACCAGTTTTAAATATAATATCATATGTAACTTAGAAGTAAAAGAATGTAAAAAGATATACAATGCCAACAAAAGTTGGAATGGCTCTGTTAACATTAAGAAAAGTAAACTTTAAAGCAAGAAAAATGAACAGGAATAAAAAGAGACATTACATAATAGAAAATAAGTCAATTTCTCAAGAAGACCTAATAATCCTAAATGTATATGCACTAAACCACTGAGCTTTAAGATACATGAAGCAAAAACTGATAGGCAAATCCATGATTATAGTTGGAGATTTCAATACTCTTCTCTCATTAGTAAATGAAACTAGACAGAAAATCAGCAAGAATATAGAAAAGATGAACACCACCACCAAACAAGTGAATCTAATGTACGTTTGTAAAATACTCCACAAAATACACTCCAAAATACACTCCTGTGTGTATTTTGAATACACATAGAAACTTCACCAAGACAGACTATATCCTGGGCCATAGAACAAAATTTAAAAGAATTGAAATTATATAAAGTATGTTCTCCAATCATAATGGAGTTGAAATAGAAATCAATAACAGAAAGATAACTGATAGATCACCACACCCTTGGAAATTAAACAACACATATCTCAGTAACCTATGGGTCAAAGAAAAAAAAAAAAGTCCCAAGGGATATTAGAAAATATGTTTGAGTATTCTATTCTATATACTCATACTCTATGTATGAGTATATAGAAATTTGTGGGATGAGGTTAAAGCAGTGCTGTTTTGGTTTGGATGTTGGAGCTTAAACCCCAAGGTGATGGTATGGAGAGGTGGGGCCTTTGGGAGGTGATTAAGCTAAGAGGATGGGACTAGTGCCCTTATAAAAGGGATTGAAGAAGTGAGTTCATCTCCTTTTAGCCTTTTTTGCTTTCCTCCATGAGGACACTGCAAGAAGGTGCCATCTTGGGAGCAGAGAGCAAACCCTTACCAAACACCAAAGCTGCTGGTGCCCTGATCTTGGACTTCCCAGCCTCTAGAACTGTGAGAATACATATCTATTATTTATATATTATCTAGTCTAAGGTATTTTGTTATAGCAGCAGGCATGGACTAAGGAATTGGTACAGAGAGTGGGGTGTTACTATAACAAGTACCTGAAAATATGGAAGTGAAGTGGCTTTAGAACTGGGTAATGGGTAGAGGCTGGAAGAGTTTGGAGGTTCATGCTAGGAAAAGCCTGGATTGCCATGAACGGAGCATTAAGGGCAATTCTGGTGAGGGTATAGAAGAGAACTGTAGGGAGAAGCTAAATCTTAGAGATTATCTAAGTGGTTGTAAACAGAATATTGGTAAATGGCAAATGGCAGTTCCACTGAGGTCTCAGAGAGAAATAAGTTATTGCGAACTGGAGGAAAGGCCATCCTTGATACAAAATGGCAAAGAACTTAGCTGAATTGTGTCCATGTCCTAGTGCTTTGTGGAAGACAGAACTTATAAGTGATGACCTAGGATATTTGGCAGAAGAAATCCCTAAGCAAAGTGTTGAAGGGGTGGCATGGCTTCTTTTGACTGCTTATAGCAAAATGTGAGAAGAGAGGAACAAATTAAAGATAAAATTTATAAAGAAAAGATAAGCAGAACTTAAAGAGTTGGAAAATTCTCAGCCTGGTCATCTGAAGAATAAGAAAGCATGCTCCAGAGAGAACACCAAGAGTGTGGCCAAGTGACCTTTGATAAGGGGATTAGTATGGTTAGAAGGAAGCCAGATGCTATTCTCAAGATAATGGAAGAATGGAACAGATATGATGGCTCATGCCTATCATCCCAGCACTTTGGGAGGGCGAGGCAGGCAGACAGCTTGAGCTCAGGAGTTCAAGACCAACCTGGACAACATGGTGAGACCTTGTCTCTACAATAAACACAAAAATTAGCCATGTGTGGTGGTGGCATGCATCTGTAGTTCCAGCTACTCAGGAGGCTGAGGTGGGAGGATCACTTGAGCTCAGGAGGTTGAGTCTACCGTGAGCCATGATTCTGCCACTGCGCTCCAGCCTGGGTGACAGAGCAAGACCCTGTCTCAAAAACAAACAAACAAACAAACAAAACAATAATGGAAGAAGGACTCTGAAGGCATTTTGGAGTCTGTCAGGGCTGCCACTGCCATCACAGTCCCAGAGTGCCAGGATCTGGAGAGCAGAATGGCTTCAAAGGAGGGGATCAAGGCACCCTCAGGAGCTTAGGCTTGCTGCCCAGGGCCAATTTACATTTCTGCTCCAAGCGTTCCAATGCATTGTTCTTTAGTCACTCCAGCTGTGGCTCAAGCTAGCTACCTTGTTCCTCAAGGTATTTTGTTATAGCAGCAGGAACAGACTAAGACAAGTATTTAAAGGAAAGTTTATACCATTAAAATGCTTACATTAAGAAAAAAGAAAGGTCTAGGCCGGGCATGGTGGCTCACGCCTGTGATCCCAGCACTTTGGGAGGCTGAAGTGGGCATATTGCTTGAGATCAGGAGTTCGAGACCAGCCTGGCCAACATAGTGAAACCCTGTGTCTACTAAAAATACAAAAATCAGAAGGGTGTGGTGGCTGATGCCTGTAATTCCAGCTACTTGGGAGGATGAGGTGGAAGAATAACTGGAACCTGGGAGGCTGAGATTGCAGGGAGCCGAGATCAAGCCACTGCACTCCAGCCTGGGCGACAGAGTGAAACTCTGTCTAGAAAGAAAGAAAGAGAGAGAGAGAGACAGAGGAAGGAAGGAAGGAACGAACGAAGGAAGGAAGGAAGGAAAGAAGGGAGGGAGGGAGGGAGGGAAGAAAAAAAAACCCACAAAGGTCTCAAAGCAACAAATTAGTCTTCTACCTTAAAAAACTAACAAAAAGAAGAGCAAAATAAAATCCAATGCAAGCAGAAGGAAGGAAATAATAAAGAGGAGAACTCAATAACATTGATTACAGAAAAACAATAGAGAATATCAATAAAATAAAAAGATCTCCAAGCTCAGATAGGTGAATTTCTATTAAACTTTTAATGAACAAATAGCACCAATTCTACACAATCTTTTTCAGAAAATAGAAGAGAAAGGAACACTTCCCAGTTCATATTATGAGGCTGGACAAAGACAATACAGGAAAACTATAGACCAATAGCCTTCATGAACAGTACACAAAAATTTTCATGAAAAATTAGGAAATTGAATCCAGCAATATGTAAAAAGAATAACATTTGGCCGGGTGCGGTGGCTCACACCTGTAATCCCGGCACTTTGGGAGGCTGACGTGGGCAGATCACAAGGTCAGGAGTTCGAGACCAGCCTGACCAACATGGTGAAACGCTGTCTCTACTAAAAATACAAAAATTAGTCAGGCATGATGGCACATGCCTGTAATTACAGCTACTCAGGAGGCTGAGGCAGGAGAATCACTTGAACCCAGGAGGCAGAGGTTGCAGTGAGCCGAGTTTGTGCCACTGCACTCCAGCCTGGGTGACAGAGTGAGACTCCATCTCAAAAAAAAAAAAAAAAAAATTTTCATGACCACATGGGGTTTATCCTAGATCCTAGGAATGCAAGGCTGGTTCCATGTTCAAAAATCAATTATTATAATCCACCAAATTAAAAAACCAGAGAGTAAAAATGACAAGAGCATATCAAACAATGCAAAAAGAAAGCATTTCAGAAAGCCCAGCATTCCTTAATGGTAAAAACCCTCGGCAATCTAGAAATAAAAGAGAATTTCCTTTATTTGATAATTTACAAAATACCAAAGTGAACATCATACTTAATGGTAAAAGACTGAATACTTTCCCCTAGGATAGAAAACAAGGCAGGGATGTCCACTTTCATCTCTCCTATTCAATATGGTACTGGAAGTCCTAGCCAGTACAGTAAGGCAGAGAAAAAAAGTAAAAGGCATACAGATTAGAAAGAAAAATACTGTTCCTATTTGCAAGTGATGATTTTCTTTTTTTTTTTTTTTTTTTTTTTTTGAGACGGAGTCTCGCTCTGTCGCCCAGGCTGGAGTGCAGTGGCGCGATCTCGGCTCACTGCAAGCTCTGCCTCCCGGGTTCACGCCATTCTCCTGCCTCAGCCTCCTGAGTAGCTGGGACTACAGGCGCCCGCTGCCACGCCCGGCTAATTTTTTGTATTTTTAGTAGAGACGGGGTTTCACCGTATTAGCCAGGATGGTCTCGATCTCCTGACCTCGTGATCCGCCCGCCTCGGCCTCCCAAAGTGCTGGGATTACAGGCGTGAGCCACCGCGCCCGGCCAAGTGATGATTTTCTATGTAGAAAATCCCAAGGAATATCCAAAGAAACTCCTACCCTAATTAATGAATTTATTATAGTCCCAGTGTATAAAGTCAACTCAAAAAAATGTATCATGCTTCTATATACTTTATTTTAAAATTTGGAAACCAATATTTTAAAAAATACTAATTAAAATTTTAAAATGAGAAATACTTAGGTATAAATATAACAAAACTTGTGCAGGATATCTATATGCTGACAAGTATGAACACTGATGAAAGAAACCAAAGAAGACATAATAAATGGAGAGACATAATGTGGGTTGGAAGATTTAATTTAGTTAAAATGTCAAATTCTTCTCACATTAATCTATAGATGTAATGCAATTCCAATAAAAATTCCAATAGGACTTTTGTAAGTATACACAAGCTGATTCTAAAATTTATTTGGAAAGGCAAAGGGATCAGAAGAGCCAAAACCATTTTTAAAAAGAAGAATAAAGCAGGAAGAACAGGTCTACCCGATTTTAAGACTTGCTGTAAAGTAACAGTAATCTGGATAGTGTGCTATTGGCAGAGGATAGATGCACAGGCCAATTAATAAGGAGAAAATGTCCAGAAATAAAGTCACAAATGTGGATTGCTGAAAAAGGTACAAACGCAATTAAATGGAAAAGTGATAATCTTTTTAACATGTGGTATTGGAACAACTGACATCTGTATACAAAAATATTCCACAAAAAAAATAAAAACAGGCTGGGAACAGTGACTTGCACTTGTAATCCCAGCACTTAGGGAGGCTGAGGTGGGAGGATTGCTCAAGCCATGAGTTCGAGACCAGCCTAGGCAACATAGAGCTCATCTCTACAAAAAAAAAAAAAAATGAGCCAGGAGTGGTAGTGCATGCCTGTAGCCCCAGCTACTTGGGAGGCTGAGGTGGGAGGATCACTTGAACCTGGGAGGTCAAGGCTGGAGTGAGCCGAGATTGTGCCAGTGCACTCTAGCCTGGGTGACAGAATAAGACCCTGTCTCAAAAACAAACAAACGAACACACAACAACAACAACAATAACAACAACAAAATTAAAAACAAAAAAGTTTCATCTCAATCTCACACCTTATATAAAAATTAACTCAAAAATGCATCATAGATGTAAAAATAAAATGTAAAACTATACAACTTTTAGAAGAAAACAGTAGAAATGTACATGATTTGGGATTAGGGAGTGTTCTTAGACCTAACATCAAAAGTACAACCTGGCCGGGCGCGGTGGCTCATGCCTGTAATCCCAGCACTTTGGGAGGCCGAGGCAGGCGGATCACGAGGTCAGGAGATCGAGACCATCCTGGCTAACACGGTGAAACCCTGACACTACTAAAAATACTAAAAATTAGCCGAGCGTGGTGGCAGGCGCCTGTAGTCCCAGCTACTCGGGAGGCTGAGGCAGGAGAATGGCGTGAACCCGGAAGGCGGAGGTTGCAGTGAGCCGAAATCGCGCCACTGCACTCCAGCCTGGGCGACAGAGGGAGACCCGTCTCAAAAAAAAAAAAAAAAAAAAAAAGTACAACCCATAAAATGGGAAAGTAACAAATTGGATTTTATTAAAATTAAAAGCTGTGGCTTTGTGAAATACACCGTTAAGAGAATGAAATTGTAGACTAAGGGAAAATATTTGCAAATTGCATGTGCAAAGGAGTTGTATCTACAAAAACTCCTCAAAGCTCAATAGCAGGAAAACAACCAAATTAAAAATCAGGAAAACATCTTGTTAGTTTAATACTTTTCTTTTTTCTTTCTTTTCTCTTTCTCTCCTCTCTCTCTTTCTTTCTTTCTCGCTTTCTCTCTCTCTCTCTCTGTCTTTCCTTCTTTTTTTTTTTTTTTTTTTGAGGCAGACTCTCACTCTGTCGCCCAGGCTGGAGTGCAGTGGCACAATCTCGGCTCACTGCAAAACCTCCGCCTCCTGGGTTCAAGAGATTCTCCTGCCTCAACCTCCAAGTAGCTGGGATTACAGCCGCCCACCACCATGCCCAAGTAATTTTTGTATTTTTTTAGTAGAGACGGGGTTTCACCATGTTGGCCAGGCTGGTCTTGAACTCCTGACCTCAAGTGATCCGCTGCGCCGGGCCTAGTTTTTTTTTTTTTTTGAGATGGAGTCTCGCTCTGTAGCCCAGGCTGGAGTGCAGTGGTGCAATCTCGGCTCACTGCAACCTCTGCTTCCCAGGTTCACACCATTCTCCTGCCTCAGCTTCCCAAGTAGCTGGGACTACAGGCACCTGCCACCAAGCCCTGCTAATTTTTTTGTATTTTTAGTAGAGACGGGGTTTCACCATGTTAGCCAGGATGGTCTCGATCTCCTGAACTTGTGATCTGCCGCCTCAGCCTCCCAAAGTGCTGGGATTACAGGTGTGAGCCACCGCACCAGCTAGTTTAATTCTTACAATCTTTAAAGCAAGGATTTTACATCGTGATATTAAACATCATGATAGAAAACCAATGACCAATGACTTTGTTTCCAGTGCCTTTATAAAAAATAGTACTTTATAGATAATTTATGTCAGCGTACACGGGGTATACAAGTAATTGAGATTTTAAATTTTACTCTGTTTAATATTATGGGAAACTTATAAGCTAGGTATTTTATTCACTTCAGTTTAATGCAAGTGGTTAGCTCTTCCAGAAAGTTTTCTGTGACTTTTTTTTTTTTTTTTTTTCTGAGACCGAGTCTGGAGTTCGAGACCAGCCTGGCCAACATGGTGAAACCCTGTCTCTACTAAAAATACAAAAATTAGCCGGCCATGGTAGTGGTGGGGGCCTGTAACCCCAGCTACTTGGGAGGCTGAGGCAGGAGAATCACTTGAACCTGGAAGGCAGAGGTTGCAGTGAGCCGAGATCACGCCATTGCACTCCAGCCTGGGCAACAACAACTACTACTATCTATATCTATCTATCTATCTATCTATCTATCTATCTATCTATCTATCTATCTATCCTGAATAGGTAAATCCAGAGACAGAGGCAGATTAGTGGTTGCCAGGGGCTGAGGAGAAGAAATGAAGATTAACTGCTTTATGTGTAAAGTTTCCCTTCAGGATGATACAAATATTTTGGAACTAGATAGAGGTGATGGCTACACAAGATTGTGAATGTACAAAATGCCACTTAATCATACACTTTAAAATGGCTAAGTTTGTGTTCTGTATATTTTACCTCAATTTGAAGAAGAAGGTTGTGTCTCTGGAATCTTGTTTATGTTTGTAGAAAAATCTTTATTTTTCAGGGAAATCATAAAGAGTGAATCTAGCTCTGCCCATTTCTGAGCTAGGAACTATGAGTGGAATCCAAATGAATCAGAGACACGCTGTTTTTTGAAAGTGAACTGGATAGTCTAATAATGTGCTGAGGAATTCAGTAGTCAGAATGGTTACAAGTTAGCATAATGTATTCCCATTACACCACCTTTTCAATGCTCCTCATATGTAAAAGGTATCAATAAATATATAATTAAACCAAAATCCTCTTTGTTGGAATATATTCTATTCAGCTGCTATTGCCCAAGTGGCCCTTGCAAATCTTGGGATGCTGTGCCTGTGAAAGCATTTTGTATTGTGATGGTGGCCTCAGGGTGAGGGAAGTGAGGATCAAGGGGAATGGGGTGTTTGCAAAATGTGGCTTTGGGGCCCGGAATGTTTACAAAAATTTTGAAATCCCAGCCTTTTCTTTTCATTAGTGATGACCCTTTCAAACACCCAAGCCTCTTTTCTTGAAATTCTTAATCTCGTTTTTCCTTTAAAAATGTATAAAATCCTGTGCATGATACATGCCGAATGACTGTCCTTTAAAAATCATTACAATGTAAAGTTCTTTACTGAAATTTGTTTATTTGTATTTTATTTACTCTTAACCATGATCCTGAAATTTTTAGGTACAAGTTCTGGGCTGGATCTTCTCTGATTGCTCTTTATAGACCTACTTGCTACCTTTCTCTACTGTACCCTAGGCCCTGGAAGGCTGACCTCCATCGATTGCATCAGTGGGCTCCCATACCCTCTGGCTTCCTGTCAGGTTCAGCCGTGGGAGGCACAAATAGATCAGAGGGTAGGAAGAGAAATAATTTGGGATACGTATTTATCCACCTCCCTCTCTGAAGGCTATGAATTGGCTGTGGTTGTGTTCTTCTACTGAAGGCCACAGCTCCTTTTAGGTGGGCCTCTCTTATAGCTACACCTGTGGCCACAACTTCAGCAATCACTTTCACTCCATTGCAGATATTTTTTTTCTTGCTGTTTCTGAACTAGGAATGGTAAAGGCTCCATATTGGTTTTGGTCCTTTGGTGCTATACCACTCCTTGCTGGTTTCCCTTAATCCTGCACACACGTAATTTGTGGGGCCGGTGCAATGCAGGGTCCTTTGTTCAAAAATTACAAAGGTCGGCCGGAGTGGTTCATGCTTGTAATCCCAGCACTTCAGGAGGCCGAGGCAGGAGGACTGCTTGAGGCCAGCAGCTCAAGATGAGCCAGGGCAATATAACTAGACTCTTCCATTTCTATATACATTTTAAAAATTCCAAAGAATTTCAAGATGGGGATTGCAAAGCATTAAACTAGTGTGTGGCCCCTCTAATTTTGAGGTCCAGTTGCACAGGTTGCACACCCATGGAGCTCGGTCCTGCCTGCACTGTATTGTAAATACTACTTACCTTAAATGATCTGCAGTTATCTATTGAGAATACCACCTGTTTCCTGCCAGAATTCTTTCTGATACAAGGTCTCATGTGTTCTCTCTCCCACTTAAAAAGAATTGTGGCTCCATTAGGGAATCTGGAAAACTAGCTGTAATCTATACTCACTGTGCAATTTAAAACTTTAGTAGATTTGCATCTGCACTAGGAAATTAACTAATTCTCTCTTTTCCTCACCCTCACAGCTAACAAAGCCACTCATTTGGGACTAACTTGAAGCTGGGAACTATTGTGGGCCACCATAGCCCTTGCATGCCACCTACTATTGCCACAGCTGAAATGTGTGACTCCCAAGCACGCCTCCTGGGCAGGTGCAGGAAGTTTTAGGAGTTACCCAAACCAGTTGATCACTTCTAGTTTTTTGTATTAGATACAGAATCTACTAAATAGGCTAATTAAAAAAATATGGCTTAAGCTGAGAACCTTCTCATATCCTGGAACCTATTTTTCTTTCTGGCTAGAAACTTACCCTAGATAGCAATCTCTTAGTATTACTAAACAAATATCAGTTAGGCCTCTGGTCTTGAGTAAGGCCAGCTCTCTCAATACCACCCTTAACAGAATTGAGGGTTGAACTTACTACAATAAATTATGCTGCCTTGTTGGTTTCAAATGGGAGTTCCATAAACCCTCCTGTGCCTCAATTTTCTGTTTTTGTTTTCATTGCTTTGGTTGTTGCAGATTCAAGGATGGCAAAGAAACAAGGGTTTGAGAAACACCCTACAACCCTATTGTTTCACTGCTTTCACTTGCCACTGAAAGTGAACGACTCGCCTGCCTCTGGATCACTGGGACTGCTTCAACAACTGCATGAATTATATCCATCACTCATCCCTAAAGCACACACTTGATTTGTGCTACCCCCTTCATTTGGTCCTGTTGCCTCTCTGAGCCTTCATTCTGGCAGCAGTGGGTAGAAGGGCAACTGAGGTGGTATTTCCCCTTCCATGCTCTTGTCTATTTTTCCATGCCTGCAGTTTGTCCAGTTTTTAAGAAGCTCTCGCAAAGCTCCACCTTTAATATAAAGGGAAGTATTTTATAGAAGCGTTCACTTATTTGAAGAGTTACCAAATATATTGTCTTATCTTTTCCCAAAAATGCACACTTTCTCTTAAAGAGGACAAACTTTCATTTTAAAATGGGGTCATATGTAAAAATCATTCCAGCTGCTTAAATCCAGAGCATGGAAAAATTACTCCAAGAACAATACACAAATGCTCACTGGGCCTAAAACGTTTCGTTTGATTATGGACTGGATACATTTCCATTCAGCTCTGATTTGTTCCTGAGATAGGCAAATAACCAGTGTAGCCTCAGAAATGATCCTTCTCTTGGGAAAGCCAGCAGCATTGTGGACAGTCTAGACAACTAGAAGGAGCCAGAGAGGTCTAGCATCTAAACTGAAAACGAGGCAAGTCAGTCACAGTTCTGGACTGGGTGGCAGAACCGTAAGCAGAGTTGAGAATTTCACCCAGTGCATCTGATTCCAAGTCTATAAATTCTTGAGGTGTCTCTGCAGTGATGCACATTTTCAGGGAAAACCAGCCCCTAACTTTAATTTGCCTGTTCCTGTCACCCAGTCCTTCATATATGCTGTCTTCTGTGGAATTAAATGCGTTCTTAACAATTACCTGTCTACCTTGCTCTTTTCAGGGCTCAGGTCTGACTTACATGCTACCCTGAATGGCTCATGGTGACAAAAAATGCCATTTCTGGATGCCTATTATGTACTAGCATTGTTTTGTTAACTTAAAAAATGTTAGGCTGGGTGCAGTGGCTCATGCCTATAATCCCAGCACTTTGAGAGGCTGAGGTGGGAGGATCCTGTGAGCCCAGGACTTTAAGACCAGTGTGGGCAAAATTGCAAAACCCGTCTCTACAAAAGAGAAAAATTTAGCCAGGCATGGTGGTGCACACCTGCAGTCCCAGCTACTTGGGAGGCAGACGTGCAAGGATCACCTGAGCCTGGGAGGTTGAGGCCGCAGTGAGCTGTGATCATGCCACTGCACTGCAGCCTGGGTGAAAGAGCAAGACTGTTTCAAAAATACATGTATGTAATTATTTATAACAGTAATAATTCAACAAGCCTCATAATTTTTAATTTTAATGCTTAAAAGGGTTATGTTTATTTTACTTTTAAATTTATTTCATTTTATTATTTTTCAACCTGATCATCTCAGACAATAAATTTATTTCAAATGTATTTGAAACATGTCAAATATTCAACAGCAGTAGGGAAACTAGTATGGAAAGTTCCATATGAGAAATGGAATAATGAATAACTTCAACAATTTTCCGTATTTCACTAATCTTGTTTTATTTATTTAGTGTTTTGATGGGGAGGGGATGGAGTATTGGAAAGCAAATCCTAGATATATTTTCACTCAAAATGCCTCATTATGTATCTGTAATAGATAAGAACTTTAAAAAAAAACTGCAATGCCATTATCATATCTGAAAAAGTGATTACTTTCTTAATATCTGAGAGTCTACATTTTGTCTCAAAATTGTCTTTTAAAAAAATCTAATTTATTTATTCAAATCAAATCCTCACAAGATCTAAATATTGTATTTAGTTGTTACTAACATTTTAGAATGTTATTTATTTTAGAAGTCATTTATTTACATGCATTTAACCTTTATATTAAACCAACGCAGAAGGTACGGTCCCAGCTCAGAGAGGTTAAGAAACCTTACCAAGGTCTCATTGCTGGCAGGCACCGGACACATAATTTGAATTAAATCTTCTTAACTCCAAAGCCTCCATGCCACTCCTTCTGATGCAGGCTAACAGAATTTTTCCTGTGTTGCAGAGAGGCAAAAGGGCCACTATTTAAGAGAGAGGGTCCGGGTGTGGTGGCTCATGCGTGTAATCCCAGCACTTTTTGAGGCCGAGGCAGGCAAATCGCTTGAGTCCAGGAGTTCGAAACCAGTCTGGGCAAGATGGTGGAACCTCATCTCTACAAAAAAATACAAAAATTAGCTGGGGGTAGTGGCGTACACCTGTAGTCCCAGCTACTGGGGAGGCTGAGGTGGGAGGATCACTTGCGCCTGGGAGGTCGAGGCCACAGTGAGCTGACTGCTAACCCTGATTGCCTCCATAGACTGTGCCACTGCATGCCATCTGGGCTGACAAGAGTGAGACCCTGTTTAAAAAAAAAAAAAAAAAAGGAAAGAAAAAGTAAAAAGAGATAGGGTTTGGATTCAGGTTGGCCTGGATGCAAATTGGTGCAAATTACATAATCTCTCTGAACTTTCATTTCTGTCTGCATCTGTAAATAAGGATAATGATGAAGATTTGGGGCAGATTAAATAAGAATATGCATGCCTAGTATTTAGCACAGTGCGTGGCACATGGAAAGCACTCGATAAATGTTAGCAATTAATGTAGAAGAGGAAAAAGAACCACAAAGTATTTAAACATTTGCATTTGTTAGTAGCTCGAGGAAATGGTGGCTCATCATTGTTAATAGAGCCTGCTTAGGATTGAGGCTGAAGGGGGGAAGGGTGGGAGTGGGGATAGGATAGGGGAGTGGCTCTACCTGGATTGGAGAAAGGAGTTCTGGACATAAAGATTTAAATTGGTGTCCGAGGAGTTCTCACAAGGCCTCAGCTGGAAAACAGTTAAATGCATCTTCTGACCACTAACCCAGGTTGCCTCCAGAGAAGGAAAACCAAGTGGGTGGCAGACAGGATGGGAGGGAGACCTCTTGCTGTTTATTTGAATTTGGAACCATGTGAATGCATTCAACCTATTCCAAAAGAATAAATTACATTTAAAAATGGTCTTTTGCTATGGGGATAAGTGCTGAGAATGGTAAGACTAGGATCTGATGATAATAATAATAATAATTCCATTATACTTTGTGCAGCCCTAGGAGGGCTTCAGTCATGCAGGACAGGTTTTGAACTAAGATTGGGACTTTTTCAGCCTGACTCTGATTTCAAAGATCCAAGCTAATATTTTAATTTCAGTCACCCTCCTTCTGACCCTGATTGTAGAAAGATTCCAGACCCAGCGCTCATGGACTTGGTTTATTCAACCTGTGGATTGCCTTCAAGAGTATGCATTGTTGGGAGTCAAGTCTATTGGTAAAATCAGGGATGCATTGTCTGTGCATCTGCCGGTGTTTCCCAGTCCTTTTGGTGCTCTCTCTCTCTCTCTCTCCCTCTCTCTCTATATATAATTATATTTTTTGAGACAGAGTCTTGCGCTGTCACCCAGGCTGGAGTGCAGTGGGGCAATCTGCTCACTGCAGCCTTAACCCCGTGGGCTCAAGCCATCCTCCTGCCTTAGCCTCCTCAGTAGCTGAGACTACAGGCATGCACCACTATGCCTGGCTAATTTTTTATTTTTTAATAATAAACGTGGAGAGGGTCTCTCTACATTGTCCAGGCTGGTCTCAAACTCCTCAGCTCAAGCGATCCGCCTACCTCATCCGCCCAAAGCGCTGGGATTATAGGTGTGAGCCACCCCGCCTGGCCCCATAGATATTTTTCTGATGCTTCAATCAGCTAAGACTCTGAGGATCTGATTTTCTAGAGTCCTTTGGAAGGTGTGGGGGGAGGGGGGGCGGGGGAGGATACACAACCCTATTCACAAATATTAGTAACTTGCTTTAAACTCTAAGGCCTTACATAAAATAACTCATTTAAACCTCACAATAACACTATGATATGAATACTATCATTCCCATTTTACAGGCAAAGAAACTGAACCAAGCGGTTAATTTGCCTAAGGTCAGAGCCTGCAGAGCTAACCATCTAGCATTACCATCACTCTGTTGGCAATGAACAGAGCGGGCCAAGCGTGTAGGGTGTAGGGGGACCTTTGAAGATGACAAAAGCGTCCTTGGCTGTGTAGCCGCAAATCCCAAATCCTTCCTTCTCTGCAGCTTCTGGTTTAGGAGCTGGAAAGACAGGCTGTGAATTTCCACGTTGACCTGGGGCAATTAACTTAACTCTCGGAATAGGTTCCTTATCTGCCCCGGGGAGGAGTTTTAGATTAAAAGGGTGTGTGTGTGTGCTGGGAGGAAGGTGGAGGGGCTGAGTTTTCTGGGCGGTGCGGTTTTCCCAAGTCCCGTTTTGAGGTTTTGTCCCAGCCAGCTCCCGCTCAGGTCCCTGGGCGGTGACGGTGGTCAAGCTTAGCTTGGCTGTTCCTCCTCCGCTTGGAAAAAGGCCGCCACTGGGGCCAACTCCGGCCACAGCGCTGCTGCCAGGAGACCTAGGGTAGGTCTTTTCCCCTGAGGTAGAGACCTGGGTGTACCCTCAGGAAGGCATCTTGAAGTTACTGACAGTTGAGTCAAATCTTGAAGGTCCAGCAGGAGTTAGTAAGAAGAGGTGGAAGGGGAAAGGTTAGGCGCCCCCTCCTCCACCCCTTGAACAAAGAAAGCTTGACGGGGCTTACAATATCCGAGGAAGAGCTGGGCGGGTGGAGAGGTTTGTAGAGGCGAAATCACAACTTGGCTTTATTCTAAGGGCAATGGAAGAGGGTTTTGAAGGCTTTAAAATAATGTCATTAGGAGTTTTAGTCGCTTGGGAGGAATGGGTCGGAGGGGGACAGGAAGCTATCGCAGAAAGCAGCCCACTTGGAAGATGACCGAGGACTGAGGAAAGAGGGCGGGGGACATCGAGCATCTGAAGCTTTTCCCAGTCGCCGCAACACTGTGCGCCGTCCCTCGGCTTTCTTTGCTTATGTGGAAGGGCTCCATAAAGGCTGGGCACGCGCCAAACGCTCATTAAGCGAAATAGCCCAGGTCCCCTCCTCTTTTCAGGGACTCTCTGGTCCACGTGCCCCAGAATTGGTAGGGTAGGCGGGAGGACTTTCCACTGCTGAAGATGGAGAACCGTTACCCCTCAAAAAACACAAAAACCTCGGGTGCTTTTGGCAGCAGTCTCCTCCGCTCATGACCTCATGCTTTAAGCTCCCATATAGCCTCCCTCCGCCCAATCCACACCCAGCGCCCGGGTGGGGGTGGGGTGGGGGACACTGGCGAAGGTCTGGGTAGCGGGAGGTCATTCCTCTTGCGCGACATTTTGGGGGAAGGGGCGCAACGATTTCCCCCACGGAAAAAAATGGGTGTAACTTTCTGTCGTGCAAAAAATACTGTCTTGCCCTCGAGACAGATGCCTCGAACCCGGCTCGAGGTGGTCTGTTTAGCTGAACTACCTTTGGTTCACGTTTCCTCTGACCAGGAAAGAAGCTTGGAAATGCAGGGGTCTCAGGCCAGGTTCCCTGACACCTGGGCCGACCACTGCCACGCCTTCTCGGGACCTGGGGGCCGTCCTGCTGTTGCCCTCCGCCCCCGCCCGCGCCGCGGAGGTTTGAACCTTTGGCTCGCCTTTCAGCCCGCGCCCTGCCCCCTGCTCGCAGCTGCTCCCGGTTTGGGTGCAGCGGTTTCCCCCGCAGAGGAGGAGGAGGAGGAGGAGGAGACAGCGCGAGGGAGCGACTCCGGGCTCGGGTTTCCGCACCAATGCCGAGCAGCCCCGGGCGGCCCCCGGCGGCCGTCCCTCCTCCCCGGCACCACGTTCCACAGTCATGGCGCGCGAGGAGGGGCGAGCGCGCGCGGCGGCTGCACCCGCGCCCCCTCTCCTCCCCTCCCCTCCGCCGCCCGGCCCCTCTCCTAGGCAACTCCCCTCCCCGGCCTGCTGCGCCTGCCGCAGCGAGGGAGACCCCTCCCCGGAGAGCTGCTCTTCCAGCGCGGTCTACTGCACCCCTTCCCCGCCCCCATCGGGGCGGAGGGATGGAGACGCGCGCTTCGCGAACCTCCAGCCCCTTCTCCGGAGCCCCAGCCCTCTCCCAGCCCCACCGAGGCCAGGGTGCGGTGGGGGTAGGCGCGGACCGTCTCCTCGCAGCCCGCCTCGACCTCGGCATCTTTGCAGACCCTTAGAAAAATAAACAAACCCCCTCACAAACCCCAGTCGTTAGCTTGCAAAGCGTGTTACAATAACCGGGACGGCTACGCAGGAAGCAATCCTGCACTGGTCCGGGTTTAAGGCGGCAGCTTCCCGGCCACGCTGCCTTCTCCCCGGCCTCGATTTTCCGGCCATGCCGGAGAGTCCGCTGCACCTCAGGGCTGACAGGTCCCGCTCGCGCAGGGCCGCAACTGGGCCCGTGTCCCCCGTCCCATCCTCGTCCAGAGACTCGCCAGCCTACAAAAGGTGCAACCTCACGCACACGCAAAGCGCACAAATAAAGTCAGCAGCGCACCGCCGCGAAGGCTGCGAACAATGCGCCGGGCGGCCCGCGCCCGCCGGAGCGCTGCGCCCCGGGGGAAAGGGGACGCGGGCGGGGGCCGCGGCGGACGACCAGCCGGTCGCGGCGCTGGACACCTTACTTCCTGCTTCCCCGCCCGCGGCCAGACCCAGCTCTGCGGAGGGATATCTCTCCCCTCCTCGGTCCCTCTCCCTCCCTTCCCCCGCCCTCCCCCTCTTTTTGCTCCTGCTTCCCCCCCCCACCCCGCCTTTCTCCTTTTGCAAGAAAATAATTTGACAGTCGATTTGCTGACAAGGGAGGAATTTGCATCCTGGATTTAAAAAAAAAAAAAGGCCGAGAGGAGCTTGGGAACGGTTGCTAGGGGTGGGTAATGGGTGAAAAAAGGGGGGTACCGGGGAGCGGATAAGGAGGGTTAAGGGAGGGGGCGAGGATGGGGAGCAATGCAAAGGTAAGGCCAGGTTACCGCGGCTCGGCCCCGAGTGGGCTGCGACCGGGGGAGGGGCGAGAGATACATATGTATTTCTGTCTCCCCAGCACACCCCCTTCCCTCTAAGCGATGGCTGAGAGGCGGTGCATGCAGATGGGGAGTAAGTTTCCTGAAGGGGAGGGTGGATGCACGCGCGCAGCCCGGCGCTGCAAATTTCCACCGGGGAGGGAGAACGGCTGGATGCGGAGAGTTTGGAGTTGCTTGCGGCGGAGGGCAGGAAGGGGAGCAGGGCTGGGAAAGGGGGCTGGCGGGCGCTATATCTGGGAGTAAGTTTCCAGCATCAGGAGAGCCTGCACGCTTGCTCACTAGTAAGTTTCTGGCCGGGGAGGGCGCATGGGGAGGAGGAGAGGGAGGGGTGCATGTATATAGAAGGGGGGAGGGGGGAGCAGATTTCCTGCGGGGAGGCTGAATGCATATGGAGAGTAGATTTCCTGAAGGGAGGGTGGAGGCGTAGACGGACCGAGTAAGTTTCTTGCTGGGGTGGTGGAGGAGGTGGTGGGTTGGTGCTTTGGAAACCCAAAGCTTCCTACCCTGGGTGGGGGAGCACACTCTTGTCCTGGGGACGAGGGGCCAGGTTCCCTGCTGGGGAGAGGGGCTTGCATCTGGGGAGTATGTTTCCTGGCGGAGCGATATTTGTTTACAGGCTGAGGGCAGTACTGTAAGTGAGTAGCGCTGAGAGAAGGCGGCTGACATAAATTAATATTGAAATTACTCCATCAGCTCTGCTCGCCCCCCATCTCACCCCCCAAGCGGATACTGGTCTTCTCGTCGGATTGCCCATGCACTTGTTGCAGAAACAGCCAAGGTAGGCAAGAAGCTTATTAAGTTTCATTTTTAAAAAATTAGTTTGGGGATGCTCCTCGAGAAGACGGGGGTGGGGCGAAGTGGGGAGGGAAGAGTGGGGAGACAGAAGGAGAAGTCTCCCCCCCCCTTTACTTTCACTATGCAAGCAGGCCTTCTCCCTTCTTCCCTTCTTCCCTCTCCGGGCTGCACAGCATCCCAGCAAAGGGGGAGGGATGAGGTGGGCGCTATAATTGGCAACCCTGGCTTAAAGGTAGTGATGGTGGGCTTGCATTTGAGGTTGTGATGTTATAAAGGCTTCATTCTCCAACTAAGAAACCGCAGGACTCTGCCTTTTGGGGTTTTTGACATGATACATATGTGTATGTATACGCGCCTGCGGGCTCTGTGGGGGCTGGGTACTCCCCAGAAGTTAGTGTGGCCACCCAGATGGGAGAAATGTGTAAGGGGGTAAACCTGTTCCTTCACTCCCCAACTTCAGTTTGGGAGACTGGGAAGTTACTGCCGGTGGTCTTAAGAAACAGATATTAAAAACCAACCAAACCACTCCTTCACCAGCGGAGGCCGAGAGCACCTGGCAGGCAGCCTCTGGCCAGCACTGGACTGGAGCATGTGCGCCTGCCATCCTTAGGTTACAAGAAAACGCTTTCTGGTTCCTCCGTGTGTCTTCTGCCGGCCTGTTAGAGCCAGCTTTGTGGAAACTCTTCCCCAGACTAGACGCAGCTTTGGCAAGTGCCCGTACTGAAGGGGATGGCTTCAATTCAGCATGGCCTGGGCTGTCTTGTGAAGTGCGTGGAAGTCGTGCTTAGGAATGACCGCCCCTGTAGTGGCTAAAGAGTTCATTAAAAAATATCTCCTGAAAACCGGTCCTGGTGCACTTTTCAGCAGGTCATTGAGGAGAGTTTTAAGAAGGGGAGTTTTAAGTTGTCCCAGTTAGCACCCACCTTCTGCATCACTGACCCTTTTAAGAAAGGAGTTTGGCGATAGGAAGTGTGGTGTTGATGCTCACTGACTGGAGAGGATAACAGCAGGAGTCCTCAGCGCTTAACTAGTTAACCAGCAGCCTTTGCCTCTCCTTGCCTCTGTTTTCTTGGTCCTCAGCCTACTGGTTTCTGCAGAAGAGTTGTAGGTCTTAGCTGTCAGCTACCTTGATGATGCTGGGAGTTTTAACTTTGCTAGGATAATTTTAGCATCTCGGGTCCAACCCGGAGACGTTTAGTAGGGTTAGGGAGTAGCCACTAGGCAGTGGGGTTAACTGAGGTTGGTTAAGCTTTCTGCAATTCTGTAGACAGGCTCTGTTCTAGCAGGGTCGAGAAAAATGGGTTTTAAAAAACTCGCTACACGTTGCTGATGGAGAGTGCTTTTTTTCTTTCCTAACTGTCGTCAGATTTCCAGATTGAGGGTTGATATTTGGCAGTTTGAGAGTTGAGTTAGTTGGGAATTAAATATTATTGCTGCTTATCAAATGTTCCTAACTAGGCATTAAACAAATTAGCTATTATTTTTACCTGATGAAAATCTGAGTCTGGTTGTTGTATTTGCTGGGAGGGTAAACAAAATCTTTATGTATGTTCATTCCAGGGTGGAATTATTTACATGCCCAGCCTCAGAGCCAAGAGCAGTCATTCAGGTTTTTTTTCTTATATTTATGAGATTTATTTTATTGTCTTGCTTTGGCCATTAATCAAGTCACAGTAGGTTTTTTTTTTTCCTCTTCTACCGAGAATGTTCTTGCGGTAATAAAGGCTTGAAGGCCCATGAATCATAATTCGTTCTTTTTAAAATATTGTGGTGATTGTCAGGATCTGATTTATAGGAATTGATACCCGGAGTGACACACCTCTCTGGGCTCCGCCCTTTTAGGCATGTCCATTTTCGCCAAAGGATTGTTTAGAAGCCAGCTTGACATCCCAAAAAGAGCATTTCCCTTCTGCTGTATGAGAAGATTAATTTTGCAGGTTCCATAGTAAACATGGGTCTTTTCACAGCTTGATAAGCAGGCTTCCACATAGCAGGCATGTGTTATTATCACATAGCATTTATGTGAGCTTGCTGTGAAAACAGTTGTTCTATGAACTGTGTGGAAAGTACTCAGTTTTGCCTCCTATAACCGGCTTGGGCCTGTGGTTTTTGTTGAGTTAGGAACTTAAAGTGTAAAAGAGGAGACAGACTGTAGTGTTCTTTGCTGCTTGTATAATAAAATGTGTGGTCACAAAAAATAAAGCTTGTTTATGATTTTCTTTTTCTCCTTCTTTAATGGGTGGGTTGGTTATAATAACCGAAAGCGTTATTTTTTTGACAAATGTAAGGATTCTCTGTGAAGCTGATTAGCCAGGAAGTGTTAAAATTGTCTTGTGTTCAATAGTTGGCTCAAGTTTACAGTATTGGTAAAGTGACAAAGAACTTAAAGGTAGTTTTGATGCTCAAGGCTAGGGGAAACATCACTGGAAAGAAAGGTGGGGAAGGTACCAATTTCTAGCCATTTCTGGGCTTTGGATTTTTTATCTTAAAAGTGCGTGGTTTGATCCGTGAGTTCCCTTCTGGCTCTGAAATTCTGTGTCTTGTAAGCGAGGTCTCCAGAGGTCTTGACAGTCTCTTCCTGAGCCAACGGCCAATTGCTTCATGGACTTGGGTGAGCTGATTAACTTCTGTTTTTGTCTTCTCATGGAGAAAGTGGATTTGATCCTTGGTATTCCAGAAAGGACTCTTGAGTGGCCTGGTGATCTTGACCATCAAACACAAGGAAATACTTATGAATAAATGTCTGCCAGTGTCTTGGACAAAAAATTCTCAATTCTATGCGCTAACAGAGAGTGCAGCATGTACATATCCTAGGTACCAAAAATAATTTCTGTTCATCTTAGAAGTTTCTTCTCCAGCCAGTTGGTTAACTTGTCTAATCCTTGGTCAAGTCTAAGGTTAACCAAGCTCTTATTCCCAGGCAGCAGGAGGAGATAGCTTTGGGGAGAAGCTGGAGACCAGAAAGCCCAGTGTGGCTTTGCCTGCTTTCTGTGGGTAATTGGGATTTGGCTGAATATTTGTGATAAGGTTCATAATAATGATATAGTATCATTTTTATCACCAGGATTCTCTGTATTTCACTATGGGCATTTTTGGGAGAAGCTCTTGATGTTTTTATTGACTTTGGACATTGCCATGAAAAGTAAGGATTTAGGGCTGGGCGCGGTGGCTCATGCCTGTAATCCCAGCACTTTGGGAGGCCGAGGCAGGCGGATCACCTGAGGTCAGGAGTTCAAGACCAGCCTGGCCAACATGGTGAAACCCCGTCTCTACAAAAATACAAAAATAAGCTGGGCATGATGGTGGGGATCTGTAATCCCAGTTACTTGGGAGGATGAGGCATGAGAAGTGCTTGAACCTGGGAGGCAGAGGTTGCAGTGAGCCGAGATCATGCCATTGCACTCCAGCCTGGGTGACAGAGCGAGACTCTGTCTCAAAAAAACAAAAACAACAACAACAAAAAAGAAAAGTAAGGATCTAGGCAAGTGGCTTATACCCCAGGCGGTATAAGTGGTGCTCATGGTCCTGCTCTAAAGGCAGTTGAATTCAGCTCATTTTATTTCTGACCTCATAAAACTGTGTGGCTGAGGGAGGAGGGAGGATTAAAATCATCTGGGATCTTGTGGATTAATGATATTTCTGAATTTGCATGTTGAAGGGAAACCAGTAAAATAAAGGAGAACTAACGAATAGTTGATTTCTTTTGTGGAGAGAGGAGGACAAGAACAGCTGGATTCCAGTTACTGGCGTGCGTTGCCACAAGGGTGCTGTGGGCATTTTTAAGGAATAATATAGTCTCAGTAACATGAGTTTGACCCCAGGGCTCTCTTAATAAATCTTTTCTTCTGGGCTAGAGAAAACACACAACAAAAAGCCTCTATGATATTTTCTAAGAATTTTAAGTTCTCAGAGTAGCTGCTTGTAGTAATTTGGTTTACTGAAGAAACAGATGATTCTTGGTCTTTCATCATGGAAGACGATGAGCTGGCATGGGGTAGCATATGCTGAGCTGTTGGGGTTTGGTTTAGCAACATAAACATTTCTTTTTATATGTTTGATAGAGCAGGAAGGGGACAAAGAACCCGTGTGCCTAAATAACAGTGATAACTCTGAGCTCAAAGAACGAGGGTTTTGTTTGTTTGTTTGTTTTTTTGAGACAGCATCTTGCTCTCTCACTCAGGCTGGAGTGCTGTGGCTCAATCTCAGCTCACTGCAGCCTCTGCCTCTCGGGTCCAAGTGATCCTCCTGCCCCAGCCTCCCAGGTAGCTGGGATTACAGGCGTGCACCACCATGCCCAGCTACTTTTAATTTTATTTTAGTAGAGACAGGGTTTCACCATGTTGACCAGGCTGGTCTTGAACTCCTAGCCTCAAGTGATCCGCCCACCTTGGCCTCCCAAAGTGCTGGGATGACAGGCGTGAGGCACCACACCTGGCTGCGAACGAGGTTTTTTTTAATGCCATAAGCAGCCCTGGTTTCTTTCATACATGCGGCAGCTTCTTATTGAGGACTTACTATTTGCCAGGCACTGTGTTAAAGCTCCAGAAATATATTGATAATTAAAAGAGACATAATCATCTCCCTCTACCCATACCCCTACCCTTACCACTTCACTTACAGTCCAGAGGCAGACATGTAAAGAAATATAGCTTGCCAATTGTGATCAGTGCTCTGATGAAACCACAAGTCCAGTGACTTGGATGGATTTCATTAGAGTAGCCTGGAAAGGCCTCTCTGAGGTTTGGGGGTTGGGGGAGACAGCACATGAAGCAGAGGAGAGCCTGTGCAGAAGGACTTTGGTTTTGGAGAACTCAAAGAGGCACAGGTGGTCAAGGATGAAGGAGGGAGGGCAGCATGAGATGATTGTGCAGGACTCTCTGGGCTTTGAAAAGGTTTACATTTCATTTGAAGTGTAGTGGGAAGCCATTGAAAGTTTGGAGTGGGACTGGGCACGGTGGCTCACACCTGTAATCCTAGCACTTCGGGAGGCCGAAGTGGGTGGATAGCCTGAGGTCAGGAGTTCCAGACCAGCCTGGCCAACATGGTGAAACGCTGTCTTTACTAAAAATACAAAAATTAGGCTGCGTGGTGGCGGATGCCTGTGATCCCAGCTACTTGGGAGGCTGAGTCAGGAGAATCACTTGAGCCCAGGAGGTGAAGGTTGCAGTGAGTGGAGATCGTGCCACTGCACTCCAGCCTGGGTGACAGAGCGAGCCTTCATCTCAAAAACAACAACAACAAAACAAACAAACAAAAGAAAGTTTGGAGTGGGAAGCGACAGCCCCTAATTCACGTTTTAAGAAGATTGCATTGGTGGAGAAGAGAGCAGAGAAAGGCAGAGCACAGTAAAGAGGCAGGTGGAGGAGGAGGCGAAGGAGGTGCATGGAGAGGAGTGGGTGGGTGTGAGATGCTCATTAGGAGTAGAATGGGCAGGGCTGCTGTGGGGTGGGGAGAAGCATCTAGAACTCCGAGGTTTCTGGCTTGTGCAGTTGAGTAGATGGTGGTGCTGTTTCCTGAGATGAAGAAAGATTGGGAGAGGGAGGCGGGCAGAATCAAGATATTTTAGTTGGGGCACCACTAAGTTTGAGGTGCCTGTTAGACTCAAAGTGGAGATGTCAAGTAGGGTAATCTGATCTACCACCTAGCACGAGATAAAAATGTGGGAGCCATCGGCATGGAGAGAGCATTTAAATGCAGGACAGTGGACAGAATGCCCTAAGGAGCCCGTGGAGAGAGAAAAACAGGCAGTGTGAAGGAAGTGTGTGCTGTGTGTGTGTGTGTGTGTCTGTGTGTGTAGTGTTTCCTGAGGCTGATAAGGCCAGAAAAATCACCATTGGATTTGTTTCATCGTTTTTTGTTTTTTTTTTTTTGAGATGGAGTCTTGCTCTGTTGTCCAGGCTGGAGTGCAGTGGCGTGATCTCGGCTCATGCAACCTCTGCCTGCCATGTTCAAGTGATTCTCTTGCCTTAGCCTCCCGAGTAGCTGGGACTACAGGCATGTGTCACCACGCCTGGCTGGTTTTTATATTTTTAGTAGAGACGGGGTTTCACCATGTTGGCCAGGCTGGTCTCAAACTCCTGACCTCAGGTGATCCTCCTGCCTTGGCCTCCCCAAGTGCTGGATTACAGATGTGACCTACTGCGCCAGGCCCTGAATTTGGCAAAATGGAATCTGTCTGTGACTTGTGAAGAACAGTTTCAGTGGAGTGAAGGATTGGCTGGGACCACGACTGGAGAGAGTTGGGAGGGGATCGTGAGGGAGGAGCTGCGGACAGCCTGTGTAGTCAACTCTTTGGCAAAATTTGATGATGAAAGGCGAGGAGCAGAGAAACGGAGTGGGAGCTGGAAGGATGTGCACAAGGGAAAGAGGTTTTTTGGAAGGGTTGGTAATTTGTGTGCTGATGGGAAAGATCAGTGGAGAGGGAGTGACTGATCAAGAGAAACGAGTTGGGTCAGTTGAGCAAAAAGCCCTTGAGAAGGTCTGAGGGGAAGATCTGGCCTTTGTAAGGGGGTGGGGGATACTTCAGGGACTTGCTCCATCATGACAGGGAAGAAAAACTGATAAGGGGGCAGATGCTAAGGAGTGGGCAGGCAGGGGACTCTGTGGAGGACCGAGATGCTCTGCCTCCCCAGGCTGAGGCTGCCCTTGTCCCTGGGAAGGAGTTTGGGCTTAGGACTTGATACCAGCCAGAGACTCAAGGGTTAAGACTGCATCAGAAATGGTACTGCATTTTTCTGAACATTTGACTGCGTTACTGAGCGGCACAGAGGAAAGAGTGAATTCTTTAGCTTGGAGAAAAGAGTCTTCAGTTAAAGTAATTTGGGCCTCACATTAAATTTATTTGAAAACTATGATTAGAAAAAGACTTCTGTGATTTTCAGCCCCGTTCAGAGTTGGTGGGTACTGTCATAGGTTTTGAGCAAGAAGCTCAAAAGAAAAAAAAAAGCAAAAAAAAAAAAAAAAAAAGCAAAGGCTGCCTGTTGTTTAGGTTGTCTTTCACAAAAAATATCCCATGGACTACCAGCCTCGGTGGTTCCCAGCCATGGGGTCTGCATGGGAGGTGGGTGGAAAAGGAGAGAGTCAGAGCTGGATTGAGATCCAGCTCTACACCAAGGCTCTGGACTAGTCGACCTCTGAGCCTCTCTGCATCTGTAAAAAGAGGGCTGGTACCATCTTCACCTCTCCTCTTCAAGTTGTGAGAGGGAATCAGATCATGTATGGAAAGTGCGATGTCAACGGTAAGAGGCATAGAACAGAGGCAGCAGCGAGGCGACTTGATCTTCAGCCAGGTCTTCTTTTCAGATATAAAATCTGACAGCCAGCGAAACATTTCCCTTGTCCACTCCCACTGTTGTTCCCTACGTGTAGCTGCCTTCTATTTGGGGTTTTCAAGTTCTCTGTGATCCTTTAGCAAAACTGCTCTTCTTGTTGAAAGGCTGGCCTCAGAAATGCTGGCTGGGCAGTGCCAGTCAATACAGGTTCAAATTCTGATTCCATATTCAGAATCTGGGACCTGCCCACCCAAAGGGCCAAATAAACTTGGTTTGCTCCACAAAGAATCCTGTGAACTGGGTGCAGGAGAACCTTGAACCTACCCCAAGAAACCCGACTGAGGTTCTACGGTCTTAGCCGTCTTCATTTGCATTCAGTGTTTGTTTTGCAAATAAGGATTGTGCTATGAAGCTGAATCTACCTAAAAGCAGTCATTAGCCCTTAGTCTTACTGTGTATGCTGGAAAGTCAATTCTCATTTTAAAAAGATATCCAGCGCTTTTCACTAATCGGGCTCCTGGCCTCTGCCTAAGAAGGTGAAGCTTTATTTATTTATTTAAAAATGATCTTTATTATGAAAAAACTTTAAACATACACAAAAGCAGAGAGGCTAGTATAATGAACTCTCTTGTACTCATCACCTAGATTTAGCAATTATTGAGATTTTGCCACACCTGTGGATAATGGGGCTTCTTCTGTATTTGTATAATAAATATGTGTCGTTGATTTTGAAAAACAGTGGAACTGATACCGATTTGGTTTCATAGAGAGAAGGAAGAAATCAACGAAAAATCAGAGAGAGAGGAAATGGAGGCCATCACTGAAATAACTCGCATTTTGTAGTTCCAAAGCCTCTTTGACGTATCTTATTTGTGTTCTGCAACAACCAGAGAAGGTAGATGTCCTCATTTTATAGCTGAGGAAACTGAGGCTCGAGAAGTAAAATTGGAAAATATAAATAAATGATCAACTAAGAGTCACCTGTTCAGCCAGCATCCAAAGCCCTGATTTAATGCCACAATTTGAATGGTTTCCAAATTTTGTGCACTCTGAAATAGATAATACTATACAGCATTAAATAAAAGAATGTGGTACAGAATATATGTAAAAGATCATGGAAACCAGGAAGATCATCTGGGTGTTTTGGGCTTACAACTCCAATGAGCTTAGTTGGAAATACTCAGATGATTTAAGCATGTTTTTGGCATGACATTTTTGAAAACTTAAATTGTCTGCCTCCATTATTCTGGAGCACAAAGCTTTAAGGCTGCCTTATAATGAAGGCCAAGACTTGACTTTAACAAATTGGGCAGCTATTTGCCATCTGTGTCCTACTGTCAGCTCTGTCCCTTCTGTGGGGCCCCTCAGCAGAGGGACCTGGGTGGTCTAGTGGTCATTTCTAGATGGTGTGGCCTCTAGCCCCTGGGCTCTGACTTTGGAGATAACAGGGCCCTGGACAGCTTGGTCCCTCAGAAAGAATCCTTCCTGAGGGCCTCTAGGGGTCTTTGTCATTACAGAGGCTGCTCCTAGGGCCTCCCTTGGTCTTTGGGAAACTGCCCCCAATCTAACTCCTTTGAAAGATTTTTTTTCTTTTTAAAGGAAAAGAAAAAAAGCTGGAGTTGATGCCCAAGGAGTTTTAATAGGAGTGTCGTTTGAGTTCCCTCTGTTGTCATTACAATAGGAGATACCAAGCTCCCTTAAATTCAACTGAAGGACACCAGTAATGAGGCTGATTCTCAAGTATTGGGGCTTGAGTTCGCTTTTCTTTGTTAATTGGGTGAATACATGCGAGCTGAGGGGTTTTCAGGGGGAGCCACAGTAAGTAAGGACATTTAGGGGCCTCTTTCCTTTTGAAGAGTCTGAGCTTCTTTAGAAGGCAGTATGGAATTCAAACCTCGCAAACGCTCATTCCTTAAGTCTTTCTTGATGGCTCTGTGTGCCTGGGCCTGGCCAGGGCAGTGGGTGGGCTGGAAGGGGCTGTTCCTGGGCTCCTGCTGCCCTTGGTTTATAAGGCTGCTGCTGTCATACTTGCAGTGGGACGTGTCTTTCACCCCTCTGGACTGGGAGCTTGGGGAAGGCAGAACTGGGTCATCACTCATTTCTGTACCCCCCGGCCTCTAGCACAGAGCCTGACACTAGTTAGTGCTGTAAAAATGCTTACTTAAGAATCAGCTGGGTTTTTCTTTCTTTCTTTTTTTTTTTTAAAACCCCTGGTTTTCTCGCCATTGGTTCTTAATGGAAGGAGAAATCCAGGCTTCTCTGCTACCAGGCCCAGTCCTTGCAGCCACTGAAGAAGACCAGACCTGAGAAATATTTTCTTCCCCCTTGCCTTGCCTTGGCCTTGCAGCCTTTAGCTGGGGTGGTTTAACTGAGCTCTCGAATGCAAATGCTGTCCCATCCCCCATTCCTTTTAATAAGTGACATTTTGTTAAATCAGTTATTCAAGGCCTTATCTATATTTCTGTCTGTGCTGGCTTAGTCAAAATAGGAAAGAGACTGAATATTAGATTTCTTCACCCACCCCCTCCTCCTTCCCCTTTGAGCAACTCTACGTAAGATTTCTGATAGAGGCGGGGTGAAGTGTCCTTGAAGAAGTAAATGCTGCGTGCAGAAAAAATGTAGAGGGCTTTGACTTGTAGCAAATGCTGTTTTTCAGCAGCTGTGATTTTTCCATTTTTCTTTTTCTTTCTGTTTTGATTAGTGGAACTCATTGTGCTCCAGGGTTGGGATTGCACTGGGGGAGGGTGCAGAGGGAACAGCATTTACTGGGAGAGCTCGAGTTGGGGAGGGGAAAGGAGAGAAGGGATTTATTGAAAATATATGTCTACTTCTGCTGTGATAAAGCGGCAGGCATGTAAAAATGCAACCGGGAAATCATTATTGTGGTAATGTAGGCAGAGCTCGGCTTTCTCATTAACAGAGCTTAGCGCACGTGGAGGAGGGGGCAGCCGGGCTACTTTGAGAGTTGGGGTATTCAATAATAGCAGAAACTCAGGGGATTGTCTCCATCCCCGCTTCTCACCCCCTCCAGCTGCCTTCTTTCTTTCTCCAATCAGTTTGTAACCTTTTAAAAGCTGCTTGTTGGATTTTGTGGGCTCCTTCCTCACCCCTGCCACCCCAAAATGCTGTAAGAACTGTTTAATTTTTTAAAGTTAGAGGGAATTAAAATACATTTTCTCTTGGGAATTTGAGGAGAATTTTGGCAACATATTGTGAGTCAGAGATTGGATATCTTTTACCTCCCAGAGCACACCAAGAAGAGCCTATTTAGGGGCTCAGGAATTTGCATAGGCCATGGGGTATCAGCATTAGGGCTCCAGATCGCTATAGTAGTAGTAACTGCTATTTATAGAAAGCTTACTATATGCCTGGCCTTGTGTGGATATTTTAGTCATTTCATTCTCCTACAATTGTAGGAAGCAGATGTGATGTCCACTTCACACTTGAGGAAACTGAGGCTCGGGGGGTTTCAGCAACTTGTTTAAGGACAGGTGCTGCGTGGCGGAGCTGGTATCCAAACTCAGGACCCGCTCCAAAGACTGGCTCCTGATCCTTAGACTATGCTGCCTTTAGAAATTGCCTAGTCACTGTATACTTGCTATGTACAGACCTCTAGACTCTAAGAACCTCAGCAAAATATCTAGAGCTGCAAATGAGGCCTGCCGTTGACAGCTATGGGTAGAGTGCTCAGGATGTTTAAGAGAATCTTTCCTGAGTTCCTGGAGTGAGGTGTTATTCTAAGGAAGGTCAAGGGTCTCATAGCCTTGTTAGAAGAGATGAGTGCCCTGCCCCCATCCCTGCCAGGCCACGGTGGGTGGCTTTGCTGACAGCTTGTTCATCAAGCATTTATTGAGTGACTGCCATGTATTAGGATTGTCCCAATGGCTGGAAATGCCAGGACAAATAAGAGGAGCTCAGAGTCTAGTGAAGGACTGTCATGTGAACATGGAAATACGACACACAGTGATGCCCACCAGAAAAAGGCAGAATTTCTGAAGAAGTTCACAGGACATACTGTCTGGAGCAGCTAGGCTTATCCCTCTGTCTTTGTTTGGGCTACTATAACAAAAATGTAATAGACTGAGTGGCTCAAATAACAAACTTTTATTTCTAACAGTTCAGAAGGCCAGGTGGTCCAAGAACAAGGCAGGGGCAGATTTGGTCTTAGATGGTCGTCTTCTTACCGGGTCCTCACATGGCGGAATGGGCCAGGGTGCCCTCGGAGTCCCTTTGTTTGTTTGTTTGTTTTGGAGTCTTATTTGTTTATCTATTGATTTATTTTTGAGACAGAGTCTTGCTCTGTCGCCCAGGCTGGAGTGCAGCAGTGCGATCTCAGCTCACTGCAACCTCCGCCTCCCAGGTTAAAGTGATTCTCCTGCCTCGGCCTCCTGAGTAGCTGGGATTACAGGTGCCCGCCACTGTGCCCAGCCGACTTTCAGCTTCTTAAGGGTATACCATGTCTTATTTATTGTGTCCCCAGCACCCATCCTGGGGCCTGGCACTTACTGTCTCAGAGACAGTTGCCAGATGATGAGGCTGGAGAGGTGAGCAGGGATTGGGCAGGGAGAACCCGATGTCACGTTACGGAGTGTAGTCCTGACCCTGTAGGCAGTAGGGGAGTCACTGAAGGTTTTGGAGTTAGGAAGCATGTGTGGGGGAACGGAGTCCAGTCTGGAGGGGTTGAGTCTGCAGGCCAGGAGACTACTTAGGAAAGTGTTGGAAACACAGGGGCAAGTGGCAGTGATGTTGAAGGAGAAGCATTGCCATCTTTCTACGGCATGGCCTGCCATTTCTCTCTCCATCTCGCCTGCTCTTTTTCAGTCTCTAAGAGGCACTTTCACTTCTGTGTCTGTCCCCTTTTCTTCCTTGAGGCCCCTGGCCATGTATTCTGCGACACTCCCTTTCCACTCTCCACTCTGTTGGTGGGCTGCCCTCCTTCCCCTCCCCTCCCATCCTGTGCTCACCTGTGTGATTCCCTTCAGGGCAGGCCGTATGCTGTGTCCTCCCATATCTAAACCCTCTGATCTAATCTGCACAGAAGCACAGAACACAGAGCCTGGGGTCTCAGCCTTCTGTCCTCCTCAACTCGTACCTGCTCCTTCTGTGAGGACACTTTTGGGGCTTAAATTTAAAAACTTGGAAAGAGTTTTAAAAAGGCAAGTAGCTGATATGAATCTAGTCTTAACCAGGATGGCAGAATTTGGAAAAGCACAAGGGGGTTATTTTCTTTCTTTTTTTCTTTTTCTTTTTTTTTTTTTTGAGACAGAGTCTCACTCTGTTGCCCAGGCTGGAGTGCAGTGGTGTGATCTCGGCTGACTGCAACCTCCACCTCCCAGATTCAAGCAATTCTCCTGCCTCAGCCTCCCAAGTAGCTGGGACTACAGGTGTATACCACCACACCTGGCTAATTTTTGTATTTTTAGTAGCGGTGGGGATTTGCCATATTGCCCAGGCTGGTCTCGAACTCCTGACCTCAGGTGGTCCACCTGCCTTGGCCTCCTGAAGTGCTGGGATTACAGGCGTGAGCCACCGCGCCTGGCCAGGGGGATTGTTTTCTTTAGGAAGGTGAGGCAATGTGCTCTGGCCATGGCGACCTTACCTTGTATATGTTGGGGGACAGGATACATTTTAAAAAGTAACAGCTGCAAGCCGCTCACGGTGGCTCACTCTTGTAATCCCAGCACTTTGGGAGGCCAAGGTGGGTGGATCACTTGAGGTCAGGAGTTCCAGAACAGCCTGGCCAACATGGTGAAACCCCATCTCTACTAAAAATACAAAAATTAGCCAGGTATGGTGGCGGGCACCTGTAATCCCAGCTGCTTGGGAGGCTGGGGCAGGAGAATCGCTTGAACCTGGGAGGCGAAGATTGCAGTGAGCTGAGATCACGCCATTGCACTCGAACCTGGGAGACAGAGTAAGACTCTGTCTCAAAAATAAATAAATAATAAATAAATAAATAAATAAATAACAGCTGCCTACTAAGTGCAGATGCACACCATCATTTTAGGTCTGTTACCCCATTTAACCCTCAGAACAACTGCATGAGGAAGGCATTCTTATCCTTATTATACAGGTGGGGAAATGGAGGCACAAAGAAATGCAGAAGCTCGTTCAAGGTCATATGGCTAGTAAATTGCAGGGCAGGGATTCAGACTCCGGAACTCAGACCTGGGTGACTGTAAAAGCAGGTTCTTTTCCCCCTTGCTTATCCTACCTCCCATTTCGCCTTACCAGACAGCATGACTTGAGTTTCCTTCAAAAATATGACTATGATAATATGGTGGAAGGAACACCATGCCAACCCTCTGGGGCTATTCGTGGATAGCAGTCTAACTCTTGGAGCCTCATTTTCCATGTCCTCTCAGTACCTTTGTTTTACTGACTGAAAAGGTTTATTTTGAGAGTAAAATGAGATTTAAAAAAATGCAAAAGTGCTTTGAGAACTGTGAAGCCATATTCTTTACTCTTCTGCATAATCATTTTCTGAGGGGGTGAAACTCTGTGAGGGTGGGATCTCAGTGCCATCCCTGGCCTTTGGGCACGATGGGTGCGTGGTTCACACACGTTGTTAGCTTCCAGAAGTGTTTGGGGCTGAATGTGCTCTCAGGTCTGCCCCAAATTATTCCACATGATTTGGGGGAACCATTGGTGGCTGGGCTGCAAGTGGGAGGACCTCCAACCAGAGCTGGAGTGCCCTTGTGTGTCCCTAGGAGGGTCACTTCACTTTCCTGAACCTCTGTTTCCCGAGGTGGTCACATCTACTTGGTTATTGGGAAGATTAACTAGCAGAATGTGTGTAAAAATCCACACTTGCTAAGCAAGATGATGATGACGTATTTATGGAATGGAAGTCATGGGCTCTGCAGTCTCTGGATCAGGCTCATCAGCCTTTCCTGGTCAGAATGTTCTGCCTCACATTTACACCACAGTCTCCTGCTTCTAAGGCCTGGAGCAGACATAATTGAAAGCTTTGTTGGCGTTAAGACTTTTTCACTGAAATTGTATAAATGGTAAGTGAAAGTAGTTCATATATATATATATATATTTTTTTTTTTTTTGTAGAGGGAGATTGCAAATAATTCATAGTGATTATAGAGAATTTGGAAAATACTGACACAGATAAGGAAGAGAATAAAAATGGGCTTTAATTCCTCCCTGTTAACATTTTAATATATTTCCTTCCAGTATTTTTTCTAGGCAGTAAAGTCTAGTGATTAAGAATTTAAGCACTGTAGTCAGACTGCCTGTATTTGAATACAGGATCCTTCATTCACTTTAAATAACAATAGGCCTGGGTGAAATGAAATGAGACAATACATGTAAAACATCTGGGGCTGTGCCTAGCAGATAGTAAGTTCTTAATAAATATTAGCTATGATATTATGCTTTCAAAATCATATTAGGGTTCTTTTGAATGTGATTTAATACTTACTAATTAAATATTTTTTGAAAACTTAAAAAAATAGTTGCTTATTATCCTTTTTTTTTTTTTTTTTTTGAGACGGAGTCTCATTCTGTTACCCAGGCTGGAGTGCAGTGGTGCAATCTTGGCTCACTACAAACTCCGCCTCCTGGGTTCACACCATTCTCCTGCCTCAGCCTCCCAAGTAGCTGGGATTACGGGCGCCTGCCACCACGCCCTGCTAATTTTTTTGTATTTTTAGTAGAGACGGGGTTTCACTGTGTTAGCCAGGATGGTCTCGAACTCCTGACCTCGTGATCCACCTGCCTCAACCTCCCAAAGTGCTGGAATTACAGGCGTGAGCCACTGTGCCCAGACGCTTATTATCCTTTCATATGGACTCTATGTTCAACAGATATTTATGGAGTGCCTACTGTGTACGGGGCACTGGGTCCCATAACTTACTTATTTATTTATTTTTTTTTGAGATGGAGTCTCGCACTGTCGCCTGGGCTGGAGTGCAGTGGTGCAATCTCAGCTCACTGCAACCTCCGCCTCCCGGGTTCAAATGATTCTCCTGCCTCAGCCTCTTGAGTAGTTGGGATTACAGGTGCCCCCCACCATGCCCAGCTAACTTTTGTATTTTTTTTTTTTTAAGTAAAGATGGGGTTGCACTATGTTGGCCAGGATGATCTCGATCTCTTGACCTCGTGATCCACCCGCCTCAGCTTCCCAAAGTGCTGGGATTACAGGTGTGAGCCACTGTGCCCGGCCTCCATTACTTATTTAACTAGTCTTATATAACTTACTTATTAGTCTTAAATAACTTATTTATTAGGAATTTACCTTATTTATCATTTTTTAACTATTATAAATAATACTTTGATAAATATCCTTTTACATAAATCTTTAAGTTCATCTTAGATTCTTTTTAGGGGGTAAATTCCTAGAAAGGAGTATTACTCTGTCACCCAGGCTGGAGTGCAGTGGCGTGATCACAGCTCACTATAGCTTCGACCTCCTAGGCTCAAGCAATCCTCCCGCCTCAGCCTCCTGAGTAGCTGGCACTACAGGAGTGCACCACCATACCTGGCTCAGTTTTTGTGTTTTTTGAGTAGATGCACCCGGCTCTGTATACATGCCGTCCATGTCTCCTCAAAAAATACAAAAACTTTTAAAGAGCTTACCCTTAATTAATGTTTTAGCCATTTTCCGGACAATTCAGGCCACTTAAACACTTAGGCCCTTTTTACCTCCCTTATGCCTTTTGAAGTCTTGTGTATTTTAATTCTCTCTCTATGAAACCCCAGAAGACATTTTTTTTGTGTGTGTTTGTTTGTTTGATTTTCTTTCTTTCTTTTTTTTTTTTTGAGACAGAGTTTTGCTGTTTCTGCCCAGGCTGGAGTGCAATGGTACAATCTCGGCTCACTGCAACCTCTGCCTCCTGGGTTCAAGCGATTCTCCTGCCTCAGCCTCCTGAAGTAGCTGGGATTACAGGCACCCACCACCATGCCCAGCTAACTTTTTTGTAGTTTTAGTTGAGACGGGGTTTCACCATGTTGGCCAGGCTGGTCTTGAACTCCTGACCTCAGGTGATCCGCCCGCCTTGGCCTCCCAAAGTGCTGGGATTACAAGCATGAGCCACCACACCCGGCCCATTGTTTTATGTAGACAATAATAATTTAGATTAATCCACATACTTACTCTTTTTGCTGTTCTTCATTTCCTTCCATATAAGCATGCTTCTCTCTCAGCTTAATTTCTTTCTACATGAATAACTCCTATTAGGCGTGTGTGTGTGTGTGTGTGTGTGTGTGTGTGTGTGTGTGTGGTGGAGGGTGTCTGCTGGTGTTCCAGTTCTCCCAGTTTTTGTTTGTCGGAAAATGCGTTTTATTCACCTTCATATTTGGGAGATTTTTTTTCCCCTGGAAAAAAATCTTTATTCACCTTCATATTTGGGAGATTTGGGCTTGTTTTATTTTCTTTCAGTCCTTTGGAAATGTCATTCCATTGTCTTCTGGCTTCCTTCATTTCTGTTAAAAAGTCATCTGTCAGTTTTATTGTGGTTCTTCTGAAAGTAACATATCTGTTTTTCCTCTTTGGCTTTGTTTTTTTAGCAATTTTACTATGATGTACATAGGTGTGGTTCTCTTTGTATGGATCCCCTGTGGAGTTTGGAGTGCATCTGTAAATCACGGCTCTGTGTTTTTGGTCAGTTTTAGAAAATTCTTGAAGCATTCTCTTCCAATTTTGCTTTTGCCCTTTAATCCTCTCCTCCCTTTCTCAGGCTCCTGCACATATGTTAGATCCTTTCATGGTATCCTACATGTCTCTGGAACTCATTTCTGTATTTTCTGTGCCTTTATGTATTTTTTTTCTACTGACCCATCTTCCACAACACCAGTCATTTCTTCTACTATTCCTTTTTGTTGTCAAGCACATCTATTCAGTTCTCTCTTTTTTGAAAAACAGAGACAGGGTCTTGCTCATTGTGTTGTCTAAGCTGGAGTACAGTCGCACAAACTTGGCTCACTGCAGCCTCAAACTCATGGGCCCAAGTGATCCTCCTGCCTCAGCCTCCCGTAGCTGGGACTGTAGGTGTGCTCCACCACACTTGGATAATTAAAAAAAAAATTTGTTTTTTTGTAGAGATGGGGTCTTTCTCTGTTTATCCAGGCTGGTCTTGAACTCCTAACCTCAAGTGATCCTCCTGCCTTTGCCTCCCAAAGTGCTGGGATTATGAATGTGAGCCACCATGCCTGGCCCTTGTAATTTTAAAGTTCTGGCTGACTACTTCAATATTTGGATAGCTTCTGAGGTTTGTTTTTATTGATTGTGTATTTTTCTTGGTTTGGTCCTATTTCCTGACATGCTTGGTGATTGTTGTTTGAGTGCTGGGCATTTTACCGTGGAAAATGTAGAGGCTCAGTTAAGGCTGGTGTATTTGTTATTTGCCCTTACCTGTACAATGGTACAAGAAGGCCTTGGTAGGCCCTGATTTCAGAGTTTCGTCTGCTTGCCACTCTAAAACTACCAAAGCTCTGCTTAATGTGCTAGTGTTTTAATAGCTTTTTTTTTTTCTGTTTGGATTCCTAGGTTTTAGCTCTGTACACAGAAGACTTAGGTGTGTGTCAGTGCCTTGAGGAGAAATCGCTTACAGAACATTGGACTCATTTCTTTGGGGTTCACTTTTTTTTCTGGTATCTTGGTCTCTTAAATCTTGGATATTTTCATAGCCCTGAACTCCAGTTTTTGTCTTTTCAGCCCAGGGAGAAAGCTGCTGAAAGCTTTCATTTACTGCTTTCTGTTTTACCTCTATGTTCCTTGTACCAAATTAGCAAGTGTCCTGAGGGAAAACAGTAGCTACTAATACATGGCTCACCTCACTGCACCTCCCTTTCCTCTAGGAGCCTGGTCCCTCAAGTCCTAACTGCCTTGTTGTATTTCCACACCTTCAAAATGTTATTATTATAATTATCTTGTATTTTATCTATCTTATGTAGCTGTTCTGTACCAGAGGACTAGTTTAATATTCACTGCCCCATAATACCTGAAAGCGAAGTCTAATTTCGTATCCATTATTATTAACATTAGAAGTATTTTCCATGTCTTTAAAAATTCTTCTTTAGGTGACTTTTTTTTTCTTTTTTGAGACAGAGTCTCACTTTGTCTCCTAGGCTGGAGTGCAGTGGCGTGATCTCTGCTTACTACAACTTCTGCCTCCTGGGTTCAAGTGATTCTCCTGCTTCAGCCTCCTGAGTAGCTGGGACTACAGGCGCCTGCCACCATGTCTGGCTAATTTTTGTATTTTTAGTAAGAACAGGGTTTCACCATATTGGCCAGGCTGGTCTCAAACTCCTGACCTCAAGTTATCCACCCACCTCAACCTCCCAGAGTGCTGGGATTACAGGTGTGAGCCACTGTGCCTGGCCCATCATGTGATTTTTAATATTTGCACAAGCTCCCTGTTATGGCTTTTATGATCTACTCACATTTTCTTCAATCATCAGATACTTAGGTCATTTCACACAGTTTGCTTTTATGAATAATACCGCCACAAATGTCTTTGTATATTTTTGCCAAAGCATTTTATTCATATTTTAAAAGTGTGGAGTAGAAATGATCAGAGTTGAAAATACTAATCAGTAGTGATTGTTTTTATGCATATAGCATGTACAAAAATAAAACTATAGACCTTTTCTCTCTTGGATGGTTCAGAAAGATGCTTTCCTTTTTAAAAAGTATTTTCATTTCTTGAGAAATATTCATATAATGCTCACCACGTGCCAGACATTCTTTTACATGCTGTATAATACTGACTTTAATTCTCCCAAGAGCCCTAGGGCACAGGTATTATTACTGGTCCTCTTTTTTGAGAAGAGGAATCTGAGGCATGAGGGAATAGGTCACTTGCCCATGGTACAGTTGTCAGTGGCAGAGCTGAGCCATGCATTCTGACCCTAGAGCCTGTACTGTTAACTGCTATACTATACTACCATGAGCTCATCGTTCTCGTTTATTATTACTTTCTTTCTAACCATTTTAGCTTATTTCAGGGCTTCCTCAATCTTCTGTTAGTTGGGCCTTTTTTTCTTTCTCATTGGGTAGGGGGATGGACATGAAGGTGGGGACAATTTGGGACAGAAGCTTCCGTTGACAGAAGGTGCATTTGGGACCTGGTCTCAGACATGGCGGCTCACTTTATAGCTTGAGAAGGTAAGGTTGCCTAGTGGCTTATATAGTATCTATTGTGGGGTGGGGGGGTCCCTGGTGTGTATTGAGTGACAAGGGAATTTCTGCTGCCACCTATGGCTTGACCGGCTAGTGTTGGCTGGGCCACTGCCTTTCCAGTTTTGAGAGGAAGAGTAATTTAATCTCTCTTCCCTCCCTTCCTCCAGTTCTACTTAGCGTAAGGATAAAGAGGTGTAAATAGAGGGCCCACTAATTGGAGTATCAGGGCAGCCACAGGGCAGTAGGGAATGAAAGGATTAAGCGCTGGTGCTTTGGACCTAATAAACTGCAGGGAGTGAATGAAGAGTAAGAAACCTCAGACCCTGTGGAACTTCAGTTCCTTTTTCTTTCTGCCTCTCTGTTTGGAGCCTTCTGTACTTTTCCACATATATCTCCATTTTCCTCTCTGTATTTGTCATTCTATTTTCCATTCTTATCTTTCTACCTACCCACCTTCCCTTTTTTCTCCATCTCTCGCTTTCCTCCTTTCTATTAATTGCTAGTTATATATATGTTAAGTAGCCTGTATTTTAAAATGTCTTCTTTATTTATTGAATAAATTTTTTCCATTTTTAGTCTAAAAACAAGCTTTTTAGCTTTTGCACTCTCAAGAAAAAATTTGCTGAATGAAATTAACTCTTCCCTTGTCTTTAGTTATTGATTAACATTTTCTTCTCTTTTCTTTTTTTTTTTTTTTTTTGAGACTGAGTCTTGCTCTGTCACCCAGGCTGGAGTGCAGTGGCACAATCTCAGCTCATAGCAACCTCCGCCTCCCAGGTTCAAGCCATTCTCCTGCCTCAGCCTCCCGAGTAGCTGGGATTCAGTTGCCTGCCACAACACCCGGCTAATTTTTTTTTTTTGAGATGGAGTCTTGCTGTCTCCAGGCTGGAGTGCAGTGGCACAATCTTGGCTCACTGCAACCTCTGCCTCCTGGGTTCGAGCAATTCCCCTGCTTAGCCTCCCAAGTAGCTGGGAGTATAGGCATGCACCACCACGCCTGGCTAATTTTTTGTATTTTAGTAGAGACGGGGTTTCACCATGTTGGCCAGGATGGTGGTCTCCATCTCCTGACCTCATGATCCACCCACCTTGGCCTCCCAAAGTGCTGGGATTACAGGCGTGAGCCACCGCGCCCAGCCAACGACCAGCTAATTTTTGTATTTTTAGTAGAAAAGGGGTTTCACCATGTTGTCCAGGCTGGTCTCAAGCTCCTGACTTCAAGTGACCCACCCGTCTTGGCCTCCCAAAGTGCTGGGATTACAGGCATGAGCCATAGCGCCTGGCTTATTAATTAACGTTTTCTATTTCTTCTCTTGGTCAGCAGCTCTTAAGAGAAAAAAGATTCAACTCCTTGCTTTTTGGAATGAGGGAAGATGGTCTAATACTGATTTTGGGGGGCAATAGGTGTGGGACTTGCCGGTTTTCTTCAGATTGTTTGAGTTTATAACTCATCACCAGAAGTCTGAGAGGGCTTTGAGCCATATTTATTAAATGATATCAAGGGAGATTACCAGGAAGAATGATGGGATGGGGTGGCAGAGAATGACAAGGAAACCTGTCTCTCTCCTGCTTACAACCCATCAGCGGCCCCCACCAAGCAGTACAAGCCAGAGTCCATACAGTAGTCCAGAGCCCCCACGAGGCCCTGTCTTTCTACAGCTCTCCTCCTCATTCCTCCTCTCCAGCCCCATACCTGGTATGCGCTTGCCTCAGGGCCTTTGCACAGCCGTCCTCTCTGCTGGGGTTGCTCTTCCAGAACCTAGATACTCATCTGCATTGCTCCCTCCCGGCCCTCTTTCAAGTCTTGACTCAGAAGTCTGTCTCTTTCTCAACAGGGCTTTCCTCACCTCTCCAGTTAGCACTGCGCCACACCTTCGCCCGAATGACCCATCCCCTTTACTTGCTCTGTTGTTCCTTTTCTTCCAAAACACTTCAGCCTGTTCCTGTCCTCTGTGGTTTGCTTGTTCATTATCTTTGTTGCCTGTCCTCCCTCTTCTAGAATGGGTTTGTTCACTGCTGCATCCGAAGCCCTCGGAAGAGTGCCCAGCACACAGTAGGCGCTCCGTAAATGTATGTCCAGTGCTGTGTCCTTGGGGGCTCGGGAGGGCCCCCAGCTCAACAGACTTTTATCACATTTCAGGATCTGGATAATCTCTTTGCCTGTAGGAATTTTTTTTAATTAAGATTTTTATCATTGTCATCCCCTTCCCCCTTCCAGTTCATTTAAGACTGTTATGAAACAAAACTCATTATGCTTCAAAATCTGACAGAGCTAAGGCCCCGGGGAAAGTGAGAGGAGGCGGTAGCAGGGGGTGCTTCCTTCCATTTCCCCCCCTCCGTGGTTTTCTCCTGTGGTTGGTTCACTTAGGACGGCCCGGAGCCTACTGGGTTGAGGTGAGTAGGGCTTCCCAGACCTCGCAGGGTCCATCCACGGGAAAGTCTGTTGTCAGCCAGAGAAGAGAATGCTACCTTCCCAGGGTAGGGGGTTTCTCCAGACACCAGTGCTCAGGATGGAAGAAAAAAGGAAGCAGACTGGAGAGGAAAGGAGAGAGAAGTGAGGTGCGTTTTGCATGGCTCAGCTGGAGGAATAATGTCACTAGAGAAATTAGGAGTGTGGTCCTCCTTGGGTGTGACTTAGTTTTCACTTAAAATAATGAGTGGCTTTCATTCATTTGTTCAGTAACATTCACCCAGCACCTGCTGGGCACAGATGGGGTTGAAGGGCCTGTGGGCCTGGGACCGGAGTCAAGTCTCCAACCACAGCTCAGCCTGCTGCGAGAGGGACAGTGCCAGGGGACCTTGGGTGTGACCCAGGGCTCAGAGCCAGTGTATTGGACTTCTCTATCTGTGGGTTCCTGGGAAGTGGGAAGGCCTGCTGGGAATAATTAATGTGTGGAAGGGAGGGAGAGGGAGGCAGGGCTTCATGAGGAAGTGGCTTAGACTCCTCCCAGCATTCTTGTCTAAACATTTCCCTAAATGAATCCATCCTCAGGCCTTTCGGAGTCAGGGCTGACCTGTCCTCTGACTTCTGCAGGCCAAGGGTTGGTTCTAGGCCTCAAGGCTTCAACTGTTAATCTCCTTTGGAGTTTTGGTTTTTCCATATGAACAAAGGAAGGGAGCTTAGTGATAGTCTTGGATCACTATAGGGATAGGCCAGTCTCACAGAATTATTGACAGACTGTCAGTGTGCTGTGATGTAAGATGTGTGAATCTGATAAAAGCTGCCTGAAGAGAGCCTCAGCTCTGGAGACCTGGGGTTTCACCCTCTCGCACCCCCTCCACCCCAATCTTGGTGTCTCATCTGCTAATAAAGTAGCAACGCCCACTGATTTGAGTTTCACCTCCTTTCATTTCCTCTCTCCTGTCTTCGGGTACTCGGGCCATAATGAGCTTCAAAAAGCCAACAGCTGAATGATCAGCCTCTGAATAATCAAGTCTGCAGAACTAAAAATATTCAGTTACATTATAATGCAGATGGTACTGATAAATTAAGGGGAAAATCATTGAGCCTACAGTTGTTTTCCGATGCATTGTCCCTACCAGAAGTTACATAGAAAATAAATGAAATGATTTCACCTTAGTCAGTCTGGGCCTGTAGCTTAGTTGCTTAGAATATAAGGCTCAGGAGGCCAAAATCCTACTTTGAGCCCCACTTGGGGATTATTACAGCATCTTGACTGGTTACCTAGACTTCACTCCTATTTCCGGCCCTAGATGTCATGCCAAGCTCTTACCAGCTGTTTCCCACTGCAAGCAGTGGCTGCATGATACTTACCTTAGCTCTAGGGTGTATATGACTTGGTGTAATCTTATCTCTTTCATGGAAGAAACTGTTCAAGGTATACATACTTCCTAATGATGGTGTCAAGAGTCTGATTTTTTTTTTAATATATATTAAAAAGAATGTGCTGGGTGTGGTGGCTCATGCCTGTAATTCCAACATTTTGGGAGGCTGAGGCGGGAGGATCATTTGAGCCTAGGAGTTCAAGACCAGCCTGGGCAACATAGGAAGACCTTGTCTCTACAAAAAATACAAAGATTAGCCGGTTGTGGTGGCACACACCTGTAGTCCCAGCTACTCGGGAGGCTGAGGTGGGAGGATTGCTTGAGCCTGGCAGGTGGAGGCTGCAGTGAGCCGAGATGGCATACCACACTCCAGGCTGGGTGACAGAATGAGACCTCGTCTCAAAAAAAAAAAGTAAGGCAGGGCAAGGTGGCTCACACCTGTAATCCCAGTGCTTTGGAAGATGGAGGCAGGAGGATCCCTTGAGCCCAGGAGTTCAAAACCAGCCTGGGCAACATAGTGAGATCCTGTCTCTACAAAAAAGTTAGCTGGGCATGGTGGTGCACGCCTATAGTCCTAGCTACTTGGTCGGCTGAAGTGGGAGAATTTCTTGAGCCCAGGTGTTTGAGGCTGCAGTGAGCTATGATTGCATCATTGAATTTCAGCTGGGTGGTAAAGTGAGACCTTGTCTCTATCAAAATTTAACAAACAATAAACCAAAGAACGTATTTGTCATTTGCTAAGCATTTATGTGCCCTAGGTGAATAAGCCTTAGTTCTTTTTTAAAAACAAATTTATTTGTGTATTTTTTATAGAGATAGGTTCTTGCTACGTGGACCAGGCTGGTCTCGAGCTTCTGGCCTCAAGTGATCCTCCCATCTCAGCCTCCCAAAGTGCTAGGATTATAGGCACTTTGGGAGGCTGAGATTATAGGATTATAGGCGTGAGTCACTGCGCCCAGCCCTTAGTTCTTATATATTACCTTGGTTTAGGTTAATTGAAGTAAATAAACCTATAATAATTTGATATAAGGTTTTAAATGTATATAATACATTCGTAAGTGAATTTATTAATTCAATAAGTATTATTCCAGTATATGCAGAATTCCAGGCTAAGCATTAGATCAAAGATTGGCAAACTTTCTATAAAGGGCTAGAGAGTAGATATTTTTACTTTGTGGGCCGTATCTCTGTCCTAACTACTCAACTTTGCTGCTGTAGCACAAAAGCAGTCACAGATCACTCGTAAATGAATGAGCGTGTCTGCGTTCCAATCATACTTCATTCAGAAAACCAGGTGTTTGGCCAGGTTTAGCAGCAGGCCATATTTGCTGATCCCTGGTCTGACGGCTTCAACCTCTTCGTTAGAGAGACAGCTACGAACAAAATAGATGTGATCATGACCCACATGGAGTTTTCATTCTTTTTGGGAATAATTATTTGTAGCATTGCTTTGAAACCACACCTGTTACAAATAGTTGACAAGTAACTTCTGGGGGACATTGGAAATCTAGGTAACTTTACTGAAGAAAGGTTCTAGTGAACACCCATTTCTATTTATATTATCCACTGGTGTCTGGGTGGGGGTACTGTGTTTACTCACATTTGGCATGTAGGTACTATTTTTGAGTTGCTTTCTTTTCACTTCACAGAATTTCATGTTTATTTACATGTGTTGGTCTGGATTATATAATTTTAGTGGCTACATACTATTTCTTGCTGAGTTAAGACATGTCATGTGCCCGGTGTGTAGTAGGCATTTGCTAGATGTTTGCTTCCAGTTTGCAGTAAAAGCCTTTCAGAGTTGGAAAGGGATTGGTTTCTGCAGAACTGAAGGGGAAACCATTGACTTGGGAGAACCCTAGGAGAGATGGGCCTGGATGATGTCCGCTTGCCAACTTGCTGGGTGACACCTAGCATCTTGCAGCCAGGGAAGTGTCAAGTAAGTATGTCAGTGCAAATGTAAGGGACAGACTGGAGGGTGACCTTGTATTCCAGAGCCCTGCTCCCCACGTGCAGGGAAAGTCTTTGTGGGATGTGGAGCAAAAGCCTGGGGAGGTTTGTGGGGGCAGGTGGGGAGGAAAAGCAGCCCCATGCAGAGAAGATAAAAAGCCCAGGGGGCCGGCGGGGCACTGGCTCACGCCTGTAATCCCAGCACTTTGGGAGGCCGAGGTGGGCGGATCACGAGGTCAGGAGTTCGAGAGCAGCCTGGCCAACATAGTGAAACCCTGTCTCTACTAAAAATACAAAAAATTAGCTGGGCGTGGTAGCTGGCACCTGTAATCCCAGCTACTCGGGAAGCTGAAGCAGAAGAATTGCTTGAACCTGGGAGGTGGAGGTTGCAGTGAGCCGAGATCGCACCGTTGCATTCCAGCCCTGACGACAGTGCGAGACTCCATCTCAAAAAAAAAAAAAAAAAAAAAAAAAAAAATGCCCAGGGGGCCATGTCAGTTTAGGTATGTGAAAGGGGCATGGGCTCTGGGGCCACACTGGACTTGATTTGACTCTGACTCTGGGTTTGCCCTTTATGTGCTCTGTGACTGGGCACTTTCTTAGCCTCTCTGAGCCTCAGTTTTCTTTGCTGTAAAATGTGGGGGGTGGGGGGGGCTGTCATATTCATTCCATAGAGATGTTGTGAGGGTCAGATGAATAATCCAGTAAGTGACAGCACACTGTGTAAATGGTAGCTCTTATTAGTCAGTGTGAAGTATGTGACCCATTCTTAGCTTGCAATTCACAAGAGCAGTTGTTTTTTCACTATTATTGTTTTTGAGGAAGCATGGCTAATCGCTCCGGTTCCAGAGTGGACTTTGCCCCCATCCTCTCTGGGCCCTTCCCTCTCTTCAGTCCAGGTTAGAAGGTACCTCGTCACTTTTACCCCCATGATAACTCAGCTGAGGAGGTCAGACCCTGAGTCATGAGCCCGGGCTTTTAATAAAATCAGGTCAGAACTTGAAGACTAACTGAGTAGTCTCATGTGCTGGGTTACTCGTGCATTCATTAATTCAACAGATACACAGAGGCTCTACTTTGTGCCACTTGTACAGTATGCAGTGGTGAAGAAAATAGTGATGGGCTTTCATCAAATAATCCCACAAATGTTTAATTATGGACGACGATATGAGCTATGAAAGAAAAGTGTACGGAGTTAGGTTGGGAGAGGATCTCTTTTTATGATGAGACACTTAATTTCATTAGTAATCCGGGAATACAAATCACAATGAGATTCCATTTCTTCCCTGTTCGATGGGCAAACGTGAAGAAGCTGTGCAGTAGCAAGCATTGAAGAGGAGATAGGACATTATGGTCATTTAGGAGCTGCTGGTAGGCGTGTAACTTGATGCAGCTGCTTTGGAAAACAGTTTGGTAGTACAGATTGAGGATCCCTTATCCAAAATTCTTGGGACTGAAGTATTTCAGATTTTGGATTTTTTTTTGGATTTTGGAATATTTGAGATAGTATAATGCACTTGTTATATATAAACAAATGCATAAAATAATTTTATGCATGAAACAAAGCTTTGACCTCAGTTGATGCAACATGTCATGTGATTGAGGTCAAGTGTAGAATTTTCCACTTGTGTTGTCATGTTGGCATTCAAGAAATTTAGGATTTTGGAACATTTCAAGTTTTCAGCTTAGGGATGTTCAACCTGTATCTTGTAACGTTGTACATTCACATACAGCATATCCTGGCATTTCCACTTCTAGGTATATAATCATTGTGAGAAACTTGCTTACGTGGGCAGCATGTATACATGATGTGTACTAAGAATATTCCTAGTAGCACTCTTCATAATGGCAAAACACTGGAAAGCCAAATGCCCATCAGCTGGAGAATGGGTACATACATTGTTGTCATGTGATAGATTGTTATACAGCAGCAAAATGAATAAACAACATCTACATGTAATGGTTTGAGTGAATTTTAGTAATATAATTTTGAATTTAGAAAAACAAGACTTTGAATATTCCAAACAGCATGATATCTTTTTATTACATTTGAAGGTCAATAAAAACTTAAAACTACATTGTTTTGGGATGCAGATTATCTAAGAAAGCCATAAATGTTGGGGGGCAGGTTTTCGAAGGTTCCTCTTATGAGAACCACTCCCTTAAATGTGTTTGTGACAAGCTCCCCAAGTACAATGATACAGATGGGATCAAGGAGGAGTCAGCTTGGGTTTTGAAGGCAGAGTAGACATTTTTGTCATTGCTTTGGAAACTTTTTTTTAAATAACCCAAATTACAAAATGTTAGCAATTGGAGTATGATATTAGGTGCATATGTGTGCATTTTATTTTATTTTTTTCTTTTTACCACGAATGTATTTTTTGATCACTACAAATGCAGATAGGATATGGGAAACTGTGGCTGCATCTGATATCTATGGTTTCCTGCCCATGCAAGGTGGTGCTGGGAGATCTCAGCTCTGAAAGGCTGCGTTTGCAGCCAGGTGTGTGATTCCTTGTCTCGGGGCTGCTTTCACCGTAAGGGGGACATAGATGTGGCTGGGTGATGGGGCCTTCTCGGTTTGGTTCCAGGGTTAGCAAGCAGAGCTAGTTTAGAAATGAGTAAGAAAGGGGCACTTTCTGGTTGTAAGTTTTGGCTCAAATATGCGTACTGAAACTCTTCCTCACTTTCGCTCTTCTCATTTGATGAGTTCCATGGCATCCTAATTTGTGGAAGGACAAAGAAGGAACACATTTGTATGAGAGAACCAGCTTTTCGAGTAGAGTTACGGATGGGCTGGAAGAAACCAAGATGAGTTCCTCTGGGGATGGATAAAGCATCCTGCATGAAGGTTCAAAAAGATGCCCATGGCTGGGCACGGTGGCTCATGCCTGTAATCCCAGCACTACGGGAGGCAGAGGCAAGCGGATCACCTGAGGTCAGGAGTTGGAGACCAGCCTGACTAACATGGAGAAACCCTGTCTCTACTAAAAATACAAAATTAGCCAGGCGTGGTGGTGCATGCCTGTAATCCCAGCTACTCAGGAGGCTGAGGCAGGAGAATCACTTGAACCCGGGAGATGGAGGTTGTGGTGAGCCAAGATCGCGCCATTGCACTCCAGCCTGGGCAACAAGAGCGAAACTCCATCTCAAAAAAAAAAAGATGCTCACGCCAGGCTGCTTGAGCTGAGGCTGTGGGGCTGTGGAGAGGCCATGGGAGAAGTAGGGCAGCTGCTAGATGATCACGGCCATCCTGGACGGCAGTGATGGAAGGGGCACAGAGTGCAGGGGAAGGAGTTGGGCAGAAAGGGGTGGAGCGAAGGGGGATTGGGCAGCCCCATCTCATGAAATGACTGCTTGAGAGAATGAAGGATGTTTCATATGTGAGACTCTGAGGTGGAAGATGGAGCAGAGTAGATCTGCATGGTTCCAGAAGGTAAAGCTAGAAGTGAAAGGTGGAAGGTATGGCAGGAGATTTGTATTTTTTTTTTTTTTTTTTTTGGAGACAGGGTCTGGCTCTGTTGCCCAGGCACGATCTCGGCTCACTGCAACCTTCGCCTCCTGGGCACAAGTGATCCTCCCACCTCAGCCTTCTGAATAGCTGGAACTACAGGCATACGCCACCATACTTGGCTAACTTTTGTATTTTTTGTAGAGACAGGGTTTTGTCATGTTGGCCAGGCTGTTCTTGAACTCCTGAGCTCAAGCAATCTGCCTGCCTTGGCCTCCCAGAGTGCCAGGATTACAGGTGTGAGCCACTGTGCTCGGCTAGGAGGAGAGATTTGGTCTTAGTATAAGTTAGTGTTTTTCTTTTCTTTTCTTTCTTTTTTTTTAATGAGATGGAGTCTCACTCTGTCTCCCAGGCTAGAGTGCAGTGGCATGATCTCGGCTCACTGCAACCTCCGTCTCCTGGGTTCAAGTGATTCTTCCTGCCTCAGCCTCCCACATAGCTGGGACTACAGGTGCACGCCACCACGCCTGGCTAATTTTTTTTGTATTTTTAGTAGAGAGAGGGTTTCACCATGTTGGCCAGGTTGGTCTCGAACTCCTGACCTCAAGTGAGCCGCCTGCCTCAGCCTCCCAAAGTGCTGGGATTACAGGCGTGAGCCACCACACGCAGCCAGTGTTTCTCAAACTGTGATTTGCAATCTATTTGTCAGTTGTGCAATCAAGTTAGTGATCAAGACCAGCAATTTTATTTAATTAATTAATTAATTTTGAGACAGCATTGCTCTGTTGCCCAGGCTGGAGTGTAATTGCACGATCTCAGTTTATTGCAACCTCTGCCTCTGGGGTTCAAGCAGTTCTCCTGCCTCAGCCTCCCGATTAGCCGGGACTATAGGCATGTGCCACCATGCCTGGCTAACTTTTTGTATTTTAGTAGAGACGGGGTCTTGCCATTTTGTCTAGGCTGGTTTTGAACTCCTGAGTTCAGGCAATCCGCCTGCCTCAGCCTCCCAAAGTGTTAAGATTACAGGAGTGAGCCACTGTGCCCAGCCAAGACCAGCAGTTTTTAAAAAGGAAATGAATAGAAAGGAAAGAGGAAAGCAGGGAAAAAAAAGTCTGAGTGGACCAGATGAACATGGGTCAGCATTTGTTTCTTGAAAATATTTGTCTAGTTTTATATATTTATGTGTATATAGAGATATTTTATGTGCTGGGTCATGATATAAACTGTAATTAATTAGTGAGAGTAAGAATGGAAAAAAGTTTGAAAGCCATTGTTCCAAGCTACCATTTAATAATATTACCTGCTGTTTATTGATCACTTAGACTACTGTGGAAGGTACTTTGCCAAGTGCACTCTATACATTCACTCATTGAAATCTCACAATGACCCAATGAGGTAGGCATTATTGTTACCATTACAGAGATGAGGAAATTCAAGTTCAAAGAGACTGAATGACTTTCCCAGGGTCATGGAGCATGTAAGAGGCTGAGCCTGGAATTGAACCTGAGCCCAGCTTTCTCAAAAGCCTGTGCGTGTTCACTGCCTTCTACTGTAGGAAGAACCGTGGATGGAGCTGTCCTCCAGAATGGCCTGGGCTGTCTGGGAAAGGGCTGAAAAAGCGGGAAGTGTTCGGGCAGAGGCTGGGTGGCCCCCTGTCAGGGACAGTGGAAGCAGAATTCTTGCCCACCTTCTTCTACCTCAGTGGAAGATTGGATTGGATCATAGTAATCCCCCCATGACTTACATGACAGCGTCCAAGACTCATCCTGTACCATCACTCTAAAGTCAATCCCAACTCCTGGGTTTGATTCTTGATTGAAATATGATTTAATTAAATATATTTAGGTTTGTTTATAGGTGAGATTTTCTTTTAATAAGTTTCCTGATTTTTCTGTAACAAATGTACATTTATTTTATGATTTTAAAAGTTATTAAAAATAAAATGTTTTCTGATTCTCTCTAATAAGCATGAATTAACTTTATAATTTCTATAATTTAAAAAAGTCATTAAAAATAAAATACCGCAATGCAACAAAAAACTCTAATTAAGAATTCTTCCTGGCAAGTTTTTGAGAGGCTGCCGGCAGCATTCTGTTCCTCCTCTTGTGTGGGCTGGGGAAGCTCTGGGTGGACCACGGGAGGCGATTGGTGGATGGGTTCTTTGTGGACTGGAGCTTCTTATCAGGTGCCTGGACCAGCCCATCCTCCCTGCAGAGACCAGGATGAGGCAGGGGCCATAGTTTAGGGGGCCTCTCTTCTCTTTTAGCTACAAAGTGAAGTGCCTATTGATTCTGCTTAAAGCTGGAAAGGATCTGAGAAAGTATCTCCACTAACCCCTTCGTTTAGGGAAGAGGAAACTAAGTCCTGGGAAGGGAGGTGACTTTGCTTTGCCGTCCTCCCATCTCATGGATAGCAGAACAGGAGCAGCTCCTAGGTAGGTTAAATCACGTTGCTTCCCCAAGAGAAGGAGGGTGCTAGAGCTTGGTTGAGGTTGTGGGGAGAATAAAGAGCAAATAAAAGACAAATCTTCTAATGCTAATTTCATTGAGGAATTCCAAAATGGAGGTGAAGGGAGTGTGATTTAGTGGAAAGAACCTCTGCTTGGCAGTTGGGGGACCTGAGCTGTGGTTTCAGCATTAACACCCAGTGTGTAATCTCAGGTGAGTTACCCACCCGTGGCCATTGGAGGACAGGTTAATTCTTGTTCCTCACATTCTGCCCAGTCAACACCACGGCAGGAGTGCTTACCCTGAGCAGGGTACATCCTCAGCCTTGTTTCCTTCCAGAGCCAATGACCTAATCCCCACCATGGAGTTGTCATTAGTTATGTGATGTAGAACTGTGGGCCCAAGTATAGGACATTCTCCAAATCCGTGGGTGCCAGCCACTGGGGACCTTAAGGTTTGGTTGCTGCATAAGCTTGGAGTGCTATATCTCCTCTTGTAGCAGCTCTCAAGTTCAGGGATTGTGTCTTGTGAATCCCCCAGTGTATAGTAAGGTGCTGAGGTTCTGCGCACTTTAGAACCCTAATTTGTTGGCACATGTGGGGGGATGGGTAGGAGGGTTAATTTTGTGAGTCGCATGGAGGTGGGGTCCAGGTCTGCCTTCGGACATGCAGGCCACAGGCATGCGCTTGAAACACAGGCTGCCTGATTTCAGAATCGAGCCATGATGGGGAGCACTGTGGTTTGTGAGGGGGGTTGATCTGAACCGGTCACTCTGTGCCTAAGCAGGTGACCTGAGTGAGGAGAGGGGACTCAGCAGAAGCTGGGGGTGGGGGGGTGGGTGGGGCAGAGGGTGGGAAGTAGAAACTTCTTCCAGGTTTTGAATTATCTAAGGAGATGGAGACAGGAAAGAAGTCTCTGGGATTGTGGCAGTTCATATCAGTTTCCAGAATCTTCTCAAATAGTTCGTTTAAAAAGCTACTACTTTTCTCTGGCACGGGCCATCCTGGATATGGGATTCTCACTGGTTAAGTGCATTTTCCCTTGACCCGGGTTGTAACGTAGCTTGACTGATGGCCTCAGCTGGGAGGAGAAGTGAATGCATTGTTGTTCAGGTTTGTTTTACACTCTGTTATCAAGGCTAATAATATGATGCTTTAAGGCTTTATGACTTGATTAGTGGCATCAGTACTTGAAAGAGCTGGCTTAGGGCACTGTGAGAGGTTACATGAAGGTAATTAGACAGCAGTTGTGAAATGCAGGGGGTGGTTTCCATTTACTAATGGCTTTAAGGCAGCCCTGCCTGTTACTGAACCCCCAGCATGAATCTTTTGAATAGAAAATGAGTTGATTAGTTTGGGTGCTCTGCCGCAGGCCACAGGCAGCCCCCAGTTCTCTCTCTGCCCGTGGTTAGTGCCCTTAATCAACTGCCTGCGAGCCCACTAGAGCCTTAGTATAATCTAGTACTCAAAGCGCAGTCCCTGCACCAGCAGCATCACCTGGGAGCTGTTTAGAAATAAACGCAGGGCCAGGCACGGTGGCTCACGCCTGTAACCCCAGCACTTTGGGAGGCTGAGGCGAGTGGATCACCTGATGTCAGGAGTTCGAGACCAGCCTGGCCAACATGGTGAAACCCCATGTCTACTGAAAATACAAAAAATTAGTCGGGCATGGTGGCATGTGCCTGTAATCCCAGCTACTCAGGAGGCTGAGGCAGGAGAATTGCTTGAACCCGGGAGGCAGAGGTTGCAGTGAGCCAAGATCGCGCCATTGCACTCTAGCTGGGGCTACAAGAGTGAAACTCCATCTCGAAAAAAAAAAAAAAGAAAGAAAGAAAGAAAAGAAAGAAAGAGCAAAACTCCATCTCAAAAAAAAAAAAAAAAAAAAGGAAAGAGAAAGAAAGGAGAGAAAGAGAGAAAGAACGAACGAACCAACGAACCAACCTCTGGTCCCATCCACAGTTGTGTAATCAGAATCTGCAGTTTTAACAAGACCTTCAGGTGATTGGGTGCACGTCAAGTTTGAGAAGTGCTGGGCTAGCACAGATGCCCCCTGAGGTTAGAGATTTGTGGCAATGTGGTTTTTATTGTGTAGTGCAGTAAAAGATTTAAACCCTAGTGCTGTGGTATGATTCCAGTCTGCTCTCTGTCATTAGAGCCTGGAATTGTATGTGTGTGTGTTCATTGTCACTTGTGGCATCAGCGCAGGGTTGTGGTTTATTCACCCTCTGCAGCTCACCGAGTTCTTGGCACAGCTAGCCATTTCTTTGAATGCAAGTCTGGCATCATAGACTGTTGGGGGGGTGTGACCAAAACACCACTTTCTTCCTGTTACTCCTTGGAGCCCACAGGGGCTCTGGTTGTCTGCTGTGTCATGTCCAAACCTCTTGCTGGGGCTCCAGGGCCCATGTGTTCCAGGTTTATCTGGCCCCTGCTCTGGCCAGGCAGATGCCGGTCTTCAGCCTTGCCCTTTGTCTCTTGCTGGATGTGGGTTTCCTGGCCGGCCAGTCGTTCCTCCTCTTTATACCCCTGGACCACTCTCTGCTGCACTGTTTAGTGCCTCATCATACTGGGCTGTTTCCTGGGGGGCTTATTGTTAATTGTGGACAGGTCCTAACCCTTCACTCAGGTGACACGCTCTTAGAGGGCAGGACCGGTATATAACAGGTACCTCAGCCTCTGCCGGGTGCCTGGTGGACAGGCATACACATGGATCCCTTCATACTGTGCATAGGAGGCAGAGGATTTGGAGTGAGTGGAGTGGGGTGGGCTGCTGGCTTCAGCCGTGGGGTAGGGGCTGGTGAAGGCTCAGAAAAAGAAGCCCAGACAAAATTAGAAGGGCCTCCACTGAGAGGGGAATGGGCCATTTGGCTACATAAGAGAAGGTAAGGCGAGTTTCAGCAGTCCTTCCCTGATGGCATTGGAGATGGGGTGGGCAGGGGTAGCCCCCATGTTGCTTTGGAGTATGTTTCTGGTTTGTTGCAAACCTGTCTGTCCTCTTTTTTTGTGAGTCTGTTGGTGAGAAAAGATGAGGCCTTAAAAAGGGCAGGGAGGAGGGGTGCAGTAGCTAGGAACCAGGCTGGCTGGGCGTTGTCCTGGTAAGGTTTGGGGTGGAGGCTATATTTACTTCTTATAGTGATGCTGGTAGGATCTTTTTCTATGTTTAGAAATAGTTTATGTAACATGAAAGTATGTGTTCTTAAAAAAAACACACACAAAAAACCCAGACACTAGAATAGAATAAAATTTTAACAGACCAATTACCATAGAAGAAATGGAGAAAGTTATCAAAGAGCTATTCCTTAAAATAGTCCCAGGACCAGATGGTTTCACAGGTAAATGTTTTCAAATATTGAAGGTACAGGTGATTCTAATGCTATTTACATTGTCCTAAAGCAGAGAAAGAGCGCTTAAATTCTTTTTATGAAGCTAGTGTAACAAAATGTGACAAAAAAACAGGTGTGCACACAGAGCCACAAAGTGGTCTCTGTTTTGAATACTGAAGATGCGACATTCTAATAACATAATTAGAACCCAGCAGCCCATTTAAAGAACTCCATGGTCACGGGAGTTCCAGAACAGGAAGGTAAGGATAGGTTAACTTTAGGATTTCTGTTAATAAAAATTCATTGTATTAAAGGATCTAAGGAGAAAATAAGATGCTGAAAAGATTTATGAAAAATTAGACATCCGTTTCTAATAAAAACTGCTGTAGAAATAATTGGATACCTCCTCAACATGGGAAAATACATTTTTGTCAAGCAAGTAGCCAAAATTTTGCTTAGTATTAAAATGGTGAATGCTAGATGCATTCCCATTAAAATCCCGATTAAACACCATAATTATATAACCTTGTTCTGGTGGGGATAAGCTGGTATAATTAGATAAGAGGTATAAAACCTAGAAGGAAAAGGCAAAACTAAAAGACAAACAAGAGAATTCAGTAAGGTAGTTTGGTGCATAGTTAATGCACAAAAATCAGTAGTACTCCCCCATAAATATCCAGCTAGAAAATATGATGGAAGAAAAAAAATCCCACTTGTATAAGCAACAGAAGAGATAAAATATCTAGTTATAAGCTTAATAAAATTATATTAATATATAATCTCAGCACTACCAACGGGCATAAAAGACTTAAAGAGAAAAATAATATAATCTTGGCTAGAAAGAGTCAGTGTTATAAAAGTGTCACTTTTCCTATACATGTGAAGTGTGATCATAATAAAATTACCACTAGGATTATTTTGGGTGTAGAAAAGCTGGTTCTAAGTTCATATGGAAAAATTAGCATGCATGAAAAATATGAAAAAGAAAAAGGAAGTTCTAGCTCTGATACATGGTAAGCATTTTAAAAAACTACAATAACTAAGATCACTTGGTACTAATTGGCTGAACAAGTGATGGGACAGAATAGTGAGCCCAAAATAAATAAGGGTGTGTGTATGCATGTGTGTATTTTGTGATAAACGCAGTATTTCAAATGTATGGAAAAATATAGGATCTTCATAACCAGATAGCTATCTGGGAGATAAGAAAGAGCAGGATCCCTAATACATGCCTTAGACCAGAATAAGCCTATCAAACGTACGTCAAATGGTTAAATAAAGAATGAAAGCGTAAAAGCCATAGAAGAATTTTTCTGTTGTCTTGGAGTAGAGAGACCTTCCTAAGTTTGACACAAATCCCAGAAGCTATAACATAAAAGACTGATACATTTGACAACATCAAAATGAGATCCACTTCATAAGAGTAACACTGTAAACAAAGTCAAAAGATACATGATAATCTGAGAAAAATAATTTGGAAAAAATATGATAAAAGGAGTTAATTTTCTTAATATACAAAGAGCCCTTAAAAATAAATAAAAAGGGTCATTAATTGAAAAATGGGCAAAAGGACATGGATAGAAATTCACAGAAAAGAAGTGTAAGTGGTTCTTAAATATATGAAAAAACCCACAACCCTCTTATAATAAAAAGTACAAATCAGAGCTGCAATAAGAAGGCATTTGTAACCTATCAGATTGGAAGAGATCAAAATATTTAATAATACACTGATTTGGTGACAGTGTAAAGAAAAATTACTTTCATACATTGCTGGTGAGAGTAAATGGATACAATTGCTTTGGAAGGCAATTTGTGATATTTATCTAAATTATGAATGCCCATCTCTTAGAACCAGCAGTTCCACTAATAGGTATCTGTCCTAGAGAAACACTCACATGTACAATGTTCATTGGACATTATTGTAATCATGGAAAATTGAAGACAACAATGTAAATATCCATCAGTGGGAGATGGGCTAAATAAAACCTGAGTTGTTCAGACCTTTAGTGCGTCAATAAAATACCTTAGTGGGTTTTGACACCGTGTGAAACCAAAGAATAGAAGATAAGGGAGTGCATTGCACATAATGTGGCTGAATAATTGGTGAGCTTTTGTTTCAGTTTTGTGTATTCACAAATGTGAAATGGATTGCAATGTAAAGTGTATTTCTTACGGTGTGATTCAGTCAAAAAAGTTGGAAAACACTGCAAGAGTAGTTAAAAGGAATATATTAAGTTAGTAACTAGTCGTAAGACTAGATCTCAGAAACGTAATTTTGAGTGAAAAAAGTAAGTTGCAGAGTAATAGTACAGGGTGACACTATTTTTGAAAAAAGAAAACGCACAAAACGATATCATATTTTTGACAGTATAATATTTTTGATGGAATCACTTATTCATGCAAAAGAGGCCTGAAAGCTGTGAACCAGGCTTGTAACAGAGGTGCCCTCTTGGGACAGAGTGGTATTGAGAGAGGCCTACACTTTATGGCGCAGTAAAAAAAAGTGTGAATGTTTTGCCTGTATATTTAAGTGGCTAAAAAATGTTTACACATTATTGAAAGACCCTCCAAGGATGCTTTAAGTCCAGATGCTTTCCCCTTGGTTGTTTTTCACTTACTTGTTGCTGTTCAGTTTGTGTCTCTCCTTTTGCTTTCATTTGGGTGTCTTGTAAATTTGTAAGTACCACCCTGTTGATTTTGTCTTTCAAAGTTATTATCTGAAGATTGCACATAAAATTCCTTGTATCAGTGGCACTTTTATTGGGTCTTTGTGTTTCTTTTCTAACTTTTCCAGTTTATTCCTTTGAAATTAATTGGGCCCATGGTTTATTAATTTCACGAAAAATTTTCTTCCCCAAAGGGCCCACTTTTGGCTTTCCTTCTCTTCCCTGACATTTGCTCACATTCTTGTTACTTGTATTTTCACTTTTAATTTTTCTTTTATCTTTCATTTTTTCCTTATGTAAATTTTGGCCAACGCAAGCATAGCAGTGCTTCTCAAACTTCAAGGTGCACATGAAGCTCCTTGAAGCTCCTTGGGTCTAGAGCTCTTGTTAAAACGCAGATTCTGGGCCGCCGCGGTGGCCCACGCCTGTAATCCCAACACTTTGGGAGGCTGAGGCAGGCGGATCACGAGGTCAAGAGATCAAGACCATCCTGGCCAACATGGTGAAACCCCATCTCTACTAAAAATACAAAAATTAGCTGGGCATGGTGGCGCGCACCTATAGTCCCAGCTACTCAGGAGGCTGAGGCAGAAGAATCACTTGAACCCGAGAGGCGGAGGTTGCAGTGAGCTGAGATAGCGCCTCTGCACTCCAGCCTGGTGACAGAGTAAGACTCTGTCTCAAAAAAAAAAAAAAAAAAAAAATGCAGATTCTGATCCAGTAAGCGCGAATGAGGCCCCAGATGCGTTTCTAACCAGCTCCAGATGGGGTCTACCTTTGGGGAGTGAGAAAGTAGAGAAAATGATATCTGTTCCTCCACTGATATTAGGGCACTCTTAAGTACCCAAGTATCCAGTATTGAACGAATCCACCAACTGTTATAAAGATGATACTTCTAACTATTGCAATGAAATTCATCCTGTTTTCTACTGAAGTGGTGAAGATGAGATGTCCTGACCCACCTAATCACTTTTTTTGGCTTCATTAGTGGCCATATTCTTTCTAGATGGTCCGAGAGGGTAGAAGATGGTTTGTGGCTACAAAATTTCTTTGGGCACATTTGGTCGGTTGACCTGACTGCTTTGGCTAAGCATTGCTGTCCTAGCCTCCACTGATTTAGCTGAGTTTTCTTTTCTTTTTATTTATTTTTGACACAGGGCCCCACCCTGTCACCCAGATTGGAGTACAATGGCACAGCCATAGTTCACTGATTCAGACTCCTCACAGCTTCAGACTTCTGGGTTCAAGTGATCCTCCCACCTCAGCCTCCCTAGTAGCTGGGATGACAGACACATGGCCGTCATGTCTGGCTAATTTTTTTTAATTAATTTTTTTTTTTTTTTTTTGTAGAGACAAGCATCTCACCATGTTTCCCAGGCTGATCTTGAACTCCTGGCCTCAAGTGATCCTCCTGCCTCAGCTTCCCAAAGTTCTGGGATTACAGGCATGAGCCGTCATGCCCCACCACTGAGCTGACTTTGTAGGTCCATTTGGATCAGTTAGTTGTTAGTTGTTCTTAACATTTTTAGTGGCTGACAGACTTCTTTGGGAATATGATGGAGGCCATGGACTTTCTCTTCAGAAACATTCCCCAATTTTGTATTCATGCACACCAAACTCCTAGTTTTTATTTCGCCTGTGTGAGCTGCAAGCCTCCTAAAGCCTGGCTAGTTATGACCATACATAGGACCCCTGATTTAAATGGTGCTGTTAAGACTGTACTTTCAGGAATCATTTCTATAGTTCATTACTAGAGAAATTTCTCTGAACACGTAGAGCACCAGAAAATATTTTTAAAAATTTCTTTAGGCTGGGCGCGGTGGCTCACACCTGTAATCCCAGCACTTTGGGAGGCCGAAGTGGGCGGATCATCTGAGGTCAGGAGTTCCAGACCAGCCTGACTAACATGGAGAAACCCTGTCTCTACTAAAAATACCAAAATTAGCCAGGCATGGTGGTGCATGCCTGTAATCCCAGCTACTTGGGAGGCTGAGGCAGGAGAATCGTTTGAACCCGGGAGGCGGAGTTTGTGGTGAGCCGAGATCGCACCATTGCACTCCAGCCTGGGCAACAAGAGCAAAACTCCGTCTCAAAAAAAAAAAAAAAAAAAAAAGGACTTTTAAAAAAAATTCAAATAATTGGTGGTGTTAAGGCAAAGAATCCCCAAATGAAAAACAGAATCCACGGTGTCTGCAGAAGCCATCTGGTCCAGCCGTGTTCATTTACAGATAAGAAAACCAAAGGCCAAGATTTTCAGACATTTATTCAAAGTCAGATTCTCCATGTTCCACAGCCTCCCTCCCATTCTGAGTGCAGCTGATGTTGCCCATGGTGGGAAGCCTGTGTCACTACATGTTGGTTCTCTGTGGGGTCTGTTGGGCTGAGTGGTGCACACCCATCCAGACCCTGCCTGCCTCATCCCTGGTGAGGGCAGCTCCTTGGCTTATTTCCTTCAGCCAAGCCCTGCCCTCAGCTCTTATAGTCATGTCTGGTCTGAGGAAACGGAGACTCAGATCCCTTCTGGCTAGGATTCTGGGCTCAGACACTATTCTGGCTTTGACATGGCAGGGCCTCCTGCCTCGTTCCTGTGTCCCGTTTCCTTCTCTGAGTCTCAGTTCTTCTAAGAGGCTTCTGTGTTAGTTCCTGTTCTGCTAACGTGCCTGATATCCAGGTCCTGAATTGGGACCAAGACCCTGTCCTGTCCCTTTGTTAGTGATAACCAGGTGTGGTGGGGAGACATGGGTTTGAATTCTAGCTCATCTGCTTACTGGCTGTGTGACTCTGGGTAAATTACTTAACCCTCCCGGACCTCAGTTTCTTTATGTATGAGACAGGAGCAACAGAATATACCTGACAGGGTGGTCATAGAACCGGTGCACAGTGTTTATTGATAACTAGTAGCTGGCATCACTAGTCCTACTCTCAGGGGTTGGAATCTTGCCCAGTCCAGCCGGATGGATGGAGCCTTAGTAACCTTCAATAGATGTCCTGATGCCTGAGTTGCAGAGGGTTGCCCATCCTGACTTCCCCCATCATAGAGCTTTGCCCACTTGTTGGGACTATTCATAATTTTGTTCTAGGCTGTCCCCTTCCCCACAGTCCCTGTGAACCCAGCCAGCTAGAGATTGCCAGCATCTCTCCAGACAGGAGGCCTGCCCACTGGACCACAGCTTCTCTGTATGTGCTTGGAACTGAGTGGGCTTGTCCATGCCCTGCTCATTTCAAGAAGGAAATTACAGATCAATTTCATGTAAACACACAGCTGCAGAAGTCATCAGTGGAATAAATAAATAGGCGAATGACATAACTAGGAAATGTTTATTGCACATCTACCATCCAGTAGCCATAGTAGTTAGCCCTGGTGATATACCATGTCTCTGTCCTCAGGGCACTGAGTCCTGAGGGGAATCAGACACGTGGCCATTGATTGATTGCATTACAGTCCCTGTGTTAAATGAATGTGGTGATGGAGGGAGGGGGGACTGAGGAGCCTCCAACTCTACTTCAGAAAGGCGAGGGTAAAAAAATAAAGGTGAGGTTTGGGAAGGCTTCACAGAGGAGATGTTTGATTTGGGTTTTGGAGGTTGATATCTCAGTATTCTTTATTAATTTTTCCAGATGAATTTTATGGTCACTGAATGGGCTCTTTAAAAAATGAGTGTTGAGATCGGGTACAGTGGCTCACGCCTGTAATCCCAGCCCTTTGGGAACCTGACAGGGGAGGATTGCTTGAGCCCAGGAGTTCTAGACTAGTCTGGGCAACATAGTGAGACCCCATCTCTACAGAAAGTTAAAAAAAAAATTAGCCAGGCACAGTGGTGCATACCTGTGATTCCAGCTACTTGGGAGGAATCGCATGGTGGGAGGATTGCTTGAGCCCCAGAGGCTGAGACTCTGTGAGCCCTGATCATGCCACAGCACTCCAGCTTAGGTGACAGAGTGAGACCCTGTCTCAAAAAAAGAGTCTTGAAATATCACCAAGCAAGGCTCGTCTCAGGAATATAAGTCTGATTCAACACAGAGAGGCCAATATTAATAGAAAGAAATCATAAAAATCGGAATACCTATTATTCAGCACGGTGCCTGAAATATAATCAGTCAACAAATGTTTGATGGATGAATGAATTTGGTCTCAGTGGATGTAGAAAAATACTGGAAATAATTACATATGCATTATAAAGCATCAGAAGAGTAAAAAAATAGGTGTGTTGGGGGATTTACCCCTATGTAGGATAAAGAGCCTGCTTGTGTGTAACCGTGTAGCAATCCTTACACAGGGGCTGCAGATACTGAGTGGGGAAATACTAGAAGTGTGCCCTGAAAAACAGGAACTAAACCAAAATGCCCCTTATCTCTACTCTTATTTAACATAGTTTAACAGATGCTTGTCATAACAATATAGGAACAAAGAGAAACTAGAGGGATTGGTATAGGGAAGGAAGAGATAAAAATATCGCTGTTTGCAAATGACACAATTTCTATTCAAAGAAAATTACAAAATCCTACAAGGCTGCTTCTGATCAGAAATTAAAGCATTAAAGGGTCAGCATTCCAAAGTTTATGCCTAGATTTCATGCCCTTTTGGCATTTAAAATTCCAGTGAAATACTTCATAATGCAAGAACATGATAATTATAATAATAATCAGGAAAAATTGGTGGACATGCATATCAAAGGATGTTTTGAAAATCTTTTAGGAGCAAGACTTCTCTAAGCAAACAAGGCAGGCAAGCAGTAGTTATTAAAATTGTACAATAGTAGGATAAAGCAGGAAAATGGAAGATCAGTACAATAAATAGATCTAAATGAATGGAAGACATTTATTTGTTTATTTATTTTGAGACTGGGTCTCACTGCACCCAGGCTGGAGTGCAGTGGCGTGATCACGGCTCACTGCAGCCTCAACTTCCTGGGCGCAGGCAATCTTCCCACCTCAGCCTCTTGAGTAGCTGGGACTACAGGCATACACCACCATGCCCAGCTAATTTTTTGTAGAGACAGGATTTTGTCATGTTGCCTGGGATGGTCTTGAACTCCTGGGCTCAAGTAATCTTCCTGCTTCAGCCTCCCGAATTATTGGGATTACAGGCATGAGCCACCGCGCCTGACCTGGAAGACATTTATATATGACAAATTTGGAGAGGCAAACAATAGTGAAAGAAATAATTTTACAATAAATAGCTCTTGGGAAAAACTAGATAACAGTGTGGAAAAAGTGAACTCAGATTTATATCTCACATCATATGTTATAAATTTTAGATGTATTTAAAAGTTAGTTTTACAACTCTTAAAACTCAGAGGAAGCAGGTGGTATTTTTATCCTCGAGAGCAAATGTGTTTGAAAATTCCATAAAAATGATCATTAATGGAATGAGATGTGTTCAACTATAAAGGAATAAAATCTATAAGATAAAAATAATAAAATCATGTTAAAGGATGTCAGGGTGCGGTGGCTCATGCCTGTAATCCCAGCACTTTGAGAGGCCAAGGTGGGTGGATCACCTGAAGTCAGGAGTTGGAGATCAGCCTGGCCAACATGGCAAAACCCCATCTCTACTAAAAATACAAAATTAGCCGGGTGTGTTGGCACGTGTCTGTAATCCCAGCTACTCGGGAGGCTGAGGCAGGAAAATCGCTTGAACCCGGGAGGCAGAGGTTGCAGTGAGCCGAGATCGCACCACTGCACTCCAGCCTGGGCAACAGAGTGAGTGAGACTCTTTCTCAAAAAAAAAAAAAAAAAAAAAAAAATATATATATATATATATATATATACACACACACACACACACACGTGTGTATATATATACACGTGTATGTATATATACATACACATATATATATATAGCGAAGTTAATGGAAGAGGGAAACAGTTGTAATAAACCAATGGATAAGACATGTTATCAAAGTTAAGCACAGAACTGATGAAGTTCTTTAAGGCAAATACTTAGACTATATTGGTGAAATAACCCAGGCATAGGAACACATCATTTTGTATGAAGCCTGGATCATAAACTGAGAGATACAAAGGTGTTTCACTTTCTTTTCTTTTCTTTTTTCTTTACCAAATGCAGGTAATTAGGGAATAGTTAGGCAAATGCTGTGAAAACAATACAGTGGAGAACTCAAACACTTGATACGAGATAGACAGAGCAAAGTTAAGTGCGACAAGAATATGGAATCGCTTACCTGTGCTGATGATGACCTGGTAAATATCTGTGCGCACACGTCCATAAGAATCTGGACAGGTATAGGGCTTATTTGATGTAGTTTTGATTAGGTTTTTTTTTTCTCTGTAAAATTGTAAATATGTCATGGAATGTTGGTTTTTAAAAGAAGAAAGGAGGGGGGAAATTCTGTAGTAAAAAGAGGAAATGCGTTGCGGTGGAGAGACGGCACTGGGAAGTCATCCACATGGAGCTGGATTTGAGTCACTACGTTATCATGTGGTTTTGGACAAGTCACATCTCTCTTCTCAAGCTCCCAGTCTCCACCCTGAGAGGAGGTAATGGTGACACCCACAAATTAGATCACAGGAGTTCTTGACTTCTGAGCAAGCATTCTCTTTGTCGAGCCGGTTTTATGGAATCCTGGAGCCCCTTGCCCGCTCTCCCTCGTTTTGTCCTATCTCTGCAGAATGTCTGTAGTTTGGGGGCAGATCCAGGACTAGCGTGACAACAGAGACGGGCAGACAGACAAACACAGCCCCAAACAGGGCAGCCAACAGAGTCATTGCGAATAACGGTGAAAAGAGACTGCAGCCCCCAGCAAATAAATATGTGCCCTTTCCATTTCAGATCTGGAGATGTGGCCTAAGAGGAGAAGACAGAGACTTAAAGAGAGCATTTTGTTGAGCAGACTTAGATTTACCATGCAGTTGAAACTTTTTGTAAGCCTGGTTTGTGGAAAAAGCAGGAAGGAAAGGAGGCCAGCCACTTATCTGGTGTGTTTAGGACACTTTGGGGCATAACTAATGAATTCTAGTGTTGAGCTCCTTTACTTGGGAGCTAGATGACCTTGAGCTTCTTAGCCCAAGCCCCTGTTTCTTCATGTTGAAATGGGAATAACCTCTGTGTCTCCCTGGTTTGTTGTGAGAATGACCTAAGATGTCATGCTTAAATGTTCTTTGTGCTTTTCAGTTACTATTTGTCAAGGTTTCCCCTGGATGCATGCCAAAACAGACACAATGCAGGATCCCATAGGGAATGTGGGTTATTGTCCCTGCCTTTGGGGAGCTTGTACATCCAGAGGGAGTGGTTACACAAATCCCTGCAAAGGCTGGGGAGGAGGGGGGTGGGGGGTAAGTGTCATGAGAAGGCAGCAAGGCCAGGGATGCTGTTTTTAAGACGAGGGACATTGGGGCCACTCAGGGCAAGGGGCTAGTGACTGGCTAAGAGGCAGTATGGGGGATGCCGGAGAGAGGCAGCATTTGTTGAGGAAGGTTCCAGAAGACATTAGGTAGATTTGAGCAGTCGTCTAGGATATACTGGACATACCCAGGTCTGTTAACTCATTGGAGCCCGATTGCAACCTGTGAGCTGAGGGAACTGGGGTGTGCAGGGACTGGGATGTGAGCTCCTTTCTGGGCTGACTTGGGTCCAGGACAGAGGCCTCTGCCTGCTCTGCCTGTGGTCCTTCCTCTGTACCAATGCCCTTTCAACAAGAGGAGTCATGGGCACTGGCCAGAGTTCATCTTCTTCCGTGGAGTGAGGAGAGGGGCAGAAGAGAAGAGGGTGAAGGGCAAGAAGATTCTGAGATGAAGAGGGAAGAGGAAGGTCAGGAACCAGGAAGGGGGTCTGACTGATTTTCGGGAAGCAGTTGATAGGATGTGGGACCTGGAGTTAGTCACCTGGGACCAGGTCCCAGCTTTACAGCTGCCAGCCTCCATAACTGTGACCAAGTCAGCCAACTTTTCTGAGCCTCAGTTTCTCCCTCTGTAAAATGAGGATGACTAACTTACCTCCTAGGGATATGAGGAGGACTAACTGAGTTGTATCTGGAAAGTGCTTGGAACTTTCCAGGTCTTCCATACACACTAGCTGCTGCTCTTGTTATTTTTGTGATCACAAAGGATTCTTGCCCCTTGGAAATGACGGTGCTTCTGTGTCATGGGCTTTGTTGCATGGTGGGTCAGTAACACTTTCCCTGTACTCCACAGGGGCAGGTAGTTGCTTCCCCCTGCCTGCTTCTCTCTGTCTCGATCTTCTGCCCCTTCCCTATTTTTTTTTTTATTATTTTTAATTTTTTTAATTTTTTTTTTTTTTTTGAGACAAGGTCTGGCTCTATCGCCCAGGCTAGAATGCAATGGTGTGATCGCAACTCACTGCAACTGCCACCTCCCAGGCTCAAGCAGTCCTCCCACCTCAGCCTCCCAAGTAGCTGGGACTACAGATGTGCATCACCATGCCTGGCTAATTTTTGTATTTGTTTGAGAGACAAGGTTTCATCATGTTGGCCAGGCTAGTCTTGAACTCCTGACCTCGGGTGATCTGCCTACCTCGGCCTCCCAAAATGCTGGGATTACAGGTGTGAGCCACCGCGCCAGACCCGTCTATTTTCAGTTTGAAGCAGCTTACCTTTATTAAGCACCTTCTGTGTGCCAGGCATTTTGCTTTGTAATTGAACATACATCATCTAATTTAAATCCTCCCAATAACTCTTCTGGGTGGGGCTAATCATTCTTGTTTTTCAGATAAGGAAATGGAGGCCTAGAGAGTCCCACAGGAGGAGATTCAAATTCTGTCTCCATCCCTGAGCACACATCAGTATAACCTTGTGTGCTGGGGCCTCGCATCTTAAGGCTGTGTGAACCAAATTCCCTCCCTTCCTTGTAAGTGACCTCACTGGAACACAGCTGGGATGGTCCTTAACTGCTGCCTTTTCCCTTCCCAATTGTAAGACTTTGAGTCAGAGTACTTAACCCTTAATGCCTCACTTTTCTGTCTATAAAGTGGCAGTGATAACAGCACCTAGTTTGGTAGGGTTACCGTGAAGATTAAATAATACCCAGAGTTCTGGAGCACAGCTGTTAAGTGGTGGTTGCTGTTACACTGGTCTGCAACTTTGAACACTATCCAGCCCCCTGAGAAACTGACCTATCTGCTGACTGTAGCCTGGGGGTGGGTATATTAGCTTTGACTAAATATGTAAAACTTTTAGTGACCCTTCAATCTCCCTGTCCCACCCTTAGGCAAGAGGAATTCTCTTAGTCCTGCAAATGAGAACTGTTCTCCACTTTTGATGAACACAAAGAAAACCCAAAGTGAGAGTTTCCTAGTAAGAGAAAGCAGCAGCCCTGAGGTATTAGCTCCTTAGGGCCTTGGATTCTGCACTTGCTTAGCTCTGATAGGAAGCAGGAATCGGCACAGAGAGCGGTTAGACGGTAGGATCAAGAGGCGGGAGGAGAGTATCCTGCTGGGGTGAGAGGATAAGGAAATGAGGTTGGGTGGGGCTCCTGACGGGGTTAAGGCCTGTGAATCACCAGAGGCCCTCAGGCTGGGTGCAGTGGGCTGGAGGTAGCTTTTCTGAAAGCCGTGCTTCTTGGAGTCAGCATTGGCTTCACATTCAAGACGGCTGGATTGGGGTGGGGGTAAGGGAGAAAAGGGGGAGTCTTAGAGGAATGAAAATGCATCACGTGGCCACAGCAAGAATCCAGAGAGGAAATGATTAGAATTGTGCTATGGAGTGAAAAAGTAGGACTAGAATGGAGAGATAATTTTGTAGTTCCCTGGATGTGGAGGTGTGCAGGGGAGTCTACGGTGACCCCCAGCTTTTAGCATGTTACTGGATGCTTGGTGGCACCATTGACAAAGATGAGGAGGAACCCAAGAGAAATAAGGTGAAAGATGTTGAGCTGAGATTATCTTTTGACATGTTGAGCTTGAGAAACCCATGGGAACTACAGTTAGAGGCATCGGCTCAGAAGAATGTCCTGGCTGGTGTCGGGCACCATCTGCAAACAGATTCTAGTACTTGAGTCTAGTACTCAAGACTCCCAGGCACAGCATGTTCCCTCTTGCAGGTGGGGTGGGGTCAGGCAGAGTGGTGAGTGGCCGGAGAGGCACCCACGGAGTGCCCCATACATGCCTGGCACCAAGTTGGGAGCTAGGTTCTCTGCAAGCGGGCTCTGTGGCAAGGCCTGGGGGGGGGTCTCATGGAATTTCAAGTCTGTCAGTGCGGATGAGCCCAGCAAGAAGAATGTGGGCAGGGAAAGCATGGACAGTGGACAATGAAGCCCTGGAGGACACTAATAGCTCTAGGACTGGAGACCATAGATTTGAAGGATATAAGCTCCGGTTACAAAATGCGCTCTGGAATGTATCCCATTCTGCTGCTTACAATCTGCCCCACACCTGCAGGGTGGAGTACAAACTCCTTAACACAATGTGCACAGCCTGCCTGGACCTTGCCTTGTCTTAGCTTTCTAGGGCTGCTGAAACAAAGTACTACATACCGGATGACTCAAAGCAACAGAAATGTCTGCTCTTGCAGTTCTGGAAATTTGAAATCAAGGTGTTGGCAAGGTTGGTTCCGTCCAGGGGTTCTGAGGGAGAAACTGCTCCGTGCCTTTCTCCTGGCTCCTGGTGGCTGCTGGCGATCCTGGGTGTTTCTTGGCTTGTAGCAACATCACTGCAATCCCTGTCTCCATTGTCACGTGGCATTCTCCGTGAGTGTGTGTGTGTGTGTGCGTGTGTCGCTATTTTCTCTTTTTATAAATAAGGGCATCAGTCATTGGATTAGGTGAGCTTAAGATGAGTATAACCTCATCTTAACTAACTATGTCTATAAAGACCCTATTTCCAAATAAAATCACATTCTAAGATTCCAGGTGGCCGTGAATTTTTGGGAGACAACCTAGCACCAGCCTCGTTTTTACCTGCTTTTTTGGGCCTTATTTCCCTCCCACTTTCATGGCCTTTTTTGGGGAAGATGTCCAGAATCTACCCCAGCTGAGGTTTGCTGTCTCTGTCTCGTGAGCCTCTCCCTCTCTGCGAGCACCCCAGTACTTTCTTTTTTGCACCCCAATACTTTCTTTATTGTCCCTGTCCTAACTAGGCTCCAGCTTCCTCAGAACAGGGACTGGACCTCGCTCCTCTCTCTTTGTCAGCAACTTGGTGGCTGAGAGCCTCACCTTCAGGGTGCCACAGAAGCGGGTGTGAGTCCAGGCTCCCCACTTAATTAATGTGCGACCCTGAGTGACTTCCCTGACCTCTCCTAGCGTCAGTTTTCTCATCTGTAAGATGGATCTATTAAATGAGAAAAGGTATGTAAAGCAGCTAGTCCGGACTTAGAATCTCCATGAGGGCAGCATTCGATCTTGTTTTGCTCACCTTTGTGTATCTGGCACTTAGCATAGAGTCTGATGTAGTAGGTGCTCCGTTAATATTTGTTGAATAAGTGACCACATGGGGAGACTTAGCTTGATAAGAAATGACTTTATAAGAATTCAGAAGGGTAGACATTTGGTAATAACCAAATCAACAACAATAACAAAAGAAATGACTTATAAGAAGTGAGTTCTGTGTTTATGGATGTGACCCTTCCTTAGAAACCCCCCTTCCCCCTGCCTTCAGTCCCTAAGAGCTGGGTAATTACAGTTTGAGTTGCAGCTAGATGCTGACGAGTAGCGGTGAACAGGGGTCTCAGTTTGAGTCAGACTCACAGCCCTGCACCCGGTGTTTCTCTTTCATGTGGATGGAACAAACTTCAGCTTATTACATTAGCGGTACCTATGGTGGCTGCAATAGATGAGTCACCATTTACTGTAAAGCTTTCAGATGCCCGGCAGATGCATGCCAGTTGGGACTGACAGGGCCCTCTGCAATACAGGCAACCCAGCCTCAGGGGTCTAAAAAGACATAGAAAATCCTTTTTATGGTCCCAAGTAGTACCAAGGTCTTGGGTGAGGGTCCATAGCCATCTTAACTTCTTCATTCCTAAATTTACTACTGGAAGTTAATTTTGGTCTCCAAACAGTGGAAGGCACATTTTGGAGCCAACTAAACAAGTCTGTGCAAATTGGTGTTTACTTGCTTCTAGACTAGAGGTTTATGTTGCATCTGTTTTGTTTTTATGTAAAATATTAATTTTTAATAAAAGGACCCACTCTTATTTCTTCGTTATCGGCTGCTGAGAGGAATGCTTCAAAGCCCAAGACCTTTTTCCTTAAGTAGAAATGTAGTTGGCTCCTGTCTGCCTGCAGGTGGTGGTTTTCTTTTCAAGAAATGAATCCGTGAAGTTCCATTTGGTCTCCAGTGGTACACAGGGCTTGAGGCATTTCAGTCTTTGGGGATGAACTCAGTTGCGAAGAACTGAAAAGACAAGACTCCCAGGCACAGCATGTTCCCTCTTGCAGGTGGGGCGGGGTCGGGCAGGGTGTGGAGAGTGGTAAGTGGCTGGAGAGGTACCCACGGAGTGCCCCATCCATGCTGGCACCAAACTGGGAGCTAGGTTCTCTGCAAGCGGGCTCTGAGGCAGGGCCTGGGGGTCTCATGGAGTTTGAAATCTGGTGGGGCGGATACAATCTTTTTGTGCATGTCTGTATGCTTATCTGTGCCTTGGAGCTCTGGTTAAGTTATGTAGCCTCTCGGCCTCAGTTACCTCATCCGTAAAATGGGGATAATAACAATTTTCCTGAATTGGGTGGTTTTAAGCATTTGATGAGATATTTAAAGTACCTGGTGTAGGCCTACAGCATAGTAGGGCTGAAAAGGTGTTAATTGTAATGATGAGAAGTGTTGTGAATCTTTTCTTTTGAGAGCACGGATGGTGAAGGGAGCCTTTGGTGAAAAGAAAGGTGTTGAGATAGTCCTTCTGGGTAACTGGTAGTTGACGGCCTGGTTTTTTATGGTAATTAATTCAGTATCTCAGATTGGCCTCTGTACTCATTTGGCTGGTTGCTGCCTCTCCACTGAGGTATTTGCTGCTGGCCCCCATAGAATACCTGCCCTTCCCACCCTCTGTGGCCTGTGCCCTCCTCTTCAAAGGCTTCTCAAATGATTGGCCCCGGATGCTTTGACAGGGCCGTGCTTTTCTGGTGCATTGGGAGGATGGCCAGGGGCCCCTGCAGTTTAGTTCACACCCCTCCACCTTTCTCTGGCCAGTGAAGCGGAGGAGGTGGTGAATTCTGTCCTTTCCAAGGCCCCAGTTGGGACTCGGGTCTCCTAGACAATCTTGTGTCTTCCTTGGGAGCAAGACCTGTCAAGAACATCTATTTGAGATTCTGAAATGTGGTGCTGTCTGGGACACAGCCAGTGTTTATGGGGGTGGTGGTGACAGACTATTTGACATTGGGACTTTGGGGACATTCAGGATAATGGTTGCCATGGCTGGACACCCCTTACACCTGCCTCCTTTTTTATTGCTGGTGTCTTCTCTGTGAGTCCTCGTCTTCTCCCATCCCCAGCTTTGTGGGGAGGTGACTGTCCTAGAGTGGAGCCCCCTTGCTTCCGGAACCCACAGTCTCACAAGGATGCTGCTGTTCCTCCAGCCAATGTTTACTGCCCTTCTAAGGGCACGGGCCCTGGTGGTGGTGAGTGATTGGGATTGGGGAAAGGTTGTGTTTTGTTTGCAACTGCATCCCCAGGCGTACCCCCAATAAGCAAGCCAGTGTCAAGCAATCGTGAATGCTTGTGCCAAAGGAAAGCCCCTCACAATGAGATGGGGTGAAACTGCTGCCCCCGCCCCACCCCACAGGATAGTTATATTTGTTATTATCTAGCTGTCTTACTTCTCCTTCTTGGCATGTGTTTGCATGCTGGGCTGCGCAGCTGTCATCAGCTGTCATTTGGGTTGTATCACATGGAGCCGTACGAGACCCCTGTGCTTGGTTCTCCATTGTGTAATAGTGGTGCTGCATTTAGGGTGTAGCTGGCTGAGGTTAGGGTTATGGTCTGTGACTGGGACCAGGAGTATTTTTCTCCACACAAAAGATGCAGGTCCTGTGACTCCTCTTTGGAGACGACTGGATCCAGTGAAAGCAGGTTTTCCTCTGGGGTGGGTTCCATTGAGTGACAATCAGGATTCTAACACAATTCTGATTCCAAAGAGTATGTTCTTTCCACAGCCTCACAGTGACTCCTGGAATATCAGAAGGCTCTAATACAAGAATTCCATCTATTTGAGGTCCTGTGGGACCCTCTTGGAGAACAGAAAGAGTGTGGATTAATGGTGGGCAACAAAAGTGACTTTCTCCATTCACTACCACACCATAGAGGATCTGACCATGGGGGATGGATGGGAATCAGAAACTAGGGTAGAGAGGCTGGCCTCTGTTCCTGGAGCATTCAGTTACTACCAGACATGTTCAGAATGCCACAGTTCTAGTCTCAATGACCCACTGGAGGTCTTCTCTCCTCCCTACTCCCTCTCCTTCCCCATGGTCAAGTTCTGGTTACTTCAAATCAGCATTAGGCCCGGAACAGACTACAGCAATGCATGTGACTTTTCCAAAGTCTTAAAACTGGAAGAACTTGCTTGCTCCAGTGTTTTAGATACAAAGCTACACCAGGACGGCATTGGCCAGGGACCCCAGCGCTGCAGCCGCTCCAAGGTCTGGGTTCTTTCCTGGTTGTGTGCTGGCATTTGGGTGTCGGCTTCCATTCAGGAGGACCTCTTCCTTTCATGCAAGCAGATACCTGAAGACACCCAGGTCCCTCGCTTGGTAGTCGGGAACGATTTCACTGTCAGGGGAGCTCTGGGGTGGAATTTAGTGTGGTGGGGTCTATACTTTCTCTTTGATCATTTTAGGTTTAGTATGTTTTTGTGTGTAAAGGGAATGATAACTCCAGCTCATTACTATAATTTGACTACAGTATTGGTTTCATGAGAAACCTATGAGAGGGACCTACTTCCTTCTGATTTTTGTTTTATTTTTAAAAAATTCTGTACATTCTGTTTCATTTCTCTTCCATTGGAGTTTTCTTTTTAAAAGTCACCAAACAACAAAACCATTTAGAAAATAAAATGGACCCTGGGGACTATGTAGCATTTTCTCTCCATGCTGCCTGACTTCCTTCCATCTGGTTAAATCTCTCCCTGTGTTTTCCAGGCGGCAGGTGGTGAGATGGAGAAACTGAGGCCCATAGAGCGGATGGGAATTGATTGAAGTACACACTGGATCAGGGCTTGAATCAGGCCTACACAACGTAGGTTCCAGGCCAGTATTTCTGCTGCTCCCCAGAGCATTGGTGTTACCTGTGGGATGGTCTCCCTAGCAGTGCATGATCTCCTTGTAGTTTCACTGGCTTACTTAAGATGAGCTCTCACTACAGAATTGCTTTGATCATGCATTTTACATGGTGTCAGGACAATCTTGAATGGATTCCTTCCCCATACATTCGTCCATCAGACCACCCATCCATCCATCTATCCATTTATTCACCCGTTCATCCAAAATCTTTCTTGATCTGCCATGCACAAGGCAATGTGCCAGGCCGAGAAGGTTTGGGGATTGAGAGAGACAAGATCTCACTTCTGGAGAGTCTTTTCTTTGGAGTTGGAGGGGCAGAACCATAACATAACTGTAATACCAAGGAGAACAAAGTAAGCACACAGGCAAAATGGAGTAGTGGAAGCGGGGGGTTAATTTTTGTTGAGAGATGCAAAGATGGCATTGGATCTGAGTTTTGAAGGATGAATAGAATTTTGGCACTGGGCAAATTATGGAAAGGTGCTTAGGAAAATAAGGACCAAGGGCATGTGATGGCCACACTCTGGATTCCTTATTACCATACTGCACAAACTCAGAGGTGATTCTGTCCTGGGTTTAAATGGTACATGCCCTATAATGGTTTTGCACAATGTTCAGACCTGCTTCACTTTGGGGGTAGGGTTGGAGATAGAAGGAAGGCATTAGGAGAGGGCTGGTATTTATTGAATATTTTGTGTACGTTTATCCAGTCCGCATACATCCTCTAATCAGGGGCACACAGCTAGCAAGTGCTGGAGCTGGGATTTGAACTCAGGACTCTGACTTCAGGGCCCCTGCCCTTCCCATCCTACTGACTTATCACCTTCTTCTTGGGAATCACTGATGCTAAACAGTCATTCCCAAATAATAATATAGGATTCAGGTTGCAAAGTGGAGTTGGCTTCTGACCGGTGGGAATGCTTGTGAAAATATTTTGCTGTCTTAACTCACATCACTCAGACTTTCTGCGATGAGTGGAAGGAATATTCTATTTTGGCCATGCTTTCTGACGGACCCCTCCACAGTGCCACTCCTCTGTAATGTTGGTCTTTGGCTGGTTTATCAGACGATTGCTGTATATATTATTTCTCTAAGAGCAGGTATCTTCTGACCTATGACCTGCCCAAACTAGCAAGTCATACACTTCGCTTGAGTGGGTTGTTAATGCACTTCTGATGGAGACAAGCTTCTGAGCTGGCACAACTGGCTGGGTGTCCTTCTGTTTAATAGAGTGGGGTTTTTATTGGAAAACAAATGCTGTCCATGAAACCTGAAAAGACAAACAACGAGGATGAGTGAGGTGAGGAGTGGTGGCTGAATAGGAGGTGGCATTTCCTGGGGCAAAGGCACTGGGCATTTTGTATCTATTTTCCCAGAAGATGTCTTGGGACATAGGGGATTTTGTCAGGCAGGTGAAAGCCATTCAGGGAGTAGGGTGTTTGAATCTTAATCAGTAATTCAATATTGAATAATATCTTAATCAATATTAATCAGTGATATAATATTGTCATTCTACAGTACATCCCGACAGTGCCTGTGTCCTGTCATTTGACCCCTCTAACCAGGGGTTTGTATAGAGAATACTTTCTGGGGAAAGTGCCTGAGGCTGTTGGTTTTTGTCTCACAAATGAGATGTAATCCTCATGAGGTCCCAACCCAGTTACACATTGAATTTCTTGTCTCCATACTCCGATGATGCCCTCTGTCTCCTTCCTCTCCTTTCTTTCTCCCCCTTCTCTGTTACAGTGTAATTTTAGTTTGTAAGTTTCTTCCAGGGCTGCAGATCAGTTAATCTTAGAATCCACTGCTCTGAGAGCATCTTGCCTTTTATCTCTGTTCTCTATATTGGGGTCTGTGATTCTGCTGCTAAAAAAAGTTTGAAAACCAGATGCCTAGATCATTTCTGCAGTGTTCCTTGTCTGCAAGGGTGGCCCAAGGGGGTTTGTGGGTGAGGGCCTCAGCGCCTCCTTCAGGGTGTGTGTATGGGTGTGTACAGGGGCCTAGATAGGGTAGGGGACTGATGTGCCTGTCTTGTCGTTCTTACTCTGCTTCTGAAGTCTGGGTCCTTCTAGTTCTTGGGGTACTTGTAATTCTCCTCCCACCATCCCAGGCAGCTGAGGAAAACAGTTTGTGGGTTTCATTGTGGAAACAAATGAATAAATCCCAAGTTATATATGTTCTCTCTTATAATACACCCTGTACAGACAAGAAATCTCGAAGAGGTTGAGTAACTTGCCTGAGGTCACACAGCTATTAAGTGAGAGGGTCTATATTTGAATCCAGATCCTGATTTCAGAGTTCATGCTCTTCAATACTACCTGCGTCAGCCATACTTTTACAATAAAAGTATTTTACTGTAAAAGTACTATATTTACTTTTACAATAAAAAATATTTATTATTCTCTATCATTTCCCCCTCTTGGGAAGATGGGCTGGGTAAATTTAGCACTGTGTAAATTAGTGTAATATGCATATCTCACTTTTATTTGCCTTCAAAGTACTACCTTTGGAGGGTGGGGCATTCTGGGCTTTGAGTTGGCCATGGTGGGAGGAGGGGTGGGGGCCCAGATTTGGGGTTCTTGTTTCAGTCGGTCGGAGCAAGGGGAGAGGTCTGGGAGGTTTATTTCTCAGCTCTTGAAACTGGATAGTAAAGTCACACATATGAGAGCTTCAGCACTCAGAGGCCATCAGTTTCCTTCCAGTTTCCTCTACATCTCCTTTTTCTGACCCTTTCTGATTTTCTACTGGATTCTGATGGAGTCCTTAGAGGGTGGCTCAGAAGATGACGAACTGGGAACAGACCTGCTTGGGACATTCCAGGTGTGAAGGGGGGCAGGGCCTGGGGAAGACCAGAATTGTGTGTGTGTGCACACATACATGTGTGCATGACCATTGATCAGATGGCAGTTGCTTATCCACTGATTGCAGGAATTGGAATCACATGTTGGTTGAACAGTGTGGTCAATCCACAGGTCTCAGTGAGCGTGAGGTAGTTTGATGGCATCTGTAGTACAGAGATGTGAGCTACGCATTTGTTAAGGCCGTGCTTCTCCTTGAGTTGTGAATGGTAATTGTATTCCCCTTTTCTAGAGTGTCTCATTCCTTTGCTTGAGGGGTGATTATGGACCTACTGTAAGGGCTTAGATACGCTCATGAAACACTGGAAGAGAACCTTGGAAAAAAATCCATGGACTAGGTTGTTGGAAGAAAAATCCAGCTAGCTTGTAGGCCCCTCAAGCCTCAGTTTCATCCAGGAAACTGAGGAGAGTTTTCATTAGCTAGTAGCTTCTCTCTTCGGTCTCTTCTCTGACCCAGTCACACTTACAAAGCCAGGTATGGCATCAGGGACTCAGAGTTTGTTGAGTCCGAGTGGGCAAAATCTCTCCGATCTTGCCTGAATGGGACCAAAGGGTGGCCACAGAGCCTTCATTGCCAAAGCCTTCCTGCGGGCTCAATCCTCTGTCCCCCTCCTGTTGTCAGACATTTCCTGAGAACTGAATAATGCAAGAGCCAGATCTTAAGAATGACAGCAGCCCGAGGTCACACCAATGAATTTAGCCCTGCTCTACCCACATCTTGGGTTGCTGTTCATTCTCTGGGTGTTGGGAGGTGGGTGGGGCATCTGGGCTTTAGCCATAGAGCTGTACATTTAGATGGGCCTTAGCGCTCCTTTTAGTTAGTCCACCCTGACTTTGTAGAGGGGAAGTTGGCTGTCACAAGGTCACACAGCCCCATGTGGGCTGAGCCTGGTCACGGAACCAACTCTTTGCAGAGGGCTCTTCTGAGGCACAGCCTGGACTCCCCAGAAGGATGCCGGCCCTGTCTACCCCACCTGTCTTGTTTTCCTGGGAACAAGTGCCGGTGTTACAGATGAGAATTTTATGACTTCATTTCAGAGAATGTGGCTGGGTACAGTTTGCCTGGTGGGTGCCTAAATTTAAACGAAGTGGGCTGTGGTGGGCGGTAGTGAAGAAGATTGGCTTGGTGCTTTCATTAAAGCACAATGTGTTGGGGGGAGGTTGGGTTTTTATTTTTACTTCACTGAATGAGGGTTGAGCGCAGAGCTGAGGTTTCCCCCCCCTTTCCTTTTCTTTCCTTTAAAATGATTAAATATCTGGTTTTTTTAATATTCTCAAATCAGGACTGGTGGTACATTTCACTTTCAGCCTGAGTATAAATGAAAAGTTGAATTGAAATTTTTTTTGCATTAGTATTGCTATATTATTATTATTTTGCATTTCCTAATGGCCAAGTGCAGTTGTTGGGCAAGCCTCTTAAGCATCTATAGACCAATTCTGGTTAGACTTGGTTTTTATTCCCAATCCTGGACACTCGCTGGCTGAGTGAGCCTAGATATTATTTCTGAACTTCACTCTCCTCTCTGGAAAGTGTTGGAAGCAATGACTAGGTATTAGAATGAATGTGTACATCTGCAGTCCCGTATGTGAAGCCCTGGCTTACTGCACAGCACATGGAGGGTGCTCATGAATTACTGGCTGTGCCTGGCTTCTCTGCTGTGCCTTCCAAGCCTTGTCCCCCACCAAGGTGGGCGTTGATCAGGGGAGGGTGTAGACAGGATAGCCTGCTGACGGAGGAGGCACGGGGATGGTGTGGAGGGATGTGCTGTTGTTAGTGTGTTGTGGGGGGAGAGTTGGAGTTTGGGGGTGACCTGGCTTGTCTCTTTGGAGTATATGGGGAAAGTATCAGAGGCCTGAGCACCTGGACCTTCACCCTAGAGGGGTGTCTTCCTGGGCGTTACCTCACTGATTCTTTGTAGTCTTCTCGGGCTTTGAAAATCCAGATTTAAAAATCTGGTCCGTTTACTGTTTTATGGTCATAAAAGCAACCTGTTAACAGAAATAAGTTGGAACATATAGGAAATCATAGAGAAGAAAATAAAAGCATCCATCTTTCTGGAAGAAACCAGTGTGAGGATTTGGAAGTTTACATCGCAGTCTTTTTTTTTTTTTTTTTTCCCTGCATATATACATTGGAGAGTTTGCCTGCTTGTTCATTTTTACAGAACTGGAATCATACTGCACATATTGTTATGTAATGTGCTTTAAAAACTCTATTGTGAGGATTTCCTAGTTGTACACTGCTCTTTTAAAACCTGACTTTCTGTGGTGGCACAGCATTCTATTATGCGGAAGTTCTATAACTTATTTAACCAGCTCCCCTATATTTAGTCATTTAAATTGCCTTCCATTTCTTTTGCTCATTCACCTAATGCTGCAGTGGATTTGGGAATGCAGATTTTAATAGCTAGGTCACTGTTTTAGGAAAGAAATTCTCTGGTGAAGCACACTGAACTAAATGGTTGCATTAGTTTCAGGTTTTGCCAGGCCTTGCACACTCCCGTGACCTTTGCACTCTGCAGGGAATTCACCATCTGCGTAAGCGCTGTACCTCTCCTGAATCTCCGTTCTGACCTTTACTTACTTCTCATCGTCCTTCAACCACTTCTCTGAGAAGCCCTCCTTCTCAGGGGCAGAGGGGATGATGAGAGGCCTTGGCTGCCCCAGAAGATACTGGTTCAAGCCCTGACAATGTCACTCACTTGCAGAATGACAGTGAAAAATTTGTGGTACTTTTTTGAAACCCAGTTTATTTATCTGCAAAATGAAGGCAGGAATGCCTTTCTGGCCAGGTGGTGAGGATGAAATACAGTAATGACCTCTGATGTGCTTTGTAACCTGAAGTACTACAAAGATGCTGGTTGTTAGCACTGACCACTTGGCCCACAGCCCTTGACCTGTTTGAGAGATTATTGACAATAGGACCTAGATAGGTGATGCGTGTGGAAGCTGGCTCGCACCAGCTCGTAGGAGTTAACTGTGCATGTCTCTTCCCAACTCCATGTCCAGTGGCCCTCGCATCAGCAGCTTGAAACGCCATAGTGGGAGTATTTATACCATGGAAATTGACAACTGCTGTGTGTGTATGTGTGTGTGTGTGTGTGTGCTGCTTGTTAAACATTCACCTTACCAGCGTTTCTCAGGACTTCATCTCCAGTGTACTCATTTGACATTTGACATTTGACATATGTTGTCTTGAGTTTGAATCTATAGGTCACCTTTCATATGTTAATGTCTCATTTCCCCCAGCTGGACTGTAAGCTCTTGAGGGCAGGAATTAGGTATTTGAAGACTTTAATTGCTGGGATGATGGCTATCAGAGACCCATAAAGCAACCTTTGTGCAAATGAGCTTATCACTTTCAGGGACATGAAAAGATTTTCTGCTAAGACTGATGCTCTGAGGGACCCATAGTATCTATGCAGGCCCATGGCTCAGGCCTCTCTTAATGATCCTTTCTGGATAGGTCTTACACACACAGAATTTCAGTTAGTTAGCCTAAAAACTGCCCAGGGTATAATAAAGAGGCTTTATTTCTCTGTGTTTCCATCAGTGACTATAATAATAATGGCTAACAAGTAATAGCTAACGTTTATCGATGGTTTGCTGTGTCCCAGGTACATCCTAAATGCTCTTATGATCATTTTCTTGTTTAATGATCACTCCAGTCACATAAAGAATACATGATTATTATCCTCGTTTTATAAATAAGGAAACTTAAAGATGTTAAGTGACTTGGTCATGATTGAGGCACATCCAGGATCAACTGCTTATTCATTCACTCATTCATTTCTTCATTCATTTAGCAGGCATCACACCCCTGCCATGTGCCAGGTGCTGCCCTGGCTGCCAGGATAGACAAAGCCAGCCCCTGCCCTCATGGAGCATTCCTTCCAATGAGCAAGACAGATAATAAGTATATGTGTACACATCTACTACAATGTCAGGTGTCGATGAGGTCTGCGAAGAAAATCAGTCATGGGAAGGAGATAGAGGCTGATGGGGTGAGGCTGGAGTTCGGCTGTTTGGATTCCAGCTCTGGATGTCTTTCTCCCAGTTCCTGAGACACAGCCCAGCCTGACCCTGGCCAAGCACCTGGCACATACAGGCCTTCATCACATTTTAAGCTTTATTTTATTTTGGGAGCAAAGCTTTACTCTGTGGGGAGGATTCCAGAAGACACATCAAGAGCTCATGGTAAACTCAGGTAGAAATGTACATAGAACCCTCCAGCCCACTGCTCCATGTTCTGAGGGCCCACAGATGTTCTAGGCAGGTAGAGTAGGCGGGAAGGCTGAGGGTGAAGGTGGGGGCAGAAGAATGAGCTCTGTGGTGGCCAGCAGATGGGAGAGTATAGGCTCTTAGGATCCGAGGCCCACAGGACCAGCAGCTTCTTAGAGATCGTGTTCAAAGGGTAGACGTGGATGCAGGAAGGCATGGGGATGGTGGGTGTGGGCAGGAGGACTCCCTGAGGCCATCTGCTGAGACTGTTCACCAGAGGCTGGAGCCCAGCTTTTCATTCCCTGCCCTGTGACTTGTGCAATATCACCCTGTCTCCCAGAATTGTTCCCCCCGGCTGGGAAATAATGGCAGATGGGTGCAGCAATCTAGCTTAGGGACCTGTTGAAGGGCAGTCCTTAACCCTAGGCATTTAAGAGCCAGAGTAGATTATGAGGACAGGCTACTCTAACCCCCAAAACATCTTCTGGAAGATGGGACCTCCTGGTATCAGACAAAAAGTATTTTAGGGTTGCACTCTCCACCCACCATGCATTGCAGTCCAGTGTAGCTGAGCCAACATTTATTGAGCACCTGCTCCATGTTCATTTGAGAAGATCTCGAAAAGCCCTGTTCTGGGAGATGGGAGAACTGGGATCCAATACCTGGTCTCCTGTGAGTAAATTAGCTTTGTGATAACAGCTCTTGGTCCTGGTGTCCTCTGTAACAGGAAGGGTCTGGCCAAATGCTGTCCATGTCCCCCTTTTGTTGTGACCTCTGTTCTAAGCTGGAGATAAGACAGGGTCCCACTCACAAAGCATTTCAGTCTTTCAGTTCCTTTTCCCAGTGGTGATCCCTCCCTGGAGTGCAGGGCTTGGGCAGGTGTTTGGAGAGGCCCGAGTAACCTGCAGAGCCGGCTCGTGTATTTCTTGGTCTGTGGGTGTCAAGTGTTTTTTCCCCTTGCCCCCAGCTTTAAGCCACTTGGTACTAACTAATGGTTAAGTGACCATTGCCCACACAGTGCGCTCCCCACAAAGTAAAGCTCGCCCACAACTGTTTTCCTAGCACCCCCACTGTTGACGGGAGGGGTGAAATTTTGGCTGTACTTTCCTGAGGGCCGGGCGGTTGTGATTTCTGTCTTTCGTACGGTCCTGTCTGTCTCAGAACAGTACAGAGCCTCCTCATCCTGGTCTCTCCGACGGCCTCCCACTGAAACCTTACAGTGATACCAGTGCGAACGCATAGGCTTCAAAAATAAAAAGTTACGAGGTGAGGAAGCAACAGGAAGTGGGGAAGCGAGTAGAACAAAGCTTGCGATATGTACTCAGAACGCTGTTGACCTTTTTTTTTCTTTTTAAAATCACATAGCTCTCTCAAATGGTTGGGTTAGAAGCTCTTGTTTGTTTTAAATGGTTGTGCCTCTTATGAGGCCTGTGGAGAGAATGAGTAGTGAGTGTGAAACAAGTTTGGGGAAGATGTGACTCCCCCTCCACACACACAGAACTTGGCAAAAGGTATGCAAATTCATGTCAGAGGCTGTTGATCCTTTCACTCTACTTTGCTTAATTAAAGGCTGGGAAAGTTATTTAAATTGTGCCTCTTGTATATCTTCGTTTGTAGGACTAGATTAGCTCTTGTACTCGAAGACGTGGGGAAAGTAGAATTCTCCCCCGACACTTTTTCTTTCTCTGCTTCTACCTCCGTTTTTCATTTCCACCTGATGACTTGAAGAAGGAGAGAGGCGATTCAATAATTAGTTTCCAGGATTGTAAAGGGCCCACGTATATTAACTTTAACAAAACCCCGTCAAGCTTAAAATGCCTCCTGTTGGGGAAGGCACATTTCACACACAAGGGACAAGTCACTGGCTGGCCAGATGGAGAGAGAGATTGTTCCTTTAGACAACTAGCTTTTCATTTGAAGAGCAAACGTGGTCCTGAGAAATGAAGCTTCTGATAGGCACTCCCTCTTGGGATATTTTAGCTCACTTAACTCAGGTTGAGTTAGTTCTGTAGGGGCTTTGAGTGGGTTTGAGCTCACAATAATAGCTGTGCTAATGATAAGAGCTATGTGTTTGTGTGGGCTTCACCTGAATTGCCTCACTTTACCTTCCTATCAAGCGTTTGAAGTTGGGAGGGAAGGCATTATAGGTGCTTAATCAATGATGGCTGGATAATATTAATAATAAAAGAATGAAAACAGGAATGGTGAGCCCATGCTTGCTGGGCACATTCTTTGGGGTTCAGAGGCTCCGTGCTGGGTCACTGGTCCAGTCTTATTTAACACTAAGGGATGCCAATGGAGAGATGGACAATGGGGACCTCTAGCAGTGACCCAAAGTGATGGAGCAGTGTCCTGCCTCTTAGTTCACTCTTGTCACAGCCTGCGTCTCTCACGTTGCCTTCACTGGCATCAGTTTCTGAGAGAGCTGGGCTTGGAGTGTGGTCTGTAGCCTGGCAATAGAATGTCTCTCTAGGGCCAGCTTTCCCTTGTCCAGGGCACATCCTGACCCGGAATCCTCCAGCTTTGCTGATAGATAGGCAGACTGGCCACTGACACACAGAGGTACCTCGCTTCTTGCCTGTGCCACAGCCTTACAGATTTCAGTGTCAACTGTATTCTACTGGAAGTGCACCAGGGAGTGGGCTATTTTAAAGAAAAGCTAATGGTTGTCTTGATTTTTTCTTTTTAAGTACCCCCTCTCTCCAATTCTATCTTATGTCCATGGTATTTTGTCTTTGTCATTCTCAGATTGTGTTTAAGGCCTGCTCTGAGTGTCTAGGTTCCAGTCTTGGTGGAAGGATTCAGTAACAGAGGCTGTTTTCACCTACAAGACCCTGTAGGCACACAGTGCATCCAAACTGATCCACACTGGGGCCCATGACTTGGATACCTGCCTGCCTTCCTGTGGTTTCATTTCTGTTTTGTTTTGTTTTGTTTTGTTTTGTTTTTTCTCTAATCTTGTTTGGTGGAGGCATGGAAGCCATAAGCTGGGCTGTCTGCTAATTCAGTGAAGTTGTACACAATGAATGGAACACATAGAGCATGAGACTGAAACCATTTTTAAAAACCAAGCCGATTGCCTCTCATGGCTGTTTGACACTGCTGGGCTAATTCTGGGAGTTCTAATCAACTTACTAACGGAATCCTCACCTTCTGAAAAACCCAAGCCTTAGGTGTCTCTTACTCTGGCAGTGCAAGGTGTTCTAGGTGGTGGTAACTGGCATTTTTCAGGTGGATGAAACTTGGGGGAATGTACAGAGAACTTTCAGGCAGATCTCGTGGCAGTCTGATTTTCAGCTTTCTATGGAAGCTGTACCAACTTGACTGTGGTTGGCGGCAACTGTGCGGACTTGATGCCAGGCCAGCCAGCACTGAGTTGAGACTGTGTAAGTGTGCTGAGCTCATATTTTTCCTGCTCTTCTGGTTTTGAAGGTTGGGCACCATCTACCTGCGTAATAGATGATTAAAAACAGGTGAAAAATAATTCGAACCCAACTTCATGTTAGTATTTCCCATCCCGTTCCAGTACTGCCTGAATAAAGTTGCCTAAAAAAAAAAAAAAAAAGAAAGAAAGAAATCAAAACTGCATCTTTTAACAACATTTATTTGAGTTCAGCCCAGGTTCTCTTATCTCCCAATTGGTTTTGATACCCTGATAGCCAGGCAGCTCGCTGGCTAGAATCTTTCATGTTAAATGCAGTGTCTTGGGCTGGGTGCAGTGGCTTATGCCTGTAATCCCAGCACTTTGGGAGGTGGAGGCGGGAAGATCGCCAGCCTGGGCAACAAAGTGAGACCCTGTCTTTACTAAAAATGTAAAAATTAGCCAAGCGTGGTGGCATGTACCTGTGATTCCAGCTACTCGGGAGGCTGAGATGGGAGGATGGCTTGGGACTGGGAGGCAGAAGTTGTAGTGAACTGAGATTGTGCCACTGCACTCTTGCCTATACGACAGAGCCAGACCCTGTCTCAAAAAATAAAATAAAATAAAATAAAAAAGGTAGCATCTTGGTTTACTGATGTAAAAATTCTTGTGGGAAATGTGGCCCCGAATGTGAACATATGAAATTGGCTTTTTTCCCCCAATTAAAAAGTGATTCACTATCTTTGTTTGATTATTGAAGTACTATAATGAATTCAGTGTTCAGCACTGGGGAGGCGTTGCCTCCCACACTCACCCATGAACAGAGCGAGTGCATTTGAACATAAAATTAATAGAGTTTGTGGCTTAGAAAACCACCTTGTCATTAACCACCAGTGCATGCCAGCCTGAAAGATGTTCTTGTGCCAGAGTAAACCACAAGGTTGTGGAAGAACGTAAAGGAAATGGGGGGTAACTTAATAGTAAAAGGTAAAGGCTGGTAGGTAGGGGATATGTTGGAGGGGCTACAGAATAGGGAAAGAAGGAAAGAAAGCTAAGTCTGGCTGGAGCTTCTCGGCCCTTAGGCAGGCTTGGACTTCGCTAGTGAGAAGTTTGCAGCGTGTGAGCTAAATATTGATGTTCTAGTTTCTGCATTTCCTTAGATTTGTATTTTGAAACTTCTGAGAAAAGGCAGTGAAAAGGAAATAGATTACATTTCTTGGGGCAGAGTGGGTTTACCTCCAGTGGCCCACCTTTGTTAAATTAGACTTAATTCTTAGATCCTGTGTATAAAACAACAGCAAAAATTTTTTTTAAATCCCCCAAAATAAATAAAAATTTAGACTTAATTCATCTAGGACAGTAGTTCTCAAGTCGGGGTGGTTTTTGCCTTCAGGGGACATTTGGCAATGTCTGCAGATATTTTTGGGTGTCATAATTGGTGATGGTGGTGATGATGGTAGGGGGTGCTGGCAAGTGATAGGTGAAGGCCAGGGATGCTGCTAAACATCCTACATGTACAGGAACCCCCTCTCCAACAACGAATGATCAGCCTGAATGTCAATAGTTGTGAAATCTTGACCTAAGAGCTTAGTTGCTGCGCATCTCATCCTCAGAGAGAGCAGTGTCTCAGCACTGGGCTGTGAGAAGAACATCCTTCTGCTGAAATGCAACCCCCCAGCCCCAGAGAGCTTCCCAACCAAAGATCCGGAAGGGTCCCAGGAGTTGGCTTCTTGATCCATCTGTGATAATTTGCAGCTTAGAGGTGTTTCCACCTTTTCCTTCTAACATTTCTCCATCATGTCTTGTTGCTACACAGACCTGTCCCCTAACATTAATTCTCTAATCCAGTGCCTTTTGTCCACGCTCCACACAAAGTGCTACAATTTGGGTTTTTCTTGCTTTTCTATCTATTCTACCCATTGGGGGAGTCTTTGGTCCTCTTTAGGGAATCTGCTTTTTTCTTTCTTTCTTTCTCTTTTTTTTGAAACAGGGTCTCGCTATGTCGCCCAGGCTGGAATGCAATGGCGTGATCTCAGCTCACTGCACCCTCTGCCTCTTGGGTTCAAGCGATTCTCCTGCCTCAGTCCCTGAGTAGCTGGGACTACAGGCACCTGCCACCAGGCACTTTACTAGTCTTTACTAAAAATGCAGTCACTGTATGTCAGAACCTGAGACATTTGAACTGATAACATGGCAAAACCCCGTCTCTACTAAAAATACAGTGCCTGACACTGTGTTTTTAGTAAAGACAGGGTTTCACCACGTCGGCCTCAAACTCCCAACCTCAGGTGATTCGCCCACCTCGGCCTCCCAAAGTGCAGGGATTATAGGCGTGAGCCACCGCACCTGGTCAGAATCTGCTTTTTTTCTATCCCAAAACAGAGGTTAATGAATCTCTGAGTTGTTATTCTGCATAGGATATATTCTGTGTGCCATTTCCCCCCACATAGAGAATTAAAACTGTGAACTATTTAATAAACTATAGGCTTACCGCCAGTAAACTGTTAAACATATGCCTCTTTCAGGCCACTTTTTGACAAGTTTCAGGTAAGAATGATAGCATATTAAATTATTAGGCAGTTTTATGACTGTGCAGAGAAGATTTATTCTTTGATGAATAAATATTGCTGTAGCCCAATTTAGAACTTGACAAATGCTGATTTACAGCTTAAAATATAAGGGTTATTTTATGATGAAGTGGCAGTGGTGGTGGGGTAGGTTTAAAAGTGATGTCAGTGGTGCCTTTGAGTAATATGCCATTAAAACACTGCCACAGGCAGAGCTGCAGGGAGGATTCTCAGGTGGCTTCTAGAGGTGCCTGCCACTCCCGATAGGTTTCGGGGTCCAGGTCACTTTGTGATGCACAGTCTCAGCTGATAGTACTTGGAGGCATTATCAAAAGTGTGAGTGCACCTGCGTTCCTGGCAGTTGTTGTTATAGTGCACCTTCTAAAGGGTTCTGCCTGCCTGTCCACGTAACTTCAGGGTGGTGGTGGCCCCAGTGTCAGTGACTGTACATTTTTCAGATGATGGGAAGGTAATTTTGAGGAAGAACATTTTCAAAACCCTGTTAAGAAGAGAAGCTGTTGAGCTCCTTGTGTATTCTTGTTGTGTTGATCATCCTACTTTTGAATCAGAAAACCAGGATCAGGTCAGGTGCAGTGGCTCACACCTGTAATCTCGGTACTTTGGGAGGCCAAGGCAGGTGGATCACTTGAGGTCAGGAGTTTGAGACCAGCCTGGACAACATGGCAAAACCCCGCCTCTGCTAAAAATACAAAAATTAGCCGGGCGTGGTGGTACACCCTGTAATCCCAGCTACTCAGGAGGCTAAGGCAGGAGAATTGCTTGAACCTGGGAGGCGGAGGTTGCAGTGAGCCGAGATCGCACCACTGCACTCCAGCCTGGGCAACATGGACGTGGTGAAACCTCGTCTTTACCAAAAATAGAAAAAACTAGTTGAGCATGGTACCAAATGCCTGTAGTCCCAGCTACTCAAGAAGCTGAAGTGGGAGAATTGCTTGAACCCAGGAGGTCGAGGCTGCAGTGAGCTGAGATCGTGCCACTGCACTCCAGCCTGGGCGACAGAGTGAGACCCTGTCTTTAAAAAAAAAAAAAAAAACAAAACCCAAAAGACAAAATGAACAAATAAAAAGAAAACCCTGAGACATTTGAACTGATGCATATGAGTACTTATAGGAATAGAGGATTTAAAATTGTAGCTGACTATAATGCATGTTGCATGCATGCACACATGGTGATGGTAGAACTAGATCAGTTACTTAGAAACTTTTTCTTTTTGCTTGCTTCCTATTGATTGATTTAATAGTTGAGGTGTGTACATGATATAAAATTTGCAAGTTATGAAGAGTCTAAAGGGGGTTAAATAATTCTTTCTGCCCCCAGCTACCCATTTTTCCTCTCAATAGGTAACCACTTTTATTAGCTTTTGGGGTATCTTTTCAAAGATACTCTATGCATATAAATGTGTATATGAATATGTACTATTTTTCAACAACTGTTGGCATACTATTCATGTTATTCTGTGGCTTGCTTGTCTTACCTAGCAATATACATTGAAAATTATTCCATATTATGACATAGAGGATGCCCTCATTCTTATAAAACATTTTTTCCTTTATTCTTTTTTATAGCTGCATAACATTCCATTTTACAGAAGAATCATAAGTTATTAAAGCAACCCTCCAAATGGTGGATATTGTAGTTATTTCCAATCCTTTGTCATAAATCATACTGCAGTGAGTATCCTTGTATATGTTTTTGCATATATAGGAGTATGTCTGTAGGATAAATTCCTAGAAGTGGAATTGCTGGTAAAAGCATCTCTACATTTGTGATACTGATAGACATACTAAGTATCCTTTCAAGGAGGTTGTAACAATTTACACCGAAACCATCAATGAATGAGACATCCTCACCAACACAGTGGTGAGGATGTCTCATTCATTGATGAGTTACCAGTAAATTATCAGACTTTTTTATCTTTGCCAATCTGATGGATGAAAATTGGTATCTCAGTTTTAATTTGTATTTCTTTTATGAGTATGGTTGAACATCTTTTCACAAGTTTAAGATTCATTTGTATTTTCTTTTGATTCATAGTCTGTCCATGTTTCTGTTGAGTTGTTGGTCTTTCCAAGTCTTTTAGATTTGGTATCTCTTTGACCCATTTCTGTATTTGGTGTAGCCCACTCTGGGGACTGGGGCAGCCTGTGCATTCAAATGAGGCTTTGGTGAGTGGGATGGATCAACTCTCTGGTGATGAAAATGAGTCCATTTTCTTGAGTGTGGCCATTGCTGCATTGGAGGCTGCTGGGGGCTCCAAGCTTGGTGGTTTCTGGTCCTCACCCCTACAGTGCTCGTCGGAGCGGGGAACAGTCTGACTCATATGGAGACCAAGTGCCTCCTGGTGGGTTGAACACATGAGGAAGGGTTGGTGGGGAGATGGACACAAATGAGACTAGGAAAGCCAGGGTTGGGAGGAGGAAGGGGGTGTTAGGGGGTATCCAGAGCACGGAGTGTTTGCATTTAGGCAGTTTCATAGGAAAGAGGCATGATAGTGACACTGGAGATTTTCAACTACACAGTGTCCAAGAAGTCAGGAGAAATAGGATACATTTGGATTTAAACAGTATGTGACTTACATTTTCAAAACTATGCTCAATATGTTTTTGTTTTTGTTTTTCAAGACAAGGTCTCACTCGGTCACCCAGGCTGGAGTGCAGTGGAGTGCAGTGACAGAATCTCAGCTCACTGTAGCCTTGACCTCCTGAGCTAAAGCAATCCTCCTACCTCAGCCTCCCTAGTAGCTGGGACTACAGCTGTGCACCACCACACTCAGCTAATTGTTTTATTTTTTGGAGAGCCAGGGTCTTGCTATCAATATGTTTTTTGCCCCAACCTCCAGACAACTTTTCAGATGTTTATCTAAACACAAAGCAGTGGTTCTCAACTGGGAGTGATTTTGCCCCACACCCACCCCACCCCCCAAGCCCCAAGAGGCACTTGGCAATGTCTGGAGACATTTCAGTTGTTGTGTCCTGGGAGATGGAGAGGAAGGAGAATCCTACTGGCATCTAGTGGGTGGAGGCCAGGGATGCTACTAAACATCCTTCAGTGCAGAGGAAAGCTTCCTATTTTAGCCCCAAATCCCATGTTCAAGACATGAAAGCCCTGATGTAAAGCAAATGGGGTCTGGTTGTTAATATGAAAAAAAAAGCTTCACGAATCCACTGTTTTCTTCTGTTTTCAGACATTTTGGACACGCTTTTATGGCACAGTGGGACTCACTGATTTGCATTCAGAAAAACTTCACCTGAAAAGGTGTGGAGGCCTAGGAAAAACATGGAGAATTTTAGTTGAAAGTGCAACCAGCACACTGTTTTTAAAATAAGTCAGTACCCTGTGTCCTAACTTTTCAGATTGTGAGAGGTGAGACCTGTCAGTGACCACTGGTTCCACCCTACTGCCTTCTGCTTGGCAGCTTTTTTTTTTTTTTTAAATCACGTCTTTGAGAAGGATTTTGCTAAGAGAATCACTCTTTCTCTTAAGGATACTCTAGACACGGGAGATAAAATGTTTTAACCTGAGGCTGGAAGGGTCTGAAAGGGTCATTGATGCATCAGGTGGCATTTTCAGTGTGTCCGTGCTCCCCACATGGTGAGACCCTGTTGTGCTATGAGTCTCCTGTGCCGTCAGGATGCCCATCCCTGGGTGGCCTTCCATGTCCAACCCTGGAGACTCCGAGGAACCGTAGAAACACCCAAGGATTTGGGTACCACACTTGGGAACCACACTGAAGGGTTGAAATCTTCACTCCTCACCTGTTCATTATTTTGGGCAGGCCTCAGTTGCCTTGTCTGTAAAATGGGAATACTATTAGCACTGTAATGAGGATTAACTGAGTATGGGAAAGTGCTTACAATAGTGCCATTAAGTGTTAGCTATTATAATTGTGATTATTATTATTATTGGTTTCAGCCATTGGCAGTTCCAGCCTTCTTGCCCCTCCTCTTCAGTCCTGTGGAAACCCTTTGCCAAGAACAGCCAGCACACTAGATTCCAGGGGAGCCTCTGATGGCCTCCCTGAGCCCTCCTGTGCTTGAATACTTCTCCCCGAGTCTGGGGTGGGCTCTGCTTCTCCCAGGAGGTGCTGAAGCTTGTGCTGAGCCACTTCCTCTGCCTTCTCATCCACCCTTCCCTCCTCCGTTGAGGGAGGAGTGGCCCTGCCTCTCTGAGATGGGCTTCTTATCCTGAAAGCTGAGAAGATGGTTGTAGAACCCAGCTTCAATCACAGCTGGGCTGGTGGGCTCCCTGCTCTTGGTCCTCAAGGTGCATTTCAGCTCAGCCTCACCACAGTCACCAGAAAGGGCTATTTATAAAATGAGGACAGCCTTTGGTCCTACCCTATAAACAGCCTTACTAGGAAGTCGTTAGGTGAAGCTGATTTTTAATTTCTTTTCATTCAGCATGGAGCTTCATATTCAGATAGGTTAATGGCTAGGGATCACAGGCTATTATGCCTGGGTGGGTGGTCCAATCCCTGTATTTGGTGGTTTCTTAAAACAAGGCGCTGGTTGAACCAGCGCCTTGTTTTAAGAAACCACCAAATACTGAGACGCCTTATGGGATGCATTGAGGTGACAGAGGGAAAGAGGCAGATAAACCCTGTCTCCGGGGAGCTTGTAGTCCAATGGGGGCAGCACAGCCCCTGCCATCAGGGACTCCCAGTCTATTAGGGAGACACAGCCTCTGTCCTCAGGAAGCCCCTGTCTGAGGGGAAAGGCATAGAAGGAGGTGCAGGATGAATTCAGTCTGATGGTGAAACAGTTCATGTTCTCCAGGACCTCCCAGTCTGATGGGGGAGAGACAAACCCTGCTTATCCAGCCTGATGGAAGATATTTGAGTCTTGCTTTCTGACTCAGTTTGATGATGTGTGATACAAAGAGAATCCTCATGGAAATGGATGTTTCCATTCTTAAACCCCTAACTTTCTTTCTCCCAGGACAGAAGTGGAGGAGGCAGGAGGAGAGTGTGGCAGCCTGGGCAGAAGAGATGTAGTGGTGCCTGCTGATGTGGCCCCTCTGTGGGCCCAACCCCACCCTGGAGCCCGTGCAAAGGCTGTGCTATCTTTAGTGGTTGCCCTTTGTAATCTTTAGAGGACATTGCTGACGTGGCTGTTTCCTGGGTTGGACCTTTTTCCCTAGAGAGCCATGCCCTTTGGGGAGTGAGAAATTGCTATAAGGTGGGGCGGGCGGTGGGGAATTGTTGGGGGCTTCTCGAACTTGGCTGCTGTTCCCTACTTTCTCTCAAGTCAGAGAGTGAGACATTTAGACTCTTTGGGCAATCATAAGACTTTTGAAGAAAAGACGTAAAGTATCATCTAGCCTGACCTCATGTCACAGAGGAGAATATGGAGGTCCAGAGAAGGGAAGGGTTTTTATCAGCATCACACACTGCTTAGAGGCTATGCTGGGCTTCAGCCTGGCTCCTGAGTCTAGTCCTCTCATTGGCATGCCCCACACAGGCTGCCTGGTAATAGCAGTGGTCGGGGAAGTCCTGTTAAGGCTCGGTCAGGTCAGTTGTTACCTGGCTCAGAGCCCTGCATGCTCCATCTCCCCCAGAGAAAAGGCCAAGGGCCTAGCTGTGGCCTCAGGGCCTGTCTGCCCTGGTTCCCACCACCCCCACCCACCCCTCACATTGCTAACCTGTCCCCTCCTCCTCACTGTTACCACACTGGACTCCTGGTTGTTCCTGAGATTCCCACCTCGGGGCCTTTGCACTTGCTGATCCTTTGCCTGGAATATCTTCCCCCAGGTATCTGCATGGCTGACTCCACTCTTCCCCCAGAGACCTCTGCCCCAACCGTCGTAGATAAAATGCCCTCCTTCCTCACCATTCTCGATCCCTCTCCTCCTGTATTCCTTTTCTCTAGAGCCTTTATCACCGTCTGGCATGGCATATAGATATTTATTTAACTCTTTCTTTGTCTCCTCCCTGTGGAACGTAAACACCAAAACTTGTTCTGTTTTGTTCACTACTCTGTCCCCAGAACCTACAACATGCCTGGCACAGGCTGGGTGTGATGGCTCACACCTGTAATCCCATGTCATCCCAGCACTTTGGGAAGCCAAAGTGGGTGGATCGCTTGGGCTCAGGATTTCAAGACCAGCATGGGCAACATGGCGAAACTCTGTCTCTACCAAAAATACAAAAATTATCCAAGTGTGGTAGCACACGCCTGTGGTCCCAGCTGCTTGGGAGGCTGAGGTGGGAGGATTGTTGATGCCTGGAAAGTCAAGGCTGCAGTGAGCTGTGATTGCGCCACTGCACTCCAGCCTGGGTGACAGAGCAAAACTCTGTCAAGTAAATAAATAAATAATACATGCCTGACATATAGTAAGTGCCCAGTATCTATCTGTTGAAAGAAGGAAGGGGGCAAAGGTGGGAGGGAGGGGAGGAAGGAAAGATAAACACAAATGGAAATGAAAGGCCTCCAGGCCCTTGGTTTTAAGGATGGTTTGATTTGGTTAGTCTCCTCTATAGGAAAAGGACACAGTGGGCTGGGGTGGTGGAGACTCCATTGCTTTCCATTGGCCATGTGGATCCATCTCTTTGGCATGGTAGGCTGGCAACATTTCCTGAGCTCCATTCATCCTGCGTGGCCCTTGTACCTACCATGCCTAGACTCCCTTTTCTGGCAAGGAAAAGACAGGTACTAGAAGATGAGCTGAGGACCCAGGGAAAGACTGTGGGGGGTTGTACACACAAAATATATTAAAAAAAATTTTTTTTGAGACAAGCCCTCACTCTGTCACCCAGGCTGGAGTGCAGTGGTGCCATCACGGCTTACTGCAGACTCTACCTGCTGGGCTCAATTGATCCTCCCACCTCAGCCTCCTGCGTAGCTTGGGACTACAGGTGCATGCCACCATGCCTGCCTATTTTTAAAAAAATTTTTAGTAGAGACAATGTCTTACTATGTTGTCCAGGCTAGTCTTGAACTCCTGGACTCAAGCAATCTGCCTGCCTTGGCCTCCCAAAGTGCTGGGATTAGAGGTATGAGCCACCGGCCCAGCCTACAATATATAAATTTTGATTGTGTTCATAAAATTGGGAGGTTGGGAGGGGAAGCTGAAAGCTCCCAGGTTTAGGTCCTGCCCCTTTTTTGTGGGTAGCCTTGGACAGTTACTTCCCCTCTCTCAGCCTCAGCTTCCTCATGTATAAAATAAGAATTGGACTAGGCATCGACTCTCCTAGGGATCCATGCAGATGGGCTTCGGGGGTCTTTGCCTCCGACAGACAAGGGCCAGTGATCTAGGTTGTTCCCAAGGTCCCTTCTAGTACTGAAATCCATGTAGACCTCTGCATTTGAAATTCTGCCCTCTTTGGATTGAATATCAGCTTTTTGATGAAACCATGACTTTCTTGATATGCTGAAAATAAAGGTGACAGTTTAAAAAAGTAAATATTTAAAAAGTTTTCTCAGTGCCGGTTACTTTAGTAAATGTGGGTTTTTTTTTTCTTTTTTCTTCTTTGTCTCAACCTATAAGCAATCACAAGATCAAACAAGTTTCAGTTTGAGTTCCCTCTGCTTGACAGTCTGAGCCTGTATCGCCTTGACTTATCAAGTTTGCTTTCAGCTAGTCTGGCTGTTTTGGGGAGGCCTTATCAGCCAAGTGTTCAGCCCTCAGCATAGGAAGATATGGTCTTGGGCTTTCTTTGGAAGCTGGTACCCCTCATCCACTTATCTCCACCTCCCTTCAACCCCTCACCTGCCCCTCAACCTGGCCAATGAGTTGTTGTAACACAGCAGTAATAGTCCCACTAGCTTTGGGAAGATCATCAAATTCTTCCCCCTTCCCAATCCCTTGCCTCTTACCCAGAACTAGTTACATAATTTACTGAGCTCAGTGCAAATGAAAATGTGAGGCCTCTTGATTAAAAATCATTAAGACTTTCAAGATGGTGACAAGAGCACCTTCAGCAAGCATGGGGTCCTGTGAGACTGCACGGGCTGCATGTTCCTAAAGCCGGTGCTGCCCTTGCCACTTCCATCTTAGGTTACCAGGACCAACCATGGAGATGTATATAACACAATTTGAGAGGCACTGAACATTCCCTCGGAAGGAATTTGAGTTATTTCTATCATGGCCTGTGAGATTCAGGGCTGCTATCCTGAGCCACTGTGTGTTTGGAAAATCCGTACAACTGGGTAGGGAGGGTTTGGACAGTGCCCATGAGTCCTGGTAGAAGGGGCAGAGAAGGATGATTTATAAATGTTCATACTGCCCAAGCAGCCCCACGGATGCTGACAGCATCATTTGTTCTGTCCTTTACAAAGTATTTTCATGGATAAATGAAATGTGTTATATCCATACAATGGAATGTTATTCATCCATAAAAACAGTTGGAGTACTGATACATGCTACAACATGGATGAACCTTGAAGACATTATGCTGAGTGAAAGAAGCCAGTCACAAAAGGCCATATGGTGTACAATCCCATTTATAGGAAATGTCCGGAATGGGCAAATCTGTAGAGATAGAAAGCAGCTGTCAGGAGAAGAGAGGAAAAGAGAGTGACTGCGAATGAGTACGGGGTTTCTTTGGGATGATGAGAATGCCCTGAAATAAAGTAGTCATAGTAATAGTTGTACCACCTTGTGACTATCCTAAAAATCAGTGAATTGTACACTTTAAAAAAGAGTGAAGTTTTTGGTATGCTAATTAAATTTTTATTTTTAGGCCTGGCACAGTGGCTCACGCCTGTAATTCCAGCACTTTGGGAGGCCGAGACAGGTGGATCACCTAAGGTCAGGAGTTTGAGATCAGCCTGACTGACGTGGTGAAACCCCGTCTCTACTAAAAATACAAAAATTAGCCAGTCATGGTGGCTCACACCTGTAATTCCAGCTACTTGGGAGGCTGAGGAAGGAGAATCGCTTGAACCCGGGAGGCAGATGTTACAGTAAGCTCAGATCGCGCCACTGCACTCCAGCCTGGGTGACAAGAGCAAAACTCTGTCTCAAAAAAAAAAAAAAATTGTTTTTATTTTTTAAAAGTTAGCTAGAGGAGGCCAGGTGTGGTGGCTCACGCCTGTAATCCCAGCACTTTGGGAGGCTGAGGTGGGCAAATCATAAGGTCAAGAGATTGAGACCATCCAGGCCAACATGGTGAAACCCCGTCTCTACTAAAAATACAAAAATTAGCTGGGCGTGGTGGTATGTGCCTGTAGTCCCAGCTACTTGGGAGGCTGAGAAAGGAGAATTGCTTGAACCCGAGAGGCAGACGTTGCAGTGAGCTGAGATCACGCCACTGTACTCCAGCCTGGCGACAGAGTGAGACTCTGTCTCAAAAAAAAAAAAAAAATTAGACGAAAACTCATGAAGGTTTCAACATTTAACCCTCTCCCCTCTGCCCTTCTGGGTGTTGATTCAGCACAGGAGCAGCCTTCTGCCTTCCATGTGCATCTCCCTCTTACTCCTGTCTCTCCCCTACCCCAGCCACAGATCATCTCTCAGACATCCCTCACGCAAAGCCTGTTTTCCAGGAACGATCCTCTGGAAGCATTCATGCTAAGCGGATATGTGGCTGCTAAGACTTAGCCTCTCCAAGGCATTTGCATATTAGCTTATAAAAGGAGAAACCTTTTAGGTGAGAGGAATGAACGTTTAATTTTAGAATTCCAAGTAAGAGCAAGCATGTGTGAAAGGTTTTTATTTTGTTTGGGGTGGGAGTGCTCAGTGCCCTGGAACTGGGGGTGGCCAGGCCCCCTTCACACTGATTGGGCTGACCCCAACATCTGGGGAGCTTGGTGGTGAGTGGTAGGCCGAGAAACATCCCCTTCAGGACAAGCAGTTTCCCCCAGACCCAGCCACACTGCCTTCACATTTCCTAAAGGGGGGACATTGTGACTTGTGAGGCTGCCAGGAGGAGACAGCTTCTAATCGGGTTTCATTTCTTCTGTTTAATGTGCTTGGTTTTTGAATCAAGGGGGCCCCATTTCAGACAAGCCCCTTGCCTGGTTCTTATCTGCTCTGGCCCCTGTGAAGTTCACTTCTGCTTGCCCTTGTCCAGGGGTTCTCCAGGCTCCCACTTCCCTCTTTACACCTCCTGCACCTTCCCTCTCCTTCCCCATAGTGATCGTGATCACAGCCCCCCATAGTAATCACAGCCGCAGTCTTCAAGACCAGTTTAGTTCAGGCTTCTTCACCCATCTTTGAGAATCCTCTTTAGTCAGTCAGTGTGTAGCCTTCCTCCTTCATGTTCTTCGTGGTCCCTGGACCCTGAGACTTTTGTCTTAATCGCCTTTGGAACTTTAGTGCCTGGCATGGTGCTTGGACATAGTAGACACTTAATAAATGCTTTTGGACTGCACAAAACCAAGGCTGTGTTTGGCCCTGTGAGGGCATGAGGAGCAGCGAAATCAGCAAGAGAGGTGGCGAGACAGCTGTCAGCCTCAGGCGTTTCTTGCTAAGAGAGGAGGAACTAGCATTTGTGTGGATAAAGAAGAGGCTCCTCTGAGCTTCATGTGCATGGGATGATGAGCAAAGGGTGGCTCCGGAGCTGCTCCACAGAGCGGTGGCTTTCATGGAGTATCCAATTCTGCAGGATCTCTTGGATTTCGGGCTTGCATCTTCAGCCAGAAGGCATCTTCATGAACAGGTGTTTATGAAGTGCCTACCATATGCCAGGCACCCATCTAGAGCCTGTGACTTTGTTGGTGCCCCATTGTGTGATGGACTTGGAAGAACACAGAAGGCCCTGCCTGGGCTGGGACAGTCGCTTTACCCTGAGCTTCCTGGGTTTCTTCCAGCTTCCAGGGGTGTTAATTTCCCGTATAATTACTTTTGGGCAAAACACATTGGTGCTTATGTCTTTTTTTTTTTTTTTTTTTTGACAGAATCTTGCTCTGTTGCCCAGGCTGGAGTGGTGCAACCTTGGCTCACTACAACCTCCATCTCCCAGGTTCAAGCAATTCTCATGCTTCAGCCTCCTGAATAGCTGGGACCACAGGTGCACGCCACCACACCCGGCTAATTTTTTGTATTTTTTTTAGTAGAGACAGGGTTTTACCATGTTGCCCAGAGTGGCCTCGAACTCCTTAGCTCAGGCAATCCACCCATGTCAGCCTCCCAAAGTGCTGGGATTGCAGGTGTGAGCCACCACACCTGGCCAGGTGCTTATGTCTTAAACACTGCCGTTCACATTTCTACCTCTGAGGAGATGGTAGGGGGTGAGGGTAGGACCGGGCTGTCCTCTCAGCCCCATCTATCTGGTAGGTGGATGTAGGTCTTGCTCTGTCAGTCAGAGCTCTGGCAGGAAATGACTGGTACACACAGAGGGTTTAACTGGAGAGGACTATTTACAGATGTGTGGGCATGGTGAGGGAAACCATCTAAGGCTGGTGAGGCTCCCCAGAGCTGACAACAGTGGGAAGCTATTACCTCCCCTCGGCCAGAAGGAAGGAGCCCCAGGGATGGGTAGAAAGGGCCTCGACAACAGCTGTGATGGTGACGAGACACAACCACTGTCAAACTGTGGTGAAGAGGAGGAAGGGGGAATAAATGCTCTCACTTTAACTAAATCCAGCTGGAAGCCCAGAGAGCCCAGCTGATATAGCCAGTGGTCCAGGAAGGGCAGAGAACAGAGTGTGTAGGGGCAAGCTGCACACACCCGCCCCTGGCTGCCTGGGCATTCTAAGGCTTAGCAGGCTCTTCCCCTTCTTCTTCTTCTTTTTCTTTTTCTTTTTTTTTTTTAAAAAAAAAGACAGAGTCTCACTTTGTTGCCAGGCTGGAGGGCTATGGTGCCATCTCGGCTCACTGCAACCTCCGACTCCCTGGTTCAAGCAATTCTCCTGCCTCAGCCTCCTGAGTAGCTGGGATTACAAGCACGTGCCACCACGCCCAGCTAATTTTTGTATTTTTAGTAGAGACAGGGTTTCACCATGTCGGCCAGGATGGTCTCAATCTCCTGACCTCACGGTCTGCCCACCTTGGCCTCCCAAAGTGCTGGGATTACAGACATGAGCCACCATGCTCGGCCTTTTTTCTTTTCTGTCTTTTTTTTTTTTTTTGCTCTTGTTGCCCAGGCTGGAATGCAATGGTGCAATCTTGGCTCACCGCAACCTCTGCCTCCCAGGTTCAAGCGATTCTCCTGACTCAGCCCCCTGAGTAGCTGGGATTACAGGCATGTGCCACCACGCCTGGCTAATTTTTTTTGTTTTTTTAGACGGAGTCTCACTCTGTTGCCCAGGCTGGAGTGCAGTGGCGCCATCTCGGCTCACTGCAAGCTCCGCCTCTGGGGTTCACAACATTCTCCTGCCTCAGCCTCCCGAGTAGCTGGGACTACAGGCACCCGCCACCACACCCAGCTAATTTTTTGTATTTTTAATAGAGACGGGGTTTCACTGTGTTTGCCAGGATGGTTTCGATCTCCTGACCCCATGATCCACCCGCCTTGGCCTCCCAAAGTGCTGGGATTGCAGGTGTGAGCCACCGTGCCCAGCCTAATTTTGTATTTTTAGTAGAGACGGGATTTCTCCATGTTGGTCAGGCTGGTCTTGAACTCCCCACCTCAGGTGATCCACCCGCCTGGGCCTCCCAAAGTGCTAGGATTACAGGCGTGAGCCACCGCACCCAGCCTCTTCCCCTTCTTAGGTGACTCAGGATGTGCCCAGTCCACCAGTGCTCCCTTCTTCACAACACTGTGGCTGTTAGAAAGAAGAAAGTGCCCCGGCCACACCAGCAGGATGGCCACTGGTATTTTGACTATAGCAAGAATAACAAATTATATTTATTGACAGCATTTTATGTGCATCCTCTCATTAAATCTTTACAACAACCATAGCATGGGTACCCTGATTATCCTTGTCTTCATCCTGTTACTGAGGAAAAATGTGGAGCTGAGAGAGGTTAGCAAGCTACCCAGTTGCTTAGCTAGCCAGAGGTAGAGTTGAGCTCAGACCAATTCTGACATGACTCCCAAACACACACTCTTACCCTTTGCCTGACTCAGGGTCTCATTCCTCCGTAGTGGGGCCCCACCCACCCTGTGGTCAGTGCCACGTGTGTGCTGGCCCATTGCTTGGGATGGTCTTCCCACTTCCTCTCCAGTTGACCCCATTGAACCCATTTTTTGAGACCCAACTCAGATCTCACTTCCTCTGAGACCTTCTCATCCCTCTCCATCTCTCTATTAGGCATCAGTGGCAGGCGATTCTCCGCCATCCCTTGGGATGTTGTCTGGCTGTTTTGAGTGTGCACATCTCCAAAGTCTCCAATGAGAATCCAGCTTTCTTAGGTGCGAATCCTAGGTCGTGAGTTTTCTTTCACTCAAAAGGTTTAGTTGAAGAGACTTTAAGTTAGTTAGGGGGAAGGGAACTGACTGGGAGGATACAGCACCCAGAGACTGGACTCTAAGTGGTCACAGGGGAATGGTCCTGTGGGGGGAAGCCATTGCCACTCTGAGGCCTGAAGGAACTCCATTGGAAAGAACTGTCACTGTAGCCCAGTGAGAGCCGTAGCTGTTGGACACAAGCCTCATGTAGGAGCTGATGGGTTTGAGAACTGGCTTTCTACTTGGTTAGTAAGAGCTCAACAAAAGCCAACAGGGAGGACTTTCTTTAAGGCAAATGAAGAACAGAAGCTAGAGCTGACTCTAGTAGGAGCTTACAGTCTAGTTGAGGGGTTTTTGTTTTTGTTTTTTGAGACTGAGTTTTGCTCTGTCACCCAGGCTGGAGTGCAGTGGCTTGATCTCGGCTCACTGCAACCTCTGGCTTCTGGGTTCAAGTGATTCTCATGCCTCAGCCTCCTGAGTAGCTGGGATTACAGGCACCTGCCACCATGCCCGGCTAATTTTTGTATTTTTAGTAGAGACAGAGTTTCACCATGTTGGCCAGGCTGGTCTCGAACTCCTGACCTCAAGTGATCCACCTTCCTCAGCCTCCCAAAATGCTGAGATTACAGGCATGAGCCACTGCGCCCGGCCTTAGTTGAGATTTTGAGGGAGGGAAAACAGGCACATACCTCCTACTTAAACAGAACAGCGCTGCTACAGGGCAAGATTTCCCCCTGAGCAGATGAGCTTGCCATATACAAGCACAATGTCGGGGGACATTTAAGGAGACAGAATTGCCAATGGCTTCTTTCTTATAGGACAGGGGCTGAATGCTAGTCCAGCTCTGTAGGGTTCCCCAGAAGGCCTCACACAGGTCACAGATGCATCTGGTTGAGCATGCCAATCTGTGTTTTGGCACTCTTGAAGTCTCAAAGTTCTTTAAAAAGCTACCTCGAGAGCCCCAGAAGTTTGGATACATTGCAAATGTCCTTCGCCTTTGGAGCTGATGCCAAGGAGGGGGTTGAGCATCAGGTCTCTCGGCCTCGGGAACCGCTGCATTGGGAGGACCTCAGTCTGCCTCCTGTGTGGGGCTGCTTAATCTCATTTCTTTTTTCTCTATTCCTATTTTGCCACCCACTCCTGTTGGCCTAGATCCTCCTAGACACTGGAAGGGTAGATCAAGTGAGGAAGCATTTGGAAGGAGACACAGCAGATGAAAGGTTGAGAGTTCTTTGTTTAGGCCCTTCTTTGCTGGCCCTTGTGAATTTTGGTAAGTTTCCTTGGAGTTTTCTCTCTGCTAGGCCTTGGACGTGCTCAGAGACACTCCAGTTATCCTGAATGCCTTTTACTTCCCTGAACACATCACCTACCCTCTGACCTCCAGGCCTTTGAACTCTCAGTTCTGTTCTTGCTGCCTAGAGCACTCCGCCATCCCTCTTCACTGCCTTGTAAAACATTAGGGAGCCGTGGGGACTGTGGAGAATCCCGCCGTTTGCACTCCATCTAAAGAGTTTCTGGGCTCCTGATTTACAGGTTGTGGGCCTGAGGGTTACTTGGATTGTATGTGGCTGCTCCCCTTTGCAGAGACTCAGAAAGCCTTGGGGAGCATAGCCTGGGAAAAACATAGAGGAAAACAGCGAAAACCAGGGCTCAGAGGAGACACTCAGGAGAGGATAGTGGATCCTCCTCAGGGGCCAGGGAGAGCTGATAGGGAGTGACCTCAGGAGGCCAGAGAGGCTCTGGAAGGGGCTTTATACCTATGTGAGGACATTTCTTCTGCATCTGTTCTTGGGGGCTGGCAGGGCCAAGGGGTGACTTGGGGTCAATGCCAGTGGTAGACTCAGGACCCAGGCCGCGCACAGAAGCCAGGAGGGCCTGGCTGGGGAAGACCCTTCATTTTACAGAAAAGAGATAATTCTCTATGCTAGTCTGTGACCTGCTCTGGTACCTTTGCTTTTTAAACTATGTAGGTTTCGGACATCAGATAATGCCTTGGTTCATGGTTTTTGTTTAAAGAGATGGGATCTTGCTATGTTGCCCAGGCACTCAAGTGATTCCCTTGCCTTAGCCTCCCAAGTAGCTGAGACTATAGGCATGTGTCACCATGCCCAGCTCTGGTTCAGGTTTTAAACTATTATTTTTTCTTTGTTATGTAAATAAAACATAACAAAGATAACAAAGAGGAAAGGGAAGTGAAAGTAATGTCACCCATAATCCCACCACTCAGATATCGTTTACATTTAGAACCTGGACATGCATACTTCCCAGACAATTTTTTGTGTTTTTATAAATACAGAAGCAAATCGGAGATGCATTTTGTAACCTGCTGTGTGTATGTGTGTATGTGTGATTTGTGTCCATTGAAAAGAATATATGCTTTCCCAAATTCGAATGGTAGGGTATAAAGAGACCCCCCCTTCCCCTGCATCCATCCTTTACCCCCTAATTCTGCTCCTCAGAGGCAGCCTCTTTGAATAGTTGCTGGTATATCGTTGGTAAGGGAGACATTTAGAAGGGATAATGTGTGTGGAATAGCAAAACTGTTAGTATGGCTTGTACAGATGTTTTCATGTAGAGGTCAGGAGGAAGGTGAAGGGTAGGTTTAGAGGGACTGGGAAGTAGTTTGTGGTTACAGAAGAGACTTTCAGAAACTGGAGTTAGAGAAGGAGGATATGGAGAAGTTTTTAGGCCTGGGTTTTGATTGGATTTGTCATAAGGAGCAGGGTGAGTGAAGGTGAATGCAACAGTGGGCGGGGCCAGATATTGTGAAATTTTACCTCCTGGGTGGAGACTGGGCCAGAGAGGGCAGCAGGTATGCAAATGGACAAGAGACACATCAGGAAGTGGTAATAGTATGATAACTGGTAGATATTTGTAAAATACCTTTGCTTGACAAAACAAAAGTTGGCAGCCCTAGTTAGTCCCCTCTTCTGTTTGTTTGTTTAAAAAAAAAGTTTTAGCAAATCTGTGAATACCAAAAACCTGAGCAAACGTGTAGAACCGGACTGGGTGGGGGTGCAGATTTTAGATTCAGTTCTGGTTTTGGGTCTGACTGACTATGCAGTTTTGGACTCCTCAGTTTGTTTGTTTGTTTGTTTGTTTGTTCATATTTTTTGAGTTGGAGTCTCTCTCTGTTGCCCAGGTTGGAGTGCAGTGGCTTGATCTTGGCTCATTGCAACCTCTGCCTCCCAGGTTCAAGCGATTCTCATGCCTCAGCTTCCTGAGTAGCTGGGTGGCACCTGCCACCATGCTGGCTAACTTTTGTATTTTTAGTAGAGACGGGGTTTCACCATGTTGGCCAGGCTGGTCTGGAACTCTTGACCTCAAGTGATCCACCCGCCTTGGCCTCCCAAAGTGCTAGGATCATAGATGTGAGCCACCGTACCTGGCCTCCTCAGTTTTTTTAGATCCCAGCCTTCTTATCTGCAGATAAGCAGTTCTCAACCCTGTAGGCACATTAAAATCACTGGGAAACTTATAAAAGGAAACAGTTGATGTCAGAGCCCCACTCCAGACTGAATGTGTCAGAATCTTGGGGAGCCTGGGAATTTTTTTCAGAAATGCAGCTAACATTGGGAACCCCTGGATTCGGGTCATCTTAATTGCTCATTTTAGCCCTAAAATGTTACTATTCTCTGTATTGTATCATATAATTTCATTCCTTTCAGATACTGTGCACAAATGTCATAAACTTCTTACATACCAAGAAGTCGTTTTTTAATTAAAAAACTCCCCATAATTCTCATTAGGCCTGTGATATAATGCCTATGTCCTGCAATCAATAAATTAGAATCATAAATGTAGTAAAACATCAAATAATTACTTTTTTGACCCAAAAGTCCAAAGCGTGGACTTTAATCTTTAATTTCTCATTCCCTCATTTTGAAAAAACTACTGCCTGGAGTCCTGGGGCCATCTCTATTTGTAAAGAAGACGCTGAAACATTGAGACATTACTGGAAGTGTCTTTGCTAGAAGAATTGTGTATACCGTAAGTTCCAAATTAGGAGGTCCAGTTTGGGGAAGCTTTATCGGATCTAAATTCTACATGGAGTGGGAGGTGTTTAGAGCCTTGGTGCTTGCTGTTTTATCTTTACCATTGAAGTTCTTGGTTTTGTCTCTTCCTAAATGAGTCATTTTTTTAAAAAGGAACCTAACTTGGGGGGGCGAGGAAACCACTGCGGGAGGTGCTGTGTGGGGGCGCCGAGGAGCCAACCATCAGGAGACTGAGTTTACAGCTGGGCCCTCCACTCAGGAGGGGTAGAGGGACCTGTCCTTGCTGAGGGTGACTCAGAGACAAGTGGGACATAACCTGGTTGGGGAGGTACAATAGGAAGGTATTGATGTTGTGTATTAATCTACCGAGTATTTACTGGAGCACAGCCACCAAATATACTGCCTGGATGCAGGGCCCATTCCACGGGAGATTGTTCACAATCTCCCAAGTTTGTCCTCTACTTGAGATGAGACACAGATTGTGTCCACATTTGCCTGCACTTTCAGATAAGTGAACTGAAGTTATCGAGCCCCATACTGGTGTGAGCAATGCAAGTAAAAATGTTAGGGCCAGGCAGGATGTCAAAGTGGAAGGAGATGGCAGCTGAGGACCCCACTGTGGAATGCTAAAGGGCCCGATGATACAGACGCTGGCCGGGCAGCCAGATGGAGATCAGATCGGGGATGGGAGCTCTGCGGGACCTGTGTGTGTCACTTCCCCTTTCTGTGCTAAGATCTCCCAGCTGAAAAATGGTCCCCTGCTACACACCTCAGTCACCAGGCCCCTGCCAGCTGTTGGGAGTGCCTGATGTCCTAGATGCCTGAGTGGGTAGGGGTGGGAGAGAGAGCAGGAGGGGGTGAGCAGAGCCTGGCCTTGGAAACCAGAGCAGCTCCACACATTTTGGCCCAAATCCCTCCCATGCTTGGGGTGAGGAGAAGCCCAGGGTAAGGGTGCCTCCCTACAGCCAGGAAGATCTTGGTGCGGTGGGAGTGTTGGCTCTGCACGCCTCTCCTCCACACAGAGCCCCCAGCAGGGCCGGATTTCACCTTTTCTCAGTGGCGTGCAGCCTCTTGCCATTGTGCATGCGTGTTTTCTAAGTTTGTCACAAACTTCCTGTTTAGGTACAATCAGAGGCTCGGAGCTTTGTGTGTTTTGAAACCCGGGCATTCACCGAGGTCCGGTGCTTCTCTCTTACCAGCAGTGGGGTGGCCTGTTTGTTTCTTTGCGGACTTCTGCCATCCTTCTTTGCAAACCTTCTTGCTGGGAAATGCTCTGTGGCCTCTGTGCTTGTTTCTGTTAGTAAGAGTGGAGAGAGCTGTGAGGTCTGAAGGCTGGAAAGGGGGAGGGGAGCAACACTGAGTGTGCCCCTTATGTAAGGCCAGGCCTGTGCTAGATATTATACTTCTATACACTTATTTTATTTAGGCCTCACAGTCACTCACGCAGAGCCAGCCTCCAAGAGGTGAAGGCTGACCTGGCTGACGAGGTCAGGATTTGATCGCAGGCCTGACTCCAGTGCTCCTGTGACTTCAGCTAAGTCCTGAGGAGCACAATGCCCCTTTGGTTGCCCCTGGTTTGGGCAGATCCTGATTTCTTATGGGGCATCTTGGTGACAGCATCCCCTTGAAACCTGTGGTTTTCTCTCAGCCCCATGTTACCCAGATCTGCCTGTCTGCCTGGGGTGATCAGATGGCCCTTGAGTGTTTTGCTGATTTTCACCTTTCCCAGCCATCTCCCTCTTGTGGCTCTGGGAATCCCAGAATTGTTAGATGGTGGTCCATAGCTGGTGATCGAAGTGGATCAGTCCAGCTCCTCATTTCCCAAAATAGAATATTCTTTTTCCTGCTTCTGGGTGCCCAGTCCTGACTGTTCTGCCAGTCACCATGAGCTTCTCCACACAGCTGGATTTCTCACATTTCAAGCTCTCCCTTGAAGAAGGAAGAAGAGAGTATATCTATCTATGTCTACAAAAGCATGTGAAAGGGTGGTAAAGGAAGGACACCAAGACCTTGAATATGCAGGTGCAGGAAGAGGAGGGAGGAGCCAAACCCAGCCATCCTCCTCCCCGTTAGAGTGGATGTTAGGAGGTGCCGGACTCTGGTGCCTCCTGCACAGGAAGAATAGGTATGCCTCCCAGCGTCAAGAAGGCCCTGTGTCTCTTCACTTGGCCATCTTGGTTCTCCTACATTTTCTGAAAAACTTCTGGAATCATATCACCTGAGCATCAGAATTGTTCTGTGGATCAAATAACTGAGACACTGTGTTGAGCAGCGGGCTGTTGCAAGCATTTTCAATACACGATTCATTGCCCTCAAGAAGCTGGCAGTCCACATGGGCACAGGGAGCTCTTGCCCAGAGAAGCTAGATGCAGTGAGCTCAGAAGAGCCAGGAGAGCTTGGTAAGCTGGGTTGGTGCCACCCAGCAGACTGCAGGAGAGGGCTGGAGCTGGGTGGCCAGAGGGCAGAGCTGCAGGGGAGGAATGTGCTGGGTGTTAGGACCTTGACGGGGTGCATGGACTGGGCAGGGGATTACAGATGGGGTGAGCAGAGGTACGCATGGGAAACAAGATTGAAGAAGGAGATGTGCACCATTTATGAAGGATCCCAAGGGATGGCTGTGGAGCTTGGAATGTTCCTGTATTGAGGAACCTCCAAAGCCAAAGCATGGAGCTGGGATTAGTAAATGCAATGCTGTAAGAAGATCCGTCTCGATTTGTGAACTGTAAATGGGCAGTGCTGGGAGGTAACTTAGGAGACATTTATCATGTCAAGAGTTAGGAATGAAATGTTGAGGACTTGGACTAGGGTGGTGGTAGTGTATGTAGAAAAGACGAGAGGGAAGTGGAAGGTTTCAAATCTTAGCTCTGCCACTTGCTACCTGTGTGCCCTTGAGCAAATTACTTCATCTCTTTCAACCTGTTTTGTCATCTATAGATAGAGGCTAAAAACACTTCACAGGACTCTTGTTTGAGGATTTTAACTTGTAACACACCCAGCACTTAGTAAGTGCTCAAGGAATAATGAATCTTCTCATGCGGGAAGAGGCATGGTTTTGTGATTGGGAGGGATTAGGGGAGTGGAGTATGAGGTTCTGAGTCTGGGAGCCCGGGAGAATGATGAAGCCTTCACAGAAAGAGATGGAACTGCTTGGGGCCTTTGAATTCAGCTTTAGGAACTTCTCCTCCTAAACCCTGGCTACTGAGGGCTGTCACAGAAAACCCCACATCCATGCAGATTGTGCCTCTACGAAACCACGGCCTCTGGCTAGAGCAGGGCCCTCTGGGATACTGGCCAGCAGCTGGCTGTCTCCAGTCAGGGTGTGGACTAGGGTGAGAGAGTAAGCCACCTAGGGCACAAACGTCAGGAGGTGCTGGGTTTCAGGGCCACGCCCGCACTTGATACCCACAGTGGGATGTGCACCCCAGCCTCCTCTCCTATCTGCCCTTCACCACTCAGGAGACAACCTGGCTTCTGTGTTCACTGAAAATATTACTCCACGGCGAGCCCACTCAGGTTCCCACCTGCCCTCCTGTGTGCTGACCTGCATCTGGGCTCATTCCCACCTGGTTTCCTTGCACTTAGAGAAAGAGACATCCTTCCTCCTGGCCAGAGAGAACCCTCTCCCTAGACAGGGATCCCCATGCTTCCTGCGGCCTCTGGGACCTCACGCCTCAGTCCTGCAGCAGCAACTTCCTCAGCCCTTCACACCCCTCAGCCTTACCTTCTCTTTTCTCCTCCCCTTACAGATGGATGTGTGGAAATAATCTGCCTTCGCTAACACAGCCCACGCAGGCTGGCCTCCACTGGTGGGGGCTTATGCCTGGTCCAGAGCAGGGACCCGGTGGGTTTGCTGCAGAGGCCTCCTGCCTTCTGCAGGGGCTGCCCTCTCTAAGGTCACCCACGGCTTCCATGTTGCCACACACAACGGACACTTCAGTCCTTATCTGTCTGGGCTCTTTGCTGCTTTTGACACTGGACAGCTTCCTCCTTCTTGCAACTCTCTTTTCTCTTGGCTTCTTTGATTCCATCATACAAAGTCTTTCAACAGCTATTTCTTGAGCACCTACTATGTGCCAGGCTCTGGGCACACCATAATACGATGTCCCTGCTCTCAGGGAATTTACAGTCTAAGGGAAGTGGGGAAAGGGGGATGAAAAAAATAATAAATGTCAGGTGGTAATAAGGGTTGCAAAGAGAAATACAACAGGGAAGGAGGCTAGGAAGGGGGCCAGGGTTTGAGGTGGGCCTCACTGCAAAGGACATGAGAGCAGAAACCTGTAGGAAGTGACAGATGCCTGGGGGAAGAGTGCTCCAGGGATGGGGAAGAGCAAGTGTGGAGGGCTGAGGCAGGAGCCTGCCTGGATGTTTTGAGGAAGCTGTTGTGGCTGGAGGAAATGGAGGAAGGGCAGAGTAGGAGGAGAAGAGGTCAGGTGTCTCAGTCCATCAGGGAAGAGGCCCAGCCAAGTCATGTGGACCGTGGCCATTTCAAGGACTTTGGCTTTTACTTTGATACAGATGAAATACTATAGGAGCGTTCTGAGCAGAAGAGTGATTTTTAAATGATCACTTAGGCTGCTCTGGGGAGCATGCTGTATTTGTTAGCTTGGGCTGCTATAACCAAGTACCACACACTGGGTGGCTTAAACCACAGATTTATTGTCTCACAGCTCTGGAGGCTGCAAGTCCAAGATCAAGGTGTTGGCAGGGCCATGCTCCTCTGGAGACTCCAGGGAAGGGTCTGTTTCGGGCTCCTCTCCAACTCTGGGTAGCTTCTTGGCTTGTGGCAGAAAACCTCCAATCTTCCAAATATCCCCTTTTTATAAGGACACCAGAGTCATTTTGGATTAGGAACCCCCATCCTACTTCAGTGGGACCTCATCTTAACTATTTATATCATCAATGACCCTGTTTCCTAATATGACATCTTCAATGACCCTGTCTCCTAATATGCCACATTCTGAGATCCTAGGGGTCAGGATGTCAACATAGGAATCTTGGGGAGACACAGTTCAACCCCCAAGACATGGTTATAGAAAGGTGAGGGGAGGAGTGGGACAACTAATTAGGGGGTTATCACAATAACCTAAGGAGAGATGCTGCTCACTTGGACCAAAGTGGTACCAGTGGAGGTGTCGAGAAATGGTGAGGGTCTGGATATTACTTTACGTTGAAGCTGGCGTCCTTTGCTGATGGATTAGACATGGGGTGTGAGGGAAAGAGGAAAGCCATGATGACTTGGGTTTAGAGCCTGAATAACCAGAATGAAGTTGAACGTCTTGGTCTCCTAAGTCCTCTTCTCCCCCGGGACCTTCCTCAGCAGCCTTTGCTGGGTCCTCATCCTGGGTGGGCCCATCAGCTGCTGGGTTCTTCAGGGCTCCATCCCAGGTCACTCCTCCGACCTCTCCCTGATTGATACTCACTGTTCCCATGCTGAAGCCAGATGTCCTGACTGTGCTCTTTGGGTCACTCCTGCAGGCCCTGGCTGTGGAGAATGCTGAAGGAAGAAGACGCAGAAGCAGGACGACCCTGAAAGATTCAGTCTCTTCATCCTCAAACAGGTAGCTTCTCGGGAGTTCTTGATGTTGGAATATTTTACAGCAAAGCAGTCGTAAGACCATTTCTTGGACCCATATGGTGTGGAGAATGCCCCAGGAAGTGGAGGAGGGCTGCTCTGGGCCTGGACATCCATTAATTTCTAGAAAATTTTCTCTGGGAAATGGTCAGGGATTGTGGATTCACATAATGGTTTTTGGCAGCTTCTGGAATGGGGCGGAGGGTGTCTCTTGATTTTGCAGAGTTGTAAATAGTTGAGGATCCAATGGATGTCTATGGATGGTAGTTCTAGAAGTGTTTAGAAGGATTTAAAAATGTCTGGGATGCAGTGGTGGTGTAGAAGGCCACTGTGGGAAGCTCCACAGAGCCTGCCAGAGGCGGATTGCTGGACTCAGGAGCCTTAGCTGGCCCTGGGGCATTCCTCGCGTTTTTATCGGGTCTGGCCTCATGATCCCTTCCATTCTCAGTTTGTCCCTCCATAAAATGGGCATACAGCTATGATTCCTCTGCTGGGCCTCCCACAAGCTGTTTCAAGGGTCAGTAGTTTGTGCATAAATAGAATTTTAAGCTTTTATTTCAGGTGTAAACCCTGATCCGGCAAGAGATGGCTCCATCCTCCACACATTCTTGGCGACAGTGGGGAAGCGGGGTGGTGTCTGATTTGATTATTTCGGTGTGTGTGGTTTTGTTTTCTTGGCATGTGCCACGCTTTCCATTCCTCCTGTATGAGGCTCAGAATTGATTGCTTCGGTTTTTTTATTGTGACTGATTCTGATTTAATTTTAAAGCCATTGTGTCTCGGGGTTCCAGTCGGAAACACGTGGCTCGTGCAAATGGGGTAATTGAAGAGCGTCTACTGAAGAGAGTATTTATAAGGATGCAGGCAGAGTTAAGAGAAGCCGCCAACAAGGGATGCTGAAGCGCCCAGGGCCAGCAGTGTCAGGGAGCTGTTACTGTGCCTGGAAGGAAGAGGGAGGGACTGGCTGTCGGGATGGGAAACAGGAGCTGGAGAGGTGTCCCTGGTAGAGGAATGCAATCAACCTACAGCAGCATGGCCAGGAAGGAGCCAAAAGAATAAATATCCTCATTGAACCCCTCGGATCTCCCATCTCCTGATGCCAGTGCCTCCCATTAGGCAGCCTCAGTCAGAGCCAGAAGGCAAGGGAATTGGGTGGATGCTGTCCACGGAGGGCAGAGCCTCTGTGGGGCAGAGCTGCCTGAAGGAGGATGGAGGGTGGATCTGCGGAGCAAATGGGAACAGTCTCACAGAGTCAAGAGTTGCAGGTCACTTGGATTATAAGGACGTTTCTGCTTTAGACCAAAAGAGGCTTTTGTGTATGTTTGAGTGAAACTTTGCATTGTGAGGTCAGCTACGTAGATGTGCCGGCTGTGAGGGATGGTAGGAGCAACGGAGATCCCAGTCCTTTTCAGACTTGAAAAGACCCAGGGAAGTCAAGGGATTTGCCCAAGGCCACTCATTAATTCATGAAAATGTTTCTCGAAAGCCCGTTACATTTTCTCAGGAAAAACAACACAAAACATTTGAAACAGTTTAAAAACAAACAAACAAACAAACAAAAAAAACAAAAAACAAAAAACAGCATAAAACAAAATCTGAGTAAGTGCCAGGAAGAGACTGTGGATTCACACACATTGTAGTCTGTTTGGGCTATTATAACAGAATGCCATAGATGGGGAGGCTTATAACCACCAACAAATCATATTTCTCACAGTTCTGGAGGCTGGAAGTCTGAGATGAGGGTGCCAGTATGGTCAGGTTCTGGTGAGGGTTGCTTTCACATTGCAGACTGACAACTTCTTGTGTCCTTACGTCATGGAAGGGACCAGAGCTCTCTCAGGCCTCCTGAATAAGGGCACTAACCCTGTTCATGAGGGCTTCACCCTCAAGACCTGATCACCTCCCAAAGGCTCCACCCCTAACACTATCACTTTGGGGATTAGGATTCCAACACATGAATTTGGGAGGGACACAAAACATTCAGGCCATAGAAGCTCGTTTCCCATTTATCAGTTTGGATTCTTTCAGGCTGACTACCAAAAATCCTAATTCTGAATACCAGAAAACCTAACTCAGGGGCTCCCACGGCACAATGAATTGATTAATCAGCTCATGTACCTGCCGTGTGCGGGGATAGGGTGGACTGCAGGGTGGGTGTGAACCAGCAGCTCAGCAGTATCCTAAACCATCCAGGTTTTTTTTTTTTTTAATCTCTCCACTCCTTCCTCCCTGGGTCAGTTCATCCTCAGGCTGGCTTCTGCACCAGACTGGCTCCTGCACCAGGCTGTGGGGAGGCTGGGGGTGCGTAGAGTTCTGGACACTTTGTCAGGGTAGGAGGGAAATAGATCTTGGGAGCTGCAGCTGACATCCACCATACTGTACCACCCATAGAAGTAGAATAATACCTTACTAACTTGGACCAGTCATTGGGGATAATAGTGAGAGGACACTCAACCTTAACTAGTAAAAGTTTGAATCTTCAAGTCTTTTAATGTGGTATAGTGTCAGGCAGGATCTTCCCAAACACATCCTGTTGGAAGCAGTTAGCATCTGTTTTTCAGTATGTCTTAAAACGTAGGACCTTCTAGTAGGTTAAATATACCTTCTGAAATCCCGTTTAATTTCTAATTTGCTTATTCAACCTTTTAATAGCCAGAGTAAACACTGAACTCAAATTCTGGGTTGGTGAAGATTAAATTACAGTAATGAGGTTCCTCATTTATAAGCTCATCTATAATGGAAATAAGAATAGCACATACTTTATAGGTTTGCTGTAAGGATTAACTGAGGTGATCTGAGTCAAGCGCTTAGCCCAGTGGATAGCCCAATAAATGTTACCTTTATTAGTGTCATATATTGCCAAATATTGTCACCTTTATGTTTTTATGTGCATGTTTAACTAGAAAATTAACTCTCTTCATAACAAATATATTATCTGCTGCTGATTAGTTCTGTTAGAGAGGAAGTAAATAAAGGTATTAAAATATTTAGTGTTTATGGATTCTTTTTTTACCGAAGTTTTTTTTTTCTGTTAGAATTCATTTTGGGGGAAGCCTAAATACAGATAAGTTTAAGGAGCATACAACTGAAAATAGATAGAACCTCTAGAATATAGAGATTTTAAAATTTTATGGCAATATGTTCTTATATTCTTAGTTGAAAAATCTCTTAAATAGTTGATGGCCTGTCATGACCTCATGACCTATCCCAGCTGATTTTGGGGGGTTTTTTGTTTGTTTTTTGGGTGTTTTTTTTGAGACGGAGTCTCGCTCTGTCACCAGGCTAGAGTGTTGTGGTGCGATCTCGGCTCACTGCAACCTCCGCTTCCCAGGTTCAAGTGATTCTCCTGCCTGAGCCTCCCGAGTAGCAGGGACTACAGGCACACGCCACCGCACCCAGCTAATTTTTGTATTTTTAGTAGAGATGGGGTTTCACCATGTTGGCCAGGATGGTCTCAATCTCCTGACCTCATAATTCACCCACCTCAGCCTCCCAAAGTGCTGGGATTATAGGCGTGAGCCACTGCACCTAGCGATTTTTTTCCTTATTCTCAGTCTGGAGGCTCTGGAGGGATGAGTGACCCCCCTTGCCTTTGGTTTCCTGAACCAGCTACACAGTCAGACTGTCCTGGGAGGATGGATGGATTTTCGGATCACTGGGATTGAGTGAGATGCTGCAGTACTGAGAAACTAGTCTTGGGCATCCACTTCAGTAGAATTTCAGCTGACGATATGATGAATCATTCCAGAAAGCCTCTGGTGCCACAGGGCTGACCTCTCAGAATCCCAGGAGGGTCAAGCATCTTGATTTGGGGTTCCCAGATTAACGGTGCGGAGAGCACTGGTTGGCACAGGGCCTCCAAAAGCTTTACCACCTGTTCCAGAACCAGGAGGAGGAGGCTTTGAGGATGGAGGGGTGAGCATGTAGGGTGCAGCAGGAGAACAGTGTTCCAGAGTGGCCAGGAGCTTTGAAGACTACATTCTTCATCCCCACTCCCTGAGTGTTGACTAAAGTTAGACTTCCGTCTTCTGTAGGTTGTTAGTTGCACTTGGGGCTTGCCACCATTTTGATACCTAGATGAGCACTGGTTGACTCCAAATTCCTTGGCTCAGAGAGTGCTGTAAACTAGTGGTTCTCAAATGAAGATTGCCTGGACCTAGAAACCACTAGGAGAAAAAAAAAAAAAAAAAAAAGCTTTAGGGCATTGGCCTAGGGCTCCCAGTCTTTTTTATTTTGCCAAGTTAGGACATTTTAAAAACTCTTAACACTCATCACCAAGCTTTTATGAAAAAACCATCTTGATGCCAAAGTAGTAGGAAAAGATAATATAAGAACAAAACAAAAATCTTTAAATAGAAAACACTCAGCTTTAGGAATAATTTACTACATTGTTCTTATTTTTCTGACATCACCTGTGAAAACTCCACCAAGGGAGGGTGGGCACTGCCCCACATTTGCCCTCCAGGTGTCAGGTGCCCACCTGGTGTTGTGGAGTTAGCTACTGAATGTGCAACTGTAGGGAAATACACCCTACTTTTTGAAGCCTCACTTGGAGCCTAAGAGTTCTCTAGAGTCATATCTTGATTGGATTTATAAGTTAAAGTTGGGGGAAAATCCATTTTAATACAAGTTTTGATAAACCCAATTTATTTTATAAAGAAGGAGCCGTTTACCCTCCAGTCATTAACTTAGAATTGTTAGTTTAATTTTCCACCAGCAGGAAGAAAATCTTGCAATACCTAAGTAGTTCAAATTAGAAAGTGTGTCAACAGTTTTTCCTTTTCCACTATTTAACCCTAAAAATGATAAATGTCTTCAATTTGATCTGACTTTCAGTTGTATGGTATGCCTCTGTAGGTGGGAAAGGGTGTGTGTGCCAACCCCCCCCAACCCCCACACATATGCAGAAAACTTGGTTTGATCCCAGGAGCCCCAGAAAGGAAGGGGTGCTTGTGAGAAATGTTGCCAGTAAGTGCTAGTATTAATACTTGTAGCAGTCACTTGCTGGTGTTAGTACTTGTAGCAAAAGTTGCATCTCAGAACTGCCAAAATAGTGTGACTTTTTAAGACGCCTTTTGGAGTCATTAAAAATCCCCAAACATACACCCAACCACCCCTGCCATCCAGAAGCTTAACTAAACATTACTCATTCTGCTTTCATTACACGTCTGCCTGGCTTTGCCACAAACACACTTTGCCTTCCAGTCAGGATTAAGCTTCTGTGTTAGGCCATGACTGGTGTGAAAGCAACTCCTCTGTCCTTGTTGACCGGGACAGAAAGACTGCTCGCTCGCCCGTGTGAAATTGTGAATGGAATCATGGAATCCTGGAGCCAAAGCAAGTTGGTTGCCTTCCTGCAGGACTATCCTAATGCTCATCACCTTGACTGGCAAAAGGTGTCCTAATTCTAACATTTCATGGGTCTCCTGTAAACAAGGACGTGATCTCAGATGTGGCTTTCTCAATAAAAAGAAGACCATTCTGTGGCACACTAACACCTACAGTTATTGTCTGTTAACCGCATTCTTAGGCAAAGCGTTACCGTTTGAGTCCTTCTAGTAGCCTCATCTGTGCTCGTATGCTTATATGGCACAGTTCTTGCATGTTCTAGCAGACACTGGATTTCTTTTTTTTTTTTTTTTTTGAGACAGAGTCTTACTCTTTCGCCCAGGCTGGAGTGCAGTGGTGCAGTCTTGGCTCACTCCAACCTCTGCCTCCTGGGATCAAGCGATCCTCCTGCCTCAGCCTCCTGAGTAGCTGGGATTACAGGCACGCACCACCATGCCTGGCTAATTTTTGTATTTTTAGTGGAAACAGGGTTTCACCATGTTGGTCAGGTTGGTCTCGAACTCCTGACCTCGTGGTCCATCTGCCTCGGCCTCCCAAAGTGCTGGGATTACAGGCGTGAGTCACCGCACCCAGCCGACATTGGGTCTTAATTTGTTCAGATCCCTTACCACTGGTTTCTCTCAAGGCATATCTTGCTCCACGGCAGACGACATTGTGCTTTTTGACAGACATTACCACAACATTCTTGTCTTAGCTCAGGCTGCCATAACAAAATACCATAAAGTGGGTTGCTTAAACAATAGAAATTTATGGGCCGGGCGCAATGGCTCACACCTGTAATCCCAGCACTTTGGGAGGCTGAGGTGAGTGGATCACGAGGTCAGGAGTTTGAGACCAGCCTGGCCAACATGGCAAAACCACATCTCTAAAAGTACAGAAAAATTAGCCGGGTGTGGTGGCAGGCGCCTGTAATCCCAGCTACTCGGGAGGCTGAGGCAAGAGAATCGCTTGAACCCGGGAGATGAAGGCTGCAGTGAGCCGAGACTGTGCCACTGCACTCCAGCCTGGGCAACAAGAGCAAGACTCCATCTTAAAAATAAATAAATAAATAAAAATTATTTTTCACAGCTCTGGAGGCTGGGAAGTCCAAGATCAAAGTGCTCAGCAAGGTAAGTTTTATTCTGAGGCCTCTTCTCTTGGCTTGTGAGTGAGAGCCATCTTGCTGTGTGCTCACCTGACCTCTTCCTTGTGCACTCAGAGACAGGAATCTCCTCTTCCTCTTCTTATAAGATCACTCATCCCATCATGGGAGCTTCACTCTCTTCACCTTACCTAAACTTAATTATCTCTCAAAGACCTCATCTCCGAATGGCATCCCATTGGGGTTTAGGGCTTCAACATAGGAATTTGGGGGAAGAGAAATATTCAGTCCAAAACAACTCTTGAGTCTTTATTTGTGGTGCCTGTGAAGTGCTTATAGGGTCACTGGTCCAGGGGCCCTGCAGTACAGAAAGCCTTAGAGTGACAAGTGTTCCTTGTTGTGGAAGAGGGGAAGCATCCTAGGCTGCAGATGGCACAATAAAATGGGAAGTTGGAAGACCTTTACCACAGAGCTGGAGGTGACCTGGGGCTAGTCAGAGGTTCTCCTTGTCTCTCCAGGTCTCAGCTTTCCTAGTTCCAAATGTCAGTGGTAAAGTTGTGGTTGCCAACTTGGTCAGCCTCAATGAAATTTGAATGGTTCAACACATCCAATATTCCATGATCACCTTCTATAACCTTCATGTGCCTCTTAAAAGGAGGCTCTTGGAACCAAAGCCTGGGAAAATGTGTTTTTTTCTGAACACTTTATCATCTTGGGCATTTACTCCCTTTTCATGGGGGAAAGAATGGCCATAAATTATAATAGAGCTGTTCCATTTGAGATCAGTATCTTACATGTCATTCTAAATGTATACTAACATGGTAATGTCCACGTGAACACACACACACTCATACACCCCTGTGCCAGGTGGAATATTTTAAGATATAAAAAGGCCTTTGAAAATCCTTTTAAACTCTCAAGGAACAGATAATTCCTATGTTATATAAACTGTTCCGGGATTGAGAAAAAAGATGGAAAACTTCCAGATCCTTCTTTCAAGCAAGCAAGGCCCTGATATCAAAACAGGCAAGTCCCCAGAGGGAGGATCTATACCAGTCTCACTTAGGAATGTAAAAGTTTTAAATAAAATTCTAGCGAGTAGATTTCAACAATAGGGTATGTGAATGTTCTACCATAACCAAATAGATTATATTCCTGGAATGCAGGAATAGCTTCATATACATATATTTTCCTATGGTTCATATAAGTTGTTTAAATAAAAATATGTAATAACCTCATTAATTCCAAAAGTGTATTCAATCAGTTTTTAAGTTTTTATATACCACTTTAAGAGGAATATATAAAGTGACCAATCTTTAATATTATAAGGAATATCAGGTTCATGCAGCCCACTGCCGCTATATACTTACTGGTGAAACAATAAAGGCATCACTCGTTACCTCTTCAAGTTTTAGTCAATGCAGAGAATCATAAAATAGTAACTTGGAGAATAAATATTATAAAGAAAAATGATAAAGTTATTATTAACTACAGATTGCTTAGTTGTAGATGAAGAAGACTTAAAGAATTTTACTAAAAACCCTATTTCTAGATAATGAGCTTGAAACTAAGGATTTGGATTCTTCTCAAATTAGTTCATGAGTCTAGTACCATTCCTCTGAAAGTCCCATCAGGATGTTTTAAATTTCACAAGATGTTTCTATGTCTGCTTGGAAAAATAAATAGATGAGAACATCGGGGGAATTCTGAAAGTGGTTATGGGGGGAGGGAGTTAGATCTATTGGATATTAAAATATATAGCACTACGAGGTATTAAAATGCAATATAAAATCTTTGTAATTAAAATACTGTGGTGCTGTCATAAAAGGAGGAAGTAGATTAGTGAACTAGGATAGTTCAGAAATAGACCCTTGCATAAATAATTTAATAAATCATAAAGCAGTCATCACAAATCAGTGGGGAAGGAAAAATTATTCAATAAATAATTCTGATGCCTCATTAACAATTTGGGAAAAATCATTTTGGCTTCACCAAAATGAATTACAGATGGATTAAACAATTAAAGTGCAAAATGTAGAGGCATAGGAAATCTATAGCATTGAATGTTACTTAGAAACAAAAGAAAAGCATTCAAAAAGGAAAAGAATAGTCAATCAAACTACAGGAAAATGAAGCGTTTATGTGAAAAAAAAAAAAAACAGGGAAACAACAGACTGGGGAAAGACTGGCAATAATATGACAGAATTAATCTTTACACTGCGAAGTGCTCAAATTAAAAAGAAAAGTACTAAACCTTGTTAGAACACTTGAGTAGATAACTAAATACAACACTAAACAAATATATAGAAAATGTACAAATTCAGCAGTAATAAGAAATATGCCCTTTCATGGCTCTGCAGGCTGCATCTGGACCCTTCCCCCAAGCACTGACACAATCACCCTCCAAGGCAGCTGGATCCAAACCCCAATCCCACCCATGCCTCACAAAGGGCCTCTGGCCACATTCCAGCTCTTACACTGAGACCCCTGAAGATCTTCATCCAAGCTGGTAATGGGTACATATATTCTAGCTACTTTTGTGTACGTTTGAAATTTTTCACAATCAAACATAAAAAAATTAAAGTAATACATATCCATTGTTGAAAGCTTATAAAATATAGCAAATATATAATTCCAGAACTACCATCACGATTTTGATTAAAATCCTCCCATAATCTTTTCTTATGCATTTATAGCATATGTTTATATGTATACACGCACACACACACACTTTTTTAAACAATAAAGAAATTATACTACTTGAATTGCTTTATAGCCTGCTTTTTTACCTTATGAGCATTTTTATGCTTTGTTCATTTAGATCTTCAGCGTAATTTTAATGTCTATACATTGTTTCAATACATGAATACACATACACACATATATCATAATGTATTTAACCAGCTCCTTACAGATAGATAGCTGAGTTGTCTTTTTTTTTCGTTTGTTTGTTTTTGTTTTTTGAGGTGGAGTTTCACACTTGTTGCCCAGGCTAGAGTGCAATGGCGCGATATTGGTTCACTGCAGCCTCCACCTCCTGGGTTCATGTGATTCTCCTGCCTCAACCTCCTGAGTAGCTGGGATTGTAGGCACCCGCCACCACGCCTAGCTAATTTTTTGTAATTTTACTAAAGAGAGGGTTCCACCATGTTGGCCAGGCTGGTCTCAAACTCCTGTCCTCAGATGATCCATGCGCCTCGGCCTCCCAAACTGCTGGGATTTCGGGAGTGAGCCACCACACCCGGCCCTGAGTTGTTTTTTTTTTTCATCTTCCTATTCAAACAACTCTGGTGCATACTTTGCATACTTGTTTAATTATTTCTTTCAACAAATATCTAGAAAATCAAAGGGGGTTTTGGTTGTTTTTTGTTTGTGTTTTTTGAAATGGAGTCTCATTCTGTCGCCCAGGCCAAGGTGCAGTGGTGTGATCACAGCTCACTGCAGCCTCGAACTCCTGGGCTCAAGCCCAGCCTCCCAAGTAGCTAGGACTACAAAGTGATGAGTTTACAGGTTTGAGTCACTGCACCCTGCCTGGGAAAGCTAAGGCATTTTTTTCCTGTTGTCATGCCAAATTACTCATTGGAATTATGATACAATTTTAAACTCCTTTTTTCAGTGTATATGATTACCCATTTCACGATAATCTTAGCAATGTTGGATCCTATATTCACAATATTTTAAATGTATAAATCTGATAAAGAGATAAAGACATCTCATTTTCATTTGCATGTATTTGATTATTAATGAGTTTGAAAATCTTTTTATATATCATTTACGTTTCATATTTTATAACTAAGTGATTATGTCTTCCCCCCTCCCCCAGTTATTATATTTATCTCTCACTTAATTTGGCTCACAAGGGCTCTTTACATATTAAAGGATTCTAACCTTGGTTCATTTTTGTACAATCATTTGTCCAGAATTGTTTAAGTAGATCTTGCTAAAGGTTGTACGTCTAGATTTTTTTTCCTTTGAGCCCTTGTAATTTTCTACATTTTAATGTTTGTAACCATATTCACTATTTTAAGATTTCACCACATAACACTGCTACCTAAAGTCTGCTTTTTTATTTCAGTAACTTTTTGGTTACCAAATAAGATATGTTTGTGGTCAAATCAAATACATTTTAAAAATATACCTATAATTTGACTAACATACAGTGCATCAGATAAAATTTGGTTGTTTTCCTTTCAGTAGTTTTTCTGTGTGTGCATATTAAGGTAACACTAGCTGAGGAAACCATTAAAGCACGAAATTATGAGGCTGGATGCAGTGGCTCACGCCTGTAATCCGAGCACTTTGGCAGGTCGAGGCTAGAGGATGGCTTGAGCCCAAGAGTTCAAGACCAGCCTGGGCAACATGGCAAAACCCCATCTCCATAAAAAATTAGCCAGGCATGGGTGTGTGCCTGTGGTCCCAGCTACCCAGGAGGCTGAGGTGGGAGGATCACCTGAGCCTGGGAGGTTGAGGCTTCAGGGAGCCATGATCATGCCACTGTACTCCAGCCTGTGTGACAGAGTTGGGACCCTGTCTCAAAAACAACAACAACAACAACACCCACACCAAATTATGGCTTAACACAATAGAGTTTATTTCTCACTCAGTCCAACATAGGTGTTTCAGACTGTGGTCACTCCACCGGTGGAGCCCTGCCCTGAGTGATTCAGCAGCCCAGGCCCCTTCCATTGGTTGCTCTTCCATTCCCTAGGGTCTTGGAGTCCCCTGTGTCTGTTTGGCAGATGGAGGAAGAGAGCACGGAGAAGGCACATCACTTTCCACCTCCCTCAGCCTAGAAGTGCTCAAATCACTTTCCATTCCATTGGTGGGAGTAGTTATATGGCACCACCTAGATACAAAGGGTGCTGGGGCATGTAGCCCCTGACTGAGCAGCTGCTTCTTGCTGAAAATCCCACACTCTGGAAAGAGAAGCATAAATATTTGTTGGACATTTAGCTGAATCTGCCACAAGATACTGTATTTATAATGCACATGATATATATAATGCATATGCTATATATTTTTTCTTCACAAAATAGAACCATCCTATTAATAGCTTTGAGTTTTAGCATAATTTTGTGAACATTTCCCTGTGTCTTTAAATCTTTTTCAAAAACATGAGTTTTAAAGCCGACATATTATTCCTTGTATTGATGTATCATTTCTTTAACTATTTTTCTATTACAGTACCATTGGATTTTTCTGGATTTTTATTAGTATGAATATTGCTGCTATAAATGTCTCTGCACATAAATCTTGGAGTATTCCTCTGATTATTTCATCAGGGAATATTCTTGGGAGTGAACTCAGTATTAAGGCTAGTGATCCATATCACCAGATGGCCCTTCAGAAATGTGGACTAATTTACAGTCATCAGTAGCATCTGAGGATTTCTATTTCAGGGCATCCTTGACTATCGTGAACATTATAGTTGTTTCAGTTTTTGCCAATTTGATCGTTGAAAATAGTATCGTGTTGTTTCAGTTTGCAAGCTTTGCTTACTAATGCGTTTGAACATTTTTCATGAGGCCATCAGTAATCTGTGTGTGTGTGTGTGTGTGTGTGTTTGTGTTTGTGTGTGTGAGAGAGAGGGAGAGAGTGAGAGAGAGAGAATTGCCTCTTTGGGTCTTTTCTCATTTTTATTTTGCAGTGCTCCATCTTTTGAAAAATCATGTACAAGGGATTTTTATGCGGTGTGTGTATTCACTTGTCATATGTTGCAAGTGTTCTTATCTAGCTTATTTTCATGTTTTTGCTTCATAACCTCATTTTCTTAGGTTAAACTCTGCAGTTGGAACCCCGATGTGTGGTATTATACCCATTGAGTCTGCCCAGTTAACAGTACTCCTGAGATTAATAACATTTTAAAACGCAAACCAGACTCTTTTTCCTGACCTGTCATAGGGTTTGAATGTCCTTAATGTGAATTTTTGTTACCTGGGAGTGAGGGGGTTTAAACTCGTCATCAAGAAGATGGACTTGACAGGAAGGATTTGGGGCACTGGTCTAAGTTATCCATGGAGATAGTGAGATCAGCTTCTCCATGCCCCTTTCCTTCCCTGGGAACTTCAGAGAGGCAGAGAGGCAGGCTGAGAGGTGGCATCTGATGACTCCATGCTTTAACCAAGTGAGTAATAGCGGGGCCTCAGGGGCCATCTGGCCTTTTTTCGTGTTAGAGCTTATAAAGAACACATGTGTTGGAGCATCAGGGACACAAACTGTGGTGCAGGGAAATTAAATGTAGTTTTAGCTCTGTCACTAACTAACTGACCATGTGACCCGAAGCAAATCACATGTTCACTCTGGGCCTCATTTACTCATCTGCAAAACGTGAGGGCTTGTTCTAGGTGGATGTGTTGGATGAGTGAATTCCAGAGCTGTGCAGTGGGCTTCTCAGTGAGGCCTCTTTTGCATTCACTGACTGCACTGACCTGCGTCGGGTGGGTGGTCAAGGAGCAGGGAGAAGTCTAGTCCCTTTGGTCTCCCAAATGATTTATGAAAGAAATCAATCTAGTATGTATCTGTTCCAGATAGAATGCAATCTAAATATGATAGTCCACTAATAAGATTAGGTGAATCTAATACGATTTTCCTCTAAAACACAAATACTGCACCACTTTTAATTGTAGTAGCCAAATTAAATTACTCATCCCAAATTAGATTTTCAGCAAACTTAATTTGAACATGAGCTCAGTACTGCAGGACCTGAGTAATTTTTTAAGATATAAAATAAATCAGTGGGATACTGGTATTGTTCCTCTGGGCTCTTCGGCGGTTACCATGAAAGGGAATAGGTAAACATCTGGAGAAAACAGGCAGAAGCAGAGCTGAGATAGACACTAATTCTTTGGCTTACCATTGAAGGGTTTTACCCCCTCCATCACTGTGACCCTCCCTGGTCTTAGAAGATAGGAAGCAAATAAAGGCAGACCCAGTAATCACTTTGGTTTTATTGCTTATGATTGTCTTTCTTCTTTTGGTTCCTTGAGTGATCTTTTTAACATCTTCACCTCCTTCAGGACACCAGGTAGGAAATGGTTCACTGGGTAGCTTATGGAGCCACAGGTTTTGTGAGGAGTTAGAGGGGTTTATAGCATTACTTTAACCATATTTTCATTCATTCCCTATCAGTTAGTTGATTACCTGAAAACCAACCCAGACTGGTTTAAACAAAAGAAGAAAATGTATTGGCCTATGTGGTTGAACAATCTAGGGGTAGATTCCGGCCTCAGGTGAGGCTTTACCCAGGGCTCAGCTGAGATGCCCCAAAACCAGTTTTTCCAGTGGGAAAAAAAAAAAAAGACAGCTTCCTTGATGGGCCACCCAAAGGTCTGGAATTGAGTTTAGTTGCCCCTGACTGGGTTCCCTTGGCCCCTGTGCTCCCCTGAAACAGTTACTGTCTGAGAGGATTGGACAAATTGAGAGATTCAGAAGACTCTTGGGAAAGTAGACAGGGTAGTTAGTGAAGCTGGGGAAGTAGGTACCTCCAAATCCTCACGGTGCATTATACAGAGCCTTCTGCAGTTCCAAGCACTTAGGCTTACACTATCTCATTTCAACTATAAATGACCCTGAGAGATAGATAGGACATGTTCATGGATGCGGAAGTAAAGGTGGGATCAACTTACTCAAGACTTTGCAGTGGTGGAGCTGGGACCAGACTCACTATCTCATGAGTCTTCCACTTCTTTTCACTGTATCCTGCCTTCCTTCTAACTAATCTTTCCCACTGCTCCCTCCCTTCCATTCCTTTAGCACCATTGCAGTGTTCTTCATTAAATAGTCAATCAATGGTTGTTAACTTGTTATTGAGTGACCAGTGTACCATTAGACCAAAGGTGGCCTTTCTGCTCATACTTAGTGAATATCATTATAGCAAAAACCAATGTGGTCGATTCCCAGTTATTAATACGTGGATCGTCCCCGGTAATTCAGTTTCTCTTTCTCTGAGTTATGGAGTGTTCTTCTAACAGAAGGATGAAATTTGTTTAGCTTGAGGGTAGACCTGTAAAGAGGAGCCAGGGAGGCCAGGCACGATGGCTCACGCCTGTAATCCCAGCACTTTGGGAGGTCGAGGCAGGTGGATCACCTGAGGTCAGGAGTTCGGGACCAGCCTGGCCAACATGGTGAAACTCCGTCTCGACTAAAAATAAAAAATTAGCTGGGCATGGTGGCGCATGGCTGTAATCCCAGCTACTTGGGAGGCTGAGGCAGAAGAATCACTTGAACCCAGGAGACAAAGGTTGCAGTGAGCTGAGATCATGCCACTGCACTCCAGCCTAGATGACAGAGTGAGACTCCATCTCAAAAAAGAAAGAAAAAAAAGAAAAAGAAAAAAGAAAAAAAGCGCCAGGGAAGTATGGGGGTGTGTGTGTATGTGTGTGTGTGTATGTTTATACAGACGTGCACACTGACTTGCATTACAGGGTTAAGTATGTTTCAATTCCCCACCTTCATAGTGTGGACAGCTGAAGTTAGATTTAATGCCCATCTTTCTATTCCAGTGTAACTCACATTTGTGAAGGTCACTATTGGCAAGGTTCCTATTTACTCAAGCCAAAGATGCGTGGATAGGTGTGCCATTTAGAAACACTTTCAGTAATAACTATACATTCACCTTTGATTTTTGAGAAAAATCACAGATACCTGTTATGTTCTTCCTGCCTGGAAAATGCTCCCCGTTCGGTATTACTTCTCAGGTTTTACCTCCGCTCCCTCTGGGAAGCTCTGCAGACTTTGTCCAGCTCTGTTGCTCCTTGTGCTGAAGTTCTGTGTCCCACAGTTAGCTCTTCACCATACCTGGTGGTTTGCGAATTGCTTTATTTGTGGGGGTTTTATCTCCTTGATCATTTGGTTCACTCTTTGAGGTCAGGGCTTGGTCTTACCGCTTTTCTTTTGTTTTTAGTCCTCCACAGCACATACTGCCATGCGAAGGAGAAGCGGTGATCAGTTGGTATTTGCCTTGGTGGCTGGGGCGGTTGCTGTCCTGAGGTCTCCGACATGACCAGCATTTATACATGGTTTTGCAGTTGTTCCATTACTTATCTACATTCTCTCAGTACAGTTCTTGGCACATATTAAGAGGAAAGTAAATATGTGTTGAATAATTGAATGATTCTCACCTCTACACCATCCTTGCCCACACCTCCACTCCCTCTCCCCATCAACTGAACCATAAATTCTTGGAAGACATAGATTGTGTCTTATTGTGCTTTGTGTTCTGAATCTTGCCTAACAAACTTTCTGCCACATAGTAAATGCTCAGTAAATCCTCGTTGAATGAACAGATTATGTGGGTGGAGTACTCTCTTAGAGCCTGCCTTTGGAAGAGGTGGGTGGGAACTGAAGCTCTAAGAAGGAAGAGGGAGATGGAGAATGAATGGAGATGGCTTCAAGAGCTGAGTGTGCCAACCCCTCCAGCTTCTTCTGATTTCCAAGTTTGTTACAGATAAGGTGCTTATTTCTCCAAGAGGGATACATGGGGTCCTCTCCCAACTGGATGGCTGATAAGCTCGTGTCTGTGAAACAGTGGAATAAAGGATAGTGGCTGTGATTCTAGGTTTTATTTTAAGAACAGCAATAAAGCATTTTATTCTACCTGAGCCCCTTTGGAAACCTCCATGGTTGAGACGAGAGGATACAAGCCAGGAGGACAGCAGGAAGGACACAGTAGTCACCTCTCTGGGTTGACCACTTCTTCCTTTCCATTGGCCCCAGGGGTGCTAACGAGCAATGACAGTTCCACAAAGGATGGGAGAAAGAGTACCCAGTTATCAGGCAACTTCATAGCATCCCTGAGGATGGTATGGCTGGGTTGACCAACTCGTCCTGGTTTGCTTGGGACTGTCCTGGTTTTAGTATGAAAGTCCTGAGTTCTAGGATGGTTGGTCTCTTTAGATGCCACTTGCTCTCTTTTCTGCCCCCTGCAAAGCCATCTTTTGAAATTCCTTTTCCCTTTGCAATGTTCTTGACTTGGCCTCTTTCCTCCTCTTTCTGCCTTCTCCACTGCTTCTACCTGAGCCTTGCTTGCATTTCTAATAGAGGCCTTTCTAGAGCATTGCTCTGGATTGCTGTGGATTGACCAGAGTTCTTGGAGCTGGACATAGATGCACATGCTTCTTTTCCTCTCTGGCTCTGGTTGGCTCCTGAAATCAACTGAGATGTGAAAGCTTCTGTCACAGAGAGTTAGAATTCATCTGCCTTCAGGGGGAGTCGGCCCCCTGTGCAGGAGGCTGTTTGTGCACACGTGGTGCTCAGTAAGTGGGCAACCGATTAACTGGTCGAAGCAGCACCCCCTGCCTGGAAGGCAGGGGCAGGGGAATCGGCAGTGGCTGGGGTGGCTCTGCCCACAGTCCTGAGGTGACAGGTGCTGAGGTCCACCTCCTGTCTCCAACCTCAGCACCCTGGTCTGCTGCTGGCTCAGCCTGAGCATGAGCCCGCCCTCTTCCTCGCAGCCTTCTTGCCCACACTTACCTCATTTTTCTTAGAACTCTCATTACACATATAGTAAGCACTGTGCCGTTAAGGGAGTGCAATTGTTTTCTTCCTTGTTTCTTGTGTGTTAGTCCTTCTCTGAAGGCTGACTTTATCTTTTGTTTCCTTTTTTTCCACCTCATAGCACCTGCCCATGCTGGGCCCAGAGTTGGCCCTCACTGGATGCATATTGTTGATTAATGGCACCTCGGTGATTTACAGGTGACAGGGGATGTGTAAGTCACTGGGTTGGTTTCCTATGGGCACCTGTATACAGAATATGCTGTCAGAATGGAGAAGGAGGGCAGGAATCAAGACGGTGCCCCAAGCCAGGCCTAGGATCTTGGGTGGAATTCAGTTATCCTGACTTCCAGTTTAATACTGGCATGGGAGAATGAGGCTTTTTATGCAAAGTGGATTTTTAGTTGCAAAATACTGCACTTTATGTATTAGTTTAGCTTTACATTTTCTGGAACATTCTAGTATAATTTAAAAACAAACACAGAGGATTAAATAATTCCAAGACTGCTCTGGAGAGGCAGTGAAGTAGCTTTTGGTTTTTAGAATTTTCCTTTTTTGGAGGAGTTCTGAAGGAGGTGCTGCTGAGTCCTAGGCCTGTGTAAACCTCATTCTGTTATTTCTGTCAGCATTGCCGGTCTGTGAGTGAAGAAGCTGCACCAGCCTGCTGTTGGGAAGGTGGGTAAGCTGTCACTGGGCCTCACCTCTTGCTTGGGTCCTCTGTAACCAATGTATGCTTCTCCCGTGTGTGTGTATGTGTGTGTGTGCACATGCACAAATGTGTTTGCTTTCCAATGTAATTGCTTTACAAACTTACAGGAATAATACATAGTGTTTGTAAAACATTTAGAAAGAAGTTAAAATTGTCTTTGCTCCTGCCTTTTGGAAAGAACCACAATGAACATTTTCATGTGTAGCTTTCTAGACTTTTTTTTTCTGTCCACTCACACATGCTCAGACACACAGTAATGCATTTACAGAGATGAGATCATTATATATAGAATTTAGAGGCAGGCCTGCCTTCTTTTGCCTAACAATATATTATGGACATTTTCTCCATGATAATATAGGTTCACTTGCTCACTCATTCAGCAAATACCACATGCTTACCACGTGTCCAGCACTGTCCTGGGTGCTGAAGATATAGCAATGAACAAAACAGAAGATTCCCTGCCCTCATGGAACCTGTAATCTAGTTGGGCTAGACATGCAGTAACAAATAAGTACAATATGTAGAAGGTTAGAAGGTAATAAGTGCTGTGGGAAAAAAATAAGACAAAGAAGGTGGGTAGGGTGCATTTTGCAGTTTTCATCCAGGTGATCAGGTGAAGTGGCAGCCTTTGAGCAAGCATCTGGTGGGGGGCTGTGACATTTAGCAAGCAGCATGTCCTGCCAAGGTGACTGCTTGGGTTGATCTGCAGTTGGGGCTGGAGGAGATATCCTAGCAGAGCCTTAGTAGCACTGGGCAGGAACCGCCCAGATGCCTTGTCGTAGAAAAGATGGCCCGGGCTTGAGCACTCAAGCATTTTCCTGTGTTAGTTGTTAACAATAATGATCACCACCATTTATATACCATATTACAGTTAACAAAGCAGCTTTTTACCTATCCTCCTGACCTCGTTGCTTACTAGCTACACGGTTTTGGGTAAATAACTCATCTTCTCTGGGCCACAGTTTCCTCATTTACAAAATAATAGGATTTTTGTACAGCTGAAATGAGTTAATGGAAGTGATATGCATAGAGCAGTGCTGGTCAGAGCTCAGAAAGTTCAGCTGTTATTATGACTGCCTTTCCGTTACTACTGGCACCTGACCTGCGAAGAGGACATTCTGCTCAGTTTAGAGATGAGGAAGCTGAGGCTTGGGGAGTTTAACAGCACTAGTTAACAAGTTTGGAACAATAGTGGGGGCATGGAGCAGGGTCTCCAGTCTGGCCTTGAGACTCCAAGCAGTTCGGTCCTTGGGAGCACCTGCGTTTCTCCAGGTGAACGCAGCTCCTTCTCCTTCAGGTGGGATGCCCAGGAAGCGTTGGCCTCCAATTCCATGCAGTGCCTTCCTGCCTGCTCTGTCGGCCTGGGGCCAAGGGACGGTTGGGGCAGGAATAAGGAAGGATATGGCTGAAGCTTCCACAGGCAAGAACTGAGGCTCAGCAGCTCTGCTGGCCTCCCCACGCGGTCAGTTATGCATCAGTCCGTCTTCCTCCCCCTACCCTCTTAGCACTGTAGGTGCCAACTTATAAAGATCCTGCTTACAGGCTCAGAGAAGAACAAGACAATTTGTGACTTTTCTAGTTTTACATTTCTGACTTTGAGAAATACCCCTATCCTCATGTCTGTAGTAGATTGTTGAAAAACAGCACCACCACAAACACATACAACCAAACCCCATACCTGTTATCACTTGCCTCCTTCCAGAAGTTCTCTTGGCTGCAGCCTCACAGCTCACTCAGGCTCGTGCACGTACGCTCTGTCCTTAGGATAACACACTTCAAAGGACCTGTGGCCTGAAGGGGGTTGGGAGGACCAGTGTCTAGAGTCAGTTCTCCTCTGAGGTCAGCAGGCTACCCCTACAACCTCATAGAGCAGCGCGACACCAGGTATACCTTTTGTGTAGTTCTCTGAAATGGATCTCAGAGTGCATGTCACCGTGGAAACCATCTTATAAATGGTGGCTACATAGAGTTAAAATAACACTGTTAGTTTTATGCGGCAGGTACATTATGAGTTCAGAAGGCTTTTGTGGGCTGACCTGGGAGTCTAACCCTCATTTTAAATATGGTTTCTTGTGGCTACATGCTGTCAGCATTTTAAAGAAATTACTTTTAAGCAAACCTTTAGAGCGAGTTGTTTGTAACTGGGAAATTGGCAGTCTATAATTTATATTATGTTTTCTTACCATCTTGTGGGTTTCTCATATCCCAGGACTCTCCAGATGGAGTGTAAGCTCCTGGGAGGCCCAGTGACAGATGGATGGAGTTGTGGCTCAACAGTAACAGGCTCAGAAATGGCGTCAGGGTGTTGATATGAGTCAATGTGAGGTGGGGCAGCCAGATACTATAGCAGAGCATAGAATCCACCAGGAACAAGGTGACTGGTGTGGGAGCCATGTGTGAGTTCCTCGCCCCAGAGAGGCCTTGGATGGGTCATTAGATTAGGATGGCACGCCAACTTTAAACCAAATCATGTGAATAACAGTTGGAGAAATTGGGCCTAGAAAAGAGAAGACTTGGCAGCAATTTAATAACTGTGCTTCGTCACTTGAGGGACCACCATGTGGTTTCCAAAAAAGAGACTGACGAGAGAGACATGTTAGTAACTTCAAGGAAAGAGTTTTACAGCCAAGACTGTTGAAGACAGGAAGAACTGCTTTATGAGACAGTGAGTCCCCATCATTAGAGGTATGCAAGGAGAGCTGGCTAGCCACTTGTGGAGAACACTGTAGAAGGGATTTAAGCACTGTATGGATGATTAGGCTAGACTTTGACAGCATTTTCTTTTCTTTTCTTTTTCTTTTTTTTTTTTTTTTGACCCTGGAGCTTCTGTGATTCTCAGGCATAGTTAGAAAATAGATTTAATTTCCCAGACCTCCTGTTCAGGGTGATTAATAGTGGCTGCCTGGAACAGAGGTGAGAAGGATGTGGGACTCTTGGGTCTACTAGCAATGTCTGCCATGAGTAGGGGCTGGAGTTGCAGGATACCCACTATTTGCCATCTCCTTTACAGTGTAGATTGTCCAGTGGTGACCTTTGACCCCAGGTCAAGCCAAAGTATAGGGTGACCAACCAACCTAGTTTGCCTAGGGCTGAGGGAGTTCCTGGGACATGGTCTTTCAACTTTAAAACCAAGACAATCCCAGGAAAGCTAGGATGAACTGAATGCCCTAAGCGGAAGGGACAGTCATCAGCAACTGTGTGTTGGGCTTTCATTTCTGCTCAGGACAGTGGGAATCTTTACCTCCTCAGAGCACTGGCATGGGCCTCTGCCCTCAGGGGGAGCCCAGTAGACACATGCAGAATAAATGAGTTGGATGCAGTTCCTGGAAAATGGTTGCAGTATCCTTGCAATTAATTAATTTGTTTAATTAATTAAAATGATTTCACTAATTATATGTACAGGAGATTGCACATTTCATTAAGCCGAGCAGATGGCTCTACTAATAATTACCAAAGCCTGGGATTGTGGGAGGGGAATGTCTATGTATGACTTGATATTGAACATTCATTATGCCATCCTTCTTACAAAGAAAGTTGAGACTCCTACCCCATCACATCCAACATGAACTGATGAAGAAATGTTTAGTGTTCTTGTAGTAGTGCCAGTGGATTATGGTAACTTGCCCTTTGTGACTGCTGGTCATTTTTTTTCGTGAAACAACTGGCAAGTAAAGGCTGTGGGCTCCATGGCTTTGGAAGAGGGAGCCATGCTAGGGGTAGACCTGGGGCCTTGGCATCATTCAGACCTTTGCTAACCCACTGAATTGTGATAGTAGGCCAAGTCTCCCAGAAAAAGAACAGGCACCCATCTCTGAGGTAAACATACCTTCCTGGGTTGCATTGTCCAAAACCTTGCTCTACGCCTACTCCCTCCTGTTCCCGGGGCCTTAGACTCCGAGGCAGACCCATGAACAGACCCTCGGCAGAATGAAAATCCTTAGCAGACATACACACAGACCACCCAGTGCCTGTACTTCGGTGTGATTCAGCTGTCACAGAGTTGAATGTGATTCTTGAGTGTTTTCACTATGGTGATAAGAATGATGCTTATTGATATTTGGCCAGTACTGAGGATCTTGTTTGGGCCAGAAACTTCCTACAGTTATTTGTAATCCTTGAAACACCCCTGCAGGGCAGGTATTAATCTACAGATGAGATGGCCGAGGCTTGGAAGAGTTAAGTAATATGCTTAACATCACACAGAGCGGGGTTCAAACCTAGAGCTTTCTGTCTGTCAGTCCTCTTGTTTCTTCCACTCCTTGCTCTGCTGGTAAATGATTTGAGGTCATGAAAACCCTGCACCCAAATCTGGAAGGATGTGGGGGGAATCCAGGCTGTGTTCTCCACTGTACACTGGGGACTGTTTTGGAACCCAGGAAGAAATGATGGGCCCTTGGCCCCTTAGAACTGGCAGGGTCCTTGGAGTAACTAGTTCTAAACAATTTCCCAGCACCCATAGGCATGAAGATTACCCCTTAAAATCCAATCAGCTAGGGGTGTTATGGAAGAAGGAGAAACTTCCTCCATCAGAGAAAGTTCTAGAAAGAAATTGATCATTTCAGAAGAATCCTCTGAGAATGTTAATTTACTGCGATCTGAGAAGAGTTTTCTTTTTTGCCGCTGGGTGCGGTGGCACACGTCTGTAGTCCCAGCTACTCAGGAGGCTGAGGTGGGAGGATCGCTTGAGCCTAGGAGTTCAAAGCTGCAGTGAGTTATGATTGCACTACTGCACTCCAGCCTGGGTAACAGAGCAAGACTCTGTCTCAAAATAAATAAATAAAATAAGATGAGTTTTCTTTTTTGCCCATATTTATCACTCAGGAAAGGTGACCTTTCTGAAGCTTCTTATGTGGTGTGCGAAGAAGAAACAAAGCTAATACAGGGGGAAAATGCTAATTTTAAAAGAATAAATAGATTAATCTATGGGCTGATAAGTAGACGTTGAACATGGCAGCAATATTCATGTTTTGACAAATTGCACATTGCCACCAGAAAGAACCCTCAACCGTCTGTGGATGGGCCTGGTGAACCCTCATCCCTCTCTCTGCCTGCCCTCCCTCCAAGGTAGTCTTGGGGGTACTTAACGCATCCCTTAAAGCTGTCACTCCACACTCCTTATGAGCTAGAGCAGTAATGGGGTGGTGTGTCTGAGTCACAAAAAAAATGTGAATCATTCTTGAAATGAGGGAGCCCTGAAAATATGAGTAATTTCTGTAGCAGGTACAGGTAAGAAATGGTTGTTTGGTTGTGACTGGCAACTGCTATGCAATTTCTGATTTTGACTTGATTGCTGTTGTTTTGAGGATAGGACAAGACTTGGCCCTGGGGTGGGTGCAGGGTGGAAAGACATGGTGCCATTTGGACACAGTTCTTGCCTTTGAGGACTTCACACCCTAAAAGAGGTCAAGACATGTTGATGGTTGCAGAAAACATGTTGGTTTGAATATGTATTAAGTAGTAAACTGAAAGATAGAAATCTTAAACTTATTCAGCATTAAAATAGATTTTTCTTAATCACGTATCTGATTAAATTCTGGTGGCTCCAGGGCTCAGCCACAGGTAGTGTCCAGATTCTCTCAGTCTACCTGGGAAAGAGCACTGGGCTAATTCATACATTGTGTTTCTGTTTACACATCTGTTCTCAGGAGAGCTACTTGTTCAGGGCCTGTTGTCTTTGTTGATCTGTCAGTCTGCATGGGTTTGGCTGAGGCTTGATACCTGCTATGAAATTCAAGGTTTGTTAAATAGAAACATAAACACACTTGTGAAATATCCTTATGTGCTTTTATTAGCTCAGAAAAGTAATCCAAGAAGTAAAGAAACAACATAATAGAATTTGCTTATTGTTTTTTGCAGCTTTGGGTACAATTCGTAGCTATTGAGTTTCCTGGGTTCAGAAGTAGTTGCTGCCTGAAGACTGATTGGACATTAAGACTTGATGTTTCAAAAGTGGGTTGGTTTTCCGACCCTGCTATTATATTGTGAGTTGGGGATGGAGGAGATGAATAGGAAAAGATGAAGGAAAAAAGGAGCAGAGGGTGGTACAAAAACTGATGGAAACAGTAAATAGGCAAGGAGGTGAAGCAGATGGAAGGAGAGACGTGGAGGACAGGAAAGACCATAGGCATGCTTTTGGCTGTAAGTAGCAGAAAAGCAAAGGAATGGTGATGGAGAAACACATTTTCTCATAAACCAGAAGTTTGGATAGAGGCAGTGGTTATCTGGTATTGACCTGCAGTTCAGCAGTGACCTCAAGGACAGATAAGAGTTTTCAGTCTTTCCGCTTTGCCGTTCTTCGTGTTTTGGCTTTTCAGCCGAGTGCTGCTGCTTTCGTCAGTCCTGGCAGTAGCATGTGTTCACCCCTAGTTGCAAGAAAGGCTGGGAAAAAGATGATTTAGCTTTTCCAGCCTCTCTAGTGGAGGTGGGCAGGAGAGGTTAGGGATTACTGGTGGGTTAGTCAGCCAACTGTCTGGCACAGACCAATTGTGAAAAAAATATAAAGATAAACAAATATACATTGAGTCACCACCACAAAAAGCTCACGTTCCTGAGAAGTTCCTGAGTGTGGGCAGTGCAGAGAGTCCCATATGGGAACCCTGGTATTATGGTGCGGAAGGACCTCTGGTAGGTCCCATTCTAGCCACATGGTTGATTACTACCAAGATCTGGATGCAGGATGGCAGGCTGGGTGCAGGGAGAGCCGTCATAAATCCTGAAGGACTCCTAGGAATGGTGTGTGAGGAAGGGAGGTGGCAGAGGGAGCACCACGTGAGTCTGCCTTTGATCTGGTTTCCAGCTCATAATTCTCAGAAATAACACTGCTGCTTTCCAGAGGTGAACAGGAGAGTGCTTGTTAATTTCTTTAAAAATTCCATTCTAATGAGCATATGCATTTAATTTAGTACTCACTTTCTGGTAGTAGTTCTTAGAGCCTGACACTTCTTTAGCACCATTTTGAATTTCATACCTCTGTGCACATGCGTGTGTGCGGGCGTGCATCCCCCTACCCACGTCCCGTGACCCAGGTCTCCTTTTCTTCTCTCTGCCTCAGAAGAATCCCAGTCTTGTTCAGAACACCGGTTGCCCATTTCCCTACCCCCAAGTTTCTTCCTTCCCTCTCTCCTGTGCCTGAGCCATATGGTGACCCTCCTTTCCCCATGGTGCCCAGCAGAGGCCAGCTCTGACATGTGGCCAGTGCTGCTTTTGGTTGTTTGGTATTGTTTTGGGTCCTGCCACTTCCTCACAGCAGTGAGCCAGGTGCCTTTGATCAGAAAAATGTAAGCCAGCTGATTTCAATGTAACTCCTCTGGAACAGGACTTCCTAGACCTTAACGTGCCCACAATCACCTGGGGGATGTTGTTAAAATCCAGACTCTGTCTGTTTCAGGAGGTCCAGGGTAGGGCCTGAGACTCCGCATCCCTAACATGCACCTAGGTGCTGCTGCTGCTGTTGCTGGTCCAGGTAGCAAGGGTCTCAACCCTCAACCCTGGGGATCTTTTAATAAATATCAATGTTTGGACCTTATCCTAGATCAGTTGCCTCAGAATCTCTGGTTGTTGGGGCCTGGGCATCAGCCTGTGAAAGCTCCTCGGGAGGTTTTCATATGCCAAGGTTGAGAACCATTGATCTGCGACTTTCCCACCTCCATGCCTTTGCTTATGCTATCCCTCCTGCTTAAGCTCCTCCCCTGCTTCCCCATTAGAAGGCTGTGTGTCCTTCAAGGCTCTGCTCAGAGGCCATGTCTCCTTGAAGCCATCTTGATGCCCACTGTTGATATCACTCCCCCTCCACTGAGCTCTCACATTACGCATGCCTGTCTGTGGCTCATTTTGCCTCCGGATAGTGGTTTGAGCGTGGCTGCCTCTCCCAGTAGACTTGGTGGGCCTTGAGGATGGGGATCACACCTGCTCATCTGCAGGTGGGGACTCAATAAATAGGAGCAGAGCAGATTGTTCCTGAACCCAGAGAAAAACTGCAGGGGCCTCAGACCTGCTCCAGCTAACCTCCTTGAGGATCAGGAGCGGTATTAGAACTTGAGCCTGGCTTTTCCAAGAGTAAAAGACCAAGTGGAAAGAGATGCTTCAGCTGTTGGAGAAGATGAAGGGTATTACAGTTCCTGCTCCCTGGCCCTCGGGCTGCACACAGCTGGTCCAGCCCCACTCTGAGAGGGGTCTTCTGGCCCCTACCCATTGTCCTTCCCTGACCAGCTGCCTCCCTGCTGGGTCTTGGGCAGCGTCCAGGGTGTGTCCAACTCCTTCATGCTCCCACTGCCACCAAGGAGCTCAGGGTGCCCATGGACATGCCTCGGTGACCAGAGTCTCTCTGCATCTTCCTGCCTCCTTTCTTCCCACCCCATTCCAAATGCCCACTCTTCTGCACACACCCCCTGCCCCCCGCAGCTCCTATCATGAGCTGCTCTCTCTGGCGCTTGCTAGAGCCAAGGCTCCATAGAGCCGGAGCCACGATCATGCCATCCTCCGCCGCAGCCCCAGTGCCCTCACACAGCCTACACATGGCAGGAGCTTAATAAATACGAGCTGAACAAACACTAAGCAGCAGCCATGAGACAGGCCTGTGAGGCTTCACCAAGCTCCCTGATGTGTTAGTGGCAGAACTAGAATTTGACCCAAGGCTGCTGACTCTCCAGTCCCGGGTGCTGTGAGTTTTCCTTGAGCCACCGTTTCCTTACTTAGTTCATGCTCCTCCGCCAAGTTGGGAGGTGAACGGCCTGATAGGACGAATCTACATTTGCTGGTTAAGTTCTGTGAAGGGCTTAGAGTGGGGAAAGAGGGATGATCCCTCTCTTGGGACAAATAATCTCTTAAGATTATTTAAGCAGGGGATGATAGCTTGTTTACTCTGGTGCATCTTCAGTAGGTGAAATAAGGCAGTCTGCAGAAGACATACCTCCTGACCAAGGTTGGGAGGTAGAAATGGGCATTTATGGCTCCTGACTCTATGATGATCTCAGAGGCTGTAAAGGTGGAGCAGCAAGGAGCTCCTCCAGGGAACCTCTCAAGACCCAGGGGATGAGGCATGATGGTCGGGGATGGTGGTGCATGGCAGGTTAGTGGGGCAGTGCAGAAAGGATAAGAAAGAAGAACAGGTGCTCCTGGATCCTGCTTCTTTCTTCATTCATCATCAACTTCCCTCTCATGTGTTCTTCCATTCATTCATCCATTCATTCCGCATTCACTCATTTCATAAATGTTTATTGCATTCTGACCCTGCTAGTCCCTGGGGATACTGCAGCACAAAACAGGCCTTCATGGGGATTAGGCCTGCGCTGTCCCATGTGGTAGCCACATGTGGCTATTTAAATTTAAACTCACTACAGTGAAATACAACTTGAAATTCAGTTTCTCATTCACACCAGCTAGACTGCAAGTGCTCAACAGCGGCTAGTGGCTACCAAGTTGAACAGCACAAATGTAAAATATCCCCATCGTTGTGGAAAGTTCTGCTGGTCAGCACTGGCTTAGAGTCTTGCCAGGGAGAGAAGCGTTTATTACATAAACAGGCAAGTAAATAATGTCAAGCCATGGGAAGCAACAGGAAGATGGAGTAGAGGAAACTATGTCAGCACGCAATGGAAGCTAGACTTTGTTTTGGGGAGTCAGAGAATGTGCCCCTGAGGAAGGGATGATTGAGCTAGAGTTGGACCAGGTGCTGACCAGGTTGGCAGGACAGTTGAGGAGGAGGGCAGAAGAGAGAGAATCCCAAAGTTAATGCACGTGAATAAGTGCCTAGACTTGGTGCATCAGTGGCATTCAGTCAATGGCACGCCCCATCCGCACTCATGTTGACTAATCCAGAACCATGTGGAAGCACAGGCCCTGGCTAACCCTGCCAAGCACAGATACTAGATCCAATTGGCCTGGGTTCAAAACCAGCTTCTTAAACCTTTAGTGCCTCAGTTTCCTCATCTGTAAAATGGGCATTGAAATATGTCCATGCCAGAATTGTCTTGTGGCGTTACTAAATGAGTTGATACATGTAAGGCACCTGGGAGTGCCTGGCGCACTGTGAGTACTAGTAAGTGTGGTTGGCTGCTGCTGTTACTGTTGCTGTGCCCCTGCCTTGTCAGCAGAGGGGATGCCCTACCTTGAGCTATTAGTAAAATTAAGGAATACCTCATGCTATCCCCCAGCATCTGGGAGCAAGGCTTTCAGGCTCTTGGCTCTCACTGCCAGGTGAGCCAAAAGTTCTGGCTTGCTGGTATCCCCTTCCCACTCTGCCCAGTTCCTTTTTCTCTGCTTTACTCTCCATAGCTGATCTCATAAATACTTAGTTTTGCTGTGTAGAAGGCACAGCACTTGAAGCCACTTCTGTGGCCTGTGTGCCACGTAGCCTGATAATGATCCAGCAAGATCATTTCTAGGGCTAATATGCCGATTCATGTTGTTATGGATGTTAGGACTCTAGAGATGGAAGGGACCATCTGGGCCGACTCCCATCACCTCACCAAAGATGAAGCTGAGTGAGCCAGGAGGGACCATCAGGCTGGAACCCCAGTGCTGATTCCTGTCCCCGGTGCCTCACTCAAGCACACGTGGGGCTCCTTGGTGCTCTGCCGCTCACTCAGAGCTTTGAAACATCAGAGGGAGCATCTTCCCTTCCCTGTTTCACCTTTGTGGTTCCTGGGCCTGTGGCTGTGACCTCCCTTGCCTGGGTGGAGCCTTGGAGTTTAATTCTCTTACCCATGAGGGAGTTGGGGCCATAAGCAGAGCCATGCCATGTTCCACTCAGCCCCTCTCACAGGTCCACCCTGTTCCCTGCTCAGAACCAGCTATTTTCATCACAGAGTAACCAGTCTAAGGGACAGGCCTAGATAGAGGATTTGCTGTGTAGAATTAGTCCCAGAGACACTTTTTTTGCTAACCAAATCAAAATATCACCACGACTTGGCCTATACAAGCAATTCTTTCTTGTAATGAGATTTGATCAATGACATTGGCCTGTGTAATACTGTTAGGTAATACAATTGTTGAGACTATTAGAGTTGGGACTTCAGTTGCTTTACAACTTTGGAACAGGGTAGTAATGGTGGAAGTTGTTGCAGAGCCTGAGATGTCAGTTGTTCTGGAAGGAGGAGTGTCTCAGTGGCTGCTACAGGCAGATCTCCTGGGGTTCCTGTCTTAAGCTTTCCATAACCCTGACACAACTCAGCTACCTTCAGATCACTGGGTGCCAGGTCCCACTTGCCTTCCCAAAGTTTTCTTTGTTTTATTTTTAGATTTCTATATTTATCCCATGAGGGTGGCTTATGTATAAGCTACACAAACACACACACACACATATATATATTCATGTGTATGTGCATGTGTATATGTACATATACATATATGTGTACATACGTGTTTATGTGTGTGTGTGTGTGTAGTGTATGTGTGTGGTCTTTTTTTTCCTAGTGGCCTCAGCTGAAAGCTCACCTAGGACTACCAGTCTAAGAGAAAAAATATCTTTGCTGCATCCTTGAAATTTTCCATTTCTTGATGACCAGAAGGTGGTCGGATGTGGCCGTTGGGATTCGTCACTGCCCTGGGCCTCAGTGTCTTTGTATCCGTTGGTGGAGTCTGTGGGGCAATTTCCTCTTCAAGTTAAGTAAGCACTCGAGGGGCCCATGTGGCCCTCGGAGGCTCCTGTATTTTCCTCCCATGGAGGCTGAAGTTAGTCATTGGGCCCCTTTTGGATCTTACAGTTATTTTCCACCCCTGTGCCTGTTGGAATGGGGGGCAGTCCCTTTACCTACCAGTGGTGGGAACCTTGCATCCTTGTCCAGAGACCAGAGGTCAGTTCTCAGGCCAAGCCCAAGCCTTTCTCCAGCTGCGCAGGGTGCAGGGAAGCCTCTGACTGATGCGGCCACTGCAGGTTTGTGTCAGGTGCAGTGAGCAGCCACAGGGAAGAGGTCCAGTGAGTCAGGTGCCTGATAGGACAACGTTCCGGGTCCTTTGGATAACAAAGGGAAACATCCCCTGGGATGTCCGACTTATGTCTCATGAAGAGGCTTGTAACTTACTCTTTCAAGTAAGCTCTTAAGCATTGAGAACAGTTGTGAGCGCCCTAAAACATCATTTGACCCAAGCTCTCCAATTTATTTGAAATCCCAGAAAAGCGAAAGTGATTCATATGAAATGAGCTTCTGAAAACTGAGATACATTTTCATTTGCTGATTATTTTAATCAGGAAGCATCTCAGTTAACACCAACCAGCAAACGATCCATCTCTATTAAGGAACAAGACCTTAACCGATGAATGTGTGCTTTTGCACTGAGCTATTGAATGCTAGCTCATTCTGCTGACTCACACACTCAACTTCCCTATTAACCTCCAACCCATCACTTAGTAGGCTCTTCTTACGGGTAAAGATTGGTTCTTTTACCTTCCAACAGTCCCTGGAATATTATGGGAGCTCCCTATATAATTTTTTGGGAAAATGACCCATAAAAGTAGGCCAGTTTCCTCTCCTTTCCTCTCAGCTCAGAAGGGCATGGCATTTTTGTTCTGTAGAAGACCCTCCTCCGTAGAAGACCCTCCTCATACCCAGCTGGAAACATTGGCCCTTCGTCACCTTGATCTTAATGGCCAGAATGCAGACTGCTGGAATTCTTAGAAAAAGTAAGCACCATGACAGGAAAATACTGACTGTCCCAAAGAAACCAGTGGAAGAAGTCTTCTTTAAATAGGCCCTAAGTAACCGTGAGGGCCCTTTGAGCACATTTACAGAGGTGAAGGTTACAGTGGTGGGAAGAGAGGTCCTATTATAGAAAAGGAGCAAGGGCTATCTCCTTCCTTTAGAGGGGACCATCCCTTCCATCAAGGAATAGAGACTGCTGCCCAAGGAAGCTGCTCTCCAGCCCCAGCCATGGGAGGCTGCTCTCCCTTTCATTGTTGCTTGCACCCCAGGGAGGTGAGTTGGCATTGCCCCCAGCTTCATCTCCGAGAGAGCCTTGACTGTCCAAGGGAACCTTGTAATAGCTAGTCTGTTTTCTGAGTTGTTTTCTGTCTATAGGGATCTAAGGAAATGTTGGAGTGGGCACCGCGTTCTTGGGCTTGGCCCCGCCTGCTACACCTCACCTTGTCTCTCTCAGGGCCTCTTGTTTGCAAGGCTGTCACGGCTGGTTTAGAATGTTTCCCCGCTGGGCGCGGTGGCACACGCCTGTAATACCAGCACTTTGGGAGGCCGAGGTGGGCGGATCACCTGAGGTCAGCAGTTTGAGACCAGCCTGGCCAACATGGCGAAACCCCGTCTCTACTAAAAATACAAAAAGTAGCCAGGTGTGGTGGCACATACCTGTAATCTCAGCTACTCAGGAGGCTGAGGCAGGGGAATCGTTTGAACCCAGAAGGCAGAGGTTGCAGTGAGCCGAGATCACACCACCGTACTGTAGCCTGGGCAACAGAGTAAGACTCCATCTCAAAAGGAAAAAAAGAATATTTCCTGATTTTTCAGGGCAAGAATGGCCAGTGACACATATTTTACAAACTCCTCATTCCTAACTCTTTGGGGCAGAGCTCAAGGGAAAGGGAGGCTGGGGGTGGAAGGGCCAGCCACATGGCCCGTGTGGGCCTGGGGTATGTGTGCCCCTGGCAGCACTGCTAGGCCAGCTTCACCTGGAACTCAGTGGCGTGGAATGTCAGAGCTAGAAGGAACAGCACCCAGCACCCAGCCCTGTGGCTCACAGGGTGCCCTCCCCTGGCTAATTAGTGTCTGATTCTGCCCCAGCTGCTGAATCCCAGCCTCTTCCCCGCTTAGGGATCTGCAGCACCCAGTGGCCCTTCATTCTGCGGGATCTATACCTCTGACCCCTCTGACTTAGTGGTTATCCGGTGGGCGATCCCCAGGGAACAGGCTGATACTTGGGGTGACCTAGTTGCCAGTCAGTTAATCCCGAGCAGGAACCTCCACTCGCACATCTGCAAAGTGCAGGCAGGTGGAAGGAGGGAGAGTCTCTGCAGGTCTTAGTCTCCTGCCTTCTGACTTTCAGTTAGTCCCATCTCTAGCCTCATCTCAGTCCCCACCCTGCACTCCCCTGGCTTCCTTGCTGCTTCTCTCACTCTCTGGACTTCACCAAGCAGATCACGTTCTTCTTATGCACATCCTTCTCTGTGAATGTCCTGTCCTGCTGCCTCAGTTACCACTCCCATCCATTTGTGGTCTCCCTATAATTTGTTGCTAATTGCCTCTTTCCTGTAAACCGTCATTTTAGTGGAATCTGAGAAGGGAAAGGAGATAAAGACATGCTTTCAATCTACCGTCTTTGAATCAGAAGTCCTACAGCATATTTTGGAGGAGCTTTGTCGAATTCCATTCTATGCCTATGCCTTCTATTTACCCAGTCTCGTGTTTTGCACACTTAGATTGTTCCTCCCTACAGCTTCCCCGTTAAAAAAAACATCTGGTCGGGTGCAGTGGCTCACACCTGTAATCCCAGCACTTTGGGAGGCCAAGGCGGGTGGATCTCTTGAGCCCAGGAGTTAGAGACCAGCCTGGCCAACATGGTGAAACCCCATTTCTACTAAAAATACAAAAATAAATAAATAAATTAGCTGGGCACCATGGCATGCACCTGCAGTCCCAGCTACTCAGGAGGCTGAGGTGGGAGGATCACTTGAGCCCAGGAGGTTGAGGCTGCAGTAAGCCAAGATTATGCCACTGCACTCCAGCCTAGGCAAAGAATGAGACTCTGTCTCAAAAAAATAAAAAATAGAACAATGTTTGCATGAGTATCCTTGCAGCTAAATCTTTAGGCATATTCCTACAGGTGAATTTCTGTAAGAATTTCTGGGTCAAAGGATATGCAAAACTTTAAGATGTTTCTGGTGCATATTGCTAAAATTCTCTTTATAAATATGATAACTAATTTGCATTCCCATTAGCAATAAATGTGTCCACTTCTTTACACCTTTGTCAATACTGAATATCTTTGAACCTATGTTTTTGTGTATATAACAGGAACATTCTGTAGACTTGACTCCAGGGTCAGAGGGCATGCATGTTGAAATTTTGATAGATACTGGTGAGTTTACTAGCTTTTTCCCCCTAGCCAGTGTATTGGCATACATGTTTCCTCCACATTCTTGCCAACACTGCAGTATGATTTTAAATTCTTTCCCAATTTGACAGGGTATTTTAATCTGCATTTTATTGATGTCTCCTGAGGTTGACTATTTCTTGTGTGTTCATGCCATTTGTGTTTCTTCTCTTGTGGGTTGCCTATAACCCATTTTTTTGCTCGTATGGTTATTTTCTTATTGTCTTTATATATTAAGGATATTAATATGCAGAGGGAAATTTATTTTTTCATTTTGTTGACATTGAATTTATTTACCCCTTTTTGTTTGTTCATACATAGAATCAATACTTTTTTTCCCCCCAAGACAGAGTCTTGCTCTGTCGCCCAGGCTGGAGTGCAGTGGCACAATCTTGGCTCACTGCAAGGTCTGCCTCCCGGGTTCATGCCATTCTCCTGCCTCAGCCTCCGGAGTAGCTGGGATTACAGGCGCCACCACCACGCCCGGCTAATTTTTTGCATTTTTAGTAGAGATGGGGTTTCACCATGTTGGCTAGGCTGGTCTCAAACTCCTGACCTCATGATCCGCCCACCTCAGCCTCCCAAAGTGCGGGGATTACAGCTGTGAGCCACCTTGCCCAGCCAAATCAATACATTTTCAATGGTAAAATGTCTAGGTCTTTTTCCTGTGTAGTGTGCCTCCAGAATGACCTGTTCCCGAACTTCCTTTATATCTATATATTCGCTAGACCTGAGGGATGGGCTGGCTGCAAATGCATCTGTGACTGAGTTCCAGGTTGTGATCCTCAGTTCCTTCAGAAGACAGTGGACAATTCTTCTGGGGGTTGCTTAGGCACAGTGGCAGCTGGAGGGTGGGAGGTTGGTCCTGGGGAAGAGGCAGTCCCCACCTGAGCCTTCACATTATTGACCTGGGAGCTGCTGGCTGGAGCGTTCCAAGACCCACCTTGAACTGGAGCGATTGAGGCAGAGATTGAATGTCAGGAGGGGGCATGATGGGGATGAGCATGGCTGTCATCTCAGCAAGCCCCCACCCCACCCTGGCCACTGACATCTGGCCTCAGGGAGCAGTGTTGGCCACCAGGACCATGGGAACCAAGCTGGTGTCAAGAGGAGGGGCTGTTCCTGTCCAAGTCCGTTCTGACTGATTGAGCCTAAGTGGGAGTGAGGACAAGACGAGTTGGACCACCTGACTTGATTCAATGCTTTATCCAAACCAGCACTGAGTCAAGTCAGGTAGTCCAACTTGTCTTGTCCTCACTGTGATAACAGCACAGAATAGCCTCAAATGACACAGGACAGTGTTGTTTCAAGGCAGGGCCTTAGCTTCCAATGTGTGTTTCTCCCAGTGCTTGCTATATAGATTCGCCTCTTTCCTCCCCACTTATCATAGTGACTTCCCGGAGACCTGGTCAGGGAGGAGGCTGACTGGGGTGGATGCTGGTAAATTTCTCTCAGCTGAGCATGAGCTGGGGGCCTTCCAGGATCAGGGTGAATTGGAGCCTCATTTTCCCCAGCCGGTTGCCCATGGCCTAGAAAGTAAACTCAGTTTTAGAAATGTGTGAACAGTGCTGTAGGGATTTTTTTTAACTTTCAGCAGAGCAGATTCTTCAGCCCTATTTAAGATGCTCTGAACAAACCTTCAGAGTGGCCCTTAAGACTCTGCTTAGCATGGCATTGCTGTTCAGACAGACAACTCCACATTTCCTCCCAAAAATTAGGGCTAGGAACCAAATACCGCATGTTCTCACATGAAAGTGAGAGCTAAGTGATGAGAACTCATGGACACAAAGAGAGGAACAACAGACACTGGGGCCTGCTTGAGGGTGGAGGCTGGGAGGAGGGAGAGGAGCAGAAAAAATAACTATTGCCTCCTAGGCTTAGTGCCTGGATGATAAAATAATCTGCACAACAAACCTCCGTGACACCAGTTTACCCACATAACAAACCTGCAGAGGTACCCCTGAGCCTAAAATAAAAGTTGTTTTTTTGTGTGTGTGTGTTTTTTTTTTTAATTAGGGATAGTTGGCTGGGCACAGTGGCTCATACCTGTAATCTTAGCATTCTGTGAGGCGGAGGTGGGCAGATCACCTGAGGCCAGGAGTTCAAGACCAGCCTGGCCAGCACAGTGAAACCCCATCTTTACCAAAAAATACAAAAATTAGCTGGGCATGGTAGCATGCACCTGTAGTCCCAGCTACTCGGGAGGCTGAGGCACATGAGAATCGCCTGAACCCGGGAGGCGGAGGTTGCAGTGAGCCAAGATTGTACCACTGCCCTCCAGCCTGAACGACAAAATGAGACCCTGTCTCAGAAGAAAAAAAAAAAAAAAAGAAAGAAAGAAAGAAAAAGAAAATTAGGGATAGTAATTGGGGCATGAAAACCATAATAAAATGGATTGTGATAATTACAAAACTACCACTTCCTCTGGCCCTCAAACATACCGAGTTCACACCTGTCCATCTCCAAGCCCTCACCCCCACCATGCCTTCTGCCTGCCCTGCTGTTCCCCAGCTTCAGGAGGGCTGACTCCTTTCCTTCACTTAGATCTTGCTCCAATGGTGCATCCTCAGAAGAGTCTTCTAAAACAACTGTTCTCTCTCCTCTTATCTTACTTGGTTTTCTTAGCAGTTACAACCTCAGCAATAACAGTACCAACTATGTTCCAGACAGTGTTGTTAAAGCTTTTCGTGTGTGAATGCATTTGATCCTCACGTTAACCTTATAAAAGAAGAAGACTGTTACTCTGCAGACAAAGAAACCAAGTCCTAAGGGAGGTTAATGGGATAGCTCGGCACTGGGAGTTATCTATTCAGTAAACGTTTATGGGGCCCTCATTATGGACTAGGCTCTGTGCTAGGATCTGGGGATACAGAAGTCATCATCTTTGCATTCCAGTCATCAGCAAACCAACGTTCCAAGACCAGATTGGGTCAATGACTCCTCTCTGAGACCCCGGACAAATTGCCTACACAGATACCTGTGCTTTATTTTACCCATCTGTAAAAGGGAATTAAAGGGACAACCCCCAGCTCCTCCTCTGGGTTGGTTCTTGTGAGATATATGGGTGAAACCACTTTGGGACATGCACAGTGGAGCACAGATACAGGATGTCACTGGGTATACTTATTCTGGGACCAGGAAACAACAAGCACATCCCCTTGTCCTACCTGGATGAAGGAATGGTGGAGAATCAGCCACTATTGATCTCTATCCTGGTGGTACTAAGTTTATCAGATTCCCCCCACCTCCCGCCCTTACTCGTGGGCATTGTATAACATCAGAGGATTCTTAAATGTCTCAAGGATTCTGACTAGAATCTCAAAATCATTTTTTGGCCTGCTGCTAGAAGAGATACTGTGCTTCTACACCTGGCCAGTAGGATTATGGCATTTGAGGCAGCAGTCCCGTATGATTGGAAGTGGTTGGTTATATTGTTTGGAAGAGGTGACCACCCAAAAGTCCCTTGTCTGTTGATGGCACCTTTTGAGGAAACTGTTCTGATTCATTATTAGGCTACCAGTCTGGCTGTTTAATTTTCAACAGTTCCAACAGCTGTTGTTATTCTGGAACCTAATACAAGAGCATTGTTTTGCTTTCTATCATTTTTGCCAAGATCATTAGTTAAAAACAAGCTTGTGGTAATAGATGATACACTGGTGCATGGTGGAGAAACAGCCCCATGGAAAGGGAGTCTTGCTCCTTGTCACCCTCCTGAGATGGGCTATAAAGAATGGAATGATCAAACCTTAGAGCAAAGCAAGACAGGGTGTCTGGCCCCATCCTCCTGGATTGTATGTGAGGGGAGGCTTTGGTCTCCAGTTCTTGCCCTGGGCCCCACCCACCTTTCTGTCATTCATGTTTTGTTTCCTGTGTCTAATTTGTTGCACGATTTGTTAATAACCAAACATGCCCTCACAAGTTGGGAAATATTTGCAGAGTGATAAAGCAATTGTGTTATAATCTCCCACTTTCCAAGAGAGACGGGCGTCAGACCTGCACACTCTGAGAAGCATCCAGGCTTTGGAACCTACTGATTCTGTGTTTCATTTGATTCATTTGCATTGCTACCACCCTCACACAGGCCCCTGTCACCCCTTCCATCCAGCCAGCCGACTGGCAAGCCAGTCGCCTGGCCAGTGTTGCACTGAATTTTTTTTTTTATTTCAATTTTTCCTCTAGATTTGAGAGTACATGTGCAGGTTTGTTACAAGGGTATATTGTGTGTTGCTGAGGTTTGGGTTTCAATTGAACTCATCACCCAGGTAGTGAACATAGTACCCAATAGGAAGCTTTTCAACCCTTGCCACCCTCCCCCATTTTGTAGTCCCCTGTGTCTGTTCTCATCCATGTGTACCCGTGTTTAGCTCCCACTCATAAGTGAGAACATGTGGTATTTGGTTTTCTACTTCTGTGTTCATTCACTTAAGATAATGGCCTCCAGCTACATCCATGTTGCTATGAAGGACGTGATTTCATTGCTCTGTGGCCCCAGGCTGGAGTGCAGTGGTGCTATCACAGCTCACAGCAGCTTCGAACTCCTGGATTCAATCCATCCTCCCACCGCAGCCTTCTGAGTAGCTGGGACTACAGGTGCACACCACCACACCCAGCTAATATTTGTATTTTTTTGTAGAGGCAGGGTTTCACCGTGTTCTCCAGCCTAGTCTTGATTTCCTGGGTTCAAATGATCCTCCTGCCTCAGCCTCCCAAAGTGCTGGGATTACAGGTGTGAGTCACCACACCCAACCAATTTCATTCTTTTTTATGGCTGCATAGCATTCCATGGCATATATGTGCCACATTTTCTTTATGCAGTCCACTGTTAATGGGCATCTAGTTGATTCCATGTCTTTGCTATTATGAAGAGTGCTGCAGTGAATATATGAGTGCATATGTCTTTTGGTGGAATGATTTATTTTCTTTTGGGTATATATCCAGTAATAGGATTGCTGAGTTGAATGGTAGTTATATTTTTAGTTCTTTGAGAAGTCTCCAAACTGCTTTCCATGGTGGCTGAACTAATTTACACTCCCATCAACAGTATATAAGCATTCCCTTTTCCCCACAGCCTCGCTAACATCTGTTATTTTTTGACTTTTTAATAATAGCCATTTGGACTGGTGTCGGATGGTATCTCATTATAGCTTTGATTTGCATTTCTGTGATGATTAGCGATGTTGAGCATTTTTTTCATATGCTTTTTGGCCACTTGTATGTCTTCCTTTGAGAAGTGTCTGTTCATGTCCTTTGCCCACTTTTTAGTGGGGTTATTTGTTTTTTTTCTTTTTGATTTATTTAAGTTCCTTATAGATTCTGGATATTAGACCTTTGTCAGATGGAGAGTTTGCAAACATTTTCTCCCATTCTGTAGGTTGTCTGTTCACTCTGTTGATAGTTTCTTTTGTTGTGCAGAAGCTCCTTAGTTTAATTAGGCCCTACTTGTCAATTTTCATTTTTGTTGCAATTGCTCTTGAGGGCTTAGTCATAAATTCTTTTCCAAGGCTGATGTCCAGATGACTATTTCCTAGGTTTTCTTCTAGGATTTTTATAGTTTTAGGTCTTACATTTAAGTCTTTAATCCATCTTGAGTTAATTTTTGTATATAGTGATAAATAGGGGTCCAGTTTTAATCTTCTGCATATGGTTAGCTAGATTTCTGAGCACTATTTATTGAATAGGGAGTTCTTTCCCCATTGTTAGTTTTGTCGACTTTGTTGAAGATCAGTTGGTTGTAGGTGTGTGGCTTTATTTCTGGGTTTTCTCTTCTCTTCCATTGATCTATGTATCTGTTTTTGTACCAGTACCACATTGTTTTGGTTACTATAGCCTTGTAGTATAGTTTGAAGTAAGGTAATGTGATGCCTTCAGCTTTGTTCTTTTTGCTTAGGATTGCTTTGGCTATTTGGGCTTATTTTGGTTCCATATGAATTTTACAATAGTTTTTTCAAATTCTGTGAAAAATGATGTTGGCCATTTGATAAGAATAGCATTGAGTCTATAGATTGCTTTAGGCAGTATGGACATTTTAATGATATTGATTCTTCTGATTCAAGAGCATGGAATGTTTTTTCATTTGTTTGTGTCATCTATAATTTTGTTCAGCAATGTTTTGTAGTTCTTGTAGAGATATTTCACCTCCTTTGTTAGATGTATTCCTGGGTATTTGGGTGGGTGGACTGTTGTAAACAGGATTGCATTCTTGATTTGGCTCTTTCTGGGCACTAATTATGGACCAGACCCTGTGCTAGGCTGTGGGAATACCAAGATTAGCAAGTCTCCCACTTTATGTCTCTACCTTCTCTTTGATGTTGGTTCAACAAATGCCAAGCACATCCCATCCATGTAATGTCCCTGTTGCCTCAAACATGTCACTTGATCAGAAAACTTTGGCAACAATCTGTTCTGAAATAAAGTTCCAACTTCTGAGCCTGGCATTTAGATCTCCCCAATTGCACTGCCCTGGCCTGGCAAACAGCCCATCTCTCACTCCTCCTGTGGCCAGGTAGACCTGCTCGCTGTCCCCAAACATGTCTCACTGGCTGCCTTCTCCTGTCTAATTCCACTCAACCTTCGGGGCCGACCAATGCTTACCTGCTTAGGAAAACCTGCTAAGACATGTTGCCTCCTGGTTTTGGGGCTTGGAGGCACCTATTATTGCACTTTTCACTGGGTGCTTATCATGCTACCTTGTACCCTGGTCTTTCTCCGTGGTTGTCTCACCTTCCCTATTGTCAAATTGCTGGGATTCTTGCTTCATAGGTATCTTTCCTCTCTCCCATGATAGAATGCAGGGCTGACCTATGGAAGTTATCCATCAGTATCCCTAATGAAAACTGGGGGAGGCCACGCGCGGTGGCTCACACCTGTAATCCCAGCACTTTGGGAGGCCGAGGCAGGTGGATCACGAGGTCAGGAGTTTGAGACCAGCCTGGCCAATATGGTTAAACCCCGTCTCTACTAAAAATACAAAAATTAGCCGGGCATGGTGGTGCATGCCTGTAATCCCAGCTACTTGGGAGACTGAGGCAGAAGAATCGTTTGAACCCAGGAGGCAGAGGTTGCAGTGAGCTGAGATCACACCACTGCACTCCAGCCTGGGCGACAGAGCAAGACTCCATCTCAAAAGGAAAAAAAAAAAAAAAAAACTGGGGGAAAGTTGCACCTCCTTTATCAACTCTTCCTGACAGTTCCTTAGTTCTGCTGCTGAACTAGAGGAGGTCAGTATTTACCACTCTTAGACAAATACATGTTTTGTTGAATCCATTTTTTTTTTCATTCAGATAGGCAATGGAGAGGGCAGGGTAATGGAGAGTGTGAGAATAGGTGCTAGTTATCCTCTGCTTGCCCCCCACCCCCTCCCAGTGCCACTCTCTGCCCTGCTGTGGCCTGGGAGACCAACCTCAGTGGATTGTGTCAACTAGGCTCCTTTACTTTACCTTCCAGGTGTGGTTGGGTTTGGCCAGTAGGAGGCACCAGTAGGAGATCCAAGAATAGGCAGAAAGCAGGGAGCATTAATCCCCCTGCTTCCTCTCAGCCTCATCAGTTTTCTGGCAACGGCTATCTTTTACAGCTACAGCCCCCTTCCAGTCCTCCAGATACATTGGGCTACAGTAACACTGTTCTGCCTTCTTGCCCTTCATACTTAGTCTCATACTTAGTCTCTGCATGCTGCACCATATATTGCTGGTTGCCTTAATCCTCCCCACACCTCTGTAACTTGTTCATTTATTAAATTATTTTTATTTAAACTCTTTTGATCGTTCTCTATGGTATCTGAGAGTCAAGCTTAACAGGCTTAGTTATCTGTCCCAATATACAACCCCACGAATTGATCTGTGTTATTTTCTTGAAAACGGCATTTTGCTTTATTTGGGGCAGGGGGTTTGCATTCGGAGGAATTTATAATAAAAATTAGTCTCCTGGCCCCTTCCCTTCCTAACCCAGACCTACTGCTTGGAGGCACTTTTAACTCAATTTTATTTTAGTTTAGTTTATTTTATGGCATTTACCTCCATATTTTCAATAATGTGCTTTAATTTTACTCCTATTTTAGAAATTACTTGTTGACTTTCTGTTATGATAGATAACAACTTAACTCCCTTATACCATCCCTGTACCTCTCCTCCCCACATCCTCACAGCAAAGTTGTATTATTATTTATAGTTCCTCTGCTTAGTTACCTTTATAAGTAAGATTCTTACTATCATATTTCTTGTTTCTTAACAACAGTACTTCCTGAGTCCCGGTGCAGTAAAATGGCAGTATTTGCGTTCTTACCTAATTTGCCTTCTACTTTCCAACTTCTGTCATCTCTGCTTTTACTTTTACATTGTTAAGATTGAAAACATTTACATTTTTATTTTGTAGCTGCCATTCAGTCTTTTATGCTTTATCTACAGGTTGATCTTAAAGGCTGAAAAACTAGCAGATAGGGCTTATGCTATTGTGATTGCATAAATGACAAGTTGCACATTGACAATCCACCATTGGACATACTTGTTTGATTTGCCTAGTGATTTCTTTTTAGGCTTACAGCCAACATTTAAAAATTGGTAGAGTTTTTTTTATAAAAGATTTAGAGTTTGGGGTTTTGTTTTAAAAATTGGAAGTTCTGGCACATATGGTCTGACTTCCCACATATAGTAACACTCTGCTGGAGTCTGTCCCCTTTAGAATAGGCATTCCTACTCTAGTTTGCCACAGTTCCTACCACTCGCGGTATATGCAAGTGTTCCAATACCTGACTTGCTCATTTATTTACTTACTTGCATGACGCTGAAGGCATTTAAGTGTGTGACCCTGATGCTTGATGTGTTATTCTCTTTGGAGCCAAGTAATATACTATGGATACTTTCTTTTACAGCTTTAATTTTTCCAAGACTTTCTCATTGCCTTTTTTAAAAAACTTTGCTGTTATTATATCCTCATTTTTTTTCTCTCAAACTCTCTAGCCAGTTGGGTATTTTATATATCCCTTTCTCCCAGGGTCCTCTATTCTTCTCAAATTTGATTTCATTCTAGGTCTGCTACAGAGCTGTCACCTGAGATTTCCTCTACTACTTTACTAGATTGGTTCTACTGCTTCCTGGATCTCAAATGTTTTTTTCAGGGTGGGGTTTGAGGGGGTCTCAGGGTTGGGGGTGGTCAGTTCAGTTTCTCCAGAGAAGAAAATGCCTTTTTTTTTTTTTTTGGCTTGGAAGAATAGATAACCTGGCTGCCTCATGAGCCACCTATGAAGGGTGCAAATCTTCTGACTTCAGATTTTATAAAATTCCCCCCTTTTCAGCCTCCTATCTGATTCCTGCCCTCCGTTGTTCTGGCGTCTCTGAGTCATGAGCCTGTGGCCATTTTGTCAGGCTAATGGAATCTCATAATATTTGAGCGCTGGAGCTCAGGCTTCCTGTGCTTGCATCATCAGTTTCTAATCTTCCATATTCTATCTGTTTTCCACAAAGTTGTCCCAATCTCTGTCCTGGGTAGCCCTCACCTGTTCCCTTTATTGTTGAAGTTATGCCTTTTAAAAAAAATTCTTAGGCCAGGTGCGGTGGCTTACGCATGTAATTCCAGCACTTTGGGAGACCGAGGCGGGTGGATCACCTGAGGTCAGGAGTTTAAGACAGCCTGGCCAACATGGCGAAATCCCATCTCTACTAAAAAATACAAAAATTAGCCGGACGTTGTGGCAGGCGCCTGTAATCCTTGCTACTCAGGAGGCTGAGGTAGGGAGAATTGCTTAAACCTGGGAGGAGGAGGTAGCAGTGAGCCAAGATCATGCCACTGCACTCCAGCCTGGGCAAAAGAGCGAGACTCCGTCTCAAAAAAAAAAAAAAAAAAAAAAATTCTTTCACTTTTGTTTTGGTAGTGATGTGTTCAAATGGAGAGGGTATAAATGAATACAGTTAACGTATTCGTCTTTAATAGGTTGTGCTCAGAATTGATCTCAACCCTTCTTGAATCTGTTTAAATTGTTGTCCTATGTCAATGTAAGAGCCAATAGGCTAAACGCTCCACCACCTAAAGTAGGAACTTTTAATCCTAAATTTACCCCTTTAGGATTTAGGAAACCTGTCCTAAACCCTAAAGGAGTAAATTTAGGATTAAAAGTTGGATTGAATAGACATATAATAATATAATATAATTTAGTTATGGCTGGGTGCAGTGGCTTATGCCTGTAATCCCAGTACTTTGGGAGGCCGCCAGGTGGATCATTTGAGGTCAGGAGTTCGAGGCCAGCCTGGCCAACATGGTGAAACCCCATCTCTACTAAAATACAAAAATTAGCTGGGCATAGTGATGGGTGTCTGTAATCCCAGCTATTCGGGAGGCTGAAGCAGAAGAATTGCTTGAACCCAGGAGGCAGAGGTTGCAGTGAGCTGAGATCACACCACTGCACTCCAGCCTGGGAGACAAAGTGAGACTCCATCTCAAAACAAAAACAAACAAAAAATAATAATGATATAATGTATTTAATATAATATATAACATTATATTATTATATGTCTATTGAATGCACCATTTTTTTTTTTTTTTTTGAAACACAGTCTCACTCTGTCACCCAGGCTGGAGTGCGGTGGCACAATCATGGCCTTGACCTCCCAGGCTCAAGCAATCCTTCCACCTCAGCCTCCCAGGTAGCTGGGACCACAGGCACACACCATCACACCCAGTTAATTTTTACATTTTTTTGTAGACATGGGGTTTCCCTATGTTGTTCAGCCTGGTTTCGAACTCCTGGGCTCAAGTGATCCTCCTGCCTCAGCCCCCCAAAATGCTGGGATCACAGGCATGAGCCAGTGTGCCAGGCTCATACTTTTTTTAACAATCAAATTAAAAGCTTGTATTGGTTAGGGCAACATTAGCTGCTGTAATCATCTCCCACATTTCAGGAGTTTAACATGAAGGAAGTTTATTTCTTGCCCTTGTAACAGTCAATGCAAGTGTTTCTGGTTGTAACTGGCTTTCCTCTACAAGGTAATTTAGGGATCTACATGCCTTGCCTCTGTCACTCTGCTATACTCTGGAGCATGCATCTTTAATGGGGGCAGTATCATGCCCAAGGGGGCAAAGATCTTGGAGGCTGAAAAATCTTACATTTTGATGCATAAATCACAAACATCTACGTGGTACATAAACAGATATAGAGTATATCTGTGGTGTGAAAATGTCATGGAGGAAAGTGATTAGGGGAAAAAATGTCTAAAAAGTCCCCTTAGGAGGGCAACAATGAAGAAAAGGTGGCGAAACACTGCCACAGGCCTATGAGGACTCTTCATTCAGGTGGAAGGGAAACAGAAGATGGAGAAGGCTCACCTGCTTCTTAACCACCTTGGCCCAAAAGCGATACAAGTTACTTGGCCCACATTTCATTGGAGAGAACTGGTCAGGGAGTTCCACCTTGCTGCAGGAGGAGATGGGAAATGTAGTCTCTGGCTGGCCACACTTCAGAGTACTTCTAAGTGAGGACTCTTAGCCAAAGAAGGGAGAGCATCTATTTTGGAGGATGGTTGGCCTCCCAATACAGGAATCAACCAATGTTGTCTTCAAGGACCAGGTACTACATATTTTGGGCTTGCAGCCATGGTCTCTATTGCAGCTACTGAACTCTGCTTGTTGCAGCTGAAAGCAGCCATAGATAATACTGAAATGAATGGGTGTGGCTATGTTCTAATAAAGCTTTATTTACATAAACAGGCAGTGGATTGGCCTTCAGGCTGTAGTTGTCCAGCCCCTGAGTATCCATTCTGGAGCCTTTCAGTTGTCCACATTACCTCTGCTTCTTGGGACCTAACCCACATTTCCTTTACTTCCAGTGCCTAACTAGAGCCTGGAGCTTCCTCTCAACTGAATGAGGGGTTCGTCTTGGCTGTTTCACTGAAAACAGTGGAATATGACCCTCCACCAAGTGAAGTGTAGAGATCCCAAGACTGTAGAAAAGAAAGAAATTTTGTCTATGTCAGTCCAATGTTAGCCCTCCCCACAGCCACCCTACATGGTAGGGGTAGAGTGCCTGGCACTCATTATTAAGTGCTCAGAAATGTCCTGTATTCATTGTTGGGGGCTGGTTTAAAACTACTTGTATTCAGCGAAATAAGACCTTGGAGAATATGGACCTCTATTCCTTGTAGCATTAGAGTGGATTATTATTCAATGGTTAAAACTAGTATTTACAAAGAACTTTTTTTTTTTTTTTGGAGACAGAGTCTCGCCCTGTCACTCAGACTAGAGTGTAGTGGGGTGATCTCGGCTTACTACAGCCTCCACCTCCCAGGTTCAAGCAATTCTCCTGCCTCAGCCTCCCGAGTAGCTGGGATTACAGGCGCCTGCCACCACGCCCAGCTAATTTTTGTATTTTTAGTAGAGACGGGGTTTTGCCATGTTGGCCAGGCTGGTCTTGAACTCCTAACCTCAGGTGATCCGCCTGCCTCGGCCTCCTGAAGTGCTGGGATTACAAGTGTGAGCCACCGTGCCTAGCCTAGAACTTTTAACAACATGACAAAATGCTTATTTTATAAGCAGGATTCAAAATTATGTATACAATATAATCTCAACTATATCTTAAAAAGTTTAGCAAAAGAAAAATAATTCTCAACAAGTGATGGAGTTTTTCTTCTTTTTATTTTGTATCTGTTTTCTAAAATTTTTACAGTGAACATGTTTTAGATGTGGAGAAGACTGTTATTTTAAAAATTATTGAGGTCTGGGAGCTCACGCTTGTAATCCCAGCACTTTAGGAGGCCAAGGCGGGAGGCTTGCTTGAGCCCAGGAGTTCAAGAGCAGCCTGGGCAACAAAATGAGACCCTGTCTCTATAAAAAATTTTTTAATTAGCCGGGGATAATGGTGCGCACCTGTAGTCCCAGCTTCTTGAGAGGTTGAGGTGGGAGGATTGCTTGAGCCTGGGAGGTTGAGGCTGCAGCAAGCCATGATCATGCCACTGCACTCCAGCCTGGGCAACAGAGCAAGACTCTGTCTCAAAACAAACAAACAAACAAACAAAAACTACTGAGGAGGAAATTAGTGCTGAGTGAGGGTATAATTACCCAACAGGTTCTTCCTTCCTCCTGCACAGACAAAACCAATTCACTGAGACCACAGTATTGGTCTCAGTAGACAAACAGTTTAAGGCAGAGCCAGCCAAGCAGAAAGACTGGAGTTATTACTCAAATTGGTCTCCCAGAGAACTCAGAGGCTAGGGTGTTCTACGGATAATTTTGTGGACAGGGGAATGGGAGCTGCTGATTGGTGAAGGTTGAAATCGTAGGGGTGTGGAAAATGGTCCTTGTGTGCTGAGTCAGCCTCTACATTAGGGGGCCACAGGACAGGTTGTCATGAGTCCCAGGTCCAGGTAGAGTCAGATGGTTGCCAGAATGCAAAAGTCTGAAAAGCATCTCAAAAGACCCATCTTAAGTTCTACAATAGTGATGTTATCTATAGGAGCAATTGGGGAAGTCACAAATCTTGTGACCTCTGGCCACATGACTCCTGAGTAGCAAGGGATTATAAAAAGGCAAGCTGGGGGCGGTGGAGGGGAATGGCTGGTTATCCTTTAGCTACACCTACATGTTAGCAGAATTCAGGCCCCTCCCATAATCCTAATCTTGTGGCCTTTCATTACTATTACAAAGGCGATTTTGGTCCCTGAGCAAGGAGGGGGTTCGTTTCAGGGAGGGACTGTTATCATCCTTGCTTCAAAGTTAAAACAATAAACTAAATTCCTCCCATGGTTGGCTTGGTCTACACCCAGGAATGAGGGAGGACAGCTGGCTTGTGAGGCTAGAGGCAAGATGGAGTCAGCCATGCTAGACTCCTGTCACTGTCATAATCTTTGCAAAGGTGGTTTCAAGAGTATTAATGAAGGTGTCTGCCTGCTTGTGCACACATAAGCAGGCACCTGAAAATGCCATCCAAAATTTTGTTAGAACAAAGTCACTATGAGGCAGCCCCCTTCATCTGTCCTCCCCAAGTTAGAAAAGCTTCTTTGGATAGTGACCAGGAAGGGTTCTGACCTGCCTCTACATTGAGGCATTTTTCTCATTTCTTAGTAATGAGACCCTCACCTAGATTTTCTTTCCACTGAGGCAGACCAGCCTCTCTGGATGAATCATCAAGATTAGCAATGCGGGGAGGAGGAGGTGCATGCTTGGGGTTAACTGCGTGCCAGAGTCACTGGTCATCACAGCCACTTCCCCAGACCCATGGACTTTCTTGACTTTGGCGGAGAAATTAAATAACTTGTGACTCGAAATGTCATTTGTGTAGACCCATTAGCCAGGCAGCCTGACGTCCAGGTGCCCCCACCCCCAGTGGAGCAGAGAACAACTCATTCTGCAGGAAGAACCAAATCTGAGATCATCCCAAAACAGCCTCTTATTTTTTAGGCCTCCCTTGGGTCCTCATGTGCATCTTCCAGGTGCCGTGAGGGTAGGTGTGGGGGTCCTCTCCCCTGAAAGGAGAGCACCCCCACCCAAGTCCCTCCTCTTCAGCCTCTGCCTGTGTTTCTGCTGGTGATGTCCTTCTTGAGCCTTGAGCTGTCTGCACACTGGTCCCAACCTGTGCCTTCCACACTGCTCAGACTTGCAGCGTTCTCCAGCCCTCAGACACTTGCTATGACGTTAGGGGGTGGCAGTGGGTGGGTGGGGGGGTGGTGTTCCTCTCCCCAACCCTGACCCAGGGGCCCCACCTGGTCTCTTGAAGGATATCAGCTGCTAGAAGACAGCCCGATGGCCCCCCTTCATTTGACCTCCTTTGTCTCTACTCCAGGAACTCCCTCTTAGCTCCAAGTTAGGTTAGGGTGACCTCGTCACAGCCTCTTTGCCTCTACCCCTGCTTCTGTGCTCTAAGCGCCGATCCTAGCGCCCTTCTCTTTCATCCCAATGTGCCATACTCTAGACCTGGATGTGCCACGTGTAAGGATCACACTCCAGCAGGCACGAGGCATTAGAAAGTCCTTGGCGTGTGCTTCTGTGAGCACCCAGACTTCTTACTGTGACTTGTGAGGCCCTGCACCAGGGTTTGTCAACCTTAGTGCTATTGACATTTGGAGCTAGCGAATTCTGTCTTGAAAGGGACTGTCCTGCACATTGTAAGATGTTTAGCAGCATCCCTGCCCACCAGGTGCCAATAGCACTTCCCTAGTCGTGACACAGAAATGTTTCTAGACACTGCCAAATGTCCTCTGGAAGGCAAAATCACTCCAGGTGGAGACCACTACCCTACATAATGGAGACCCCATCCTACCACGCTGCCTCATCCCACCCACTGCACACCTGCCACATGCACGCTCATCCCTGCCAGAGCCACTGCACTCGCTGTCACCACTGCTGTGAACGTTCTCTCCTCACATCTTCATGCTTTGCTCATTTAGGTCTCAGCTCAACTGACACCTCCTTACCTTGGCCTTTCCTAAGCACCCTATGCGACCAACCTATTCGCTCCATCAAGTTTGTACTTCTGTTTTGTTTTAAAATCACGTTTAGAATCTCTGACCTTGTTCCTACCGCTTTCCTCCTGGTTTTCACTGTCCCAGCCACACCCTTCTAATTCCTCAGTCACATCCGGCATGTACCCACCACAGGGCTCTTGCTGTTCCTCCTCCTAGAATGCTCTTTCCCCAAATCTCATTGTTCTTATTCCTTCAGGCCTTTGCTCAGATGTCACCTTCTCAGAGAGGGCTTCCCTGACTATTTCCTACTTCGTTTTTTCCCATAGCATCTACAGCCATCTAATACACTATACACTTTAATTATAATAATTTTTATTTTCTGTTTCTCCCTATTAAAATGAAATCTCCATGAGGGCAGGGAGTTTTGTCTTCTTTGTTCACTGTTGCGTGCCAGTCACGGAGAACAATGCCTAGCATTGAGGCACTCGGCCAGTATTTTTTTAGATGCATGAGCTTAATTTTGCAAGGCTTGCTGGGACCTCTGCCCTAGTTTAACTGTGCACATTTGAAAGCATCGGGTGAGCTTGGCTTCTTGTTGTAAAACCAGGGATTTATGTTGATGAAGAGTTTGATCAGGGTAGACTCATACTGTAAAGCATGTTTTCTTGTGAATAGAGATGTTTACAAAGCACAAAGCAGTGAAATTGCTAATAGTTCTTTTTACTGGCATCAGCTAGAGTTCTGAATTTAGCTGAAGCTTATACTTACCATGCCATGGTGGAGGTTTTCATTTCCTAATATGTACATGCATTTGTCTAAAAGTAATTAGTTTGTCTTCAGTTATGAGCCACAAGAGGTCAGGACCACCACTATGGCACCTCTCCAGAAAGGGCCGTGCCTGATAAGCACAAAAAAAACCCTTTAGGGCCGCACCTCCAGCTCTTCCCTGTTTCCCAGGATCTTGTTTATTTCTCATCTCTCCCGGCTCCCGGTCTTATTCCTTTGCTTTTTCTCTTAATAGGCTCTCATCCTTGTCTCAAAATCCCTGTCCTTACCTCCATGATCCATAAAGACCATGGCTCTCAGAAGGCAACGTAGAAGTGAGTCTGTAGCACCTCCCCGCTTGGAGCCCAGGAAGTCCTGAATATGACCAGGAGAGTTCCTGAGGCCCACATATCCTAACATGTTGAAATCCAAGGTCTTTCAAGGAAGCCCCACCACATATGCCTTCAGGGACCTGGCCAACCCTGCCAGCCTCCCCCATAGGTTCTCCCTCATATGGTCACAGTGCCAGAAATCCCACTCCTGGGGCTCAGTGAAGGCCCTTGGGTCTTCAAGGGAATTCCTTGTTCTGGGGCCCACATCCCAGGAGAGGGCACAACTTGAGCACGTTTGCATCCCGGTAAGGGTTACTGGGAAGGCTCAGATTTACAGGTGACAGATGGAGAGGGACTCTTGGGAGAGTTAGGATGTTGCAGAGAAGACCCCTTTTCCAGCTTACGTAATCGCTCCAAGGAAAGAGAGAGAAACAGAGAGAGAGAGATGAGGCTTAGCAATTGAGTTCCTGGCTGCTTGTCATATGAAGAAAACTGATGTGAACGACACTTTCCTCCTCTGCTTCCTGCCCTGCTTTTTTGTTCTTTGTATCGTGAATAATATGAATACAGGAGCTTCATACTTAGAGTTATTTTTACAAGGTCTCCTCTCTGCTTCAGATGACTCAGAGCCGGAGCCTTCTCTTGAAGACGTTCCTTGGGAAGCACCAGAGAGATACCGAACCCCAGGCGATCTCAGGGTCACAAGTGGGTGTCCTGAAAGTGTGGGCTGGAAGGAAAGCCTTATTGAAGGCAAAACTTCTGCTGGTTCCCCTCTCTACACAGCCAGCCCTGCCTTTCTCTCACCATCTTTTCCTGCTTCAGCAGAAACAATCAGGCCTGCTTGCCAGTCTGGAAATGAGCAGAGGGCACTGCCCCAGGGTCGAGGCTGCAAGCTATGGGTAGATGAGGGGAATCTGTAGGCCCCAAAAGGCTGGTGGCTCTAGTCTGAAGGCAAGAAAACTATTTGGGCAACCAGGCACTGAAGGAGAAGGAACATTGGTAGAACCTATTTCGTGTCTGTCTCCCACACTGCCCTTGTGTTCCTGGAGAGTGGGGGCTGCCTCTGACTGTTCTTCCAAACACCACACCCGGCACTAAGACCCAGTGCATGTGTGTGGAGTCAATGAATTAATGAAAGGGAAGCCCCTTTCCATGGGTAAAGCCAAATTACCTGGATGTGAGTACAGCACAAATCCATATGCCCGTGGAGGATGGAGCATCTGTATCTGCTCCCGAAGGTGCAGATGCCCAGACCTCGGCACACCCAGCGCCAGCATTGTCTGCTTTGACCCATCATAACCACTCTGAGAGGCCAAGGAGGTTGTTTCCATTTTACAGAGGGGAATGCCGAGGATCAGAGAGATTGGCTGACATGCCTGTTGTGCGTTTTGTAAGCGGCACAGGGGGATTCAGAGAGATTGGCTGACATGCCTGTTGTGCGTTTTGTAAGCGGCACAGGGGGATTCTTCTGCCCCACTTCTACTGACTCCGTGATCCAGTGCTGCCTTGAATCTTCGGAAACTCTAAAGTAGGGGCTCCCCGCTTCTGAGAAAGACTCTATAGCTCTCTTTTGGACACAGCTGCAGTGCCATCCTTCTGGGAGAGCCAGCCTGGAGCAGAACAGCTGGGGCTCATCTATCTGCTGCCCAACAAACCTTGGAAGGAGTATGATAGGAAGGTTCCGTTCAGACTGCTCTTTTCTGGTGGCTCTGGGGAAAAGGGCATGATGAGGGGAGATGCCCTTTTTTCCTCCTGTTAATCTGCCCTCATCCCTGACTCCCTTTCCTGCTGTCTTCTATCCAACCACACAGTACCCAGCTTAAAACCAAGGTGGATGGAAAAGGTTTCAAGTTGATCATGGAACTCAGAATGCATTTTTCTGTAGAAGTAGCTGGAATGCGATACCTGGTCTCCCCATGATATGTCTGAAATAAAGCAGTAATAGCATTGGCCCAATAGATAATTTGTATTAATGTTGATGGTTTAATTAATGAATTGTTAATAAGCCAGCACCCTCTCTTACTTGGAAGACGACAACAGCTTTCTCCACTCTTGTCCTCTTGTAGTCTGTTCTCCACGTAAAAAGTGAATCAGACCCCATCTCTCCTCTGCTCACAACCCTCCATGATCTCTTTTTTTTTTTTTTTTTTGAGACGGAGTCTTGCTCAGTTGCCCAGGCTGGAGTGCAGTGGCACGATCTTGGCTCACTGCAACCTCTGCCTCCCAGGTTCACGCCATTCTCCTGTCTCAGCCTCCCGAGTAGCTAGGACTACAGACGCCCGCCACGACGCCCGGCTAATTTTTTTTGTATTTTTAGTAGAGACGGGGTTTCATCATGTTAGCCAGGATGGTCTCGATCTCCTGACCTCGTGATCCACCCGCCTCGGCCTCCCAAAGTGCTGGGATTACAGGAGTGAGCCACCGCACCCGGCCCCTCCATGATCTCATGCCTACAGCCTGGCCTCCTGCCTTGCTGACCGCACCTGCCGGCTCCCTCCACCAAGTTCATTCCACCAAAGAGTGGAAGGACACAGCTGCTGTGTCCACTGCCTGGGACTCTCTTCCTTCCCTGAGTCACCTGGTTCAGCCAGTTCATTTAGGCCTATGCCCAGATGTCACCTTTTCAGGTGACCATGAATAGGCGCCACCCATGTTCATCACTCCTCTGACCCTTACCCTGCTTTATTTCCCTTCATAACATTCATCATACCTGCCATGACATTGCACACATGCCTGCTTACTTGTATATTGTTATTCTCCTCCACTAGACTATCAGCTCCACAAGGGCAGGGACCTTTTATTTGTTTCCTGCTGTGTTTCCAACACTAGAAGAGTACCCAACATATAGTAGGTGCTCAATAAATATTTATAAATAAATAGATGAATGCACAACTGAATGAGTGATATATCTCTACACCTAACCAACAGCAGATTGTGGTTTACATGCAGAATTTATCACACATTCCAAACATCAACGCCAAAAAGGAATTTCTTCCTTTCCTTGCCCTTGGGATTGGAAATGCAGGGACTTCATTTTAGTAATGAGTTTATAGATTATTCTGGAAACCAGAACTTCTTGTTCTGCATTTTTGGCAAAAATAGACACCTGCTTTCTTGGAGAGTAGCTTCTCAGAGTTCTGAAGGCTTCTTGGGGCTTGACAAATGGTTGGGGGTGGGTACTCTTTGGTCTCCTTAGCCTCCTGCTACCAGTTCTGCTGAGACTGGCAGTGTTCTCTTGATTCACTAGAGCAGGGTTTCTCCTACTAACATTTTAGACCAGATCGTTCTTTGTTGGGGGCTGTCCCATGCCTTCCAGGATGTTTAGCAGCATCCCTGGCCTCTACCCATTAGATATTAGAAGAACTCCCCCAACTGTGACAACCAACAATGTCTCTGGACATTGCCAAGTATCCCTTGAGGAGTAAAATCACTCCCTGTTGAGAACTACTGCTCTACCGTGTACAGAAAGCCCCACCAACAACAAAGAATTATCCAGCCCACAGTGTCACAAATGCCAAGGTTGAGCTACGCTGCTCTGAGAGCCCTGTCCAACAGGACTCTGCATTGAGGGAAATGTTCTATTTGGTGCTGTCTAATATGGTAGCTACTAGCCACATGTGGCTATTGAGCATCTTGAAATGTGTAGGCCGGGGCGTGGTGGCTCATGCCTATACTCCTAGCACTTTGGGAGGCCAAGGCAGGAGGATTGCCTGAGCCCAGAAGTTAGAGGCTGCAGTGAGCTGTGAGCAAGCCACTGCACTCCAGCCTGGGTGACAGAGTGAGGCCCTGTTTCTTAAAAAAGAAAAGAAAAGTAGTTAGTGCAACTGAAAAGCTGAGTTAAGTTTAATTTTAGGCTGGGTGCGGGGGCTTATGCTTGTAATCCCAGCACTTTGGGAGGCAAGACAGGCAGATTGCTTCAGCCTAGGAGTTGGAGACTAGCCTGGGCAACATGGCAAAAACCTGTCTCTGCTAAAGGAGACCCCTGGTGGCGCATGTTTGTAGTCCCAGGTTGAGGCGGGAGGATCACTTGAGCCCAGGAGGTTGAGGCTGCAGTGAGCCCTGATCATGCCACTGCACTCCAGCCTGGGTGACAGAGTGAGACCCTGTCTCAATAAATAAAACAAAATAATAAAATAAAGTAAATTTTTAAGTTTATTTTATTTTAAATTAATATTCATTTAAATATCCACTTACGGCTAGTAGCTGCCATATTGGACAGCCCAGCTCTACAAAGTCCAGTGCTGCTCACACTTCAATGTGCATATGAATTATCTGGGGATAGCAAAGTCCAATTCAGCAAACTTGAGGTGAGGACTGAGAGTCTGTAAATTCCCAGGGATGCTAAGGCTTCAGGTCTAAAGACCACACCTTGGAGTAAGATGATCTAAGCCTGGGACATAAAGAGCATTTTGCACATATAACACAGAGATGAGATTCCTGCTGCCTGAAAAAGCTTGTTGAAGAACCAGTGGCATAGAGTAGGGAGAGAGAAAAAATATGGTCTGTGGAGTCAGACAGATACTGATTTGAATCCATTGTTAGCTCTGTGCCCTTTACTTCGCCTCTCTGAGCCTCCATCTCCTTATCTATAAAATAAAAGAGATCATTTCTACCTTGCAGTGTGATTCTGAGATAGTGCATTTAAAAACACCAAACCCAGTGCCTGGCAGATACTTGGCACTCAGTAGGTAAATAGTATCAGTCATTATGGATTCATCCAAAGTAAAGGCATCGTTTACACAAATCGACCCTGCCTTTTAGGCTGTGTTTGGGGACCACCCCTCTCAGAGTCACCCAGGTTGTTCTTTTAAAAAATAGGTCCCTGGGCCCAGCGCAGACCTAATGAGTTAAAGTCTCTAATGGTAGGGCCCAGGAAGCTTCTTTTAAAAAAAGAAAAAATATATATTAGGTAAAATTCACCAACATAAAATTAACCATCGGTCATTTTTTTTTCATGTAAAAAATTTTTAACTTTTATTTTATATTCGGGGATACATGTGAAGGTTTGTTACAGAGGTAAACTTATGTCATGGGAGTTTGTTATACAGATTATTTCATCACCCAGGAATTAAGCCCAGTACCCAGTTGTAATTTTTTCTGCTCCTCTCCCTCCTCCTGCCCTCCCCCCTCAAGTAGACCTCAGTGTCTGTTGTTTCCTTCTTTGTGTTCATAAGTTCTCATCATTTAGCTCCCACTTATAAGTAAGAACATGGGATATTTGGTTTTCTGTTCCTGCGTTAGCTTGCTGAGGACAGTGGCCTCCAGCTCCACCCATGTTCCTGCAAAAGACATGATCTCGTTCTTCTTTATGGCTGCACGGCCATTTTAAAGTATACAAGTCATTGGCGTTTCCTGCATTTACAATGTTGTGCAACCTCACCTAGGTCTAGTTCCAAGGCATTTTTGTCATCCCAGAAGGAAACCCTGTACCCACTCACCATTCTGCCCTCCCCAGCCCCTTGCAACCACTAACCTGCTTTCTGCTTCCATGCCTTGGCCTATTCTGGTTGTTCCAGATAAAAGGAACCATACACTATGTGACCTTTTGTGTTTGACGTCTTTCACTTAACACCCTGTTTTCGAGGTTCATCCATGTTGTTGCATGTATTAGTGTTTAATTCCTTTTTATTGGTGAATAATATTCCATTGTATGAATATAACACATTTGTTTATCCACTCATCAGTTGATGGACATTTGGGTTCTTTCCACCTTTTCGGCTCTGTGAATAATGTTTCTAGGAACATTTGTGTGCAAGTTTCTGTTGGAGTACCCATTTTCAGTGATGTGGGGTATATACCTAGAAGCAGAATTCCTGGGTCACATGGTAATGCAATGTTTAAATGTGTTGAGAAACCACCTGAACTTCCCTCCACAGTGGCTACACCATTTTCCATCCCTACTGGGAATGCATAGGGTGCCAGTGTCTCCACTTCCAGGTCAACACTTGTGATTTTGTGTTTTTGGTTGTGGCCAACCTGGTGGGTGTGAAGGGAAGCTTCGTTCTTCACAAGTTCCCAGGATGGTTCGTGTAGACCTGAAAGTTGGAGAACCACCACTTTGATGAGAGCTCCTCTTTCAGTGAGTTCAGTCAGAGTCTACTGCTCCCAGGTTCTGGGACTCCCTGCAGCAGTGCCTTTGTTGGGCTGGGGAAGCCCATCAGGGAATTGGAATTGTTACTTCGTGTGCTGTTGTAATAGCGATTGGATCTTTTTTTTTTTTTCATACATTTACCCTCTCCCCTTTAGTAAGCACAACTGAGTAGAAAGGAACAGTTTGCCATTGACTTGTCCTGGGAAAGCCAGATCAGCACAGATGACCCACCCCCTGGTGTCCCCTGGGTGAGTTTCTGCAAAGCTCCTCTACTTGTCCATCTGAGGCTGGCCTGGAGGGCCCGTTCCAATATGAAATAGCCTTGAACTCTCCTGTTTTAATAAAATTTAATGTGGAATTTTGTATTCTACTGTGTAATATAGAGCTGGGCCTGTTTTAATTAAAAATTAAAGGATTTTACTCCAAATATTTAAGTGTATTTCAGAAACACATCAAGTTAATCCTGTGGCCCTTAGGATGAACGTGATAAACCTGAGTAAAGGGACAGAGGAGTGTGAGGGGAGGAGGCCGTGTGGGGAGCACTTAATGAAAGGAATAGTATTCCTCTTTAACAATGAGGGTTTTGTTTTCTTCTTCTGGAATTTCCTCAAAATTAATCTCTAGGGTGGAACACAACATTTAAGTGATACATTGTATATGCAAGCAAAGGGAGCAAGGTCCTACTATTAATATAACTGCCTGCACTGCTTCAGAATTGTTCTAGGACATAAGCCAAGGTCCTCTTCTTCAAGTCGGCGTCTCAGCCTTGGCCACATATCACAACCACCTGACGAGCTTTACACGCTCTTGTTTAACAGGGTGTTCAACAAGAGCCCAGGTGAAACCCAGGCATCCCTGGTTTCTAAAGCTCCAGGTGATTCTGATGTGTAATCAGGATTGACTGCTGTGCCAGGCCATTAGACACAGCGGTGAAAAAAACGGACATAGCCCATGCCCTGATAGAGCTTACAGTCTGACTGGGGAGACCAACTCGTTAATCACATAATTGATTAATTACAACTGTGATAAATGCTGTTGCCCAGTTAAATTTCAGAGGGATGGAGACATCTTCCCAAAGCTATAGCCTGACAGAGGAGTAGATGCTAATGAGAGGAGATCTGGGAAAAGGGCATCCCAGGCAGAGGGACTGGCATGTGCAAAGGCCCTGGGGTAGAAAAGAGCTTGGTGTGTCTGAGGACTTGAAAGACAAGCTGGTTGGAGCTGTGAGCAAGGAGGGGTGGGCAGCCTGAGGCTGGGGAGCAGATGGTAGCCTGTCACCCATGTTAGCCTGTGGTGAGTCCACCTGACATGCTGTCAGTGTTTGAGCTGCTCTGATATTGGTGTGAAAGGCCCAAGCTTCTGTGCTCTGGAATGAGCAGATACACGAGGGCCTGATTAAGTGATCTGCCTATATCCCATCATGGTCTGGGCAGGATCCCCTTCCTCCAGTGCATGAAAATTATTCTTTACTCAGCCTCCATGGAGAGAGAGGAAGGGCATCAAAAGAAGGGAGAGATTGGCCGGGCGTGGTGGCTCACACCTGTAATCCCAGCACTTTGGGAAGCTGAGGCAAGTGGATCACTTGAGGTCAGGAGCTCGAGACCAGACTGGCCAATATGGCAAAACCTCCACTCTATTAAAAATACAAAAATTAGCTGGGCATGGTGGCGCATGCCTGTAATCCCAGCTACTCGAGAGGCTAGGGCAGGAGAATTGCTTGAACCTGGGAGACAGAGGTTGCAGTGAGCCGAGATCATGCCACTGCACTCCAGCCTGGGAGACAGAGTAAGACTCTGTCTCAAAAAAAAAAAAAAAAAAAAAAAGGAGAGATATTTGGAGAGAGAATGGGAGTTTTCCTCACGTCTGAAAAGTTTCTGGGCCTCACTTGAAAATTACATCTCCTTCTGGCATCTCCACATAGAACTCATTTGACAGAACTGTGGGTCCCTAGGTGACTGGAGCCTGGGATCTCATTGCAGTGATTCCTCTCTGCACTGTTTCTCAGATGCTCTGTAGAGCCTGTCTCACATTTAATTCCTCCCTCCTCTCCATTTTCCTGCATCCCCCTCCCCCTGTTCCTTTTTCTTCTTTTTAAAATCTGTGCCAATTTCTAATGAATTGTGGGTGGCATGGAGGGAATTCTTCACACTTCATTTGGTCCTGCTTCATAGTTTATATCCTGTGTCCCTCCCTTCCCCTGGCTGAACCCCCTGTCCTCGGTCTGGTAGATGTGAGCTGTTCTTTTCCTTTCAATGGCCTTGTGGCTGCAGAGAACCCCTCTTTGATTTGGGCTTTTAGATACTCATTTAAAGTGCTTGTTCCTGTGTATTAATTTCTTCCTTCCCTAAAACTCCTAATCTTCACTCTCCCTTAACTCCGACAGCAGTGTGGCCTGTGAGGCGGCATTTGTCACCCCCATTGTATAGAAGGGAAACTGAGGTTCTGATAGCGTGGGGCTGTGGGAAGATTCTGGCCTTGCTTGGTGGCATGATAGATGTGACAGGTCCTTGGAAAGTCACACAACCCTCCAGGGCTGCCTCTTTACTGGTCATATGGGAAGGAGATAAGATTTCTACCCCTGTAAGGAGGTAGAGTGATGGGGTAAAGAGGATGGGATTTGGCCCTTAAAGCTCTGGCTCAACCACTCAGTTCTGTGGCCTTGGGCAAGGCATCAGACCTCGGCTTCCTCACTTGTAGAATGGTGATCCCTACGGCACCTCAGCAGGATGGTTGTAAGTACTAGAGGCACTGTCTGGGAAGTCCTAGCAACGTGCCTGGTCTGAATGGGATATAGTAGCTGTTCTTTGGCCGTTGGGATATAGTAGCTGTTCACCTCCCCTGCCATCTGGGATTCGGCTGTTTGTCCAAGAGGACTCTAATCATTATGGTGGAGCTGGAATTAGAACTAGAATCCAGGTCTACTGGCTTCAGGCCCTCAGCTCCTGGGAGGAGCTATCTGTAAGCACCCTGGTTTTGTGAGCTGGATAATTCTTGCTGTGGGTAGGCCTTTATGTACACGGTAGAATGGTAGTTCTCAACTGGGAGTGATTTTGCAAGAGACAGTTGGCAATGTCTGGAAAGTTTTTTCATTGTCTCGGCTTGGGAGGTTCTACTGACTTCTAAGGGGTAGGGGCCAGGTATCTGGATTGTTCTGGGATCTCTCAGCACAGTGGTTGGGGACCTTTGAAGGCACAGACCAAGAAACAGCAAGTCATCAGAACCCCTGGTCAGCAATAGCTGACTCTGAGCCTTGCAAAGCTGCCCTGCAGTGTCAGCACCGGCTGGGAAATCCTTGTGGATTCTTGTGGATATTCACATAGAGGGAGGGGCATGATTATCCCCACTCACTGGGTATAGTGCTAGCAACAGCTGCCACTTATCCAGGGCCTATTAGGAGCAGGGGCAGCGTGCTCAGTGAGGGACCTACGCTCTCACTGATCTGCCTGTTCAGCAAGGAAGACACTGCTAAGTAACCTCATTTCACAGAAGTGGGACAAGGCCATACGGCTAGTGAGGGGCAGGGCCAGACCTAGGGCAGAGCCTAGGTCTCCTTAGCTCCAAAGCTCACATGCTATGCATGAAATTGCATGACCTTTCTTAGAAAGTAACACCCCTGTGAGGCTTCTCCAGCAATCATTTTAATAGAATGCTTATCCACATCCCTATGTCAGCACTGGCCACCTAATTTTGCCACCGGCCAAACTGAATTTACCACTGTTGCAGAAAACAAGTAGGTAAGAATCTTAAAACTTATCATACATTGGGAGGGAGGGCAAGGGTGCCCCTATTTTGGATGTCTCATGCCAGTTTGGGAAGAGGGAGAATTTAGCAGTTAGGCACAATATGTTCCTGATTTGCCCTAGAAAACTTCTTGGGTGCTTTTGGAAAAACCTGTACATCTTCTTTTTTTTTTTTTTTTTTTTTTTTTTTTTTTTTTTTTATGAGACAGTGTCTCCCTCTGTCACCCAGGCTGGAGTGCAGTGGTGCGATCTCTGCTCACTGCAGCCTTCACCTCCCAGATTCAAGTGATCCTCTCAAGTAGCTGGGACTACAAACACAAACCACCACACCTGGCTAATTTTTGTATTTTTTTGTAGAGATGGGGTTTCACCATGTTGCCCAGGTTTTGTCTCAAACTCCTGGGCTCAAGCGATCCACCCACCTCTGCCTCCCAAAATGCTGGGATTACAGGTGGGACCCACTGTGCGCAGCCAAACCTGTACATCTTTAATGCCTGTCTTGAATACCACAGTGATTGGAGCACAGTGTGAGGTTAAGAAACAGTGCAGTCCTGATTAAGAGCCTTCTCTCCTAATTAGAGTATGCCATGCTCCATCCTGTCACAGGACCTTTGCACAGGCTACTCGGTGTACCAGCAGCACCCTTGCTCTCTATCTTTCCCCTGCTGCCCTCCCTACTTTGCTTCAGTAATTTATTCTTAGGGCTCATATTAAAGACTAATTCCTTAGGAAAGCACTTCTGCCCCCATGTCCATGCTAGTCCATCTTCTGGCATATGCTATTATGCATTAGCTATGTTTCTTTAGGGGACCACTATTATAGTTATCTCTAATTTGTTAATGTTGGTTTCCTTCTTGCACTTGATTGTAAGCTCCATGAAGGTAGGGAACACATTGGTCTCACTCAGCTGTTGTATGCCAAGTGCCTTGCATTTGCCTAGTACATACTAGGCACCAGCCAACATTGGATGGGTGAATGGATGGTTAGATGAATGGATTGAGCTAGTTAATTTCATTTCCTTTCCCTTAACTCCAGCCAATAATCTCTTCTTAGGGAATTGTAATTATCTGTTTATATGGTTCTCTTGAGCCTCTTTGAAGAAGAACCTGTCTTTAGAAGCCCTGAGTCTAGCTCCATGCCTGACTTACAATAGATGGCTAATAAAAGTTGGCCATATGTTGTCTAAGACAAACTCTTGCCCATAAGACAAGCAGTTCCAAGAGCTCACGCCTCTGCAGAGAGGACCCCAGAGAGTTGTTTTCATACATAGAGGGTAAGGATGGTGAATTTATTCACAGAAACGGAATGAAGTGCATTCCTGCTTCCCACCCGTGCCATGCTTAGCTCCTTGGTAAGGTCTGCTATTCAGGTTGCCAGTTACTGTATTGACTTATTTGTACATAAACAGTTATTCCCCATAACCTTCCCTTCGCCAACATTCAGAGATAATGATACACAATCTTTGTAACATTACAGATGTTGCTTCAAAAACACTCTGTTGCTATAGGAATGTTTGTGATGTGCTTATCGCTAGAATTTCATGAGCAACAAACTCCAAAATTGCAGATGATTTAACATTTGAAGCAGGGAGTGAGAGTGTATGTGTGTTTGCATTTAAAAAAACAAAACAAACAAGGCTTTGAAAAAGGAAGTTTTCTTCTGCAGAGTTATCTTCTTCTAAAGCTTAAAATAAGAACTACTTAAAAGCAGCGAATTTAGAAGAATGAGCACTTTCTCTTAAACATTCAAATGGGTGAAAATGACTTGTAATGCCTCCCTCAAGTATTAAGGAAATAGGCAGTTAAAGGTTTTTTTTGGAGCTAGCTGTCACAGACAAAGGATTTCTCATTTAAAAAAAAATCATTTTATAGCATTAAATAGTAGGAATGCATACCAGCAGCCCTTTTGGCATTTTGAAAATGATTTATTTTCTGAAATGTCCCAGTGCATTTTAATAGATGACTCTTTGTTCTTCTCATTCAGGGAGGGAGCTTCAGGCGGGGTTGCCATAGTTAGGGTTGGGAAGTTCAAGGTGGAGGCAGACAGGGCTCCAGGAACAGCTTTCCATGAGCCTCACACTTTGTTACCTGAACACAGCAGGTGGGTGCCACCACCTATCTCCAAACAGCATGGAGCCACACTTTCCCAAAGCTCCTGCTGTGGTTCTCCTTCCCAAAGAGAGACTCTCTGAATTAACTTTTTATAGTCCAGAGAGTGAATTTGAAATCATTTTTCTTTCTAGCCTCCCTCTCTGAAGATATCAGCTAGACATCTTAGGAAAGGTGTGCAATGTGGAAGTCTCTACTATAGCAATGCTACTACTCAGCTGTGGCTCAGGAGTGGTGCTCTCTGCAAACTCTTTAGCGGTCCATGAGATAAGTTCAGAAATTGAGTCGGTGCTTAGTAACTTTCATGCCGATTTGACAGAATAATCTGTTGAATCAAAGAACTTAAAAGTGAGCTTGCACTTTGTATCAGTATCTTTTCATTTCCTTTTTCTAGCAGTTCATTTTTACTATATTTTATTAAAGTAGTCATCTCTAATGGTGTGGAAAATTTTTAAAAAACTGGTCCTTCGGCTGAGCACGGTGGCCCACGCCTGTAGTCCCAGCACTTTGGGAGGCCGAGGCGGGCAGATCATGAGGTCAGGAGTGCAAGACCAGCCTGGCCAACATGGTGAAACCCCGTCTCTACTAAAAATACAAAAATTAGCCAGGTGTGGTGGTGGGCACCTATAATCCCAGCTACTTGGGAGGCTGAGGCAGGAGAATTGCTTGAACCTGGGAGGCAGAAGTTGCAGTGAGCCAAGATCACACCATTGCACTCCAGCCTGGCAACAGAGTGAGACTCTGTCTCAGAAAAAAACAAAACAAAACAAAAAAACTGGTTCTTCATGACAAATAACTTGAGAAGCTGTATGCCAAGGCACCTGTAAGCTGCTGTAGCTCCCCCATGAGGAAAGTCAGCTGTTGAATGGATTTGGGGAATCACAGCACTTAGCAAATGATATTATAATGGAACTCAGATCTCTCTCTGTCTCTCTATAGCTCTCTGTGTCTGTCTGTCTGTCTGTCTGTCTGTCTGTCTGTCTGTCTGTCTCTCTCTGTTTCCTAAGTGCAGAGACTGCATCCAGTTCATCTCCATGGCCTCATTCCTCAGTGCCCTGCCTGGCACATTGCAGGCCTTTGGAAATGTTTGTTGAATGCATGCCTGTCTGCTTCCTCATTACCTAAGAGTAGGTGAGGACAGCCTCGGGAATTTCCCTGGGATTTCTGGTAGTGTCTTCTGCAGGATGGTGATGAAGAGCTAGGAGCAAATGATGAGGAAATGACCTTTCCTTTTTCTTTTCCCCACAGGACCAGGCCTCCTCTTCCCACCTGTCTAGCAGCATGAAAGCAGCATGATTGGCCGACCGCAGGAGAAGCCCCCAGAACCAGGCCCCCAACTCAGCCATCTGCGGAGGTCAAGGTGAGCTTGCTTTCCTTCTTCTGGAAGGCTGAGGAATTTTCATTTTCATTTTAACGCTTTCTGTATGCATTTGTAATCCCTTGCTATGTGCTAGAAGAATGAGGTTTCCTGGGATGAGGGTAGACTTAGAAAGTGCATGTCACTTTACAGATTAAAGTGTGCTCATTTTGGTTAAAGGAGAGGCTGATATGGAGCAGAAAGGACTGAGTTGAGTGTCTAGAATGGAGCTCTTATTATTCTTCCACCACCTCCTGAATCTGGGACCTTGGACAGGTCTTACAGGATGGGGTATCCAGGGAATTTTGAATGAAAAAATCTCTGAGACAGGATAGAATGGGAAAGATTACTCAGTCCACGACCTGAGAGTCCCAGTACCTGCTAGACAGACTTCTGTCCCACACAGAGTCATAAGGGGCCTTAGATGATCAGTCAGGCCAGTTTGCAGCCAGTGTTGGACAGTTAGTTGTTAGTTCTGTCTGCTGGTCTCTGCTCTGCCATTAGGAACCACAAAGACGTGGCTTTCAAAGACTCTTCCACATGCCTCTCTCATTGGGTTTGAAGATTTGAAGATTTGGCTGTCATGACTCCGTCTTTCTTTTTTTGGTATAAATTCTCCCTAGAGACTGGTGCCAGTCACCTTGTCCTCTCGTCCCCTCTGTGTTGGAAAGGGCTTTAGTTACCTCCAGCGTCTGCCTTGCTGGTTGCTCATGCAACCTGCACCATCTTCAGTAGAGAATCATTCATTCACCATTCGTTCTTCAGTGGCTATTTACAGCCTCCTTTGTGACAGGCACTGTGCTAGACTCTGGAGATATATCAGTGAAGAAGAAAGACAGGGTCTCTGTCTTTTAAGACAAAATAGGTTTAGATCCTTAGAGTTTGAAATATGCATTGAACTACTTCCGTGGGCTCCTTTTTTACATTTTTATCTCTGCAACTTTTTTTCTTAAATGTCCCATAAGTGCTTCAAAAAACATCTTTAAATATTGGATATAGTTTTCTATATATCATCATTGAAAGATAAGTTAGCTTATTGTGCAGCTCAAATCATCTATAATATGTTCCTTTCTGATTTTGTCTGATTATCTATCAATTATTGAGAGAGGTGTGTTAAAGCCTCCCACTGGATTTGTCAGTTGCTCCTTGCAATGCTGAAATTTTTGCTTTATATGTTTTGAGGCAATACTATTTGGTGCATAGATGTTTAGAACTGGTGTATTTTATTGATGAATTGGGATTTATTTCTACCATCTTTATATGCATTTAATTTTTTCTGCTCTTTCTTTTAGGTTGAGGTATTTTCCCCCCTCATTTCGTTTTCCATCTTCTTATTTGTAACTTGCACACTCTATGTCTGTTATTTCTGGGGTTACCCAGCTAGCTACCTGGATAGATGATAGATAGATAGATAGATAGAAAAAAACAGACTCTATGTGTGTTTTTTCAGGGGTTATCCAGCTAGCTAGATATATATATATGTAGATAGATAGATAGATAGATAGATAGATAGATAGATAGATAGAGACAGATAGATAGATAGATAGATAGATAGATAGATAGATAGATAGATAGACAGATATTTTTAGAGACAGGGTCTTGCTCTCTTGCCCAGGCTAGCTTCAAACTCCTGGGCTCAAATGATACTCTCACCTCCTCCTCCCGAGTAGCTACCTTAGCTTTTTTTGTTTGTTTTTTGTTTTGTTTCGTTTTGTTTTTGAGACGGAATCTCTCTCTGTCTCCCAGTCTGAAGTACAGTGACACAATCTTGGCTCCCTGCAACCTGCACCTCCTGGGCTCAAGCAGTTCTCCTGCCTGAGTCTCCTGAGTAGCTGGGACTACAGGCGTCTGCTACCACGCCTGGCTAATTTTTGTATTTTTAGTAGAGATGGGATTTCACCATGTTGGCCAGGCTGGTCTCAAATTCCTGACCTCAGGTGATCCACCCGTCTCGGCCTCCCAAAGTGCTGGGATTACAGGCATGAGCCACCGTGCCCCACCAATTTTTGTATTTTAAGTAGAAACAGGGTTTTACCCTGTTGGCCAGGCTGGTCTCGAACTCCTGACCTCCAGTGATCCACCCACTTCAGCCTCCCAAAGTGCTGGCATTACAGGCGTGAGCCACCACCCTCAACCTATTTTACGTTTTCATCTCTTTGTCTCTCTGTGCTGAACTCTGAATAATTTATTCAAATCTATCTTCTGGCCGGGGGAATAGCTCATGCCTGTAATCCCAGCACTTTGGGAGGCCTTGGTGGGTGGATCACCTGAAGTCAGAAGTTTAAGACCAGCCTGGCCAACATGGTGAAACCCCATCTCTACTAAAAATAAAAAAATTGGCCAGGTGTGGTGGCGCGCACCTATAATCCCAGCTACTCTGGAGGCTGAGGCACAAGAATCACTTGAACCCTGGAGGTGGAGGTTGCTGTGAGTTGAGACCATACCACTGCACTCCAGCCTGGGTGACAGAGCCAGACTTTGTCTCAAAAAAACCAAAAACAAAAACAAAAACACAACAACAACTATCTTCTATTTAACTAATTTATTATGTGTCTAAAATGCTCTTTAACCCATTCATTGGATTTTTTCTTTTTGCTTTATTTGTCATTTCTAGAAGTTCTGCTTGGTGATTTTTCTGGTCTCTCATTTCTTGCTCATATTTGAAGATGTTTATTTCTTTAAAATATTAGATTTGCTATTTAGAAATTTTATAATTTTGTGTCTTGTAATTCCCAAATCTGAAGTTCTTGCAGGTCTGGTTCTGCCACTTGTTGTTTCTGCTGGCTGGTATTCATAATGCCTTGTTTCCTGTGAATTGCTCATTTTTTCTTGGCACTTTATCTTAGGGAATTATCTGAGGTGTGGGTTGAGTTGTCTTTTCCAGAGAGGATTTGGTTAACTTCTGCTGGTTGTCTGGTGGGCATTACCAACAAAAATCACTTTAAATTAATTTTCTAGTTAAGGCTTTTCTGGCTACCCAAGTAATATAATTCAGGCTACAAACCTGTGTGAAGTCCAGCTATGGTTACACATTTTCAGGAGAGAGTTTTTCCCCCCATTCTGCTCAGCCCTTGCAAGGTCCAGTTTTCTTGCAGTCTCTGTGTTGTGCATTTACTTCTCATTCACCAAGTCGAATGAATTTTGTGGAGTGGAGCCATTTGAAGTCCCAACTTTGTGGAGGGGTCTCCCTAGGCTCTTAACCCTGTGCTGCTGTCATTGGGAAACTTAGAATCTCCAGGTTTCAGCAGAAACCCTCAGGGCAAAAGCCAGCTTTGATGCCAGCTCACCTTCCAAGGTTCCTGCTTTGGGTTTGTTTTGGTCTTTTCATTTGTACTATCTCAGCAATGTGTATTCAGTCTTTATATCTAAAATTGTATCCAGCATATCAGTTCTTTCCATTAGGAGGGGCAAGTAAGGTATCTGGTCTGCCATATTGCCAAAAGTATATCTTTTTCTTCTCCACGATAGTCAGGAGGGCAGGAATTTCTATTTCTTCACAGAAGAGTGACCTGAAGCTCAGAGAGGGTGTAGCCATAGGCCTAGCAGGTGAAAGGCTGGAAGAGAATATGTCTCTCTCCTCTCCTCTCTCCCCACGATAACTGTTGACCATTGGCAAGGACAAACTTTAGTCCCACAAAGAATATGAGTTGCTACCAAAATGTTTTAACTAGCTGAACAGCTTTGTACAATTTGTTTATGAATCTATTGTTTATCTTCCTTGAGGGAGGAAATGGCTTCTCCATATTTTGTGGCTTGTTTGTCTGGCAGTCACCAGCAGCCCTCCTGCTTCATTCCCATTCTGCAAAAAGTCTCCTGAACCTGAAGCCAGATCCCGTGGGCTTCTCATCCAGACCTTGGCTTCCTTTCCTCCTTATGCTACTCTCTCCTTCTCACCTTCTTCCCTTCCCTCTGCCTCTTTTTCCTTTTCCCCTCTCCCCATCCTTCCTGCGATTGGTTTTTCTTTTTCATGGTGGCGTGCCTTTCCTTGGAGGGGAGTCTACAGAGCACAGTGGTTTGGCTTTTGGGCTTTGAGGGGCAGGGAGAAAGAGCTGAGTTTGAACCTCCCTCTGCCACTTAACAGCTGAATCTCTCTGAGCTTCCGTTTCTTCACTGGTCACATGGGGACAGTGGATAGAGCTATTCAAGGACTTAATGAAATGATGCCTGTAGAGCTTGTAACACAGAGCTTGGATATCATCAGTGCTTGGTCAGTGGTGGTTCATATAACTGTGACTGAGAACAGACCACTTCAAGGCCAGTGTTCTTGTTGGTGATGCTTTTAAATTGACAAAGCCAGTTTATAAAATGAGATTAAAATGGAGGCAGAAATCTAATGTAAATGTGGGAATCCCAGCCTCTCTATGATGTTCTTTGAACTGGGGTGTTTTAAAAAATAATCTGAGGGAAGATAGAACGCACTGGTCTGGCCAGTGTTTGTGGAAGATGTAAACCAGGGGTTCTGAAAATGGGGCCTAGACCTCCACACTCCAGATCTTGGCCCTCCCGCTGAGCTATGCCCTGTGTCCTGGTGCCGTGGTGGGGCTGGGGCTGCGTGGACTCACCGTGGAGGTTTCCCTTGCAGGGCCCCCAGATCAAGGGATGGCATTACTGCTCTGAGGACACATTTTCAGCAGTGATGGGGCTGGGGGAGAAGGGTCGTGAATGTCCTTTAGCTCTATTCTTATAGCTGGCATGAGACTTCACTTTTCACGCCCTCTTGTAATAAATGGCTTTATATTACACCTAGACATGTGTCGTTTCCTGATTTGATATCTATCAGGCAACAAGTCTTTTTTTCAAAGCCTGCTATTTATAGTGACTCTGGGCTTTGTATAGTGGGCAAGTAGTATAAAAGAATGCATAAAGTTGCTGTGAATCTAAAACTACTCTAAAATTAAAGTCTATTCATCACAAGAGGACTTTGTAACCAAAAAAAATGCATAAAGTCTAAAACATCTTCATAAGATTGTTAGGTACTCAGAGTGGATATCCAAGAGGGAAAAACACGATGCCCTTCAATGGTCAGGGAGGGCTTCCTGGATGAGGCTGGATGATGATTTGAGCTGGTCTTATGGGGCAGCCAAGGTGAGGCTGCTGGAGAAGGAGCCTCATGCATCCTGGGTGTAGAAGTGGTAGGAACTGGGGTTTAGAAAGCCCCACAGATGGCCTTTGTGGTCCCTCTTGGAGCACCATCTCCCATTATCAAGAGCCCTCAGAAGTCCTGCGGCTAACATTTGACACCAGATTTCCCAAGTGTGTTTGACCACTCATAGCTGATGAACATGGAGGTCTTGAATGGGTTTCCACATGGCTTCTGTCTCTCTGACTAATGCTTCGGCTCATCTGGGCTACCACCTCACTTCTGTAAAACAGGGATTGGCAACTTTAAAAGTTCAGCCTCTTGGGAGCACCAAAAAATTATTTGAAGTTCACCTCTTATCTTTTTCCAGGCATTGCTCAAATATTTAGAAGGGTGAAGGTTTCTAGGGGGACTAAGCAGGGACATTGTTAGAGTTAGGGAGGGGGCTTCTTTGTTATCCCAGTCTCCCAAGATGATTGGACATTTCCAACCCAGCCGAGTGGCCAAGCCTGTTTGCCTGGAGTTAAATGCCCAGCCCCACCCCACCCCTTGTTCCCACCAGCAAACCTCAAAGTCTATTAACAGCCTCTATCCTGATCATGATTCATCCTTCCTGCCCCTTCTGTATTCTGGTTACTCAGAGCCGTGAGCCAAGATTGATTACTAACGCCATCCAACTGACCTTGCCCATGGAGAGCTTACCTGGTAGATTAAACATTCTTCATCAGATGACACCTCAGGTTGAGTTCTGTTTGTCGGCTAGCTCTGTACATTGCAACAATGGATCGTCCTAGATGCAGACGGAGACACTTTTCAGGACCAGGAAGTCAGGGGACACATTATCTGAGGAGTTTGGGGTGCCAGGGTTATTGCGGGTATAGAGACAGGAGGTGCCCCAGGCCAAGAGCTCCTGTGCTTAAAGAGCCACATAAAAGTGGTGGAAATATGCTCTACGTGCTGCCCTGGAGATTGGCCGTTGGCTCCTTCTCACCATTGGTGGAACCCTTCTAAAAATATTTCATTATTTATTATACCAGTCATATCCATTATTCTATTTTTTTAATTGCAACATTAAGGCCGGGCGCGGTGGCTCACGCCTGTAATCCTAGCACTTTGGGAGGCTGAGGCGAGCGGATCATGAGATCGGGAGTTCGAGACCAGCCTGGCCAATATGGTGAAACCCTGTCTCTACTAAAATACAAAAAAAAATTAGCCGGGCGTGGTCGCACACGCCTGTAATCCCAGCTACTCAGGAAGCTGAGGCAGAATTGCTTGAACCCAGGAGGCAGAGGTTGCAGTGAGCTGATATTGCACCACTGCACTCCAGCCTAGGAGACAGAGCGAGACTCCGTCTCAAAAAAAAAAAAAATTACATTATAGCTAGAGCTACCCCTACTTCTTACCCCTAATTCCTACCCCTACTCACTCTCTTCCCTTTTCCAAAAGATGGCAGAACTGAGACTGCAATCCAGACATCCTGACTTCTAGCATTGTTTCCCCAAAGGGCTCAGATCCTTAGGGATCAGGTGTCATTGGTGGGAAACCCTAGTATCTCAATATCCTGATATCCTGGCCCAAGATTGTTCAGTATCCTGGGACAGGCCAGGCAGGGTCTCAGGGTATTCGTCCAACAGAGGCTTGGAGCTCCTCGGGTCCAACTTTATTCTGCAGAAGCTGAGTCTGAGGTGCAAGGAGGGGAAGTCATTTGCCCAACCAGGTCACAGGGCACATCTCTTTTTCTGTTTGGTCCGGGTTATCTTTATATTGGGTTTGCATTTCCTGAATACACAGCAACAGGGTGGGGGGTGGGTGGAGGACAGGGGAAGTGGGCTTAAAAGAACCCCATCTGAAAATGTTTAGATTTCCTGTGACTGTCCCGTGAAGAGGGAGATAATCTGTGTTCATGGAACTAAGAGGAGAGGGAGAGACTTGGTTCAGGTCCAGGAGGCCAAGAGTGGAGAGAAAAAGGAGGACAACATGAGAGCTATTCAGAGAAAGCTGTGACATTTTTATGGATGAAATAGAAACAAATAGGAGTTTGTTTCTTTGCACTTCAGTGATGTCTTCTTGTTTGTATTTTTGGACAACACTCAAGCCATGTGGAGGCTCTGGCCTCGTTCTAGTAGCAGTGGTTTGTGGTCTTTGGAGGCTCTTTGGCCTGGGACCGGGCGCCTTTGGTTCTCATCTCCCTTGAGTTGGCTTCTACCGGGATGTGTGATCCTTTGGAACTCTCTCTTCCTCCCTCGGAGCTTCCATAGCTTATCTCAAGGTGGAAATAAAACCTCCTGCTGGGCCTGCCTCACAGAGAAATAATGGGTATGAGAGTGTCCCCCACAAACTGTCAGGGTTAGATTGGCCTCGTTTTTTCTTTTTCCATGTCTGTGAGGCTGGCATGAGCTCTGAGGGAGTCGGGAGCTTCCACCAGGGAAGACCCATGTGCCCATCAGATCAGGTGGCACATGTGGCCACAGAGGCCACTCCAGACCCGATTTCCTGGGACAGCCCTTCCAGGCAGTGTGTCCCCAGTTCCTTAAAGGGGGATGTCATTTAAGCAGGAAAGGCTGTAACTAAAAGTAAAGAAATGGTAAATACGGACAGAGTTACTACCAATTTTCTGGAATTGGAGAGCTGGGTACCCTCTTGAAACAGAAAACGAAGTAGAATATCACTTTATCTGGTATCATAGAGGAACTGAAATGACTCCAGCTAACAGGGCCCACCCCTTCTAACTTTTTTAGATGGTGATACCAGGTAAAGTGATATTCTACTGGATACAATTAAGCTTTAGGTTGCCACTAAATAATTGCGTCTCATTTCCTCTTCGGGGGTCTTGAACTGCTTGAAAGCCATATCCCAGAAAGTAGAAAACCACCTTCGTTACCAGTAACACCAAATTAGAGAACTCAGCCTGACCCGTGGCCACACCAATTCCCTCTTTTGCACCCCTTGAATTGCACTGACCAGTGTAGACTTGTAGGCCTCTCTCTCTCGGACTTCCTGCAAGGATGAGCCAGTCATGTGCATGTTTGCATTCTGTTTCCTGCTGTCAGTGAACAATTCTACTGAACGAACTATGGCCTTTCCTTGGTGTCTCTGGATCATCATTGTGGATAAAATGAATGTGCCCTGGACACAGGCGCTTTCAGGGGATGTTAAGAGTAAGCAAGGTCATTGGTCCCTATCCCAAAGGGCCCAGGCTGCCCTTCTCTCTTCCCTCCTGCGTCCACTCCTGGCAATTTCTGCCCCTGAGCACCATTCTGCTGATTGAAACAAAAGGAGGGCTGAAGGTTGTCCAGGAAACAAATAACCAAACCAACTCAATCATGCCTGAGTCATTGAGCCTGGTCTAAACTGTAACCCACGTCAAAACAAAACAACAGAAACCCCACCCCAGGCAATGAGACTGCTCGAGTCCTCCCTGGGAGCACATGTGTCCTGTACCTTCTCTTGTTTAATCTTCTCAGAAACCCAGAACAGTAGGTATTATTATTACTGTTTTACAGATGTCAAAATTGAGGCTCAAAAGCGAAGTTAGATAGGCCTGCTGGAGGGACTCACTATGCCAGTGGAACGTTGAGATTTGAACCCCAATCTTTGACTCCAGAAGCAGTGCTCTTGGTGTTTCCATGAGGAAAATATTTGTCATCTAATCCATTTGTTTCTCTCCAGTGAGATATTCCTGATGAGTAAAAACTTGTCCAGATAGGGCCGGGCGCAGTGGCTTATGCCTGTAATCCCAGCACTTTGGGAGGCCCAGGCGGGTGGATCATGAGGTCAGGAGATCGAGACCATCCTGGCTAACATGGTGAAACCCCATCTCTACTAAAAAATACAAAAAAAAAAATAAAACAGCCGGGCGTGGTGGCAGGCGCCTGTAGTCCCAGCTACTTGGGAGGCTGAGGCAGGAGAATGGCGTGAACCCAGGAGGCAGAGCTTGCAGTGAGCCGAGATTGTGCCACTGCACTCCAGCCTGGGCGACAGAGCGAAACTCCATCTCAAAAACAAACAAACAAACAACAAAAACGAAACAAAACAAAACAAAAAACTTGTCCAGATAACTGGAGCTTTTAAGCCTAGAACCTTTTTTTTTTTTTTTTTTTTTTTTAGTGTAAAGTACATCCGCTTCTTTTTCACACTTCCAAGTTCATGGCTAAACACTAGAGCGTTGAAGTTTGCTAGGAGCTGACAGCCAGATTCATGGGACGTGCCTGTACTACGGCATAGACTTTCTCTCCTTGGCCCTTCAAAAACCAGTGATAAAAGCTGGAAGGATCCTGCAAGGAGGAAGTAGCTTCATGCTGAACAGATCTGCAATGGGAGGACAAGAGGCACCGCAGAGTATCAGAGGAAGCCTCGTCCTTTGGCAGCAGAGGGTTGGGGGCTTAGCCCTTCATCACCAATCATGCAACCTTGGGAAGTTCATTCCCTGCATGTTAATTTCCTCCTTTCAAACAGAGAAGACAGTTCTGACCTCATAGGTTTGTTGTGACCTCACAGAACAAAATAGTATATGTCCATTCTTTTTGCAATATTTTCAAGAATGTTATTATGAAATATTTTCTAGAATGTTATTATTGGCCACGAGGACATGCACACCCTTTCACGAATTCTTTGGTGTCCTTCTCAGCGACTTTACACCGGGCCAGAGGGTTCGTGACTGTGGCCCAGGGAGACTGGTCTCCAAGCCGGGAGCTCCACTGATGTCAAGCAAACACACCATGTGGTCACTGGAGCAAGCCACCCCACATCCCAGCACTGACTTCTCCATCCCAGGGCTGTTAAAGAGATGCAATTATGAGCTTTTTACTCTTCTGTTCAAAAAAAAAAAAAAAAAAGGAAAGAAATGGAAAAAAGGATAAATTAATTTTCTCTAACCTGTGGCTTTTTTTTTCCTTCTTCTCTCCTTGCTGTGAGATTGCCACTTAACTTTTTTTTAATTAAAAAAAATGATGTTCTGGGTGATGGGACATAATATTTAGACATGTTGAGCTGACAGTTGATGAGTGTGTTGTCAATACACCATCACCACAAATCATGTTCCCAGGGTTGATCAGAAGGAGATTTGTGTGCAAATGCGTGTGTGTGCTCACACACTTGGATGATTTAGAGTGATTTAGAGCAACTTCTCAAAAGCAGTTGCTGGGGAGGGCTGGCCACAGGCGAGGGGCAGCTGACCAGGGCAAGAGGAGGAAATCGGCTTCTGTTGTGAATTGAGGTGATTGGCTCTGAGTTTACTGTGGAAGCAAAAGTCGCGACGTCCTCCCTCCCTCCCTGCCTTCCTCTGTCATGTTCTTAGCACCCAGTGGGTGCCAGGTATTCTGCTGACCATGAGGCACTCCTTAGAAGCAGTCCTAGTTTGATGGAGGAGACAAAAGAAACAGTTTGAAGCGGTGTGCTGACTGGTGTGAGGAAGACATGACCCCTGAGTGCTGGGCCCGTGTTCACCGGCGTGCTGGCCGCCCTTCCTCATGTTCTTGCTTTCAGTGACTGCCTGTTCTCAGGGGCCTCACAAACCTCTCTGGGCCTTGGAACCTCGGTCCAGCTGCCATGGTGACAGCTCCTGTTGAGGTCTCCATGTGAAACAGCTCTCCCAGTGCTCCATGCTTCATAGATGTGAACCTGACATCTAGGTCACATCTGACTCCTCCTCCTGTACCCCCATAAGTCCCTTCTATCATTAATCCTGTCAGGTTCACCCCAAAACACCCCTCCGTCACCCTCATCCAAGCTATCTGGCCTGGACCATGGCAAACCTAAGTTGCCCCACGTCCTCATTCACCTTCCTCCAGTCCATTGTCTGCACTGGGGGTCAGCAAACTACAGTCCAGGGGCCAAATCTAGCCACTGCCTGTCGATTTCACACAGTCCTTGAGCTGCTTTTACAGATGAGCATTTGATGATATGGGAACACTGACTTTCCTTCTCTTTGAAGGGGAAGTGTTCTCTCTCCAAAAAACAATCCTATTCTTCTCATTAGAGGATCAGTATTACAAAAATTTACACTCACTCAATTATCATTATATCTTCATTGTTCTCAAAAATGTGTAGAATTTTCTTTCTTATTATGTAAGTCCTACATAATAGCCTGTATTTGCCTCTTGGCGGCAAAGCCCGGAATATGTATCATCTGGCCTTGAACAGAAAAACTTAGCTGACCCTTGGTCTACACTGTGGCCAGAGCAAGGTTTTTTTGTTGTTGCTGGGTTGTGGTTTTTTTTTTTTTTTTTTTTTTTGCGAGACAGGGTCTCACTCTGTCACCCAGGCTGGGCTGGAGTGCAGTGGCATGATAACGGCTCACTGCAATCTCCACCTCCTGGGTTCAAGCAATTCTTGTGCCTCAGCCTCCCGAGTAGCTGGAATTACAGGTATGTGCCACCACACCCAGCTCATTTTTTTGTATTTTTAGTAGAGATGGGGTTTCACCATGTTGGCCAGGTTGATCTTGAACTCTCGACCTCAAATGATCCACCTGCCTTGGCCTCCCAAAGTGCTGGGATTACAGGCATGAGCCACCACACCCGGCCCAGAGCAAACTTTTCAAAATAGAAATATGATCAGTTACATGTGCTTTGTCACACACACACACACACACACACACACACACAGAGTTCAAGATACTTTAATGGTTTCCCCTGCTCTTCAGGGGAGCCATTAAGATGAGGATCCTTAGCCTCAAGAGGCTTGGATGGTCTTGCCCTTGCCCCCTGTCCAGTTTCATCACTGTGTTCCTTTTTCCTCCATTTCAGCCACACTGGCCTTCTTTTAGTTCTTTACATCCACCTTGTTCCCACCTGCCACAGGGCCTTTGCCCATACTGTCCTTGACGCTATCTGGAATACAGCTTTCTGCACCCTATTTCCCCTCCCTATGTCCTTCTCATCTTTAGATCACAGCATCACTGTGACTTTCTCAGAGGATCCTTCCCTGACTTTTCTGCCAAGGTCACAACCCCGTCTCTCTCTCTCTCTTTTTTTTTTTTTTTTGGTTTTGAGATGGAGTTTCGCTCTTGTTGCCCAGGCTGGAGTGCAATGGAGCCATCTTGGCTCATGGCAACCTCCACCTCCTGGATTCAAGCGATTCTCCTGCCTCAGCCTCCCGAGTAGCTGAGATTGCAGGCAAGTGCCAGCACGCCCGGCTAATGATGTATTTTTAGTAGAGATGGGGTTTCACCATGTTGGCCAGGCTGGTCTCAAACTCCTGACCTCAGGTGACCTGCCCACCTCGGCCTCCCAAAGTGCTGGGATTACAGGAGTAAGCCACGGTGCCCGGCCCTCGGCCCTATCTTATAGCTCCTCATGACAGGTGTAAAATTGTACTTGTCTCTGGCTGACATGCACACCCCCACACTGCAAGCCCTATAAAACTGACACTGTCTCTGTTCCCACCTCCATTACATCTACTGTACCTGGTATAGAGTGAGCATGCAATAAATGTTTCGTTATGATGAGTGGCTGAGGATCAGGGAAGGGAAGACTTCGTGAAAGACATTAGGTTTGAACAGGAACTTGTAGGCTGAGAAGGTGGAGAATGGGAAAAAGAGCTGTCAAGCAGAAGGACCAGCATTATGGAAACTTTGTGTGGCTTCATAGGACAGGTGCTCAGGGTGTATCTGAGTGGGTGGGGAAATCACTGGAAAGGTGAATGAGACCAGATCATGAGGGCTTTCTGTGCCCAGCTGAGCTGTTTGGACACTTACCTGTTGGCAGAGGGAGCATTGGAGGTTTTAAGGAGAGGGTGGTGTGGCAGGGCTGGAGGGGGTGAGACCCGAACAGAGGAGCATGGATTAGGCAATGAGAGAAGATGGCCAGGGAAAGGCTGTGCAGGAGAAGTGGGCAGGAATTGATCATCTGTTGGAAGTGAGTGGGAATGGGGAGGTGGTGGGCCCCTGGGGTCCCAGTTTCTGATTGAGGATCCTGGGTAAAGGGTCTCCAGTTGTTTCAGTTAAGTGAAGAGAAAGGAGTTAGGGCAGGGGGGACGTGTGAAAGTTTATTTGGCGGGAGGAGGTGGAGAGAGCAAAGGCCGGCAGCCCCCATTCTCTGTGAAGCAGGGGTCAGGGTCGTCTGCTGAGACAGAGGCCTTTCGGCTTCAGATCATGGACTTGGGCCTCTTCCTCCTTTAGGAGCAGAGGGTTTCCACATCGTCTCTAAACAGTCGAGGGATTCGCCTCAGCCTGGGGCACTGGGAGCCAACTGAGGATTTAATCCCAGACACTTTAGGAGATCTTACAGACCTGCCCTTCCCCATCCCTTTCTTTTTTTTTTTTTTTTTTTATTATACTTTAAGTTTTAGGGTACATGTGCACATTGTGCAGGTTAGTTACATGTGTGTACATGTGCCATGCTGGTGCGCTGCACCCACTAACTCGTCATCTAGCATTAGGTATATCTCCCGATGCTATCCCTCCCCCTCCCCCCACCCCACAACAGTCCCCAGAGTGTGATATTCCCCTTCCTGTGTCCATGTGATCTCATTGTTCAATTCCCACCTATGAGTGAGAATATGCGGTGTTTGGTTTTTTGTTCTTGCGATAGTTTACTGAGAATGATGATTTCCAATTTCATGCATGTCCCTACAAAGGACATGAACTCATCATTTTTATGGCTGCATAGTATTCCATGGTGTATATGTGCCACATTTTCTTAATCCAGTCTATCATTGTTGGACATTTGGGTTGGTTCCAAGTCTTTGCTATTGTGAATAATGCCGCAATAAACATACGCGTGCATGTGTCTTTATAGCAGCATGATTTATAGTCCTTTGGGTATATACCCAGTAATGGGATGGCTGGGTCAAATGGTATTTCCAGTTCTAGATCCCTGAGGAATCGCCACACTGACTTCCACAATGGTTGAACTAGTTTACAGTCCCACCAACAGTGTAAAAGTGTTCCTATTTCTCCACATCCTCTCCAGCACCTGTTGTTTCCTGACTTTTTAATGATTGCCATTCTAACTGGTGTGAGATGGTATCTCATTGTGGTTTTGATTTGCATTTGTCTGATGGCCAGTGATGATGAGCATTTTTTCATGTGTTTTTTGGCTGCATAAATGTCTTCTTTTGAGAAGTGTCTGTTCATGTCCTTCGCCCACTTTTTGATGGGGTTGTTTGTTTTTTTCTTGTAAATTTGTTTGAGTTCATTGTAGATTCTGGATATTAGCCCTTTGTCAGATGAGTAGGTTGCAAAAATTTTCTCCCATTTTGTAGGTTGCCTGTTCACTCTGATGGTAGTTTCTTTTGCTGTGCAGAAGCTCTTTAGTTTAATTAGATCCCATTTGTCAATTTTGTCTTTTGTTGCCATTGCTTTTGGTGTTTTAGACATGAAGTCCTTGCCCATGCCTATGTCCTCAATGGTAATGCCTAGGTTTTCTTCTAGGGTTTTTATGGTTTTAGGTCTAACGTTTAAGTCTTTAATCCATCTTCAATTGATTTTTGTATAAGGTGTAAGGAAGGGATCAAGTTTCAGCTTTCTACATATGGCTAGCCAGTTTTCCCAGCACCATTTATTAAATAGGGAATCCTTTCCCCATTGCTTGTTTTTCTCAGGTTTGTCAAAGATCAGATAGTTGTAGATATGCGGCGTTATTTCTGAGGGCTCTGTTCTGTTCCATTGATCTATATCTCTGTTTTGGTACCAGTACCATGCTGTTTTGGTTACTGTAGCCTTGTAGTATAGTTTGAAGTCAGGTAGTGTGATGCCTCCAGCTTTGTTCTTTTGGCTTAGGATTGACTTGGCGATGCGGGCTCTTTTTTGGTTCCATATGAACTTTAAAGTAGTTTTTTCCAATTCTGTGAAGAAAGTCATTGGTAGCTTGATGGGGATGATTTATCTCAATAGATGCAGAAAAAGCCTTTGACAAAATTCAACAACCCTTCATGCTAAAAACTCTCAATAAATTAGGTATTGATGGGACGTATTTCAAAATAATAAGAGCTATCTATGACAAACCCACAGCCAATATCATACTGAATGGGCAAAAACTGGAAGCATTCCCTTTGAAAACTGGCACAAGACAGGGATGCCCTCTCTCACCACTCCTATTCAACATAGTGTTGGAAGTTCTGGCCCGGGCAATTAGGCAGGAGAAGGAAATAAAGGGTATTCAATTAGGAAAAGAGGAAGTCAAATTGTCCCTGTTTGCAGACGACATGATTGTATATCTAGAAAACCCCATTGTCTCAGCCCAAAAACTCCTTAAGCTGATAAGCAACTTCAGCAAAGTCTCAGGATACAAAATCAATGTACAAAAATCACAAGCATTCTTATACACCAACAACAGACAAACAGCCAAATCATGAGTGAACTCCCATTCAGAATTGCTTCAAAGAGAATAAAATACCTAGGAATCCAACTTACAAGGGATGTGAAGGACCTCTTCAAGGAGAACTACAAACCACTGCTCAAGGAAATAAAAGAGGATACAAACAAATGGAAGAACATTTCATGCTCATGGTTAGGAAGAACTCAATATCGTGAAAATGGCCATACTGCTCAAGGTAATTTACAGATTCAACCCCATCCCTTTCTTAAACCGTGAAGTCTAAATGTCAGCTTTGTCAGAAATCTTACCTTGAAGACCTTTGAAAAAAAAAAAGGTCTGCTTACTTCAGAAAATGTTTTCAGAGTGCCTGCCCCATGACAGCTTGGCTCTGAGCACCACAGGGACCCCAGCGCTCTGCCTGAGGAGCATGTGCCTGACCTGTACACACTTACCTGACATTTGAATGCATGAAACAACGTCAGACGGCATAGTTCAGAGACATCTAGCATGCTCCTCATGTTAAAGTTAGCAAGTCACACTCACACGCAGGTGGAACTGTCTTTAACCAGCCTCTACATAACTGAGTGGCAGCTGGCCTTCTCCACAACTTGCCCTAAACAGAGCACCCACTCCCACAAATGTAGTCACGGGCTGTGTTGGTCCTCAAACCTGCTTATGCCAGTTGTCCTTGTTATTGTAATTATGTAAATTAGTTAAATGTGATCTAAGCCAATGAACTATGAATGCAAAAAAGAAAGAGAAGTGCTATTTCAGTGAAAAGTAAGAGTCACCTTGTTCTACCTCAGCTGAGAATGTGTGACAGGCGACACATTTTTCACTGTTGAATGCTTTGGGAAGAAGTGATAAAAGCAAGCCACCAAAAGAGAATTGCTGCCAAATTAGGTGTGAGCAAGACAACTATTAAAGACTGGCACTGTGGTGCCGTGGCTCACGCCTGTGATCCCAACACTTTGGGAGGCCAAGGCATGAGGATTGCTTGAGGCCAGGAGTTCAAGACCAGCCTGGGAAACAGCGACACCCTGTCTCTACAAAAAAAAAAAAAAATTAAAAATTATAAAGATTGGCACTAGAGGGAGAGGAAAATAAAAGCGTGTCAGAGGATGCTGCACTACAATTCCTTTACCAGGATTCTCTACTTCTGGCTCCTTTTTAAAGAAACCAAACTGAAAAAGTATAGATTATGCATCATCAGTGGTTTATGCACAAAAGATAAATACAGAGCTCTATTCCACAGATCTATGAGCAAAGAAAAGTTCTGGACCCTGCCTCAAAAGACCAGTAAGATATTTGTGTTTTAAGTTAAAATAAATTCATAAGGCATTAATGTACTGCAATTAAATGCACATAAAGGTTTTTTTTGGCCAGGGTGCAGTGGCTCACACCTGTAATCCCAGCACTTTGGGAGGTCGAGGGGGCAGATTGCCTGAGGTTGGGAGTTCGAGACCAGCCTGACCAACATGGAGAAACCCCATCTCTACTAAAAATACAAAATTAGCCAGGCATGGTGGCGCATGCCTGTAATCCCAGCTACTCGGGAGGCTGAGGCAGGAGACTCACTTGAACCCGGGAGGAGGAGGTTGTGGTGAGCCGAGATCGTGCCATGGCACTCCAGCCTAGGCAACAAGAGCAAAACTCCATCTCAAAAAAAAAAAAAAAAAAAAAAAAGTTTTTTTCATATGTTATTCTATCTGGGTTTTTTTGTAAGTAATATATTCACATGGTTCAAAAACACAGAAAAATATAAAAAGTTATAAAATGAAAAATCTCCCTCCTGCTCTTTTCCCCAATTAGCCCAGTTTCTACCACCTCCCTGCAGACAACTATTATTAGTTTCTTGGATCCTTCCAGATTTTCTTTATGAATATATATCAATTATAAATACATAGTTGACCCTTATTATTCACAGATTCCATATTTGCAAATTCCCTACTCTCTAAACTTATTTGTAACCACGAAACTGATGCTTGGTGCTTTCTTGGTCATTTGAGGACATGCACAGAGCAGTGAACATTTTGAGTCGCCCAATGCATGTTCCCAAGCTGAGGTTAAACAAGGCAACTCCACCTTCTTATTTCAGCTCTCCTGCTGGACACAAGTGTGCTTTTTTGGTATATTTAGTGTGGCATTTTTCATATTTTTGTTGTTTTTGTTGTTGATTTCACTGTTTAAAATGGCCTCCAAGTGTAATGCTAAAGTGTTGCCTACTGTTCTCAGCACGAGAAGGCTGTGATGTATGTGCCTTACAGAGAAAATGGGTGAATTAGATAAGCTCCTTTCAGGCATTAGTTGTAGTACTGTTGGCTGTGAGGTCAATGTTAATGAATGAAAAAAATAGATGTTAAATAAGATATCCTTTAAGCAGACACATATAAAACAAGGTTATATACTGATCAGTTGACAAAAATGTTGCAACCAGGGGCTTGCAGGAACCTAACCCTATATTTCTCTTAGGAGCAGTGGCTCAGTATTCACTAATTCAGTGATCATAGAGACTTTATAGGATGTAACTACCACAACTAACAAAAATCAACTATCTATATACCTACATATGTATATATTCTATTTTAACCATTTTTTACACAAAAGAGAGCATACTGAACATACTGTTCTGCATCTTTCTTTTTCACTTAACCTTGGACGTCTTTCCATTTCATTTCATAGAGAGTTTCATTGTTGTTCTTTTGGATTTTTTGTTTTGTTTTGGTTCGGTTTGTTTGTTTGTTTGTTTGGGACAGGGTCTCACTCTGTCACCCAGGCTGGAATGCAATGGCGCCATCATGGCTCACTGCAGCCTCAACCTTCTGGGCTCAATTGATGCTCCCACCTCAGCTTCCCAAGTAGCTGGGACTACAAGTGTGCACCACCACACCTGGCTGATTTTTGTATTTTTTGTAGAGACAGGGTTTCCCCATGTTGCCCAGACTGGTCTCTAACTCCTTGGCTGAAACAATCCTCCTGCCTCATCCTCCCAAAGTGCTGGGATTACAGGCATGAGCCACTGTGCCCAGTCTCCTTGTTAGTTTTAACAACTGCATAGTATCCCATCCTGCGGTTATTCCATGATTTCCTTCAATCAATCCCTTATGGTTAGGCATTTGGGTTGTTTTCAGTCTTTGGCTTTTCTAGCAATACTGCAGCATACACACTTGTCTACATGTCATTTTCTATGAGTCTCTGCTTTAACCAACTCCCTAGAAAGGGAATTCTGAGGGCAGTAGTTCAGCCTGGCCAAACTGACACATAAAAAGCATCACACCTTCCTCTACTCCTGGGTATGTATCCTAAAGAAATTCTCACAGATGTTCCTAAGGGGATGCATCTGAGAATGTTCATTGCAAGGTGTCATTGGGAGGTTGGTAAGGTAGTTAAAGGTGATGGATGCACTTACCACCTTGTGGGGTTATTGGGAGGGGCTTCTGAGGGACTTGGCACTGTGCCTAGCCCGGGGTTAGCGCCCAGTGCACGTTAGCCATCGTTGCTGTTCTTCCTTCCTGTTTGCGTAGCAGCATCTTAATCCAGCTCATCGATGCCACGCTGGGTGTCCCTCCTACAGCCACCCCTCTGTGACCCGCCTCCACACAGGGCTGGAGGATCCTGGCAGAGTCTGGGCACTCTTAAGCAGGCATCCTGGATGTAATTCTGGACCACCTCAGCTGGTCCGGAGAAAGGGATTGGCTCCTTCACTTTCTAATAGTTTACCATGCACACAGGGTTGATGTTTGACAAACTTGTTTGCTGTGTTCCATAAACATTGAGTGAATCTGCTTTGGCCAAACACTGCTCGTGGCACAGTGGAGAGAGAGGGAGAGATTTTAAAATACAGAGCTATTAAACACAATTCTGTTTCTATGGAACTGGATATCTAGTATTGTTTGAAAAATGAAGTACCTGAGGTGACTGAGCTTGGTGGGGTAATGTTTCCAACAAACAGAAGTATGCGTGTCTGGGCCTGTAAAACCTTTAGCTAGGATTTGGTCCTCACACTCTCCCTGCAGCCCAGGCTCCGGGGCCGCATTTCTGTCTTCTTGGTTCAGCTGCAGGGGTCCCCTAGCAGCAAAGGGAAGTTGTTTTGGCAAGAAATTGGGACTGTGAGATAATGGGGGCCAATGACCAACAGGATATCTGCCTTGAGCAAGTCCAGACAGGTTTGGGGGCTTCCCAGGGGAGCATGAAGATTGCCAGAGGAGGAGCAAACCCAGAAAGGGCAGGACCCCTCTTTATCCCCTGAGGCCTCTCAGTAACCAGAAGCTAACCTTCATCATCCCTCCCACCGTCCACATACAAAGCACCAGACAGTGGGAATCTCAGGTGAGGGGGAATTTCACTTCCAACTTTATTCCATAACACTGAATTCTTAGAAGCATTTATGAATTAAAACATACTGTTTTTCTTCATCGTGGCATGCTGTGATTTGGATCAAGTTTGGAACCAGGTCCTCCTGACAGACTTTCTCTGCAGCTCCCATGGACTTGCCTCTCAAGGACATCTTCCTAATTGGCTTCCAGGCCTCCTCCCTCACTCCTTCCTTTCCCCGCCCTCAGCAGCCTCCTAAGGGCCCCGAGAGCCTACATAGGGTGCCATGAGGGTGAGGCTCCCCCTGGACCCTTGAATGAAGAGCCTCACTCATCTGCCTGGGAAGGCTGGCCTCCCATAGCACCATGAAGAACAGGGGAGATGTCGTCAGGCACGGCCAAGTGGCTGGGCTGAACCCCGAGGGCTGCAGGGCATAGAGGCTTCTTCCTGGCTGCCCTGGGTCGGTGCCTCCTGAGCACTCACTCACACTGTCAGGGGAGGCATGAGCTGAGTCCCGGAGACGAGCGAGCGAGCAAGCGAGCCAGGGCTCCCCCTGCCCTCCCTCAGAGCACGAACCTGCTGGGAGATGGGTACCTGAGTGAGGCTCACCATCCCCCAGGGCTTCTAGAAGGAGGCCAGAACCGGATCCTCGGAGGCCTGGAGGAGGGAGCGACTCAGGAAGTCCTGCTGGAAGGCCTCCAGCCCTAGTTGCCAGAGGTCCCCTCGGGTTTGTTTGTTGACTCCCAGAATTCCCCAAAAGACCTTAGAAGTCTGAGCCAAAGGGACTGTGGCTTGTCCGAGCCCCCTTATCTTAAAAGCGAAAAGCTTGGGACCGTGGCATTGCCCAGTATGTAGCTCGGTGTCGCCGCCGGTATTTACAGAATGCTCCCCGTGGCACCGACGTCATAACCTGGGATACCCTGGGCTTCTGCACAGGCTTTTTGTCTGAAACGCAGGCAGGAGACCCAGAGGGGACCCACGACAACGCAAACACAAGAACACTATTGCACGGTTATTTTACATACTGACTTTGTACATCACTGACTTTGTTACTGTGTGAGCTGTTTTCCAGAAAAAAAGGGGAGTGGTTGTCCCTTAAGATGATCGCTTCTTCTCTGGGGCCCTGGGTGACCCTTTGGTTTTTTATACAGCCTGATGTCTTGGAAGGCCGCACACCAAAGTCACACAGCTGATCTGCTTGGGAGTATAGCTCACACACACACAGGCCTGGAGAGTCTGTGGGTCTGGTGCCATCTCAATGTGCATGGCCAGGATGTGGTGACAGCGCCAGCCACCACCCTCCCTGTCGTCCCTTGCAGAGGAAGTTGGTCTGTGCTGCCCACCTGCCGGAGGCTGTTCTGGCCGCTTGGCCCCATGACGCTAGGTGTGGAGCTTGAGTGATAGCAACAGAGCCTGCAGGTGCTTGACTTGTGCTTTCTTCTATTAATAATTCACTCTGAGGCTGTAGGTGGGGCCAAGGGGGTCAGATCTCCCTGCCAGCCCACTTCCCCTCTATCTTTATTCCCACTTTTGCTGGGGCCTCATCAGAGCAGCCGGAGGGAAATCTCCTCCCATTCTCCCAGCCCTGCCCTGCCCTGCCCAGGACAGCTGCAGGGCCAGGGATCCTTTGTTTGGCTGAAGTCCCAGGTGCTGATTCAGAAGGCCCCACGCCCCAAGTTCTTGGGGGCAGGAGTGGAGGATCCTTCCTGTGGGCCCTGGGCCCAGACCCCTCCAGCCAGGTGCCCTGCAGAGACCTTCCCGGAGTCCCCCACAGCAAGGGTCTGCCTACTGCGCCTCCTGGGCCCTGGCTGGAGTGACCTCATCCTTCTGTGAGGCCCAAGCCCTATATTGTGGCTCCCACCCTGCGAGGCCTGGAGTCACCAGTTGTTCTTCTCTGCCTTCCCCTTGTGACATTCCTTGGGGTCCTTTGGAAGCCTCCTCCTCCCCAGATTGCAATCTTAAAGACACAGTTTTGTCCCCTAGCAGCCCTGGCATAGAAGGTCCTCAGTACGAGTTGGTATAAAAGACTGTAAAGGATGACAGGACACAGATGCTGGTCTGAGCTATGAGGCCTCAGTTAATGTGACTGTAAACCTCATGAGGCCAGGGGCCCTCATGACCTCTCATCTCTCCTGGCACAAAGCAGGTCTTCAATCTGATTGATGATTGATTCTGAAATTCTCTTAGCAGCTCCTCCTTAGGGGACACATGTGATCATGAAAGCATTTGGGTCACTCAGGGAATCACGTGTGGATTGTTTTGATGCTCCTGTGTCCCATCTTCTTTCTGCAGACCTTTCAGCTGGATCATCTGTCAACCTCACCGCCACCAGGTGATGGGGGATGGTATCAACTGTGGGTTGGGAGGAAGCTTCCTGGGGAGCCAGGCAAGTTGGAGTGGTCCTCATCCCTGGCATGCCCCACTCAGAGCCTGTTGCACCTTTCCCTTTAGGCTGAAAGGTGCGGTAAGTGTGGTTGTAAGTTTCCCACAGGATCTCTGTATTTGCATCTGCTACTTTCTCCTTGGAACCATAGGCTGTAGCTGACTTTATCAGTACTGATGTGAAGTTTGTTAATCCCAGGTAACTATGTTGGAGTTTGTTCCATTCTAGTCTCCCAGAGCAGTTTGTCATACAGGAAGTGCTCAGCCACATCAGTTACATCAATTTAACATCGCCTCCCCTCCCTAGCTTCTGTGTGTCATAAAAGGAGAGGTGGAGACCACATTGGTCTCTACACTGCGTGCATTTGCCCCCTAAACAGTTGTCAGATCTATGCAGTCAATACCAACTGGATCCAGAACCCTGAATTTTGTCTCTACAAGTCAGGTTAAGATGAGGCAGAGATTGTATGGATTTTATTCAGCCTCTCTCTCTAGAAAAACTTTGCTTCAATTATCTGGATGTAGAGAAAGCCATGACTGAAGTCCAGAGAGGGCAAATGACTTGCCCAGGGTCACATGGAGTCAGTAGAACCAAAGCCCAGGGCTCCTGTCTTCTATTGCAGTCTTCTTCTTCTTCTTCTTCTTCTTCTTCTTCTTCTTCTTCTTCTTCTTCTTCTTCTTCTTCTTCTTCTTCTTCTTCTTCTTCTTCTTCTTCTTTCTTCTTCTTCTTCTCCTCCTCCTCCTTCTCCTTCTCCTTCTCCTTCTTCTTCTTTCTTCTTTCTTCTTCTTCCTTCTTTCTTCTTTCTTCTTCTTATTTATTTATTTATTTATTTTGAGATAGGGCTAGCATGCAGTGGTATAATCACCACTCACTGCAGCCTCAACTTCCCAGGCTCAGGTGATTCTCCCATCTCAGCCTCCCAAGTAGCTGGGACTACAGGCGCACGCCACTACACCCAGCTAATTGTTTGTAGAAATGGGGTCTCACTATGTTGCCTAGAGTTATCTTAAATTCTTGGGTTCAAGTGATCTGTGGGCCTTGGCCTCTCAAAGTGCTGGGATTAGAGGCATGAGCCACCACTCCCAGCTTTTTCCAATGCTCTTCTAACTACCCCATATTCACAGAGCCAAAGCCCATGTTCCTAATCTCCCTACAATCCTAGCCTTGTCAGGACTGCTGCGGGACAAACCTGTATCTTTAAGCTCACAATCTGAGGGAGGATGAGGCTTCAAAAAGACCCCAAAGAATGTCACAAGGAGAAGGCAGAAAAGGGCAACTGGCAACCCCAGGCCTCACAGGGTGGGAGCCACAATATGAGACTCAAGCCACACAGGAAGGAGAGGTCATCCCAGCCAGGGCCCTGGAGGTGGAGCAGGCAGAACCCTGCTGTTGGATACTTAGGGAAGGTAGTATGAAACAAATGTGTCCAGGAATATATCAGCAAGGCCCACTCAGACCATGGCTGCCTCCTCCAGGAATTTACCCTAGACTCCTGCAGCTCCCACTTCTCTCCCCATGTCCTTAGTTTCCATACTGCTCCATGACAGGAAGAGAGAGAAGTGGCATATGGTAGTCACAGGGGGGAGACGATGTTAAAGTCCGTGGTAAAGAACTACAGCCAACCCAGAGGAAAGATGGCAGTGACAGTGACAACCAAAAAGTGAAATCGGTCCAATCTCTATTTCCTAATGAGGAGCCACCTGCAGGAAGCAAAATCCAAACCCTCCATTCTGCAGGTTCCTGAGCTATGCGTCGGGCTTCTTACCGATCCCCAGGGCTTGGAGGGAGCAATTGATGCTACAGGGTGAGACCTGAGGGTAGAGAAATGAATGTTTCTTGCTGCCCAAAGGGAGCCTTGAAAATCCTCCCACAGCCCAGAGTCAGCAGGAAAGCCAGGGCTGTGAAGGAGTAAGAGCAAACCACTCACTGCACGGAGGAAGATTTAGATGCTAACCGCTGTCATTGGCAGCACATGTCCACGATAATCGGGTTACTGGATTATAAAATACCCACTGGAATTATTTAGAAGACTAATCAGAAAGCATTTAGAACAACAACGGTGCTAAAAAGAAGACCGCGAACTGCGGCCCACATCCTGGAGAGCCGCCCTTGGCTCCTGCCTGCTTAGGGGAGCTGGGAGTGAGCTGGACTAAGAGGAGCCCCAGGGGAGTCGAGTGAAGCTTCCTTGACAGAGCCGAGAGGAAGGCTGGACTAAAACACAAGCCAAGGCATTTGGAGAATTGTGTATACAGTCTCTAACTGACGGCCCGGGGTCAGAAAAAGGAAAATCTTTTTGGTTTTTCTTCCTCAAACAAGCAATGGTGGTCTGGCCGGAGCAGGGTGTTACCCCTTCTGAATTGTAAGCAAACAAGTCCTGCGGAGACCTCCGCCAAAGTCAACTTCCTCTCCTGGTGTATCTCTCTGTCTGTGTCTCTGGTTCAAAGGGTGGCCCTTAGGACAGATATCCTTCTTGCAGACTGCGGCCTTGTCTCCTGGTGCCCCAGGCCAGGGGGTGGGGTGTGGAGAGACTTTGATGCTCTAGAACAGGGGTCAAGCAAACCATGGGTCAGGCCAGATCCAGCCCACACCTATTCTTGTACTGCCTGTGAGTGAAGAAGGATTTTTACATTTTTAATTGGTTGAAGAAAAATCAAAAGAAGAACAGCATTTGGCATGTGAAAATTATGTAAAATTCAAGTTTCAGTGTCCATAAATAAAGTTGTATTGGAACACAGCCACGCCCATTCATTTATATATGGTCTGTGGCCGCTTTCACGCTACCGTGGCAGCGTTGTGACAGAAACCATATGTATGGGCCCCAAAGCTGAAAATATTTACTAGCTGTCCCTGTATAGAAAAAGTGTGCTGGGAGGTCTCCGTAGAGCCTTGTTATTATCTACAGCACTCCATAAATTTGGTGCTTTAGGGCACTATGACCTCAACAGAAACTAGTAAATTCTGTCCCTTAGTCCATGTCAGAGGCATGGGACCTGCAGAGGGGAACAAGCCACTCTAGGTCTCCTTTGCCTAGCACAGTGTTGCAGTTCAGTGAGCGTTTGTTGAGCATCTGCTGTGTCCCAGTCCCTGAGGACACCACATGGGCAGGCTGCTGTCCCTACATCACAGTGACTGGGCAGCCAGTGTGGAGACAGGCACGAAGTGGGTCGCCTGGCTGTGACATGGTCAGTGCAGAGGAAAAGCGGTCACAGGCTCTGTGGGAGCGTGGAGTGGCACCTTAGGTTCTGAGTGGGCATTTATTTGTTGAGCCCACCCTGGAATCCTGGAGTCCTGCTCTAAGGAAGAAATTGACCGAAGAAATGGGAAAGTAGCAGTTCTGTTAATTAGTTCATGAATGAAAAAGCTCCTGGTACAAATTACCCAGTAGAAACTGTTACACATAATGAGCAAAACAGTTACCTTGTTAGAAAAATAATAAAGACTTGAATCCTGAGTTGGTATTATAAGAATTCTGTGAGATTGACTAATCCACTAAGAAGAACAGTTTTCAGGTTTTAAATGATATGTTTAAAATAGCCTTTTGGCAAGATGCTAAACCACGGCCTAGCACGCTACCATCTGTATAAGACGGGCTGTGCATTAGTGTTCTTGTATGAGCATAAAGTGTCTCTAGGAGGATATATAAGAACCTGATTGACTGTCCCAGAAGGGGTACTGGGTGGCTGGGGATGGGGGTGGAAGGTGGAGGGAGACTTTTCACGCCCTTATTTTTACAATTTGCATGATTTTCACTTTATTTACAGGCATTTATTTAGGATAATTTTTGCTGTTTTGCATGTCCATTTTAACCTTTTGAATTTTGAACCATGTGAACATAGTACCTATTCAAAAAATATTACATTTAATGTAAAATAAATAGCACATGTTTTGCCATTATCTCCCTATGGTGTTTTAGGAAAAATCATTTTCTCTTTCTCTCTCTTTTTTTTAAATTTATTTTTATTTTTATTTTTTGAGACAGGGTCTCACTCTCTTGCCCAGGCTGGAGTGAAATGGCTTGATCTCGGCTCACTGCAACCTTGACCTCCCGAGTTCAAGGGATTCTTGTGCCTTAGCCTCCCAAGTAGCTGGGACTACAGGGGTGCACCACCACGCCTGGCTAATTTTTGTATTTTTTTTTAGTAGAGACAGGGTTTTGCCATGTTGGCCAGACTGGTCTTGAACTCCTGGCCTCAAGTAATCCCCCTGCCTTGGCCTCCCAAAGTGCTAGGATTACAGGCTTGAGCCATTTTCCTCTTCTTTCATTGAACAAATGAGGCTTGATTTTCTATCATTAGCGAGGCACTGTTCTAGGCCCAGAAATTACCTCTCTGGGCCTCTGTTTCTCTGTTTCCTCATCTGTAATGTGGAGAGACTGGATCATCTCTGGGGCAGAGGTCTTCAACTTAAGCGTGCATCGGACTCACCAAGAGGGCTCATTAAAACACAGACTGCTGAGCCACAGCCTGAGTTTCTGATTTAGTGGGTCTGGATGGGGCCTAAGAATTAGTATTTGTTATTTCCCAGGTGATCCTGGGGCTGCTAGCCCAAGAACCACACTTTGGGAACCCACCTAGGGTTCCATCTAGGGTTCTGTGCTTGTAAATAAACTATATTCCAGTTCTGGAAATGTCAACAAATAAAGAATAGCCTCCTGCAACTCAGAATGCAAAGTAATCCCTTTCCCTAGCAGTTTGGGAAGACTTAACAAAGCAAACATGTCAACAGAAGTTCAATTATCTAGCTTCCATTCTACCCACAGGGCCATAGGAGAGAGACGTGAAATCAATAGTGCTCAAAGTCGGGTGAGTTTCAACAAGTAATTCTTCCTGAGTGTGGTGACTTTGTGTAAGCCTTTTAAGGAAGGCTAAGTGAAGAGGTTTAAGCCTGGTACAGCATTCTGAAATAGCCAGGCCTAATGCCCAAAGGATAATACTGTTGGATGTCACTTTAAGGCCCACTACAACTTATCCTTTTCTTACAAATGTAGCCTGATCATTGGTGAGTTCTGGACAAGGACATGATGTCCCAGCATGAACTCCTGCACCTGACTTTATGCCTTTGTTTATGCTGTTCCCTGTCTGGAATACCCTTCCTGGTCCTCTCCACCTCTGTAAGCCCTATTTGTCTATCAGGACCGAGGTGCAATCTGACTATGCTTCATGAGAACGTAAGAACTTCTTGATCTATACTGAGTGTCTTTTTCTGCCTGTCTAAACTCACTGGGATATTTGATCATTGTTTTCTAATTTTTTCTCATTTGTTGATTTATTCATTCAATAAATACTGCCCTTCCTTCAACAAATCCTTATTGGAGTCCTACAATGTGCTGGGCATTATGGTTGGTTTGAGGAAGAGACTCCTAGGTAAAAATAGACCTGGTTCCTGCTCTAATAGAGAAAGATCCATTAATCAAATAATTGCACTGGTGGAAGTGCAATTACAAGCGGAAGAGAGTAGTCTAAAGGAAAGGAATATGGTTTTATGAGAACATATAAGAAAGGAATCTGATGTAGACTTGGGGATTGGGGTCAGAGTGAACTTTCTGAGAATGTGTAGTTTGAGCTGAGATCTGAAGGATACCCAGTGGCGGGGAGGAGGGGAAGAGCTCTCCAAATGGTGAGGGGGCATCATGTACAAAGGCCCTGCAGTGGAAGGGAGCATGGCAGGTTCAAGGAAAAGAGCTATTTGAAAACAGCATCCAGTTTGGGAGAGATGATGTTGAATTGCCTTTGAATATGGACGTGGTGACGTAGAGTAGGCAGCTGATCAGGATCTCAGACCATCTGAGCTGGGGGCAATCTTTGGGGGTCAGAAAGGATGGGTGGTGGATGAGGATATCAAAGGAGAGAATATGTGTGAGGAAAGGAGTGGGTGTCTGAGACTGGGTCATAAGCCCGAGTGGGCCAGAGCATTTCAAGGAAGGAGAGTTGCTTCCCACTGGCAAGACAGGGAATGTTTCTCTTATTTCTCCCTCTCTCCCTGCTCACTGTCTTCTGAGTTCTGGTCTTAATTATGCCTCACCTGGATGCAGCAAGAGTCTACTAATTCAGTGCTTCTCAAATTTTCATGTGGACGTGACTCACTTGGGGGTGGGCATCATCTCAATGAAATACAGATTCTGATTCAATAGATCTCAACTGGAGCCTGAGATTCTGCATTTCTAACCAGCTCCCAGGGGACCTGGACCACCCTTTGAGCAGCGAGGTTCATTAGTCTCCTTGCTTCTGAAGCTCAGCACTCTCACGCCCAGCATCCTTTCACTGCTGCAGCCATCCTTGGCCACCCTCCCCTTCCACCCACGGCTCGCCTTCCTCCACCCTTCACTCCACCAAATGCAACCCCTCATCTGAAGTTTTCCATCTCTTTCTCTCATAGTTCAGAAAGGGACAGACCAACTCAGCTCACTCCCAGGTAGAAGGGTACGACTGCAGTGGTCTTCAAACTTTTCTGTTTAAAATCCTCCCTAAAAGAATCTTTTAAAACTCTTTGCCCCTTCATACAGTTTTAAGTTTACACACACATTTTTTTATGATACATTTGCTGAAGATACCATTTCCAGTAGGTTGTAAACATTGATATTTTTAAGCAAAACTATTACATCACTGTTTTAAATTTATCCAGTGGAATCTAAACACCATAGCAATTTAATACCTCCCGTCATCCATTTTAAAAACGCATGAACACCCTCTTTAATAGTCAGTGTTCCTTTTTCTTCTGGAAATTGTATTTTCATTTCACTTGCCCTATGGAATTTTATCCTAATGTGATATGTGTAATATATTTTTATGCTTGGAACTTTTTCACTTGTTTCCCTACCATATTTTTCTGTAACAATTTTATAAAAGTTGAAACTTTTTTAATTTCCTAAAATCAAAAGATCTAAGTATTAAAATGTTCTTCTGGTTTGAGTTATCACAATTATTAATAGTACACAGTTGATCAAAACATTTAATGTATTACTAATTTAGATAAATTGTAAACATAAATAGTTAAATTATATTGAAAATGCATCTCTAAATGAAATGGTGGTACTGGGTAACTTTTTTTGGGGGGGTGACTTTTTAAAATAAACTTTTTTTAATTGACATACGACATATACACCTTTATGTATATGACCAGGTCATAGTGCATAGCTTGAATTACAGCAGAGTGAGAATGACCATGCAGTTACCATCCAGGTCTAGAAATAAAATATTGTTGGTGCTGAGCTATATTTTCAATTTCATTATCCATGGAAGAATATTATTTATTACTAGCATGAGACAAGGATCAGCATTTATTGTGTTTCCATTTTTCATTCTCCCTGGTGCAGTACATGAGAAGTTTGCCCTTCTTTTCGTAAAGGAGGGTGATTAGGAAAGAGAAGTCCTAAAAGGACAGCTTGCACCTCTGCCATCCATGAGTTCTAGAAAGAATTTCAAGTTGAGGATGTAGGAATTGAACCTCTTTTTTTTTTTTTTTTTTTTAGATGGAGTTTTGCTCTTGTCACCGAGCCTGGAGTGCAGTGGCACAGTCTCGGCTCACTGCAACCTCTGCCTCCCGGGTTCAAGTGAATCTCCTGCCTCAGCCTCCCAAGTAGCTGGGATTACAAGCGCCTGCCACCACGCCCAGCTAATTTTTGTATTTTTGATAGAGACAGGCGGATCATGAGGTCAGGAGATCGAGACCATCCTGGCTAACACGGTGAAACCCTGTCTCTACTAAAAATACAAAATTAGCTGGGCGTGGCGGCGGGCACCTGTAGTCCCAGCTACTCGGGAGGCTGAGGTAGGAGAATCGCTTGAACCTAGGAGGCGAAGGTTGCAGTGAGCCAAGATCGCATCATTGCCCTCCAGCCTGGGCAACAGAGCGAGACTCCATCTCAAAAAAAAAAAAGAAAGAAAGAAAAGAGATGAGGTCTTGCTGTGTTGCCCAGGCTAGTCTTGAACTCCTTAGCTCAAGTAATCCTCACCTCAGTCTCCTGATAGGTGGGGGTACAGGTGCGTGCCATCACACCCTGCTTCTCTTATTTTTACCTTTTGATTACATGCATCTTTTTCCCCTTTGTAATTATTTATGCGACTCATCACCTTTTCTAACTACATGCTTGAGAGCAGGCCTGTGTCTTAGTCATTTCTCCACATTGTGCCTTACAGTTAATAGGTGTCTAATAAATATGTGTTGAACAGATAAATTGATTAATGCATATCTTAAACTTCTTTATATTTCCCACAGGTCCTAGAATAGTGTTGGGCTTTCAATAGCAGGGTCTCAGAAGAATGGATGAATTAATCAATGAACAAAACAATGAATTAACAAATCAATGAACTACTGAGCCATTGAACAATGGCTTGAAAGTAAGAGAGTTTGCATCTCATGTGAGAGTTAAGATCTGCAGACTCAGTGAAAAGGGTGTGGAGTGCATGACACTGGCTATTTCTAATCGAGTCTCCTGTTTCATATATATATATATATATATACACACAGAGAGAGGGAGAGGTGCGGTTTTATGCTGTCACCTACGCTGCAGTGCAGTGGTGCAGTCATAACTCAGTGCAGCCTTAAACTTCTGGTCCCAAGTGATCCTCCTTCCTCAGCCTCCTGAGCAGCTGGGACTACAGGCGCATGCCACCACACCCAGCTAATTTAAAAACATTTTTGAGACGGGATCTCCCTATGTTACCCAGGCTGGTCTCAAATGAACTTCATGTCTCAGCCTCCCAGGTAACTGGGATTATATATTTATTTTTATCACTGGTCATGGTGGATATCAATTGCTCATCACAAAACATCCAAATAAATCCTTTCCTGTCTTTTGCATCTTGCCTTGCAGGTGTGAGCGACGTCTCCTCACCACAGTGCTGTGTGGTCTGTACCTCAGCCAGGGAGAGGATGTGAAACCCCCCGCCCTGCACATGAGTGGTACAGGCCAACAGGAACACCTGGCTCCAGCCACGTTCACAGACATGTCAGCCGTGGAGTAGTGCCGACACTTTTCTCTCAGCTTCTCAGGGTTTCAGTCCTTTTGGGTTTGTTTTATTTACCTTTTTTATGGTTTTGTGGCTGGACGTTCACAACCAAGGCAGACAGCATGGGTGACCAGCAACTGTACAAGACCAACCATGTGGCCCATGGTAGTGAGAACCTTTTCTACCAACAGCCACCACTTGGCGTCCACAGCGGGCTGAACCACAACTATGGGAATGCAGTAACAGGGGGCGGAATGGATGCCCCTCAGGCCTCGCCAATCTCCCCCCACTTCCCTCAAGATACACGGGATGGTCTGGGCTTGCCTGTTGGCTCCAAAAACCTTGGCCAAATGGATACCTCGAGGCAGGGAGGGTGGGGAAGTCATGCAGGGCCTGGAAACCATGTCCAGCTACGTGGAAACCTGGCCAACTCAAACATGATGTGGGGGGCACCAGCCCAGGCTGAGCCCACTGATGGCTACCAATACACCTACTCCCAGGCCAGCGAGATCCGGACCCAGAAGCTTACCAGCGGTGTCTTACACAAGCTGGACTCTTTCACCCAGGTGTTTGCCAACCAAAACCTGCGAATTCAGGTCAACAATATGGCCCAGGTGCTGCACACTCAGTCAGCAGTGATGGATGGAGCCCCTGACAGTGCTCTCCGCCAGCTGCTGTCTCAGAAGCCCATGGAGCCCCCAGCACCGGCTATCCCTTCCCGCTACCAGCAGGTGCCCCAGCAGCCTCACCCTGGTTTCACTGGTGGGCTGTCCAAACCAGCTCTTCAGGTCGGGCAGCACCCTACCCAAGGGCACCTGTATTATGACTACCAGCAGCCTCTGGCTCAGGTGCCAGTGCAGGGAGGACAGCCACTGCAGGCCCCACAGATGCTGTCACAGCACATGCAACAGATGCAGCAGCACCAGTATTACCCACCGCAGCAACAGCAGCAAGCCGGGCAACAGCGTATCTCCATGCAAGAAATACAGACGCAGCCGCAACAAATTCGCCCATCACAGCCGCAGCCGCCGCCGCAGCAGCAGCCGCAGCAGCTACAGCTGCAGCAGCGGCAGGGTTCAATGCAGATACCTCAGTATTATCAGCCCCAACCCATGATGCAGCACTTGCAAGAGCAGCAGCAGCAACAGATGCACCTGCAGCCCCCTTCTTATCACAGGGACCCTCACCAGTATACCCCAGAGCAGGCACACACTGTCCAGCTGATTCCCCTGGGCTCCATGTCCCAGTACTACTACCAGGAGCCCCAGCAGCCCTACAGCCACCCCCTCTACCAGCAGAGCCACCTGTCCCAGCACCAGCAGCGTGAGGACAGTCAGCTGAAGACCTACTCTAGTGACAGACAGGCCCAGGCCATGCTGAGCTCCCATGGGGACCTGGGGCCTCCTGACGCAGGAATGGGAGACCCAGCGAGCTCAGATCTGACCCGGGTCAGCAGCACCCTCCCCCATCGCCCCCTCCTATCCCCCAGTGGGATCCACCTCAACAACATGGGGCCTCAGCATCAGCAGCTGTCTCCCAGTGCCATGTGGCCCCAGGTATTCGCCCAGTGGAAGTTTCTCTCAATACCCAGTGTGCTACAGGGTCAGGGCTGAGTCTGCAGTGCTCAATCCTCTCTCCAAGCCCCCTCAACCCTTTTGTTCTTTACTAATTCCACAAACATTAACCTACATGTGTCATGCACTGTCTGTGCCAAGCACTTGGAATACAAAATCAATCTCTATTAAGTCCTTTGGCCATGGAGCTTATAATCTACTAAGGAGATGGCCAGAGTACCACATCATGCCCTAAATGATTCACGTAATGGTCAAGACCTTGAGTCACGTGCCAGGGGACCACACAGTGTTGGTGTCTCAGTTCCCTTGGATCTGTGTGCTCTGGATATGCTCTGTGACATTGGTCCCCCTTTGGGAGGGAGACCACATTATGACAGCATTTCTCAAAGTATATTGCTCAGAACAGCCATTCCACAGTGTTTAATGGATATTGCTGGGGAAACAGTGGGTTCTCTGGATAAATACACTAGGGTTTTTGTTTTTATTTTTGTTTTTGTTTTTTTTGAGATGGAGTCTCACCCTGTAGCCCAGGCTGGAGTGCAATGGCGCCATCTCGGCTCACTGCAACCTCCCCCACCTCCTGGGTTCAAGTGATTCTCCTGCCTCAGTCTCCTAAGTAGCTGGAATTACAGGCACACACCACCACACCCAGCTAAGTTTTTGTATTTTTAGTAGAGACAAGGTTTCACCATGTTGGTCAGGCTGGTCTCAAACTCCGACCTCATGATGCGCCTGCCTCACCTTCCCAAAGTGCTGGGATTACAGGTGTGAGCCACTGTGCCTGGCCCCTTTTTTCTTTTTTTAGACAGGGTCTTGCTCTGTCACCCAGGCTGGAATGCAGTGATGCAGTCATAGCTCACTGCATCCTTGAACTCCTGGGCTCAAACGATCCTCCCACTTCACCCTCCCACATAGCTAGAACTACAGGTGCATGCCACCATGCCTGAGCACTTTCTTTGGTTTGGTTTTGTTTTGTAGAGACAGGTCTCCCTATGTTGCCCAGGCTACTCTTGAACTCCTGGCCTCAGGCGATCCTCCTGCTTTAGCCTCCCAAAGTGAAACAGGGTGCTGTACTGCAGGACTTTTTGTGACCTTTAATATGGTAGTATGCATTGTGAGTCTCCCAGATACCATGTGTGATTGTGGAGATGAAAACCTTAGCTGCCCACATGATCCAGGCTGGGAAAGTAAATAAGCAAAACTGTCTGGTATGAGACATTAGGGAGTGGTGGTGACTGTGAACTAGAGAACAGATGCCCCATCCCATAGCATTCTCATTAAGGGTTTTTAAAAAACAGTCTAGCCAAACAAACATGTCTGCAGGCCGGTTCAGCTTGTGCACCATGATTAACCCTTGATTAGTTCCCAAAAATATTTGACCAGAAAACAGCCTACTATGTGCTGGGCACTTTTCATGCCTTGGCTTATTCCAAGGCATACAGTCACATGACAGCAGTGTCTGAGGAGGAGGTGACCCCAAATGGGAACTGGTTGGGTAGAAAGAAAGTTCTGATGGAGGTTGAAGGCCAGAGATGAAGTTCCCCTTGAGTTTGTTTTGTCTGGGGTTCAGAACCAGTGGTAACTGAGAGCCTTTGTAAATATAAGAATGAGATGATTTGGCTAAGGCTTTTTAAGAAGAATTCCAGGGCCAGGTATGGTGGTTCACACCTATAATCCAAGCGCTTTGGAAGGCCAAGACAGGAGGATCACTTGAGCCCAGGAGTTCGAGACCAGCCTAAGCAACATAGCGAGACCTTGCCTCTACAAAAAATCAAAAATTTAGCTGGGTGTTGTGGCGCACACCTGTAGTCCCAGCTACTTGGGAGGCTGAGGCAGGAGGATTGCTTAAGTCCAGGTGGTGGAGGCTGCAGTGAGCCATGATCATGCTACTGCACTACAGCCTGGGTGACAGAGCAAGACCCTGTCTCAAAATAATAATAATAATAATAATAATTCCATCAGGGGGTCTCCTGGCATAATGCTGCATCTCCCACCTCTTTCTTCTGTGTCCCTTATGGGAATGGAGTCTGTCTGTGCACAGAGTGGGTGCCCTGGGAGAACAGGAAAAAACACGGTGGGGGAGTTGCATCCTGGTGGGCTTGTTGTGGCTGGCAGCAGCTCCAGGAGTGGGGTGGTGGTCCCAAGTCAAGGAGCAATTCAGGGACAGAAGTCAATTGCAGAAGAGTGAGGGAGTGAGTGGACATGAATGGGGTCAGCATGAGGCAGACAGCAGAAAGAGTCCTGGAAGAGTACCTGGTGTTCCCACTGCTCGAGGACTTCTCCCTTCAGAACATGTTTTTTTCTCTTCTTTTTTTCGGTGTCCTGTTTGGCTTAAAATTAGATGCACCTACCTGATGGGAGAGCCCAGCCAGGGTCCCCTGAGTCAAGGTAGGATGAGTGGAACCTTGTTGGTATTTTGGGAGACGGGGAGGATTTTCTGGGGTGTCTCTCATGATTCATTTCTAAATTCCAAGTCATTCCTCAAAGAAGTGTGTAGAAATAATAATAGCAGCTGTTGTGTTTGAGTGCATACTATGGGCTAAGCACTAGGCATTATGTATAGTAAAGTAACCTATGAGGGTGGGTGTGATTACAATGTGCCTATACTCAGTAAGCACTCAATAATTGTTAGCTATTATGATTGTTACTTTACAGATGAGAAAACTGAGGCTCAAAGAGCTTAAGGTTACATATCAAGTAACAATGCTGGGATTGACTGCAAAGCCCATGTTCTGTCCACTGTGCATTCATTCAGTATTTATTGAGTGCCTACTGTGTGCCAAGCATAGAGCTAGGTTTTGAGAATGCAGCAGTGAACAGTACAGACTTGCTTCCTCATCCCATGGGCATGGTCAATAAAGATTTAGCCAAACCTGATAAACTGCTGAAGCGTGCAGTACGGCGGCTGCCCCAGGAACTTGCACAAATGTCTCTAAGTGGGGAGGCTTTTGGAGGAGCTGGGCTCAGGCTGACCCTGGAAGGGTAATAAGCTATCGTTCCCAAGTCAAAATCCATTGCCTGAAGCCTTGGTGTGAAGAAGGACATTTTGTTCAATTCTTGCATGACTTTGAGAAGGCCTTTTCCCACTCTGGAGCCTCAGTTTTTCATCTATAAATTGAACTTTGTTCTCTAAAGGGCACTGGGGTGATACAAGTGGTGCCATGGACAATGGGATCATTGGATGAATGAAATGGGTTTGTGGTGGGTATGAGGTCTTGTGGCAAGTCACTGTTTCCCCTTCCTCAACGTATGTGTCCTCTCCATTTGGCTCTTCCCTTGAGCAGTGGCCAACCCAAAGGAGCGTTTGGGGAGCAGTTTGATGCCAAGAACAAGCTGACATGCTCCATCTGCCTGAAGGAGTTCAAGAACCTGCCTGCCCTGAATGGCCACATGCGGTCCCACGGGGGAATGAGGGCCTCCCCCAACCTCAAACAGGTTAGCAGGAGCCAGTTCTCGGTCCTTTCTAGGTCGTGTGCTGCTTGCTTTGCTTTGCTGCCGTCAGACAGAGAGTGATGTGAGCCCCATGCAGGACCTGGCGAGGCACAGTCCTCCCTTGACAGGAATGCTTAGGCTTTGGCGCTGGGAGCCAGCCAGGTCAAGCAGCCCCACTTCCCCAGCTTTATGATGAGCAAGGGTCAAAATCAGAGGCGCTAGAAAGCCTTTTAGGGCATCCCAGCCTCTCTCTCTGCCTCCTGGAGAAGACAGCAAAGGAAAACATGTAAATGCAATATTATTTTTAAACTTCTGCTGCTTGACACACCCAAGACCAGGCCCACTGGGGCCTTCCAGATTAGTGGTCAATTGCCAGAGAAAGCTAATATAATCATCAGGCTCTCAGCCAGAATTTTCTATTTACTGATGCAGTGGTGTTCAGCTCAACATCCAAAGATCCTTAAATACCCTCTGGATTATCCAGGTAGGATATCCAGATAGTAAACTATCCACAAATTTTAGAGTTAGATTAAAATCAAAAAATTTTCTCAGAATTATTTTAATATTATTACTCTTAATTTAAATCTATGGGATTAAATCTCTGTTGAACAGAATTTTTGATTACCCAGATCACTCCATCTCCTGGCCATGCCAGATTATGTTTTTTAAAAAAGCTTTTGTCTTTACTTGTTAAAAGTACATGTTTTGTATCTCCAGTGTGGTTTCCTGACCTGAATAAAATTTAGGATGGAATGCCTATTTCCATTTGACAAATGAGTAAACTAAGGCCCATAGAATTAAAAACTCCTACACAAGATCGTACCTTCTTTTGGACTGATTACAAGTCCATGTCCCTTTCTTTAAAAGCATGACAACCACACAATTTTAAAAAAATAGTTTAATATACAAGTAATGCACAATTTTTAAAAAATAGTTTAATATACAAGTAATGCATGGTCAAGAATTTTTAACTGTAAAAAATGGAGTCCAGCCTCTTCCACCATCAGCTGGCATCACTCCAGCCAAGGGACTCAGGATTGCAGGAAGGAAATCGCCCTGCAGCGGTTCTCTATCACCCATACCTGATGTCCTGGAACCTTTCGGGAAAAGCAAAGTGCATCCCCCTTGTGAGAGCTGCTCTCAGCCCAGGATCAAAGCCTTTATTGTCTGTGTAGGAGGAAGGAGAGAAGGTCCTGCCGCCTCAGCCCCAGCCACCACTGCCGCCTCCGCCTCCGCCGCCACCACAGCTACCACAGCTCCCTCCCGAGGCAGAAAGCCTCACGCCTATGGTCATGCCCGTGTCTGTCCCTGTCAAGCTTCTCCCGCCCAAGCCCAGCTCTCAGGGGTTCACCAACAGCACCGTTGCCGCCCCCTCCGCCAGAGACAAGCCAGCCAGCTCGATGTCGGACGACGAGATGCCTGTGCTCGTGAGGATGACCCTCTCTCCCCCACACTCACCCCAAGGGGCTGCCCCCCGCACGCCTGCTGTGAGTTGCTGCTCTGCCCCACCTGCCTGGGTGGGGACATCCCTTTGCTTTCTTGGAGATGGGGCGGCCCTTCCAGAGTCACTGACCTGAGCTTGGATACGGCTTGGTCTCTCAGGGCTGAACCCGTGGCCACATTGGGAACCCTACCCTTGTTCACACTGCCTGCTCCCCATTAAATGCCAAACTAATGGCCTAGGTTAGATTCTGAGAGACCCGAAAGTGTTCCCAGGTTTAAACAGAGATGATCATTCAGCTGGGAATCACTGAGACAATCGTAGCCATTATTGAAATATGGAAGTACCATATCCCAGAAAGTAAGCAGCTGTTGCCCCAGGCCCTGGCCCCTTCCCCAGGATCTCCAGACCTCCCAAATCCACAACCAAAGAGGTAACCACTGGCGCAGCAGGCTTCCAGGCAATAGCCCTGGCATCCATTCTGACAAGCAGCCTTACCAGTTGCTTAATATTTTTGTCTGCTTAAATACCCTGGAGAACCTAATTCGTTAAAGTTCCCAAAGTAGTTCCACTGAGAGCCACCCACCCCTAATCTCAGGAAAGCAAAGAGATTTGTTTTTCTCACTCACTGTTCTCCTTTCTCCAATTTTAAGTGCTTCACTCAAACAGCTTAATTTGCCTCTGGGAAGGGTTTCCCTCTGTGTGTCTCTCTCTCTCTCTCTCTCTCTCTCTCTCTCTCTCTCTCTCTGTCTCTCTCTCTCTCTCTCTCTCTCTCTCCCTCTCTCTCTCTCTCTCTCCCTCTCTCTCCCTCTCTCTCTCTCTCTCTCTCTCTCTCCCTCTCTCTCTCTGCCCCTAGGGAATTTGTGACCTGTGTGGTTGGCAATATCAGACCTACCCCCTCCCCACAAAGTGGCATGTTGGGTCATATTTGTCCTTAGGAATAGGTAGCTGCTGAGAATCCAGGAGGCATAAGGGTGGGCTGGGCCAGGATAGAGGGAGAGAAGATAATGAATACAACTAGAAAAGTACAGAAAAAAACCTTTATGGTTATCTGTCTAATATCAAGTCCTCAAAAGAAGAGAAACTGATGGAGAACTTGGAGGAAGATTCTCATAAGCCGTCAGGACTTGGGGGTCAGCAACAGGCAGAGAGATGAAATGACACATCCAAGCTCCCTCTTTGCCCAGGGAAGTTCGTGCTTTGGCAGGAGAAACAGTGTTTCCTTGGGGAAATAGTTCCCTTGGGGAACTCTCAATTAAGAGTTCATAGTCACATGGGGGTCAGAGTCCCAGGCACACACCCACCACCCCTTCAAGATGGTAAGAGAAAGACAGGGGCAGACAAGAAATTGATGCTTTAAGTGTGACTGGATGAGAATACACCTGGGTAGCCAAAGTCATTATGGACTGGGGAGGGGCAAGGGAGTTTGCTCAGGAGATCACCATTAGAGTTCTGAGCAGGATTTTGAAGGAAGGGATGAACTTGGCTTAATGGAAGGGTGAGAGAGACCTCGTTGCTGGGGGCGGTAGGCTGAAGTGGAAGCATGTAGGTGGGACTGAATACATGGGAACAAGGCCCTGGCACTTAATGTAAAGAAATTAAAACATCCAGGAAGGAGCCCCGAGTGCCCATCTCAGTTTGGCTCCTAGCCAGCTGGGATGAAGACAGCTGAGACCTGCCCCCCACTCACAGCCTCAGTTTCCTCCCCTGACCTTGATAGGGTTGGACTCATCAGTGGTTCTCATCCTTCTCTGTGGGCAGCTTTTTAAAGTTTTCAGTGCTTGGCCTCACCCCCAAAGTGTCCAAATAGCTTGGTGGGGTGGAACACTGTAAGTGCTTCCTCTCAAGTGACAACCATATATGACATCCTGGGTGGCTTCTCTTGCCCAGTGGCTCAGAGCCTTGCCTGGAGGATCAGAAAATCCAGGTTTAGAGCTGGAGTAACAGGACAAGAAGCTGGAGGAGAGGGAGCCCAAAAGGGACCTCTGGCCCTGTGATCAGAGGTCTGGATTGCAGTGCCGCGTTGAGATCATATAAGGTCTGCATGTTCTTGGATGATCTTATCTGTTACCCGGGAACAGAGTGTATCTTCAGGGCTGCTCCCCTTGGGGGGGGGCACAGGCCTCCTTCCCCCATTCTCCTCTGCCCCTCTCTGGCCTCAGCCTCAGGCGCTGAGGAGCCCTCTGGTGGAGAAAAGAGGCGGTTGAGCGCGCTGGCCTAAGGAGGGTCCCCTGGGGGTGAGGCGCGGGGGTAGGGGAGGGGTGGGGGCGGGGGTAGTTAGGAACCTCACTCTGGAGCCGGGAGCCTGGGACCCTCTGCCCCCTCCTCCTTTCCCCACTCTCTGCCTCCCTAGACTCCTCTCCTAGAGGCCAGGATGGCACCACGGAAGGCAGAGAAGCTGAGGGAGAAACAGAAGGGGGCAGAGCCTGAAGCTCTGGAGGGAGAGGAGCCCAGAGCAGAGGAGCCCATGGGGCAGGTCACATGGCCTGGAGGCAGATGGTCACATGACTGTAGCCAGCCCTTCCCATCACCCCCTGCTGCTTCCTACCCAGGCGCCACCCTGGGCTCAGGAGTCTCCAGGACCTGCAGCTGTGACTGGCCCCTGGCCTGCAGGGCCTGAGAGGGCACCCCAGACTGCCCAGAACCTTCCCTCAGGTATCCCCGTGGCCCCTCCCAACCACACTGCCTCTGCAGCCACACCCAGCTCTCGACTTTTCTGGGCTGATGCTACCACACAACCCGAGTCTGTTTCTGTTTGGCTTTGGCATGCCCTGCTCATCTGTTTACGTGCCTATGTTTACTTATTAGTATATATGTATCCATGTGGCAGATCCTCCTTCCAGACTATGCTTGGTTCCGCTGCCATTAAAATAAACTAACTCTCCTGACAGGAAGCCAACCTCAGAGAAGAGTTTGCTACAAATAAGCTACGAGTTCTGGGAGCAATAGTGAGGGGTGGTGACGGGGGAGGTTAACCAGATCCGTTTTTAGGTGAGCACATGGAAGGGCCCTTAGAGGTCATCGAAGGCTCTCTCCCCTGCTGAAAGTGACCCAGGAGAGCCCGGTGTGGGTCGCTGGCCTTAGGAACCTTGGCTAGGCTTGAACCCCCACTTCCTGCCTCACAGGTCTCGGTCCCATGCTTCCCTGAAGAGATTATTCTGTCCCCTTCTCAGAACATGTGGTATCTGTTCCTGATGTCCGTCCCTGGGGAGCAGTGGGGGAATTAAAGAGCCCACTCAGCTGGATTCCACTCAAACAGATGGGAATGTAGTGATAAGCAATAAAGAATTTGAATTTATTACTTCTTGCCCACCCACTATTCCTACCACCCCCAGCTCTTTCAGAAATTAGGGATTTCTTCCAAAACCTTAGTTTTCTCCCTAGTCTAGCAACCAGAACTCGCTTTGCCTAAAATGGATGTGGTCAGAATGTGGGGGCGTTGGGGGTGGGGGGGTCAAGCAGAAGGGCTCTCTGCTTAGACAGTAGAAGGCCCCCTTCCCTGAACCTGTGGAAATGGCCTGCGGGGGAAGCTGAAGTATTCGAATCAGATCGTTGTTCCGGTTTTAGGAAATCCCCAGGAAGCATCAGCCGAGTGTGCCCAAAGCCGAGGAGCCCCTCAAGACCGTGCAGGAGAAGAAAAAGTTCCGGCACCGGCCGGAACCTCTCTTCATCCCGCCGCCGCCCTCCTACAACCCGAACCCCGCCGCCTCCTACTCGGGCGCCACCCTGTACCAGAGCCAGCTGCGCTCCCCGCGCGTCCTCGGGGACCACCTGCTCCTGGACCCCACCCACGAGCTGCCCCCTTACACGCCCCCACCCATGCTGAGCCCGGTGCGCCAGGGCTCGGGGCTCTTCAGCAATGTCCTCATCTCCGGCCACGGCCCTGGCGCCCACCCGCAGCTGCCCCTGACGCCCCTGACGCCCACACCGCGGGTGCTGCTGTGTCGCTCCAGTGAGTCACCCCTTTAGCGTCCTCCTGGGCTCTGGGTGCTGGGTAAAGTCCTGGGACATCTCGTTTTCTTTAGCTTTCTCATTTATCCCACAGACTTTTGCGGAGTATTGGCTGTATGTAGCACACGCTGCTGGGTGTTAAGAAAGACTTGGAATACATAGCCCTTATCCTCAAGGGAATCGCAGTCTAATTGGGAGACAGATGCATAAAGTGATCACTACAGTCTCTGGGATAAGGAAACAGTTGAAATGTTCACCCACTTTTTAAGACTGCCAGCAATGATCGTGCAAGAGAGAAAAAATGAGACCGGGCGCGGTGGCTCACACCTGTAATCCCAGCGTTTTCGGAGGTCGAGGCGGGTGGATCACTTGAGGCCGGGAGTTGGACACCAGCCTGGCCAACATGGTGAAACCCCGTCTCTACTAAAAATACAAAAATTAGCCGGGCATGGTGGCACGCACCTGTAATCCCAGCTACTCGGGAAGCTGAGGCAGGAGAATCGCTTAAACCTGGGAGGCAGAGGTTGCAGTGAGCCAAGATCGTGCCACTGCACTCTAGCCTGGGGGATGAGAGCGAAACTCCGTCTCAAAAAAAAAAAATAGCGGGATGTGGTAGCAGGCACCTGTAGTTCCAGCTACTCAGGAGACTGAGGCAGGAGAATCTCTTGAACCCGGGAAGCGGAGGCTGCAGTGAGCCGACATCGCGCCACGGCACTCCCGCCTGGGCGAAGGAGCGAGACTCCGTCTCAAAAAAAAGAAAATGTACTCAGTAGATGTACAAATAAGATTAGGTATTACATGCAAGATCAAGCCTTGACATGTTAGCATGCTTTATAAAAATCAAGCATAGAGAGGCTAGGATCTCTTTCTGGAGCAAGAATAATTGCATAGAAATCATACCGCTTAGCAGACCATTGTGGGACAGCTGGCTTCTCCTCACCCTGTGTGAGAAATGGGTAACCCTAAGTTATTTTGCACCATACTCCACCCAGCTCCCTGGAAACTGTCAAGGATAACTCTGGCAGGAGCTGGGTAGGAGAGGAGCTCTATTATGGCTGGTTAGGTAACTGCTCATTTGCTTTAGTCTTTTTCAACATTCCTTCCCTGTTGACTAGTGACCTCTGATTTTTGTGTTTTAGACAGCATCGATGGCAGCAACGTGACGGTCACCCCAGGGCCTGGAGAGCAGACTGTAGATGTTGAACCGTAAGGAAAAGTCAATTACTCTTTAGAACAGAAGCCTCAGCTTCTTGAGAAGTATAGTTAATACTTTTGTAGTCAGAGGATTACACTGAGAGAGCAGTTGTAGAAATTGTAGGATCGTGGTTATTTCTTGAGTACTGTTGTTTCCCTGCACAATGGTTGCCAGTATTTCAAGGCCTTTGCCAAAGACTAAATACATGGTCAAAGCATGAAGCCCTGTATTCAGAGAGCCTAGCGTCCCTGCGTCTGGCTCCACAGGCAGTGCTTTCTCATCCCCAGTGACACAGGCATCTCCCTCCGGGTGGCTCATTCTTTAAGAGGCTCCTTCTGAATGTCTTCACTTCCCCCCTCCCCAATTCTTGACCAGTCCTCCAAATGGGCTTGTTAAGTACTTTAATTTTGCATAGGCAGTGGGTGGTATTAGGAGAGGCAAAGGTGGTTATTTTCATGGATAGGCACAGAAAAGAGGCCAGGTGGTAGAGTGGTGAGTAGATTGAGTCAGGAATCAAAAAACCTAAGTTCCAACACCATTTTGTAATTTGATCTTGATCCAGTTAACCTTTATAGGGTTTAGTTGACTTGTCAAATGGGAGTAATTATTCCAGCCTTGCTTACATCACAGATCTCTGTGAGGTTCAGATGGGATAATATCTGTGAAAGTGATCTGAAAGAGATAAAAAAAAGAATGCTTTGTATTTGTCCCCTTTTTTGTGTTGTTAAATGGCACCATTGGCCATGCTCTGGGAAACTGTTATGTTGGAAATAATCACCCTCCCTCTCCCAGTTACAGGGAGCTGTAAAAGCCCCAGGCCGACTGCCCCCTTGCTCCTAAAATATTTCTCCCTAATCTTAAAGCTGTTCCTTATCCCAGTGAAAAGGCCACGTGTGGAATCTTAGGGTCACACTGTGAGGAAATGCCCCTGCATTCTTGCAGAAAGAACTAGTTTCCTTCTTTTTCAAGTTCCTGACAGTTGCCCTTGGCCTGAGCCATCAAATTGAAGACCACATTGTTGTTTTTCTTCTTGTCATTTAAAGACGCATCAACATTGGCTTGAGATTCCAAGCAGAAATCCCTGAACTCCAAGATATCTCTGCCCTGGCCCAGGACACACACAAGGCCACACTGGTATGGAAGCCCTGGCCAGAACTAGAAAACCATGACCTCCAGCAAAGAGGTATTGGCATATGGGAAGAGCTGGGTGGGAAAGGTTTGATTCTCTCACTGAGATCACTGGCTCTGGGATTGGTGTGTTTTCCATTACACTCAGCTCTCTCTGATGCATTGGCTTCTCCTTATTCCCAACAGTGGAGAATCTTCTGAATTTGTGCTGTTCCAGTGCATTGCCAGGTGGAGGGACCAATTCTGAATTTGCTTTGCACTCTCTGTTTGAGGCCAAAGGTGATGTGATGGTAAGGAACCATGAAAAAGAGGCTTTACAAATTCCTGAAGAGTATTTTCCCAAGTTTCAATATTGTCTCATGTACCATACAACCAATTTGTAATGACCAATCGGCGCATGATGACCAATCAGCACGCCTCCCTATTCCTTCTCTCGGTGAGTAGGTCAGGATGTTAAAGTCTGTAGAAAAAAATCTCCAATTGGATTTCTGTTTCCACATCTGTTCCTAAAGTTAGAACTGTGGGTACATCTGTCCTAGGACATTAGAATTTCTTTTCCACATCTTGCATTTCACATCAGAAAACTGAGTCTCCAGTGATGGAGGTAGAAGGCTTTACTGAAGCAGAAGTTGGTCTAAAATAGCCTATCATACTCTGCTGATTCTTCTTCCCTACTATGGAAATCAGCCAAAGTTTGATGTTTATAGAACTCTTTTCTCCTCTAACCAAAATAAAGTGTTTACTGTTCACCAACTGGTTCCATTCTTCCACTTTTAACACAGTTCTGCAGATGTTCCCAAACCCATGCCTTGGTGCTATCTTCCCAAAATCAGAGCTAACAGTTGACCTGCTCAACCTGGACTTCCTTTTTTTTTTTTTTTTTTTTAAGATGGAGTCTCACTCTATCGCCCAGGCTGGAGTGCAGTGGCATGATCTCGGCTCACCGCAACCTCTGCCTCCTGGGTTCAAGCGATTCTCCCTCCTCAGCCTTCCTAGTAGCTGGAATTACTGGTGCATGCCACCATGCCTGGCTAGTTTTTGTATTTTCAGTAGAGATGGGGTTTCATCATGTTGGCCAGGCTGGTCTCGAACTCCTGACCTCAGGTGATCCTCCCACCTTGGCCTCCCAAAGTGCTGGGATTACAGGCATGGGCCACCGCACCCAGCCTCATCCTGGACTTCTGACCAGATCACTCAATCACTAACCTCTGTTTCCCCTTTATATAAATACATGGTAGTATATCTAGCTTCCTGCATTTTGATTTTATGAAAATGTGAAAATAAATGTCCCAATACTATGATACCCTTCAAGTATTTCCTAGAATGCTGGAGAACTGTCCTTAACCCTTTGAGATCAGTGTGGCAGTGTAGCACTTCTCAAACTTTTAATGTGCGTGCACATCACCTGGGGAATCTTGTTAAAAATGCAGATTCTGATTCAGAGGCTTGGGAGTAGGGCCCAGGTTCTGCCTTTTTGACCGGCTCCCAGGTGAGGGACGTACTCCTGTTCTATGGACCACACTTAGAGTAGCAAGATTCTAGGCCCTGCTCTGCCCTGAAACTATCTGCTGTTCAACTCTGCCTGCGGCATCTTTTAAAAAGCCACCAAGGCTGATTTGAAACAGTTTATTTAGCTAGGCTCTCTGGAAGGATGGTGTGTATGGTACAGTTATTACTGATGCAGCTGTTTCTATTCAGCTGTAATGAAACACGATTTTTCTATAAAACAGTTACAGATCACCCACTCATTTCCTAGGAATCTTTGCCCAGAGACTCAGCCTCCAGTCAGAGGAGGCACCACTCATCTCTGGGGCGGGTGGGATTTTACCAAGGAAGAGTCAGGTCTTTCTGTTTTCCTGTGACATGAACAACTGGCTTCAGGCATGGATGGAGAGGGTGTTAGAAGGAGAGTCTTATTTGCTGAACAGACATGAAACCCTAGTTAGGGGAGTCTCCCTCTGGGTTTCCTTCCAGTGCCCCCGCCCCTGACCTCCACAGTGCTAACCGCTTTTCCCCTTTGGGTAGATGATCTCCATAGGACACACAGACCAGTTACTGACTCTTGCCTTTTCTCTCCTTTGGGTCTGCAGGTTGCTCTGGAAATGCTGCTACTGCGGAAGCCTGTCAGGTTAAAATGTCATCCTTTAGCAAATTACCACTATGCCGGTAGGTTGCCAGGAGCCCTGTGTCCTGTTGCCTCCTGACGACGGGCTGCTTGCATGTTCGGTTGTGTCACTTTCTAGCAATGGATAACACCGGTTCTGTCCTAATCACCACTTGTGATCTCAAGGCCTCCTAGGGCAGAGCTATGTCTGTTGCTTTGGCTCTGTTGGCATTTGTCTGTTGGCATAAGCTCCTGCCCCTTGTGAGTGTGCCAAGACCTGGGTGACAGTGGACAGTGCCTGCACGTGTGGCAAGGAGACGAGTGCATGAGACCAGAGAGAGCCACAGAAGGTACAATCAGCAGCCCCCTGGTTTTGGAATCAGTAGCCATGGGTTTAGATTCTACCGCACCCCTTGGCCAAGTCCCATGGTCTTCTGCAGCCTTGGTTTTCTCACCTGTAAAATGAGACTTGTATTCCATCCCTCGTAGTGTTTTTGTGAGATTAGAGATGGTATATGTAGCCCAATGCCTGGCACATCCTAGTAGCATTTATTACTCATGTATCCAACAATTATTTTTTGAACACTTACTGTGTATTAGGGACTTGCTAAACACTGAGATGCATCAGTGACTATGACAGACATGGGCAGAGTCCTACGTCGTGCAGCTCAGAGGCTCTGAGGAGGAGGCAGTTATTAAATAATGGATCACACTGACAGGAAAGTCTTCATACACGCAGGGTTTTGTATGTGAATTAATGACAATACCACAATAAGAGGGAAGTAGAAGACACCTATGAGATTTAAATGGACTGAGAATTGTGAAAAGTGAAGGAAATAGGTCGGAGAGCCTAAGAAGTGACCAGTGACACTGAGGTCAACATTTTCATTTCCATGCACTAACTGTGCCTTCTGAGGGTCTCCACAAACCTAAGTTGGTTCTTTATTTTGGAGGGGGCTGAATTTTCAGTGCCTCTTGATTTTTAATCACTTGAGGGTTTCTTTGGTGCTCTGGGCAGACCCTCCCTAGGCAGGTGCCAAATATGTGGGCTTGGGGACCTAGCTATACGTTTTCCAATCTTTAGTCCGGGCAGCCCAGTGAAGGCTTCTTTACAAATATTGGCTTGCTTTCTCCACCAACATTTGCCTCACCTACTGTGCTCCTCCTCTTTCATGAACGAGCCTTCCTGCCTGTCATCACAAGGCAGACCTCAAAGCCCCTCTTCCAAGCACAGTAAGCCCAAGATGTCTGCCTGTAGGTCACTCCTGGAACTAGGCCAATACAGAGTGGACGCATGGAATAAGAAATTCATCACTTCTCCGGTGGCCTAAAGGAGCCAGCTTCTTAATATTTTCTCCATCATTTCCTGCTTGGTGTCTGTCCCAAGTGTGGGTAAAAAGATGTAGGAGTTCTCCCTAATCTGCCATGGAAACAGCTCAGTCTTCTCTCTTAATTTCCAGCATCATCTGCTGCTCATTGAACCCTGAGAGGCTGTCCAGCCTCCTGGAGGCTGTCTCAAGCTTCTTTGCATGATGGTGGGACAGTGGGTTGGCTAAAAGGAGGTTCCTAACCATGTGCTGTGAGAAACTGCTGCCCTCAGCCCTCAGAGTGGCTGGGGTCGCCAGAGCCTCTGGGCTGGTTAGCTCTAGCTGTGAGCAGCTTCATCTGGGATACAGCTCTCCTCTGGTTCTTCCAAGTGTACCAAACAAGTATCATTTTATGTGTATCATGACATTAAAAAGGTCAGAAAGCTATGTACTAGGAGCGCCACACACCCCAGTCAAAACAAAATAAAAACATTAAAATATTACCAAAAACTTTGAAACAAGAGGGCCCTAAACTCTGCAACAATTAATTGATCTCTTGAGGTTAGGGGTTTCTAGCTAATCCCTTGCCTGTCCCCTGTCCCCTTCCCCAGCAGGCAGACCAGGAAGGACTCTGCTGTTTTCTGGAATCATTTCAATCCTTGGAGGCAAAAGAGATAGAGCTAAGCTGTGAAGGGTTGATATCTCCAAGAGAAACGTACTCACCTATGTTTGCCAGTCACTTGCCTTCTCCAGGAAGTGATGATAGACTGGGACCCAGAGAATCTTCTAGAAGTTTGAGCAAAAAGGGCAGAGGTCACTGGTCTCTAAAGTCTGACCCAAAACCATCTCCTTAACAGTTTCCTTCTAAGCCACAGGGGAGGCAGCAGAATCTTCCCCATCACATGCCCCAGCCACCACCTCCTTCTCCCACTGCTGAACCGCCTCATTTGCTTCCCAAGTGTCAGTGAATCCCATCTCCATGGCCCCATTCTGCTTTGGCCTTTGTGCTGAGCCCTGTCGTGTTGCTCCCCAGTAGTGACTGCCTGTTGGCTTAATTGCCACCTTGCTGGGACCCTATCTTCTGGATCTCCTTTGGCTCCTGACTCTGTGGCTGTGGCCAGTGTCACCATCCTGAGTCCCAGCCCCGAATTTGCTCTCCAGGCTCCTAGTTATCTGGAGAGGGAGTTCAGGTCTCCCAAGCCTGCCTGAGCCTGTCCATGTCAGGGAGGGAGGCTGTAAGTTTGGGGAGAAAGACAAAGACACAGGCCTACGAAAATCACTTCCTTACTTTACTCATTATCTTCCCTTTCCCACCCACTCCAAGCCGTTCATTAAGAAAAGGAAAAAGTGACCAGTGCTGGGACCCAGGAGAGATGTGCTATGGGGGAAGGGCCGACGTGGTGGGCAACTTGCCCAGATCTAACGGCTGCTTGCCAAGGCCACATGAACCCTGTACAGGATCCACAGAGGAAAGTGCTGTTGCAGTGGCTTCTGGCGCTCAACCCCCACCACGATGCACAGTCCAGCCCTCTGTTGCTCTCAGCACCTTCCCACCCATGTGTGGTTAGCAGTTGTGTGCAGTGGTTCCCAATTAGCACTTGGGTTGGGAAGGGCCAAGCATGGGGGAGTCAGGGTGGAGAGGAAGCCTGGTTGTGATTAGATGGATTGCAGCATGCTTGATTTTTTTCATTGAACTGGTCATTCCTGCAGAGGGGTGTTAGAACTGACCTGGCTTCTTGGCAAGTGTTCAGCAGAGACTGCTTATTGGCCCTGAGCACACCCCAAACACCTGCTTAGTCCTGAAACCCTGACCTGAGTTGTGGAGATGGAGGAGACCTGGAGGAAATACTCATTCCATTGGAGAGGCCTTGTCTCTTCTGCCTTGGAAGCTGCCCCAGTTAGATGAGGAGACAGAATTACGTACTCAAGAGAGTAATTTGCAAGAAGCACAGCTGTGATTTCATTTTCCAGGCATCCTTAGCCTATGTCTCTAGACAGTGGTCCCCTCAAGGGCAGTACTGAGTTAATACTCTTTTACCTTGCCTAACACGGCACTGGTTTAAATTAAAAAAAAAAAAAATTGCCTAGTGGACAAGCTCAAATTCTGGATTCAGATTGAGGCTTCCCCCCTTTTATCCACAGAGAAAACTCTGGTGTAATAGCCTGCTTCACCTTGCACCCCCCAAAAAATTACTCAACCTTCACCCACTATTGAAAACCCTGTGTGGAAATGAAAATTTGGTATAAAACAGTCCTCCTTTTTCTGCAGTGAACACGTCTGTCTTGTGTAACTTCAAAACATCATCAATGGGTCCAGGAACGGTGGCTCATGCCTGTAATCCCAGCACTTTGGGAGGCCAAGGCGGGCAGATCGCTTAAGCTCAGGAGTTCGACACCAGCCTGGCAAACATGGTGAAACCCCATCTGTACTAAAAATACAAAAATTAGCCAGGCATAGTGGTGCATGCCTGTAATCCCAGCTACTTGGGTGGATGAGCAAGAGAGTTGCCTGAACCCAAGAGGCGTAGGCTATAGTGAGCTGAGATCACGCCACTGCACTCCAACCTGGGCGACAGAGTGAGACCCTGTCTCAAAAAAAAAAAAAAAAAAAAAAAAAAAAAGCAAAAGAAAAGAAAAAAATTATAATAGAAGTTTTAAGAAAGACAGAAAGGCCCTCTAAAAGATACTGTGTCCAAACTTTCTCTCACCCCTCCATGTCTCTTTTTAATTGCCTGGGCTCACTGTCGATTGCTCCCAAATTAGCCACAGTCCAGAGCCTGTTTCCCAGCAACCGAAGGTCAAAACAGTTTTCCTCTGGATACTGTTCCAGCACCGGTTTCATCCAGTTAATTAGGTTCTTTGTAATTAGCCTTAATCATCTTGTTAGGGGCCCCTGCTGGTAATAGCCCAATAGCCAGGAATTCCCAGGTAGAACAAATGAGTGTGGGGGGACTCTCAACCCACGAACCCTGTGTGCATGCTGAGTGGGCAGCAGGGATCCTAGAGAGAAGGGAGGGTGTGGGGGGTAGTTGAAGGATAGGGGAGGATTTGAGGCAACACCCTGCCTCGGTTTTGTATTTTATCCTGGACTTTGTCCAAGATGCAGGATCCAAGAAGGGCCGGCTTAGAGAACCTTGTCTAAGAACGAGGAACGTGTCCCTGTCAGACTCCAGGAAAGAGAGACATCTGAGCCTTTCGTTAACTTCGGATTACAGAGGGATTTTGGAGGCAGGAAGGAGAAGACTATGGATATAATAAGCAGCCAGCAGTGAGACTGTGGATAAGAAATACACAGAACAAGAAACAGGTGGTCTTGGATGCCACTGTCCACATATCAGCAGGGGCGGCATACGTCTCATAGCCCTGGGCTGATTTGGAATCTGCTCTCCAAGTGGCCAGTGAAGGTTCAAAACATGTATCGAACACTTAGGACCAAACCTGTCAGTCACAGGGTAACTGCCACCATCCCCATGTCATGTGGGGAAACTGCGACTCAGAGAAGTTAAGTAGGCTTGCCCGGGATCACAGAAGGAGTAAGTGGCAGAACCAGGTTCACAACCTAAGGTGACTAAAATCACCCTTTTTATCACAGTTTGGTGATATTATTTGCAGAAAACACATTCATATGTTATTTATCTGTCCAAGGCTTTAGCCTGGGAATTCAATCCAAGAGCCCAGGGATGGACTCTCAGCCTCGGTGGGCAATCTTGTGATCAGGAAGCCACCTCTAGTGTGAGAATGGATTTGTTGCCCGGCCAAGGCTCTGTCCCTCAATTTGTGGACACCCTGTTGAGCAGACACTAACACATGCACACACAGAGCACTATCATTTGCACCAAAGCACAAAGCCTAGGACTGTGCAGAAGAGCCACCTCTTACTGTCTTAAGACTGTGCTCCCTGACCCAGCCCTGTATCCCTTGGAATGGGAGAGTGACATAGAGGGGCAGGGAGAACATGCAGCCCACTCCATCTCAGGATGAGTTGTACAGAATGCACACTCCGGAATCAGGAAGCCACCAAATCCTATGACAGAGCAGCAGTCTTAAAAACCACCAGGAGTCAGCAGGGAGAAGGTCTCCTTCCCCCACGAGGTTTGGGGATCCCTCCTAACAGATGGGCCAGGAAGTTATATCACCTATGGAGTTGCATCTGGCAAGCAATTTGGAAACATGAAGGGACATGCTTCTCAGAAATCGACAGGCCTGGGAACTGAACACTGCTTTTGGGGCCAGAAATCAGGTAATGAGCCTGGCGGGTAGAAAAAAGTATATCCACTGCAGAGACTGGCTGAGAAGGCTGGATGGCCCTGTTAGTGTCTTGTCATGTCTCAGAGCTGCACTCTAACTTAGGAAACTAATGGTCTGGTTGAGGTTGGAAAGAATTATCATTGATCTAGTTGAGGGTTTCATCAGCAAAATGTCCCCTGATTCCCCATCGGAGATGCAGCTGAGGGCCACACGGATTCTGGACCTGCAGCAGGGCAGCAGAGCAACCTCTGTGTAAGCTTGCGTGAGTCAGCTGGTATGACAGACCGCCATTGTGGTCTTCCTTCCATCATTATCTTTCTGACTCCTCTTACCCGTTTGCTGTTTTGGTGGATACCTAAAAGGAACCATGACGGTTGTTTGGTTGTTGAACTGAATTGTTGGTGATTCCTTTCTGTGTCCCTCTTTCTACCTCTGTTCCTGGGTAAGGGGACCCCAAGGCTTTGAATGTTGGACAGAATTTGAAGAATGGTGATGGAAGTGATATAGAGCCTCAAATCCCACCAACGCCCTGTGCTCACATGCACTCCGGCAAGGATTCTCCAAACCCCCAGCCCCCCTGAGGCTCCGTGTTACTGTGGTCTGCACGGTCAGAGCTGTCCAGCCCTCTGGAACCCATGGAAGATGACTCCCTTCTGCCGAGGATTCATGGGAAAGCTGCTTTCCTTCTAGAAGTAAAGAGATAAGTTTGCAGCTGGGCACAGTGGCACACGTCTGTAATCCCAGCACTTTGGGAAGCTGAGGCAAGCGGATCACTTCAGGTCAGGAGCTCAAGACCAGCCTGGCCAACTTGGTGAATCCCCATCTCTGCTAAAAATACAAAAATTAGCCAGGTGTGGTGGCACGCACCTGTAATCTCATCTACTCAGGAGGCTGAGGCAAGAGAATCACTTGAACCCAAGAGGCAGAGGTTGCAGTGAGCCGAGATCTCGCCACTGCACTCCAGCCTGGGTGACAGAGCAAGACTCCATCTCCAAAAAAAAAAAAAAAAAAGATGAGTTTGCAAACCAAATAAATTGGGTGGTGGCCCTGCCTTTGTAGATGTCCGACCCTGCCCAGCTGTGGAGAGCATATTCTGAGTCTGGAGCCAAAGCTCCTGGCTTGAGGACCCATCAAAGAGCTGCACAAGGAAGTTGTTTATTTCAGAAATGTGAGTTTATGTCACTGAGCCATATATTTTCCTAAGGACCCTAGGCTCCCCACCTGTGGTCTAAGGAGGCCCCTGCCTGCCCAGAGCATTTTTGCCTGATTCACTTATTTTGGCCAAACCCTACAAAGAAAGAGGCAATTAGGGTTTCCTGTACTGCAGTCCCATCAGTTGACCATAGCAAAATGGAAACCTTGGACTCGCCCGGAATGGGAGGAAAGATATTATGATTTGGGGTACTAGTGTACCCCACTAATGAAGTATAGTGAGGTAGGGTACTAGTGTACCCCACTAATGAAGTCAAGAGAAGTGTAGTGAGGTCAAAGCTTTGGCCGAATACCATCCAAAGAATCAGAGATGTGGAGAATTCAGCAGGCCAGAAGAACAAGACTGAGTTTTCTCTGAACCAGCCACAGTGGTGGAAGCTTCCCTAGAGCCTCCAGAAATAGGAGTCCTCTTAGAAGTAGGCCTTATTTCTTGCCCCAAACAAGCCAGTACAATTTTATATTATTATCTGCATATCCTGCTTTCTTTCATGGAGGAAAAAGACATAAATATCAGGTTTAGCCAGTAAGGAAGATGCACAAGCCCAGCAGTGAAGCCTCTCCCTCTTCGGTCGGCAAATCTGTCAAGAACTGGCTCCACTCACCTCTCCAGCCTCATCTGCTTCTGCTGGAACCTTATACTTGAACCAGATTAGATTACTAGTCGTTCTTTGAAAACCTCCATTTCCTCATTTGTCAAATGGGCTCATCATCCTAACAATCTTACAGGATTGTTAGTAGAACCTAATGATGAATAACTGAAGTACTTAGAACCTGCCACTTAGTAAGCACTTAGAAATGTTAAGCTATTTTTCCTAGCACAGCATCTTGCTTGTAATATACACCTAATAAATATCTGTTGAATGAACAACTGAAGTGCATGACTTCACTCTTGCCTCTGACTTTGCACATCCTGCTTCCTCTCACCAGAATACTCTTCCATCTCCTTATTGTCTGACTTGCTTCTATGTGACCTTTAAAACTCAACTCATGTTTTCTCTAGCTGGAAGCCCTCCTGGCTGCCCTGGCCCTAACCTGAGTGTGGTGTTTCTCCTTTGTGCCCCATTGGCACCTCGCCTTTACCTGAATAATTACAATTACCACCTTGAACGTCATGGCCTACTTGTTTGTCTCCCCAGTAGACTGTGAGCATCTTGAGGGTGGAGGGTGAATCCAGCCACACCCTGAAGGGTACTTGCTACATGAATGCTTGCACTTGTGAATATGATAATTACGTTAAAACTGTACCTAAAATTTGTTGAATGCTCACTGTTTCCCAGCGATGATGCTGGACACTTTTTGTGCATTATCTTCTTTAACCTTCACAAAAATCCTAATCAGTGGAGGCAATTATAGTTATTCCCATTTGTAGGTAACAAAACAGGCTTAGGATAAGTAACTTGCCAAGGTCAAGGCCACAGCTGGGACTTGAACCCAGGTGTCAGAGCTCCTAACCATTATATCACACTATCTTTTTGTTCAAATGGGAGTTTGATATGTATTATATCACTTGCTCTGTAGTTGTATTTTGTAACTTAACTAAATGAACCAGCAACTAAAAGCAGGGGGAACTGTGAGCTGTTCTTATGATGTTTGTGTTTTGTTGTAGGTTCGGACAAGTGGACCTCCCTAGAAAGAAAACTGTTTAACAAAGCACTAGCCACTTACAGCAAAGACTTTATTTTTGTACAGAAGATGGTAAGCATGATTTTTCCCATTGCCCCCTTGAAATTAAATTTGGGAAATTGTACACAAAAATATTTAGAAAGATTTGGATACTGGTTTAAGATACTTACAAAAAGGATGTCTTCCACACTCGCTGGTGAGGATGGTAGTGGATATAGGGGTGGTATGGCCCCAGTGTTAGGACTGTGGCAGGGAGAGGACAGGGGAAAGAAGGCGTAGATTATCTGGACACTGCAGTGGCACGGGGTTATTTTCTATCTTAATAAAAATGTGTAATTCATAATTCTGTCAGAATAACTAGAACGCAGGTTCCTGGTCCACAATTAACATAATTTATTTTATTTTTATTTTTTATTTTTTCCAAGACAGTTTCACTCTCTCACCCAGGCTGGAGTGCAGTGGTGTGATCTTGACTCACTGCAGCCTCCACCTCCCGGGTTCAAGCGATTCTCTTGCCTCAGTCGCTAGAGTAACTGGGATTACAGGCACGCACCACCACGCCCGGCTAATTTTTGTGTTTTTAGTAGAGGCGGGGCTTTACCATGTTGGCCAGGCTGGTCTTGAACTCATAACCTCAAGTGATCCACCTCCCTCAGCCTCCCAAAGCACTGGGATTACCGGCGTGAGCCGGCATGCCTGGCCGTACATAATTTACGTATATTTAACAGATCTACCACATTTCTGACAGAATTTTCTGGGGAGAGGAGAATATGTGGCCTCCCTCTACCCAGTAGCACAGTTTCTGGTGCTGAACTCCTATTTTTAATGACAGTAATAATAAAAATACCTTGCATATACAGCATTCGAAAGCAAAATAAAACTTTCACATAGATGAAATAGCACTTTATACAACAGATAAACTTATTGACTTTATTGGCTGAGAGATGGTTTAGTGTAAAAAATTAAAATCATTCAAAGAGTGTTTCAACAAACTGATGAATGATGGAGCCATATTGTGTTAAAGCCATTTAAGGCTGTTCAGGTACACAGAGAACAGGGCCGCAGTTGATAGCACCCACTGGCCCCTGGCTGAGACAGATGGTCCTCGGAGGTGTCCTAGGGTGGCATGTCTCCTGTTGTCAGTCTAGGGCCTTGCCTGGGCAAGTGTGAGAAGCAGGAGGACTTTGTCTCTGACTTGCCTCCGCCTCTCCTCCGCCTCCATCTCTGCATTTGCTCCTGCCTTGCCCTTGGCGGCTGCCATGCCTTTGCTGCCCTGTGTGCCCAGCAGCTCTCATGCTTCATCTTTCTAGAGTCACCCTCCCCTCCAGGACTGGCCTGGCATAGACCTCAATCCTTTAGGCCCCACACTTGCGACTGATGATGGATTCGTGTATTGAGCTTACCAGGCAACCTGGGTTTAACCCAGGGCTCTCTGGGACGGGCACTGTCCTCACTCCCTCAGGTGATTCTAGTGTGGAAATTCCAGGTGTCAGGGGGATGAGAAGGGGGCAACTTTGAGGAGACAGGACTGGGTGCCCCTCTCATCTCACCATGTAGGTGGCCTTGTTCCCACCCTCAAGGGTAAGGCCAGCCTTTAATCTGCCTCCAGCAAACCCACGTTATTACACCTCACCTGATCATACAGCATATGAACTAAACAAAGGAATGTTTCTGCCTTAAGATGCATAGACCTTTGCCTGTTTGGGGTTGAATAGGGCAAGGCCCATTTCCTGCAAAACCTAAGCTCTGTCATCATAACTTTTGCCTTATATTCCTATTCCATTACTAAGGAACATTTCTCATAAGCATATTTTGAAGGTCAAGTTAGAGACATTCAAGCATATTAAATGAAAAAGCAGCTGCTTTATGGGTTAAAAAAATGAGTAAGTCTGTAAGGACTGATCTGAAAAAATTTCCAAGCTATACTGAGAAAAAAACCAAGTTGCAAAGCAGTATTTATAGTGTGCTCCCTTTTGTGAGGAAAGATGGTAGGGGAGGGAATATATTTTTGTGTGTGCTGGTACATGCATTAGAAAATTCTGGAGGCCAGGCACAGTGGCTCACACCTGTAATCCCAGCACTTTGGGAGGCCAAGGCAGGCGGATCACCTGAGGTCGGGAGTTCGAGACCAGACTGACCAACATGTAGAAACCACGTCTCTACTAAAAATACAAAATTAACTGGGCGTGGTGGTGCATGCCTGTAATCCCAGCTACTCAGGAGGCTGAGGCAGGAGAATCGCTTGAACCCAGGAGGTGGAGGTTGTGGTGAGCCGAGATCGTGCCATTGCACTCCAGCCTGGGCAACGAGAGTGAAACTCCATCTCAAAAAAAGAAAAAAATTCTGGAATGGGTGTTGTGACTCAATGCCTGTAATGCCAGCAATTTGGGAGGCCCAGGCAGGAGGATCACTTGAGGTCAGGAGTTCGAGACTAGCCTGGCCAACATGGTGAAACCCCATCTCTACTAAAAATAGAAAAAAATGAGCCAGGTGTGGTGGCGGGTGCCTGTAATCCCAGCTACTTTGGAGGCTAAGGCAGGAGAATTGCTTGAATCTCGGAGGTGGAGGTTGCAGTGAGCCAAGATGGTGCCACTGCACTCCAGCCTCAGCAACAGAGCAAGACTCCATCTCAAAAAAAAAAAAAAAAGGCTGGGCGCAGTGACTCACGCCCGTAATCCCAGTGCTTTGGGAGGCCGAGGTGGGCGGATCACGAGGTCAGGAGATCAAGACCATCCTGGCTAACACAGTGAAACCCCGTCTCTACTAAAAATACAAAAAATTAGCCGGGCATGGTGGCGGACGGCTGTAGTCCCAGCTACTCGGGAGGCTGAGGCAGGAGAATGGTGTGAACCTGGGAGGCAGAGGTTGCAGTGATCCGAGATTGCGCCACTGCACTCCAGCCTGGGCGACAGAGCAAGACTCCGTCTCAAAAAAAAAAAAAAAAAATCTGGAATGGTAGCCAAAGAAATTAATGCAAGGGGCTACCTGTGTTGCAGGGTGAGGGGTAAGGACAGGCGTGTGAAGGAGGCCTTTCACCATGTACGTTTTTTTCTTGAACTGTACAAACTTGTTTATTACCCTATTACAAAATTAAATATTCAAAAATGCTTGCTACCTTTGCTCTCTGCCCATTGCTGGAGCTAACCTTGAGTTCGCTTTCCCGGCAGGTGAAGTCCAAGACGGTGGCTCAGTGCGTGGAGTACTACTACACGTGGAAAAAGATCATGCGGCTGGGGCGGAAACACCGGACACGCCTGGCAGAAATCATCGACGATTGTGTGGTGAGTGAAGCTGCTAAGTTGTTGCTTGTGCTGGCACAGCTCCCACCCCAGGCCCAGGTTAGTAAGTAGCTGGTGTTTGGTTTGGCTTTGCTGCCAAGATAGCCAGAGGAAGGAGGTGACAACAGCCCAGCTCTCCTGCAGGATTCAGGACCTACCCTCCTGAGTAGGTTTAGAGGAAGGAAGTCCATAGGTTTGGCCTGTAGCTCAGTGTTCAGAAACAGAGGTGAGGGCTGGTGCCCGCTTCAAGGCAGCTAGGAGCCAGAAGAATTAAACCAAGGATGGTCCCAGCCTTGGGTTTGTTGGTTTATGATTGGGTGGTGTCCTGACCCCCTGGAATATTCTTTTTTGATCTTTCCATGTCATAGATGCTACTGACCTGAGCCCATAATGTGCCTCAGAAAGGGTCCCTGGGATTTTGCCACAGTCTGTAAAGCATGAGCAAGAGGAGCTTTGACCTCTAGGTAGTGCCAGGAACCCTCCATCATTAAGGAACTAATTCGCTGCATGTAGATGATTCTAATCCTTACATCACCATTATCCCTGGTATTGATTTCCTTCATTAGCAGACAGTCCACAGTCAACTGCACATTAAGTATGTACCAAAGACACAAGAAGACCTAACTAGTCTCTGAACCCTGTATGTGTGGCTTTGATGATTACTATCACTTGTGATCCTTGCAATTAACTCTCCACCCTGCATCCATAGCCATGGGAAATCTCCTTTTCACACTCTGTGGAAAACATTACCTACCATATATGTGTATATAAAAATTATGTCTGACATTACTAAACTCTAGCTTTTGTCACCATCAGTGAAAGTATTGGGAATTCATGAATTATGTAAATATTTGAAATTATATTTTCATTCCCAATTGTGCCCCAGTTGTAAGGGTTAGCACATGTATGTGTGTTATTTTCTTTAACAGACAGTGAAACAGCAGTTTTCATGTGCCAGGCATTGTGTTAGGGACTTTATAAATATTGACTCATTTAATCCAATGTAATTCATTTAATACCAATTCTATGCAGTAGGAAACTGAAGCACAGAGCTTAAGCAAATTGGCCATAGTCACACAGCTGCTGAGCGTGTTGTTAAGCCTGATTCCCTTGTGTGGTTAAGAGCAGTCAGATGAAATCTTCTTTTGTTTGTTTGAGACAGGGTCTCACTTTGTCGCCCAGGCTAGAGTGCAGCGGCATGATCATAGCTCACTACAGCCTCAACTTCCTGGGCTCAAGCAATCCTCCCACCTCAGCCACCTGAGTAGCTGGGACTACAGGCACACACCACAACGCCCCACTCATATTTTAATTTTTTGTAGAGACAACGTCTCACTTTGTTGCCCAGGCTGATCTCAGACTCCTGAGCTTAAGCAGTCCTCCTGCCTTGGCTTCCCGAAGTGCTGGGATTACAGGCTCACCCCTGTAATCTCAGGCCACTGCACCTGGCCACACATTTTCTTAAAGAAGTATAAAAAATTTGGACTTGGCCAGGCACGGTGGCTCAAGCCTGTAATCCCAGCAGTTTGGGAGGCCAAGGTGGGCAGATCATCTAAGGTCAGGAGTTCGAGACCAGCCTGGCTAACATGGTGAAACCCATTTCTAATAAAAATACAAAAAATTAGCCAGGCGTGGTAGCACACACCTGTAATCCCAGCTACTCGGGAGGCTGAGGCAGGAGGATCGCTTGAACCCAGGAGGCAGAAGTTGCGGTGAGCCGAGATTGCACCATTGCACTCCAGCTTGGGCAATGAGAGCGAAACTCCATCTGAAAAAAAAAAATTGGACTCATTAATGCTTCAAAGCCTATGCTTCTAACTAATAATTGATCCTAGCTATGAAATATACATACATAAATACATTTATATTTGAGCCCAAATATCAGAGAAAGTAGAAATCTGTAGAATAGAATAGTATTGCTATTTTTTTCAATCAGAGATGGCAGTGTTCTACATTCAGGATTTCTTGTGACCAGGGCTTTTGTTTGACTCATTTAAGTAGTAATGTATGATATCAGAATAGTCTTTTGCTCGTTTGTGGCCTAATGTTTTAAAAAACATGTGATCACCCAGGCACTGTGGCTCACACCTGTAATCCCAGCACTTTGGGAGGCCAAGGTAGGTGGATCATGAGGTCAGGAGATCGAGACCACCCTGGCCAACATGGTGAAACCCCATCTCTACTAAAAAGTTAACTGGACGTGGTAGTGCACGCCTGTAGTCCCCACTATTCAGGAGGCTGAGGCAGGAGAATTGCCTGAACCCGGGAGGCGGAGGTTGCAGTGAGCAGAGATTGCGCCACCGTACTCCAGCCTGGGCAACAGAGTGAGACTGCATCTCAAAAAAAAAAAAACAAAAAACAAAAAACAGTATGATCTCCTCCAGTTCAGTCAACTAAAAGCAGTTGAACTCCCACAGTGTAAACAGCAATGTGTATGTAGTGCTGTGGGTAACCCGGGATGTTAAATGGCCCTTCCCTCCTCTCCCCCCACCACACAGAACATATGTCCTTGTTGGGAAGATATAACACATTTAAGTGGAAATACACCATGAACCCCAAGAGTGTTTAAAAGCAGTATGCAATGAGATCCAGAAAGTCTTAGATGCAGCCTTAAGGACTCTTTCACCCAATTTCACCATTTTACAGGAAGAAAGTTGAGACCCAGAGAGAGGAAGGGGCTTGCCCCAGGTCACACAGAGCATTGCTTTCCAAATGAGTAGAAGAGACAGTAAACAAGGAAGCACAAAGATTCCTAGCCTTGAAGACCTAGGCTTTACTCCTAGGCTTGCTGGTCTGTAAAATGGCCAGATGATTTAAATGATTTAGAAAGTCCCTTCCAATTCTGGAATGTTCTGGGCTCTGTCAGTGCCGTGTTTTGGAAGAGGGGCAAAATCAAAGAATATGGTCTTCTAAGGTAAATTGGTGTATCTTAGGCTTGGGTGTTATCAAGTGCCTAGGACAGTGCCTGGCATAATACAGTCACTCCATAAATGTTTGTTAAATGAATGAGTGAATATTTTTCGAAGATAGGAGTTGCTCTGATTCATAAACATTCCTTCTGTGAATTCACTGGAGGGAGATGGAATGAACAAGGGGATGCGGAGCAGAGGAGTGACACTAACAAAGATGTTTCCACACAAGGCAGAGGCACCGTCTCGGACTGCCTGGGCTTTGAAGATGGGTAGGGAGACCCAGGCCAGCGTGAAGCTTCAGATTAAGGAGGAGAGGGTAAGAGGGTGCCCAAGGGGCCACACCCTCTTGGGTTTATTCACCAGGAGCCAGTGTTAGGCTGGGCCAGGAGTGTCCACACCCTCATTACTTGTGAGCTTAGGGAGAGCAAAAGGCTTATGTGCAGAGATGACTCAGGCCCACAAAAAAAAAAACAAGAAAATCTTGATTAAAGGCCAATATGGCAGCTCACAGCTCCTTTGTGGGCACTGTGTGCACAGTCAGCCTTCTAAGCATAGTTTGCCGAGTGGAGATGAAAAATTGGGATCATGGGGATCCTGGGGAGGGTGCGCCTGGGGAGGGTGTGCAAGGCACAGTCCTAAGATGTGGTCCTACTCTTCGTCCTCGGGGCCTGCCTGGGACACCTGGGATAGCTCTCCTGATCATGTATCTTCAATGTTTTACGTAAGGGCGGGTGACCATTTCCCTCCAGATGGAACATGAAGGAACATGCTCAGGTGGTTCAGGGATTATTGAGGACTTGAGAGGGGAAAAGAAGGAAGTTTGAAAGGAATGACTGCCCTTTAGCTAAGTAGCCGGGAGGTCAACAGAGCACAGCTGCTCACTCAGCAGGGGCAGTGTGACTGGAAGCAGAGGCAGGGAGCCAAGATGGGTTCTGTTAATGAGGTGAGAGGAGAAGGTGCTGGCCACACCTTCCTGTCCCCTGCCTGTGCTCATGCTCCCTGACTCAGGACAAATATATGGGGCTGGCTGTGATCAAAATTTAGCACAATTCAAGAAACCAACTGAGGCAGTTAACTGACTGTGGAAAACAGCAATCAGGGCTCCAAGGGCAAAGGTAGAACTCACCATGATGTCAGCACAGTTACCTACAGCACAGTCCATTGATGAGGGCCTTGGGAAACATCCTCCTTCCCTTTGACATTTCAAAGCAGCTGGTTCCAGTAATATTGAGAGATTTAGGATCTCTAAGCCATTTACAGATGGATAAACATGTACCTGTGGACATGTGCAGCCAGACCAAAGAGTGAAGAAGGTTAAGGTTTTGGAATAAGATAGGCCAGGTTTTGAATCTCAGTTCAACTTTTTTACCAGCTGTGTGACCTTGAGAAACTTATTTATTGGGTCAATTTCCTCATTTGTTTAAAAATGAAAAAATTTTACAGTGTTATGAGAACTAGAAATTGTGTGTGTGTGTGTGTGTGTAATGCATGATTCTCAGCGGGCATTCAATGTTGTCATCGTCATCATTATTATTAGTGACTAACACACAAATTTGTGTCTTTGAGCAGATTTGGGTTGTTGAGCATTTGTATTCTGACTTACCAATTTCTCATAATATGAATTCCATTTGCATGCTTGAGAAATAAAAATATCCTCCTCAAGAAACTCTTATTGTGGACACTCAAGGGTCTGAGCACCATGTTAAATGTATGGCCTCCTCCCCACCCCCATATTTGCCCACCTTCTAATTTTGGAATATACTAAGTGTTTTGTTTCACAATATATCATAAAATGACCAACTTGTTGTTACGAAGTTCTACATGTTAAGATTTTTGTTCTTGTATTTTTGTATCTCTTAGTCACTTTGGTGAGCCATGTGGCTTGATGGTAAATCATTTTGTGATTTATAGATTGCCAGTTGAAATAACACCTATCTAAATTCCTGAGACATACATAATCATGATACAGTGTAACTTATAATTTTGTGGCTATATGGAACATTTCTTCTAAGAATGTTTAAGCCAAACAATGGCATTGTGAGAAAATTGTCATTATAACAAATACCATGAAACAAATGGCATTGTCATCTGTTGTGTGTAATTATTTTTAAATGCCAAACTGTAGGCCATGGGCTACTTAATGTTTGAGACCACAAAGTCCCAGTTTGACATAACATGGTTTTACCTGAAACTCTTTGGGGTGGAAAGATGGTGGAGTCTTACAGGAATAAGACCACCTAAGTGAAATCAACCTGTATGTTCTATACTAGTAAGAGGCTGGCTGCTTAGATCATAAACCACTTTGTCAAATGTACTAGGCCTACATCAGTGTTCACTGAGGTCTTCTAACAAATGTGATCATTACTAATTAATCCTGTTTACCAATGGAAACTGAAGCCATTTCTTAAATACACCCTGTTCATACTGCATCGCAAGTATACATGTATGTGATATTAAATAAGGACAATACTGAAACAGTGAGGGGCTACTAAATGCCACATACATACTGGCATTGTCTCTCTCTGTCACACACACACCCCAAATCCAAACTGTAGAGAGGAAGCTTATGTTTTCTGGGTCCTAGGGTGTCACTACTTTCAGAAATCTTTATCCTTCTTGGAAAGTCTTGCTTCTGGGCTTTAAGAATCATAGGCTCCCCAGACTTACATCACTGTCAGGGGTAGAGTAGCCTGGAACCCACGTGCATTAAGTGATGAGTTACGCAGAGAGCCTGGCAGAGACAAATGACCTGCCAGGTCAGGGGCAGCTGGACATGCCTTTTCCTTCCTCGTTTATAAAACGACAGGTCTGTTTACAGCCTATTCGGTGGCATAGTAAATGTGAAAGCACTTTGTAAACTGTAAAGTAAAAGCTGAAATGAGGCTGGTTGGTCCTCAGCCCTTTTGGGGCCTGCAGGAGCCGGCAACCCTCACCCCTACCCTGGGAAGGTTGGAGAGAGCAGAATAAAGTAGTTAAGCAAGGGGAGAATGAGAGCCTCCTGGATCCCTGCCCTTCCATCCCAGCACACCCAGGGCACCCACTCCAAGCTATTCCAGTAACTTACTATTCTGTTAACCTTGAGGAGGGCAGGGACCTTCTGCTTAATTCTCCACATGGCTGCTGTTCTGAAGTGGGGAGAGTGGCCATAGAAGCAGAGGAGATCATTATTCATAGGAAATGTTTTTCTTGTTCTTTTTCATTAAATGCCTCTGGTAGGAGAAAATGAATAAATAGAAACATTGAATACACTGCTTTTTCTAAGCCCATGGTCAGAGACAAAAGGAAAAGCACATGACAAATAAAAGGGAATCTCCCCTTCCATTTTCTCTCCTTTCACTCTATTTTCTGACAAGACCAGAGTGGAGCTCCCCTTGAGTCACGTGCTTTCTGCACACTGCAGGTCAAATCCGGTATCTTGCATGGTGTGTTATAAAGCCTCTAAAACAAATCAGCACAGGTCCTTCTTTAGTCTCTCTCCAAGGGGGATTCCATGGTATTGTTATTGCTGGAAACCCCTCTTCACCTCTGTGAGGAGACAGAGCTACTTATAGGCAGGACGCAGCCTGAGTTTTAGTCATTTTAAGATCTGATAGTCTCGAACAAGGTGGGGAATCCTTGCATGTAGAAATTGCTCCTCTCTGCCTCACCATATCTTTATATAAGTGATGAGGGGTCCCGAAGTGGGGCAGGGGACTTACTTCCTTGACCTCGAAGTCCTAAGCATCCGGAGACCAACCTTTTGAGGATCACGCCTAACAGGCTCTGTCCACCATTCCTTATGCAGAAAGAAAGGAACACAGCGCCAGCATCCAGCCCCTCTCTCCTCTGTTGATCTGTGAGTTCTGTTCATCACTAAGAATGCCATTTGGGGATTTTCCTCTCTTGCTTTTATTACCTTAACACTAGACAAGTGAAGAAGAAGAAGAGTTAGAGGAGGAGGAGGAGGAGGACCCGGAAGAAGATAGGAAATCCACAAAAGAAGAAGAGAGTGAGGTGCCGAAGTCCCCGGAGCCACCACCCGTCCCCGTCCTGGCTCCCACGGAGGGGCCGCCCCTGCAGGCCCTGGGCCAGCCCTCAGGCTCCTTCATCTGTGAAATGCCCAACTGTGGGGCTGTAAGTGTGTCTGTGTCGTCTGGGGATCTGGGACAAGCGAGAGCCATATAGCTGTGCCTGGCTTTAAGAGATGATGTATTTTCGAGAGTGCTCTTCCAACAGTCACAGTTTGGCAGAGGGTGCTCCATGTTACCATTGTTTTCTGCTTCATTTGGCCAACAGGTATTTACAGAGTGTGTGTTCTGTGTCAAGCACGATGCTGCGTGTTGGAGAACACAGAGAAGGCCCCCATGCCCAGGAGTGTGTGATTCCAAGCTCTGCAGTGAGCGTGGCCTCCAAAACATACATTCTACATTTCCTGGAGCCTCTGCATTCCCCTGGGCTGTGTGTCACACAAGCTTGTGCCCTGTCAGCATGCATTTAAATGTGCTAGGAGAGCCTGCTGACAAAGATCATCCTTTTATGACATAATTACTTGCCCTAACTCCTGCAATTTTACCTATTTAGAAGGTTTTGCATTTCACATTTCATAAAGTGTTACTAATCGAAATGTCACTAATTTAAAATTGAGAACACTGTTACAAAGATTTAACTAAAGTTTATCTTTGTACTCTATGGTAGAGAAAAAAAAGATTTACTAAAAGTAAATTAATCATATAAACAGGCTGAAAGGGAGTGTGTGTAAATACAGAGGCTACTACTTTTCAAGAATATTAGAAGCATAATTTAGCTAAAATAAAACAAGTTCACCATGTGGTCATTCTTAGCACTAAAGAAAGACCTTACGGTATCTGTGCTGGCCTTGTCTAAGGCTCCATGTGTATTTTAAAGGATATTTTTAAAGGTTATTTCTCAATCTCCCACTGGTCCACCACTAGTCTGAATTGGTGAGCTTTTCCCAAATCAGGTTTCTTAAGGCCAGGCACACCTGTATAGGCAAGTTCTAGAGGGATTACCCCTCAAAATAATGTTGCCCCTTGCAGAGGAAGCCCATTTTCCTTAAGTCAGTGTGCTTGTCTTTGCTCATACATGATATAGGACAGTGCTGTTCTCCAGAGTGTACTGAATGCTGCTTACCTGTCACTTAGATGGAGAAAGCAACAGTCTTTAAAATATTTAGATCCTAAAGCAGAAATTCATTTGATTTGCATTTAAGAAAAAATGAAAATTTAAAAAAAAAAAACAAAAAAGATACATACATTTTGCATTCACTTTGAAGAGAACAGAAGAGATTGCTGGCTTGTTTTCCATCTTTGATGTTTAATGACCTGGCCATTTTGTATAGAGTGTTCACTGCAGCATGATTGCGATAATGACTTTAAGTGATGGTATTTCTTGGTGAATTTGTTCAGAAATTAGATGCCTCCTCAAATCATAGCTCTATGTACAATAAGTTGTGTACCAAATGGAAGTTATCTTTTACTTTTTCCCATCAAATGCTCAGCAAGTTAGATATTTTTCTGTTCCAATTTTTCTGTACATAAGGGAAAAGATATTTTTTAATGACTTTTAAAAATCACAGTGGAGGCCGGGCGCGGTGGCTCACGCCTGTAATCCCAGCACTTTGGGAGGCCGAGGCGGGCAGATCACGAGGTCAGGAGATCGAGACCATCCTGGCTAACACGGTGAAACCCTGTCTCTACTATACTAAAAATACAAAACTTACCTGGGCGTGGTGGTGCGCGCCTGTAGTCCCAGCTACTCGGGAGGCTAAGGCAGGAGAATCACTTAAACCCAGGAGGCAGAGGTTGCGGTGAACTGAGATCATGCCACTGCACTCCAGCCTGGTAACAGAGTGAGACTCCATCTGAAAAAAAAAAAAACAAGCAAACAAACAAACAAACAAAAAACAGATCATAAACTTAATACAGCAACTACTACAGCTAGACAGCCCAGTAGGTACTCCCCTTAGCTGATGAGTTTAACAAGCTGGAAGCCAGGACTCATTGGATTCAGGGATATGGATTTACACCCCTTTATAGCGGTGGTTCTGAACTGGGGATGATTTATTCCCCAAGAACATTTGGCAGTGTCTGGAATTTGTCATAACTTTTATCATAAATGCGGAGGTGCTACTAGCATCTGGTAGGGCCAGAGATGCTGCTAAACATCCTATACAACGGAGCCCCCCACCCATCACAACAAAGAATTATCCAGCCCAAAATGATAGTAGTGCTGATGTTAAGAAACCCAGCTTTATGGCAGGATTTTAAAATTCTGCTAAGATCCTTCTTCTTTTTATCATCTGTATTAAAATTTGGGGGTCTTAAACATTGCTTCAACAATGGACTACTGATTAAGGCTATCTACAACGTAGAATATGTCAGAAAACCTAATCACTGTCTTTCAAACTGGATTCCTTAGGGTGCTAGGGCTTCCTCGGGGTAGATAGAGCTGAGCAAACAGGCGCAATTCTGGGGCGCTGTCTCCATTCTAGCCAGAGCACCTCTGCTTTTAACTTGAGCCTGAGTTTTTTTAGTAAGACCTGATTTCCTAAAAAGGAAGGAGGGAGGGAAAGAGGAAGGAAGGAAGAAAAATGGGAGGGAAAGAAGGAGGTAGTTATCATCTTTAAAAAAGTTTGAGGCCAGGAGTGGTGGCTCACGCCTGTAATCCCAGCACTTTGGGAGGCCAAGGCGGGCGGATCACAAGGTCAGGAGATCGAGACCATCCTGGCTAACACGGTGAAACCCTGTCTCTACTAAAACTATAAAAAATTAGCCAGGCGTGGTGGCGGGCACCTGTAGTCCCAGCTACTCGGGAGGCTGAGGCAGGAGAATGGTGTGAACCTGGGAGGCGGAGCTTGCAGTGAGCTGAGACCGCACCACCACACTCCAGCCTGGGTGACAGAGCGAGACTCTGTCTCAAAAAAAAAAAAAAAATTTGAAAGCTGGTCCAGCCCTCTCATTCTTCAGATGGAAAAAAATAAAGTATACAGAAGGGAAATGGCCCAACAGCTTTAGTTATAGTAGAGCTGGGTCCAAACCCCTGACGTCTTGACTTCTAGACAGTAGCTTTATTCTTTATCCTGTGCCACGTCGCTTCTTCTCTTCTGATTGTAGCAGTGATGAGGTTTTGATTGGCACAGGATCTGTGGTTGTGGTATTTGATCTTTACCTTTTGTAGCATATGCCCAAAGTTTGCTTATATAAAACCCTTGTGCCCTGTCATTAGACAGTTTCAAGTATTCCATGTTTACCACTGAGTAACTAATAACCCTAATTTCCTTTTCAGGACTGTAGATGTCATGTCACTCCCTTTCTTCCCCAGGTGTTCAGCTCCCGACAGGCACTGAATGGCCATGCCCGCATCCACGGGGGCACCAACCAGGTGACCAAGGCCCGAGGTGCCGTCCCCTCTGGGAAGCAGAAGCCTGGTGGCACCCAGAGTGGGTACTGTTCGGTGAAGAGCTCACCCTCTCACAGCACCACCAGCGGCGAGACAGACCCCACCACCATCTTCCCCTGCAAGGAGTGTGGCAAGTAGGTGCAGGGGACCGGGGACTGAATCTGAGTTCATGATGGGTAGTCGCTCTATGGGAGCTGGGCCAGGATGGCCTGAGGTTTCTTCAATCAGAAAAAAGAACTTAGACCTCAAAACTCTTCTTCGTGTCATCTTTGGGATGGGTATGTAGTCCTGTTGCAGACTCAGAATATGGCCATTCTGTTATCTTAGAGCCTTGTAAGGATGGATATCTTCAGAGAGTGAACCTGTAAGTTACAAAACTTCACTCTTTCCCAGGAATGGCAGGTGGGACTCTGGTTCCCACTCCTTCCCTTCACACCCAAGCTATGTTCACTAGCATTACTCTGTTTGGATCCCCGCTGAATGATTTGAGAATGGCTCTACAACACCTAATCAGGAACTCTCTGTAACACAGATGGCTCATACAGGGTAATCCTACCACCTTCGCTTACTTCTGTGACTAAGGCAGACATCACTAATCAATCACCACACTTTGCTATCACTTTAAGACAAAGCCTCAATTACTTTTTGTTGTCATGCTTCAAGCTGCACAACCAATTAATCAGAGTTGACACATGAAATAAAACCTATTTGTTATCCTCCCCTTTTAGGTATAATTTAAAAAACAACAACAGCTAAAGAAAAAAAGTAACATGAGATAGTAATTATAATAGCTAACATTTACTGAGCACTTACTTTGTAACATGCTTTATGTGTATGAGCTCACTTAATCCTTACATAGAAACTCCATGTGATACAGATACTGTTTTTTTATCTTTGTTTTACAAATAAGGGTTTAAAAATTAGGTAAAATGACTTGACCTAAGTCACAGTGCCAGTAAAGAGCAGAACTGAGATTTGAACCCAGTTTTGTCCGAATGCAGACCTGGGCTTCTGACCACTGCTCTTTCCTTTTGGTTTACTTTGTTTTTTGCTTTAGGTAGAAAATGCCATTGATGGTAAGATGGGTGATTCCCTCCCACAGCCTCCAGTAGAGAATTCCAGTGTACTTCTCAATGAGTCCACCTGACTGGAAGGGTACTACATTGTTATGAATTACATCCTTTAGGAGCCTTGCTGAGTTCCTCTTCCCATAATTCCTAGTGCCTCGAGCATGAAAAGGAGTATTACCTGGGAGAGATGCTGCCCAAGTGGTTTCTGAAACTCTACCACGAAAACATCCCTAGTTACATCAGCAAGGCTAGGTGGGACCTCTACTTATACATCCTCATAGAGTAGAGCAGGCAACTTAATAGTAACTGCTGTTTATCAGGTACTAACTATGTGCCTGGCACTGTTTTAAAGGATTCTTTACATGTTTTAGTCTGTTTTGTGTTGCTACAACAGAATATCACTGACTGGATAATTTATAAAGAAAATAAATTTATTTCTTATAGTTCTGGAGGCTGGGAAGTTCAAGGTCAAGGGGCCTGCATCTGGCAAGGGCCTTCTTGCTAAGTCATCCCATTGTGGAAGGGCAAAGAGAGGGGAGAGAGAGCAAGAGGTTGAACTTGCAGCCTCATACCCTATTATAATCGGCATGAATCCATTCATGAGGGTGAGGCCCTCGTCACTGAAACACCTCCCATTAGGCCACACCTTCCAACATGGCTGCATTAGGGATTCAGTTTTCAACATGTGCTGTTTGGGGGACACATTCAACCCATAGCACATGTACTGATTAATCTTTAAAATAGCCCTATGAGGCAGGTACTTTTAGGAGCTTCTTTTTACAGGCAGAAACTGAGGCACAGAAAAGTGAAGCTCCTGTTGCAGTTCACAGCGAGCAGCCTAGTGGGGATTCACACCATGCAGGCTGGCCTGGCCTTGTGCTCCTGGCTCTATGCCATGCTGCATCTGATTAAGCCCAGCTTGATGGCACCCACCAAAGTGAACTGGAACTAGCAGATCACTTCCCCCATGAAGCACAGGGATGGGAGAGGTGGGATTCGGTGTGGGTCTCCTCCACACCCTGCTGTCCTTCCAAGCTGGCCATGATGTCATTTTAACATCACCACCCACCACACACTGGTGCACCATGGAAGCAATGGGCCCCTGGATTGATCTTAAGGCTTTTTTAATTGAAATAATGATGGAACCACCCTCAGCTGACTCTCAGTGATCTCCTGCTTATTTGTCCTGGAGTGGCAGCATCAGGGATCAGGGTCTTGCCAGTTTTCCCCCAGAGGAGCCAGCACCTCCCACTCATTAGGCTCAAACAGGCTACAACGCTACATTCCACCAGGTGGAGACAGAGGATGATTTAACTTAAAAAAATCAGTATTTCATGTTTCCCGGCCATGCCTCAGTGGCATCTATTAAATGTTTTTTTTTTGGAGTCTTACGTTGCTTGGAAACTTTTTCTACCAGAAATCCAGTTATGATTTCATGGAAATTACAAATGGTTTCTGTGGCTTTTCCTAACTCAAAATAACATTAGGCAAATGTTCACAAAATACCTCTTAGAGGTGCTGAAATTATGTTTGTTACATTTAACCATTTTCAGTGTGTCCAAGCAGAATTGTGATTTATCAGCCCTGTTGGACTCAGGCCTTAGAAACCAGGTGTTTTGTGTGTGTGTTTTTGTTTTGTTTTGTTTTTTCCTTCATGAGCTCAGGAGTGACTAAAGAGTATTATGCCACCCCCTGTCCATAAACAGTCTCACACCTGGGCACACTTCTTCTGAAAAAGGTCCAGATAATTAATATTTGAGGTTTTGTGGGCCGTTTACTATCTTTATCATAACTGCTCAGCTGTGCCATTGCAGCACAGAAACGGCCATCAACATTGCATAAACAGACATGGCTATCTGCCAATAAAACTTTATTCCCAAAAACAGTCAGGATTTGGCCCACTGACCAGTTTGCAGACCTCTCATCTAAAGAATTAACCCCAGCAATATATCATTTTATCCCCGGGTTTCTCAACCTCAGCACTGTTGGCATTTCAAGTCTGCCAATTCCTTGCTTGGCGAAGAGGGAGTGTCCTCTGTGTTGTAGGATGTGTAGCCATTATGATAATATCATGGCCACAAAGCAGGGGCCTTAAGTGAAAGGGAGTAGTAGATGTAGCTCAGAAGTCAAGTACAATAAAGACAGGGGCCACTGAATTTGGCCACACAGAGTTACCAGTGACCTCGAGAAGAGCAATTGGGTTGACAGGGAGAGGACAACAGTCCACTTTGAGAGGAAGAAGGAGAGAAAAAAGAGATCCACCAAGTGCATGTGGGCAGATCCTTCAAGAATTTTGACTGTGGGTTGGGCGCAGTGGTTCACACGTGTAATCACAACACTTTGGGAGGCCAAGGTGGGAGGATCACTTGAGGCTAGGAGTTCGAGGCCAGCATGGGCAACATAGCAAGACTCCATCTCTACAAAATATTTAAAAATTAGCCAGGCATGGTGGTATGTGCCTGTAGTCCTAGCTAATCGAGAGGCTCAGGTGGGAGGATCACTTGAGCCCAGGAGTTCAAGGTTATGGTGAGCTGTGATCACACCACTGCACTCCGGCCTGGGCAATAGAGAGACACCCTGTCTCTATTTAAAAAAAAAAACAAAACAAAAAAAACCCAACAACTTTCAACTGTGGAGGAACAGGGACAGAGGCCAGAGGCAGATGGTGGGTTGTTTCATGATGGGGACCATCAGGGCTTGTTAGCATGATGTAGAAGATTCTCCAGTGGAGAGGGCATGGTCAGTGATAAGGAGAAGGGGGAGGCTGAAAGAGGAGAAAGAGCCTGTGCTCCAGGCTCCAGGTAGACAGGAAGCCTTTGAGAATTCCTCCTCCATTGTCACAGGAAGGAAGCCTGAGGCACAGTAGGTGTGTTCTGTCCCCATCCCCTTCCTTGTAATGCTTGGAGAGGAAGGAAGAGAGGTGACAGGTCACAGGGGAAGGAGGTCCTAGAAGCCGAGCAGCCAGGGACTTTGTCAGACCACACACCCCCATTCCCCGTAGGACACCTGGATTTCCAAGAACTCAGATCTCCTTCTAAATTCTACACACCTCTCTTTCTTTATTTTTAGAGTCTTCTTCAAGATCAAAAGCCGAAATGCACACATGAAAACTCACAGGCAGCAGGAGGAACAGCAGAGGCAAAAGGCTCAGAAGGCGGCTTTTGCAGCTGAGATGGCAGCCACGATTGAGAGGACTACGGGGCCCGTGGGGGCGCCGGGGCTGCTGCCCCTGGACCAGCTGAGTCTGATCAAACCCATCAAGGACGTGGACATCCTCGACGACGACGTCGTCCAGCAGTTGGGAGGTGTCATGGAAGAGGCTGAAGTCGTGGACACCGATCTTCTCTTGGATGATCAAGATTCAGTCTTGCTTCAGGGTGACGCAGAACTATAAAGCCCTGTGTGTCACTTAGAGACAGTGAAGACCCACGGCCTCCATCTTCATTAATCAGGAAATCTGGACTGCCTGCTTGTTTTGTAACCCTTTTAAACTACCTGTTTTAAAAGTGGTCATTTTATTCAGGTTTAGAAAAAAAAATCCCATTTCTTTTCCTTTTATTTAAAAAAATTTGTTTTTGTGGGGGGTTGGGGGAATAAATAATTGGCACAACTATCTTTAAGAGGTGTTTCATCTGGGCTACCTTCTCATGAAATCATTCCCAGTAGGGACTGAAGCTGACCTTCATGTTCCATTGCATTCAGATGTCAACCATCCCGGTTGCCTTTTATCCCAAAGCTTGTTGTGAGTGTGTGTGTGTGAGAGGCAGGCGACCCTCTTAGTACTGGGGTCTTGGGGCCAACTTTCCCCATCAAGCGTTACTTTGATTCTGTTCTGACCTCATTCCATAGTTTGCAGTGAGCATGGCATCTTTGCCTGGAGATACTATGCTAGGGGCAGCTTTCCAGGGGCAAAGCAAGCCCTCGTGTTACACGGCTCTCCTCCAGCTCACACGACATGTGAGGAGATGACCAAATGTGAAAACAGGTTTCCCCTGTGTTGCCCGTCATCCTTTGGCCCGTTCACAGGAATGGAGTACTGTATAATTTTAGGCTTTCATTCCCAGCAGTGTTTACTGAGGACCTGGTTTTCTAGAACAGGTGTGTCCTGTCCTCTTCCATGTTCCCTGGGGGCTGGTCAGCTCCAAGTTGTGGGTGGCAGAGCTGTGTTTCAGCATGAACTGACTAGAGACCCATCTGGAGGCAAATATTAAGTTGCCAGGACTGCTTTCACTTCAGGGTGATTGAAGGACACATACTGAAGTACGTAGAATGCCAGAAAGTGTTCTATTGCCCAAAAAACAAATCAGAAAAGCCTATTCTTTTTTGCAACACTGTTAATGATTAGTGGAGTTCTGAAATTACTTTGTGCCACTTGGAAGTACTGTGAAACCACATTCACTGGGATTTTGCTGTAATTCACATCCGCTGGACTGAAGTTTACCTTGATGTTAGCTATAAGAAATAGTTTTCTAACACATACGATAGCAAATACAAGACAAATAGCATTGAAGGCCAACAAAAATGGCTTCAGATACACCTTAGCTATAATGTTTGCATTCAAACAATGAATGTATTCATCACAAGTCACTTACCAAAGCACTTCTAGACTTCTCCAACCTCCATGACTTTGCTCTGCTTCCTCCTGTCCCTGTCAGCAGGGTTGCTGTTTGTACTTGAAGGTAATAAACCTGTAATCCTTCAAAAATGCCATTTAGCCCCAGGCTTCTGAGCTGAGTCAGACTGACCCATCCCACCGTTAGGGCAAAAGTCAGGCTGGGACACAGCACCAGTACAGAGAGGATCCTGCTTCATGCAACTCCCCTTTTGGAGTTAATGCAGCGTGATTTCCTGGGCCGGTGTTTTCAGGCATCGCCCACCCCAGGTATGCTGGTTCCCAGCTCCACGTAGGTGTGCCTATCACGCTGGGCCACTTTGCTGACAACATTCATAGCTTGACATGAGAGAGAATATCAGCAGAAGCATGAGAGTAGGACCTGATGTCTTTGACTCTGCAAAAGCATTTAGCACACACTCATGGGGGGGAACCGGCTGTGAGCCACAGCAGCTCCACACAGGCAGTGGTCTCTGAACTTCAGGAAAGCCATGGACAGAAGAAAAAATAAAATTCTTTTCCGTCTTTCTATTTTCAAAGAGGTCTTGGCGTTTTCCTACATCTTTTGTTTAGAGGGGAAAAAAAGGTTTCATTTGCTGCCATTTCAGAAAGGTTATGCTATCCTGTTTTATCCAAGCAGTTGTGAGTCAGGAACTGCCTGGGCAGTGTGCATCAACTTTGTGGCCGAAGCATTACAGCTGTCATATCCTTGGCTGATCGTCTCTCCCAGGGACTACTGCCCTCCACTTAGTGTCTGAGGGTAAGCCTAGAAGGGTGCTGCTATTGGGTCTATGGAAGCTTGTCTATCAAAGGAGCAAACATCCAGAAAAGTGTTTATAAAGCAAATGTATTGCCTCTGTTTAGAGATTTGCCCAGCTGTTCCAGTTTTAAACATTAAAAAATAAACTCAGTTGCCATGGCAAAAATAGAATGCACAGCTTACTTATAATTTTCCATGCAGTATAGCATAAGGATTTTTGACTTGAAACAACCAAAGAACTCCTCCTTAACGAGACAGTTCAAATTCCTGAATTAGTATTTCTTGACTATCAACTTAAAGAATGGACTTCCTAGTACAATGTTGCACTTATTTTTTTTTCTGAAATAATTCTGCCTGCATGTATGTGTTGTGTTTTAGCTCCTCCCCTTACCTCACCCCAAAGATCTTTTCTTCCTAATGGTTAATGTCTCAACTCGGTTACTGTTTACTATCAGATGGTTTTTCATTAGTGAATTTAGACCTCTTTGAGAAAGCTTGTATATAAAAAGTTAACAGATATATTTTATGGAAAAACCCATCTTATTTTCAAATATATTTAACTGCGGTTATATTTTATTAGAGGAAGGTTGTAAATATTTTCTAGGAGTTCTATTGTAAAGAAAAGTATTTTTGAAAAAAATTAATGTAATAAAAAGGAAAACATTTTTAAATAGTGGTTGTGATTGCTTCCTGTTCTGGCTTCGTTATGTTCTATTCTCAGCAGATGAATTGCATGCCTTCCATATCAGGATGTAATTTATTCAGGTTTGCACTATTATAAGTTGACATCATAATATCTAGTGTGCTTAACTGTATTTTCCCGGAATGCAAGTCCCTTGGTCCATATTAAAGCACTATGTATAGCATATTCATAATTTTTCTTTTGTAACGTGTGTATTTTTAATAAGGATTTTATGTAACATTTTGGCAACAAGAGGACCGTATTTTCTAGTGAATTTTATAATAACATTTTGCTAAAAATGTTTCTTCCTAGGTCAGTTTTTGTTAAGGTGAACCAAAAGTCTTATTTTACCAGGGGTTTAAAAAAAGTTTGAAGCTTGAAAGCAAAGTTATATTTAAACATCATATGTAACAAATAAATAAAGATGTTTTATAGACTTGTCCTAAAAAGGTGCATTCCTTAAAAAAAAAAAAAAGAAAAAAAGAAGGAAACTGGGGCATTCTAGGTTGTTTCCCCTCCAAGTGATAAGCTTTTTTTTTTTCTTAATTATCACAATGCTTCTTCAAAAAGGGAACCAGGGAAATTTTATTTAACACATTCTAATCATTAGCCTCTCAGAAAGTTATTACAGTTCCTATAGATGGGCATTCATCAAATGGAGATGTAACCAAATAGACACTGTCATATTTATTTGTGAAAACCTGATTCAATATTGCATCAGCTGCTCTGAAAATAAAATATTAATCTTTTGCGTTTCGTTTGGCTTAAATATTTCTTCTTTCTAGCCATTGCTATGACTTCTCAATGCTGGATAAATGCTAGTTTACCTGTTAATTGGTTTCTGTAGACAACAAGTTTAAGTCTGCTGATCAAATTTAATGATCATTATTAAAGTGTCCCCCGACTCCGAAGACCAGGACATACATTTCTGCTATTCAAGCAGTGGATGAACCACTTGGGTTTGTAAACCTTATGACTCAAACTGTGTCATAAACTCAAACTGAGTCATAAACCTTACGACTCAAACTGTGATTCAAGGGAGCACACTGTGACATAGAGGTGTCTTACACTAAATCCTCCACAAAGTCTTAAGTCCACCCCGATTTATTTGCATTTTAAATCTGAATTTCCAAATTTGAGTAAGTTTACTTTTTTTTTTTTTTTTTTTTTTTGACAGTCTTGCTTTGTTCCCCAGCCTGGAGTGCAGTGGCACGATCTTGGCTCACTGAAGCCTCCACTCCTGGGTTCAAGCAATTCTCACGGGTCAGCTCCTCTAAGTCCACCCCGATTTATTTGCATTTTAAACCTGCATTTTCAAATTTGAGTAAGTATGTTTACTTTTTTTTTTTTTTGAGACAGCCTTGCTTTGTTCCCCAGCCTGGAGTGCAGTGGCATGATCTCAGCTCACTGAAGCCTCCACTCCTGGGTTCAAGCAATTCTCACGGGTCAGCCTCCCAAGTAGCTGGGACTATACAGGTCATGCACCACCACGCCTGGCTAATTTTTGTATTTTATTAGAGGCGAGGTTTCGCCATGTTAGCCAGGCTGGTCTCGAACCCCTGGCCTCAAGAGGTCCGTCTGAGGCCCGCCTCGGCCTCCCACAGTGCTGGGATTACAGGTGTGAGCCACTGCACCTGGCTGTATGTTTACTTTTTTTTTTTTTTTTGAGACAGAGTCTCCCTCTGTCACCCAGGCTGGAGTGCAGTGGTGTGATCTCAGCTCACTGCAAGCTCTGCCTCCCGGGTTGATGCCATTCTCCTGCCTCAGCCTCCCGAGTAGCTGGGACTACAGGTGCCTGCCACCACACCCCGGCTAATTTTTTGTATTTTTAGTAGAGACGGGATTTCACCTTGTTAGCCAGGATGGTCTCGATCTCCTGACCTCATGATCCACCCGCCTCGGCCTCCCGAAGTGCTGGGATTACAGGCGTGATGTATGTTTACTTTTCATGGTCAACAGAAAACTACAGAAGAACTTTCAAATTCTGGATTTCATACAGAAGTTTACAGAATTTTACAAAAATAAATTTGCTTTAAGTGGGGAATGCCTATTCAAGACCTTGATCTAGATTCTTTTGGAGGGTGGGGGGGGAAGGGGGGTTGTTGTTTTTAAACTAATAGAGACAGGGTCTCACTATGTTGGCCAGGCTGATGTTGATCTCCTGGCCTCAAGCAATCCTTCTGCCTTGGCCTCCTGAAGTGCTAGGATTATAGACATGAGCCACTGCACCTGGCCTCTTTTGGATTTTTTTTGTTTTTGAGACGGAGTCTCACTGTCGCTCAGGCTGGAGTGCAGTGGCGCGATTTGGGCTCACTGCAACCTCCACCTCCCGAGTTCAAGGGATTCTCCTGCCTCAGCCTCCCGAGTAGCTGGGACTACAGGCCACACCACGCCTGGCTAATTTTTTTTTTTTTTTTTTTTTTAGTAGAGATGGGTTTCACCGTGTTAGCCAGGATGGCCTGGATCTCCTGACCTCATGATCCACCCACCTTGGCCTCCCAAAGTGCTGAGATTACAGGTGTGAGCCACTGTGCCTGGCCTTTTTTGGTTTTTGACTTTAATTTTAGCTGTTTACTTTAGACAACCTATACCAAATAAAATAGCTATTCCTCTAGAAACTGTGTGCCTTAGCCAGTGCTGTAAATTTAAAGTCTACTTCTGGAGGCCTAATTGGAAGATTTTTTTCTACTTTTATTCAGTCAGTCGATCCTCATGAGCCACCATTATTCCATACTGTATTATACAGGGGGAGGAGAGTGTATAAAGATGGCTGTACATGATTCCTTCCTGCCAAGGAATTTAATACCTAGAAAGACATATGGGGGCCTTGGAACAGATTCAATTCCAGGATTGAGAAGAGCCCTATCAATATTCGGAATCCTCTCACCATCACCCACATGTACACAGCAATTTATAGCAGGTGCTCAGCAACTATTTGTTCAATGAGTTAACTCGCCAGTCCTCCAGGTATGCTCATCCATGTGTGCATTTGGCAGAGAGAGAATGTGTGTGTAAATCCCGAATTCCATTTACTCCCTATCTACCATCCTCAGCCACTGCCAGCGAGCTGAGATGTGCTCTAGGAATGTGGATGAGAGTTCATGTTGACACAGCAAAGCATAATTAGGAAGACATTTTAAGAAATTGAATAATATATTCCTAAGAGAACCATAAGTGATCTTTGAATTGTAGATATCCCTGTGTAAAGGAGCCAAAGGGCCAGTCGTGATGGCTCACTCCTGTAATCCCAGCACTTCGGGAGGCCGCGGCGGGTAGATCACCTGAGGTCAGGAGTTTGAGACCAGCCTGACCAACATGGAGAAACCCTGTCTCTACTAAAAATACAAAAATTAGCCAGGCATAATGGCACATGCCTGTAATCCCAGCTACTCGGGAGGCTGAGGCAGGAGAATCCCTTGGACCCAAGAGGCAGAGGTTGCAGTGAACCGAGATCACGCCATTGCACTCCAGCCTGGGCAACAAGAGTGAAACTGTGTCTCAAAAAAACAATAATAATAAAAATAAATATAAAAAAAGGAGCCAAAGAGCTGATTACTTCCTTTATGTAAGAGAGGATCTTTTGGAAAGGACTGTCTTTAAAAACAGAACAACTGGCACAATCAAAATATGATTAACTGTAAAATATTTGATGTATCTATGTTTATTTTTTCTGGACATAAAGCAAGGTTTACTTGCATCAACTATCTAGAATCATTGGACTCCTGCTCCGGTTGGGTGTCTGGAAGTTTAGGCTGTAGGAAAGAGACCCTTAACGGATAGGCCAAGCTTCAGAACGCTGTCCCTGCCCACACCTCATGCCAAAGAGCACTGTTCACAGCCCTACTCTTGGCAAAACCTGATGTTGCCCCTTACAATGAGTTCTACCTAGGCCCTAGCAAGTCGGCACTTGATCCCAAACCATTAGGCCCCTAGGCCGTGTGGTGACACATTTGGCTTAGCCCAGGAAGATGAGAGAACCAAATCAAATTTCCACATTTGAGAGTATGAATGGAGAAACTTGATGAGCCAAAAGCAGAGAGCAGTGGCCATGCAGAGTCCTGAGGGAGCAGAAACTATTGGTAAGCAGTGAAAGCCCATCATTAAAAAGAACACATTTGGCCTCAGGAGGGAAGAGGGTATCCAGTCCCTAAGACTGTTTAAAGCATACCTTTCCAGTTCCAGGAGCTGTCCAGACCACACAGGTCTTTAAAAATAAGCCCCTATTTCTTTTGGAGTGGTGCTAGGGTGGTGGGTATTTCTAGTCCTATTATCCAAGAGATTTAAATAGAACTGAACCTCATCATAGAATCAGCACCAGCCCACTGCAGAGGTAGAAAAGGCACTGCTTTTAAGATGGTTATTGGTTTAGCTGTAACTAACTTACCATATGACCCTGAGTGAGTCAATTCACCTTGGGTTCCTCATCTATAAAATGAGGATAAAATCCATGTCTTCTGGTGTGGATCAGAGTAGGTAACTTAGGTGAAAGTCGTTTGCAAGCACTATAGTTGCAGAACACTCACCCAGCTGAGGCTACTCAAAGGGGACAGAGGCAGGGTGAAGGGCCTCACGGAAGTGCCATTTGGACAAACCGATGCAAACTTTGGAAGCAGGAACAGAGTTGGGAGTGGGGAGGCTGTTGGAAAACCCCATTGGCTGAGAGAAATCCCCTTAAGTGTCACAATTCAGAGAGAGAGACTGATTCTGAGAAGGGCACTGGGCAGCCTGCCAACATGGGGCATCACCGAGTCCAGCAGAAGGGCACACAGGTGAGGCCGGGTGTGGTGGCTCAAGCCTGTAATCCCAGCACTTTGGGAGGCCAAGGTGGGCGGATCAGGAGGTCAAGAGATTGAGACCAGCCTGGTCAACATGGAGAAACCCCGTCTCTACTAAAAATACAAAAATTAGCTGGGCGTGGTGGCGCATGCCTGTAATCCCAGCTACTCAGGAGGCTGAGGTAGGAGAATCACTTGAACCCAGGAGGTGGAGGTTGCAGTGAGCCAGGATCATGCCATTGCACTCCAGGCTGGGCAACAAGAGTGAAACTCCGTCTCAAAAATAAATAAATAAGAAGTGCACACAGGTGAAGTGTGCTGTTTCCATACCCTGTTGCAAGGCCACACTGGAATCTCTGCCACACCTCAACACGGACTGAATTCTAGTAAACAGAGGCCAGCCTGAGGGGCAGGAAAACTGGTTTCTGCTCCTAGACCTTTTCTATCTCCTAGATAGGTGTGATGTTGGGCGAATCATTCTGCCTCTTCTTTCGTTCTCTTGCCTGCAAAATAGGGTAGTAATAACTATTTGTGGGGAGAAAAAAAAACAACTTTATATTTGTACAGTTCTTTATTTGGATGCTATAAAATATTCTCATAAACTTGATCTTTTTATTTTTAATCTTCTCAACAACCTTGTGAGGCAGGTGAGGTAGAAACTTAATGGCACAAATAGTGGATGACATCTATAGTGTATCATTACATGGCAGTATTGTACTAAACACCATACATTGGTATTGCATTGAATTCCCAAGCAACTATTGGAAGCAGGAACTACTGTTATCTTTTTTTTTTTTTTTTTTTTTTTTTGACATATGAGCAAACTGAGGCTGAGGGTAAGGAAATAACTTGCTCAAAGTCACTCAACTAACTGGTAAGCCTGGGATTAGAAACCAGATCTGATTATAAGGCTAGAGTTTTCCATTAGGCTAAAATGCATATGTGAAAGCACTTTGGGGAAATAAAGCTTAGAAATGTGAACAAATGGGCCAAGTGCAGTGGCTCATACCTGTAAAACCAGCACTTTGGGAGGCCAAGGTGAGAGGATTGCTGGAAGCCAGGAGTTTGAGACCAGCCTGGGCAACATAGCAAGTCTCTGTCTCTACAAAACAATAAAAATAAAATAAAAAATGGTCGCAAACACCTGTAGTTTTAGATAGTCCAGAGGCTGTGGTGTGAGGATCACTTAACCCCAGGAGTTTGAGGCTGCAGTGGGCTATGATCAAGCCAATGCTCTCCAGCCTGGTCAACAGAGCGAGACACTGTCTCACACACACACACAAAAAAGACAATATAGTATTATAGAAGCAGACTTTAAGATGAGGAGAAAGTAAAAGGAAAAATAAAAATAAATTTTTAAAGATTTGCACAAATGGAATAAGTTTTTTTTTTTGGAGACGGAATCTCGCTCTGTTCCCTAGACTGGAGTGCAGTGGTACAATCTCAATCTCGGCTCACTGCACTCTCTGCCTCCCGGGTTCAAGAGATTCTCCTGCCTCAGCCTCCCAAATAGCTGGGATTACAGGTGCACACCACCATGCCTGACTTTGTATTTTTAGTAGAGACGGGGTTTTGCCATGTTGGCCAGGCTGATCTTGAACTTCTGACGTCAGGTGATCCACCCGCCTTGGCCTCCCAAAGTGCTGAGTGCTGGAATTACAGGTGTGAGCCGAGCCACTGCACCTGGCCTTTTCTTTTCTTTTCTTTCTTTTTTTTTTTTTTTTAGACAGAGTCTCATTGTGTCTCCCAGGCTGCAGTGCAGTGGCACGATCTTGCCTCACTGCAACCTCCACTTCCCGGGTTCAAGCAATTCTCGTGCCTCAGCCTCCTGAGTAGCTGGGACTACAGGCACACAACGATGACACCCCACTAATTTTTTGTGTTTTTAGTAGAGATGGGGTTTCACCATGTTGGCCAGGCTGGTCTCGAACTCCTGACCTCAGATGATCCGCCCACCTCAGCCTCCCAAAGTGCTGGGATTACAGGTGTGAGCCACCGCACCCAGCCTGAAGAAGTTTTTATTATAGCAAATCCCAGTTATACATCTTTTTACTTGGAAAAAATTATGGTGGACATTAATAATTAGACAAAACACTTCGGCTTGTTGTAAGTGAAGCTAGCCATTGTAAATTCCTAAATACTAGAGTAACATAAGGAAATGAATAATTTAGAAAGATCAGTAGGACAGCGGTATACAAAATGGTTGGAGCACAGGAATTCCAATTGGTGTGGGGAAGGAAGAAAGGATTAAGAACCATAATTAGAAAGCCGCTGCAATAAGGTAACTGAGTGGCAACTGGACCCAACGGTAGTGGCCGACTTTTCTTTTTCTTGTTAAATATAGATTTTGTTAAAATTTTGAAAAATGCAAAAAAAATTGAAAAATGCAAAAATAGGAAAATAAATCACCCATTATTCCAGTACTGAAGTAAATGGTGTCAATACACTAGTTTCAGTCCGGGCTTTGTGGTTCATGCCTGTAATCTCAGTCCTTTGGGAGGCCAAGGCCAGAGGATCACTTGAGGACAGGAATTCAAGACCAGCCCACAAAATAATGAGAGCAATATAATGAGACCCTGTCTCTACAAGAAAATTAAAAAAAAACAAAAAATTAGTCGGCTGTGGTGGCACGCACTTGTAGTCCAGCTACTTGGGAGGCTGAGGCAGGAGGATCACTTGAGGCAGGAGTTTGAGGCTGCAGTGAGCTATGACTGTGCCCACTGCACTCCAGCCTGGGCAGCCGAGTGAGACTCAGTCTCTAAAAGGAAAAAATAAGTAAATAAATAAATGTGTGTGTGTGTGTGTGTGTATACACACACAACAATTTAAAGGTGAAAACATTAATAGGGCTTGGTAACTATCCAGACACTGGCCGGAGCAAAACCAGCCTCGGCCAGCCAACTGTCCCGCCCCCAAAAAGCACAGGATCATGTCTCTATGGTTGTTCCGGCGCCGGAACATGAGGATGTACTCTCTTCTTTTGCGGAACTCTATGGTCTGAGGACGCCGCTGTAACCCCGGAAGCAATCCTGAGAGGTCGGGACCGGCAAGATGGCGGCGCGGACAGCGTTCGGGGCTGTGTGCCGGCGCCTCTGGCAGGTACTGGATTGGCTAGGGAGACTAGGAGGGCTGACCGGGATAGTTGCTTTTAAGTTTCCCTGCCACCAGCCGCTCTGCCCATCAGGATTTTTCCTGATATTTATCCCTCACCTCGCGCCGTTTACAGGAAAGTGACGAGAAAGGGGCTGGTTTTATCAGAATTCTCTCATGGAATTAAATATAAGTTAGTGAGTCCAGGCAAAGATAGGAACAAGAATAATCGTAGAATGTCAGAGCTGGAAAAGATTTTGTACTTCGTATGTTCCAAAACCCCTCCTTTCACGCTTGCAAAATAAACTGAGGCTCAGAGAAGACAGGAAATTTGCCTCGCGAAAATTAGAGGCTGAGCTGGTGCAAGATCTCAGACTCTTCCCATGGAACTAAATTGAGATGCTTTCCTGGCATCCAAATTTAGATGAAGGTCTCAAGCCAGAGGAGTGGGTTAGATATCCTCTGCGCAGTTATTTGCAGGAGGAGCAAAAACTTTTCAGCAGCGGTTCTCCTGCTTTTTGGCCTTGGGACCACTTTACACTTTCGGAGTTCAGGACTCCAGAGAGCTTTTGTTTTTGTGGGTTTTTGCTATCTATATTTAGCTTTTTGGAAAATAAAACTTAAGAATATATATTGACTTAAAAGTAACACTAACTCATTACATGTTACAACTAATACTTTATGAAAAATATATTTTCTGAACAAACTGAGTAAGGAGCAGCAATGTTTTACATTTTTGCAGCTCTCTTTAATTTCTGGCTTAATAAAAGCTAGATTCAAATCTGCTTCTGTATTTAATCTTTTCCTATATCACACCTCAGGCTGTCACGGGAAAACTTCACTGTACACTGGTAAGAGAATGAGTGGAAAAGTTGTAAATGACGTTTTGGTTTTATGAAAATAGTTTTGATTTCCCGGATCCCCTGAAAGTGTCTCAGACCCCACAGACGTCCTCAGACTACACTTTGAGACCACCGTTTTTGTTTTTGTTTGAAGACGGAGTTTTGCTCTTGTCGCCCAAGCTGGAGCGCAATGGCACGATCTCGGCTCACGGCAGCCTCCACCTCCCGGGTTCAAGTGATTCTCCTACCTCAGCCTCCCGAGCAGCTGGAATTACAGTCATGCGTCACCATGCCCAGCTAATATTTGTATGTTTAGTAGAGACGGGGTTTCACCATGTCGGTCAGGCTGGTCTCGAACTCCTGACCTCAAGTGATCCGGCCGCCTCGGCCTCCCAAAGTGCTGGGATTACAGGCTTGAGCCACCGCACCCGGCCTGAAAACCACTGTTCTTGAGAAAAGTCAGATGGTATTAGAGATTGAAATTTTTGAACTGCTTTATTAAGACAAATTTACCCAGACAGCCCTCCCTTCCAAACCACCACTCCCCCAACACACACACACACACACACACACACACACACACACACACACACACACACACACACTCTCTCTCTCTCTCTCTCTCAAGAAATACAAAGAAAAAATGCAATTTAAAAACTTCTTGGCCGGGCACGGTGGCTCACGCCTGTAATCCCTACACTTTGGGAGGCCGAGGTGGGCGGATCACGAGATCTCCTGATCAAGACCATCCTGGCTAACATGGCAAAACTCCGTCTCTACTAAAAATACAAAAATTAGCTGAGTGTGGCGGTGGGCCCCTGTAATCCCACCTACTCAGGAGGCTAAGGCAGGAGAATTGCTTGAACCCAGGAGGCGGAGGTTTCAGTGAGCTGAGAATGCTCCACTGTACTCCAGCCTGGGCGACAGAGCAAGACTCTGTCTCAAAAAAAAAAAAAAAAAAAGAAAAGAAAAAGCAGAGGTTTATAGTGGGAGAATGTGACTGAGAAGTGTAATATTCTTGCTCCTCTTGCACAATTCGATTGTGGGGTCACTGGTGTAATTGTTGGGAGGGAATTTTCTATGCAATTTTGTCTGAAGAATGGCACATACCTCTTACCACTTTGTGTTGTACCTGATTTCCTTTTTCCTTTTCCCCTTTGGTGCAAAGAAGATTATAGAGTTATGATTTGTCTCTATCTTGGGTAAGGAGAGGAAGGACAATAAGCTAAGAATAGGCTTTTAAAACGTGGCTAGGTGGTGGTTCACTCCTGAAATCCCAGCACTTTGGGACACTGAGGCTGGAGGATCGCTTGAGCCCACGAGTTCAAGACCAGCCTGGGAAATATGGTGAAACCCCATCTCTACAAAAGTACAAAATATTAGCTGGGCCTGGTGGCCCGTGCCTGTAGTCCCAGCTATCTGGGAGACTGGGGTGGGAGGACCACCTGAACCTGGGAGGTCCAGGCCATGATCATGCAACTGCACTCCAGCCTGGATAACAGAGTGAGACCTTGTCTCAAAAAAACCCTGAAAAAACAAACAAAAACATACTTAGGTGACAATCATTTGTATTAATGAAACTTCACTTATGCTAAACTTCTTTTTTTTTTTTTTGAGAGGGAGTCTCGCTCTGTCACCCAGCCTGGACCTCCGCCTCCCGGGTTCAAGCAATTCTCCTGCCTCAGCCTCCCAAGTAACTAGGATCACAACCGCACCGCCACCATGCCTGGCTAATTCTTGTATTTTTAGTAGAGACAGGGTTTCACCATGTTGGCCAGGCTGCTCTGGAACTCCTGACCGCAAGTGATCCACCCACCTTGGCCTCCCAAAGTGCTGGGATTACAGGTGTGAGCCACGGCACCTGGCCTTATTTTCATCTTCATTGTGTTTTTAAGGATCCTATTGTGTTTCCACTTTCTCAGGTTACACTTCAAAATCTCAGAAAAGTTTAAAGGAAAAAACAGCTGTTATATGTAGTAGTATTGTTTGTTTCCTAAAACTGGAAAGTCTTGTTCCACCAGGGGGAGCTGATGGTAAAGGATTTGGAAATGTGGGTTCGTTGTAGCATGTGGCATAGTAGTTAATGATGGGTATAAGTCACAGCACATATTTCAGTTCATTATAAGCTAGTTATCCCAGCCAAGCTAAGAAATATGTATGCTTTAAAAGATGTATGAAAGCATCAAAAGAGGGATACTTTAGAATTTTTATTCCAACTCTTAACAAATTATAAAAACAATATATTTTATTGCTTAAAGATATTCAGGCAAAATAAGTATTATACTGAAGTACAATTAATTTGTAAAAAATAATGGGAAAATGAAGTCACATTTTTTCTTGATGTCCACATAATTCATAGCTTTTTTTAAATGTGAGAATTGTTTTTTTGAAAAAGTTTTTATTCCTAATCTTTAAAATAGAGATTCTCTAGTATTTTGAGACTGCTTTTTTTTTTTATCATCAGCTCTACCATTGTCCTCTTTTTTTTTTTAATCTAATTTGGCCATTTTAGTTACCCCAGTATCTTCATCTGAAATAATGAGGTAACCTTTTAGTTTTTAGTGGAAATTATGAATGGTTTGGTAGTTGACTTTAATTCTAACACATGTCCTACTTTTTTTTTCTTTAGGGATTGGGGAATTTTTCTGTAAACACCTCTAAGGGCAATACAGCCAAAAATGGTGGCTTGCTTCTGTAAGTATACAATTGGATGTGCTAAATTGAACAAAATAGGTTCTTGTGCTATTTTACTTAGGTTTCTCTTTTTTTCCCCACACATAGCAGTACCAATATGAAGTGGGTACAGTTTTCAAACCTACACGTTGATGTTCCAAAGGATTCGACCAAACCTGTGGTATGTACTCCCTGTTTCTTGGTATAAGGAGCTACCTTAGCAATAGGTTTTCCTTATTATTTCATTGGGTTTTTTTTCCCCAAACACTCTATGAATAAAAAAATTTTGTCCTAGAATACTGGCAAATGCACAACGCATATATTCTCTTAACTCCCTGGATTATATTGTCTTCAGGGTATCAAAGTAAGTTCTAAAGGAATAAATTATTTACCCCCAAATAACTGTGTTAATTAGTAGTCTCTTGCTTTTAGCTTGGCATAATGGAAGAGTTGTCAGAATTTGTGATGTAGAATACTTGATGTTATGTTATGGAAAAGTATTTTTCTTGTAGCCTTCAAGTCTTTGTTTTCATTTTGTGTATTGAGCCTGGGCCTGGACAGTGCTTTATTGTTCACAGTGAGAAAATGCGTTAGCACAAATAATAAACATCTAGAAGGAACTTGGTAACCCTGTAGAAGCTATGATTTCATCAATCCAGTTTTTTGTGTTACTTGTAATTTTTAAAAATCCTTTCATTTCCACCCCTCAAAAATAACCCCCTTTAACAGTTTGGGATTACAGTTCTAGACATTTGTCTGTAGGTACTCACTTTGTCTGTGCACATGTCTAGTTTACTGCTCTTTCTTTTCTAACTTTTCTCTTAATAGATATTGGATATTTATTTATTTATTTATTTTGAGACAGAGTCTCGCTCTGTCACCCAGGCTGGAGTGCAGTAGCATGATCTCGGCTCACCTCACCTCAGCCTCCTGGGTTCAAGTAGTTCTCATGCCTTAGCCTCCCGACTAGCTGGGATTACAGGCACACACCACCATGCCTGGCTAATTTTTGTATTCTTAGTAGAAATGGGGTTTTCCCATGTTGGCCAGGCTGGTCTCAAATTCCTGGCCTCAAGTGATCTGCCTGCCTCAGCCTCCCAAAGTGCTGGGATTACAGGCATGAGCCACCACACCTGGCCAGTACTGGATGTATTTCTATGGTAGTACATTTAAGCCCCAATCTGCAACTCACATGCCTGTAGGAGCCAGGCCTATAAGAAAAGGTGGCAGAATTGGCATGGTGTGCCATTGTCTTTATAAGCAAGACAGCAGCTACTTATTCTAGCCACTTGTTGCCCTGTGGGAAATCAGACCTAGTGATGCCAGCCTGTCTAAATCTTCCAAGCTAAACTGAAATCCAGATTTTCTTGTGAAATCTTCTGATTTTTAATATTCCTAACAAATTCAAAGTATCTTTTAACACCCTGTAGGGATCAGTCAGAACACATCTTGAGGCTATATTCCCCCTTCTCATCCCTCAACTTAGGACACAGGCTATCAGTATATTCTGTTCTTCCAACAACCCTTTTTGGAGTAATTGAGAGTGGATATCTAGCTTTCTGGCTAGTAAGTAAATCTTTCAGGAGTGAAGTGATTTAACTCTGAATCATTGGATTAGTAGTATAATTTACTGGTTTAATGGATGAATGAAATGAAGGTAATTCACCTTTTGGAAGAAAGTCAAAAATGTCAAACCCATTATTTCTAAGGTCTTTAGGTATTAGGGTGGAAGAGGTTGAAGTTATAGGTATAGTCAGTGTCATATCATTTAAATTAGAAATGAGTAATTTGTTTATTAGGGCAGACAAAACATACGCGAATAAAACCTAATAAAAAATATGAATAGAACTAACTTGGCTTTGTATAATAATGTTTTATAATTAATAAGCACTTTAATCTGTGTTTTCTTATTTTTTTCTTAGAGAAATACTATGAGCAATAGCATAGGTTTACCCTCTTTCATATGTGAGGAAACTAATGTGCAGTGAGATGATATGATTTGTCCGTTGTCGTTCAGCTACCATTAGCAGAGTTTAATTCTCAGTCCAAGTCTTCTGACCAGGCTCTTTTTATTAGCAGACCCTGAAGTCCTTTTTCATTGTGAATTTGAAGCTGAATAATTATTTTAAGTTGGAAAGTTCCTTTAGTAATTTTGTGGGTTGCCTTGAAAATTCTTTTCATTTACACTGTATTTTAACAGATTCTGAGGCTCATTGTCCAAATCTGAACATGAAAGTATCTAGACACTTCAGCTAACACTGCCGTCACTCAGTGTTTTTCTCCTCATTTATTAGTAAACTCTGAAGTTGTTCAATTGAGGCTAATGTTTTAAATTTGCTAGTTATAAATAGAAGAGGAACTAAAACTGAAACTTTTCTTTTGGATTTTAGGTAACGATCTCTGATGAACCAGACATATTATATAAGCGCCTCTCGGTTTTGGTGAAAGGTCACGATAAGGCTGTATTGGACAGTTATGAATATTTTGCTGTGCTTGCTGCTAAAGAACTTGGTATCTCTATTAAAGTGTGAGTATGGCCTTTCCTGACCCGACCTGTTCGCTGCTGTAATATGATCAACCAGGAAAATAGTGCTCATCCCAGGAAGGTCTGAACTCTTTTTTTTTTTTTTTTTGAGACAGAGTCTCGCTCTGTTGCCCAGGCTGGAGTACAGTGGCACAACCTCAGCTCACTGCAACCTCTGCCTCCTGGGTTCAAGCAGTTCTCAGCCTCCCGAGTAGCTGGGACTACAGGCGCATGCCACCACGCCTGGCTAATTTTTTGTATTTTAGTAGAGATGGGGTTTCACTGTGTTGCCCAGGCTGGTCTCGAACTCCTGAGCTCAGGCAAATTGCCCGCCTCAGCTTCCCAAAGTGCTGGGATTACAGGCGTGAGCCACTGCACCTGGCCCAGTCTGAGCTCTTAAAGTGGGATAGAAACTCTTGGTGGGTAGAGTTTAAGTTTGTCATATGTTATCCTAATCAGGATCATGCCTTCCTGCCATGTTTCTGGGATCTCCATGGAGCAGGGAGGTAGAGTAGGTGAATGAACAATCGTTTTAGACCCTTTGGATGTGATGATTTTTGGCTAATACATCCATCATTTCAAATCTTCCCTAAGAAACACCACTTACCCAGTAATTTCTTGCTTGAACAAGGTAAGCCTTGGAGTCACTGCAGGGTCAAGCATAACTGTCTCCTTTGTCTTTTCATCTGCTCCTTCTGCTGTTGAACGAGGCCCCATCTGGGGCTTTGGCAGTCTGGCCTTCTGACAAAAACAGAAGGCCACGGTTTCCCAAAACAGACTATAGTTTTGTTATTTTGATTTATCTGTAGATTTTCCTAAAACAACAGACATACAGCAGGTGTTACAACTATGTCTACCACACTGGTGCTACTCTTCACAATTAATATATTTGGTCAATAAAAGACTAAAGGGTGTAAAAGCAGCAGGTGTGTGTGTATGCGTGCACACTTGACATGCCAGGGCTTATTTTTGAGCCTGTGGGAAAAAGTTTCTATTGCTGTCTGCAGTGTTTATTTTGGCTTGAGTTTTATGATAGCAGTTGTTGTTCCAGATGACAGTTTTGGCAAATGGAAGTCTGTAAATGGTAGTTAATGCCTATAATTGAGTGTGAGTCTGACCTACAAAATTATGGAATTATGCTTTGTTATCATAGTGACTCAGGTTTTGTTTTGTCCATTAATTTCAGACATGAACCTCCAAGGAAAATAGAGCGATTTACTCTTCTCCAATCAGTGCATATTTACAAGAAGCACAGAGTTCAGTATGAAATGAGAACACTTTACAGATGTTTAGAGGTGAGTGTATTTGAGAAATTCTGGCATTTTTGAAATACCAAAAATTCACACTAGCATATAACTTTACTTTAACATTGACTAGATTGACTTCTTTCAGCAAGCCCATGTCTGTTGGTTGTACAGAAGGTAAATATCTTTTAGTGTTTATGGAAGTGTCATGGTAGGAAAAGTAAATGCAAATAAAGCAATCCTTTAGAGTAGTGCATACCTTAACTCAGGAATGCAGATTATGCAAAGATAGCATTGGAATAATTTTGCTCATATTTCAAAAATTCTAGTGAAGTTTTTACACAGTTCTAATAACTGTTTCACATACTAGCTGGATTTTCCATGTCAGTGATGCACAGCATTAGGTTTTTCATTCATCTGTTACTCATTTGTGCTTCCATTAGTGCCAGCACAGTCGTGTGCTTAAGGAGAGCATAGGTTCTGGAGTCAGACTGCCAATGCCAGAATCCAGGTCCTGTCTCTTAACAGCTGTGTGACATGTACTTCTATTCCTTCATCTATAAAATGGGAATAATAGTGGTACCCATCTCATAAGGTTAGTGTGAGGATTAGAATGGAAAATTTATGTAAGCACTCAGAATACTTTGATCACATAGTAAGTGATTGGTAAATATTAAAACAAGCACTTATGTATCTTTTATATGGGAAGTACTGTACTAGTCATTGAGGGCACAAATATAATAAAGTCATGGTCCCTACTCTTTTTTTTTTTTTTTTTTGAGATAGAGTCTCACTCTGTCACCACCTAGGCTGGAGTGCAGTGGCACAATCTAGGCTCACTGTAACCTCTGCCTTCCGGGTTCAAGCAATTCTTTCTCAGCCTCCCTAGTAGCTGGGACTACAGGTGTACGCCACCGCGCCTGGCTAATTTTTGTATTTTTAGTAGAGATGGGGTTTTACCATATTGGTCAGGCTGGTCTTGAACTCCTGACCTCAGGTGATCCACCCACCTTGGCCTCCCAAAGTGCTGGGATTACAGGTGTGAGCCACTGTGCCTGCGCAGTCCCTACTCTTAAAAAGAAAAACCCAAATTTTATCCATCTTTGTCTGAGGGAAACGTCTCTCATAGTACACACAGAAAATCTTATATTAACTATATCTTATAATTTAGTCCTTTTGTCTTCAGTTGTTCTGTGAGCCTGGGATTTTATGTTAGATTCTTTAGGGGAGGCCAGGCGCGGTAGCTCATGCCTGTAATCCTAGCACTTTGGGAGGCCAAGGCAGGCGGATCACTTGAGGTCAGGAGTTTGAGGCCAGCCTGGCCAACATGATGAAACCCCGTCTCTACTAAAAATACAAAAAAAATTAGCCGGACATGGTGGCACACACCTGTAGTCCCAGCCACTCGGGGGACTGAAGCAGGAGATGGCTTGAACCCAGGAGGCAGAGGTTGCAGTGAGCTGAGATTGCACACACTCCAGCCCAGGCAACAGAGTGAGACTCCATCTCAAAAAAAAAAAAAAAAAAGCGTGCTTTAACAAACAGCTTACATGAAACATTTTCATGTTTGATGTTTTAGTTAGAACATCTAACTGGAAGCACAGCAGATGTCTACTTGGAATATATTCAGCGAAACTTACCTGAAGGGGTTGCCATGGAAGTAACAAAGGTATAGCTTGAATTTCTACCTCTTTCGGGGGGGCGGTGGGGAGTGGTATCTGTATTATTGTTTTGATACATTGCAGCCTGGTCCTGGCCCACTGAGTAGAGTTTGCCCTAAACTGTGGCAAACTGGGAGACACAGTTGCCACAGTGGTTGGGGGCTACCCACCCCTTGCAACAGAATCCTGCCATTTCAGCCCAAGTCCTCCGTGAACCACCTATGAAGTTCTCCCCCCTCAATATGAGTTGTCTAGACCTGGGGATCCCATTAAGTGGCAATCCATGAAGATCATTGAGGATCAAATCGATTATGTATGTGAGAGTGTTTTATAGACCATCAAGTTTCCTTCTTTCCATTTCAAAACCCTATAGAAAGACTAGGGGGATAAAAGAAAAAGAAATAAAGAGGATTTGACCAAATTAGTAAGTCCGATTTGTAGTCAAAGAGTTCTGTTAAATCCACATTATAGTTTTGTTTCTTTCTTTTTTTAGACACAATTAGAACAGTTACCAGAACACATCAAGGAGCCAATCTGGGAAACACTATCAGAAGAAAAAGAAGAAAGCAAGTCATAAAGCCTCAGGGAGGCCATTTTTGCCTAAATTTGAAATGAGGGCGGGCCAGATGAGTATGTTTAAGTGGAGAGTGCTTCCAGCTGAGATGATTTGAGTCTGCCCTAACTGCTCCATTGAGTTCTCGTGCCCTCATCAGCTGAGGGCAGGGAATGGAACTTTAATGGAAGAACCACTTTTATCTATTCTTTTTATTCATTGTTTCAGTTCTGATTTCAGCAAACATGAGCAAACCACTTTGACTGAAAGCGGAAAGAGTGAAAATTCTATTTTGTTACGCTACTGGTGTTCAATTATTAGTTTGTACCATTTTTAATTTATGTCAGTTGATGCATCTGAAAATAAGTGCTTGGAGTGTTCGTACCCTTATTTTTTTTTTAAGATTCCTAGAAGGAATCTTTGGTTAATTCAGATTGAGCAGTTAAAGTTTTTGCTATTTACCTTTGTGCAGGCTGGCATATGCTAATTTGGGGGTGGTAACCAACCGATTTTATCTCATGTAAGCATTACATTTTGAAGACTGAATATACTTCACAGCAGATCAAACACATTTATGGCATGCACTGACCTCTTCTTGGAGCCCAGAACTTTATAGAGTTGCCTACCAGGGTTACTGTAATGGAATTTATGATCTTAAGAAATTACTAGTTGTATTATTTATCCTATGATTCATTCATTCAATAAGCTTTTACTGCATAAACTTTACATCCAGCACTGTAGTTAAGTACCCAAAATTGAATAGAAATAATGGCTTTTGAAAATTGCACAAAGCAGGCCAGGCACGGTGGCTCACGCCTGTAATCCCAGCACTTTGGGAGGCCGAGGCAGGCGGATCACGAGGTCAAGAGATCCAGACCATCCTGGCTAACACGGTGAAACCCCGTCTCTAATAAAAATACAAAAATTAGCTGGACATGGTGGCACGTGCCTGTAATCCCAGCTACTCAGGAGGCTGAGGCAGGAGAATCGCGTGAACCCGGGCCCGGTGGAGGCTGCAGTGAGACGAGATCGCGCCACTGCACTCCAGCCTGGCGACAGAGTGAGACACCGTCTCAAAAAAAAAAAAAAAGAAAATTGTGCAAAGCATAGGTAAATATTTTTCTTTATTAAGCTTCTCACTGAGAAGCCCTCTTTCTTTTGGTAAATGTCACTCTGTTTGTTAGGAGATGTCTGCTTTTCCATGAAATGAAATAGTGGCTAAAGCCCTGAAAGAGGCAAGACTACAATGGGCTGAAACAGTTGGTATAGCAACCCCAGAGAAGTGCTTCATTTTCTTTTTATAGTAGAAGCAGGTCCATGTCTTTTGTGGTTTCCTGCACATCTTTGGAGTAGTTATGACTTCTCAGTTTTTCCCCCCTTAAACTGCATTGCCTATTCTCTTTTCCTGACATGCTATCAGGTATCAGTGTGTTGAATACATACTGCTTGTGTATCAGGCTTACGTTACTGTCATCACCATTAAAAGAATTACAGCCTTGTGCCCCATGACCTTCAGCTCAGTTGTTGACTGTCATTCATGAATGCCTAAAGCGTACTGACACCAGGTATAAGTACCTGAAGATCAAGAACTAGTCAATAAAACATGAGCAACATAATGGTAACTATGTGCAGCAAAGCAGCAATTTATGACACATTTTCATCTGAAGTAATTCTTTAAAAATAAATATAGACCCGGCCGGTTGTGGAGGCTCAAGCCTGTAATCCCAGCACTTTGAGAGGCTGAGGCGGGTGGATCACCTGAGGTCAGGAGTTCGAGACCAGCCTGGCCAACATGGTAAAACCCCATCTCTATTAAAAACACAAAAATTAGCTGGGCATGGTGGTGGGCGCCTGTAATCCCAGCTACTTGGGAGGCTGAGGCAGGAGGATTGCTTGAACCCAAGAGGTGGATGTTGCAGTGAGCCAAGATTGTACCATAGCACTCCATGTAAACCAAAGTCCTTAGTTTAGGACTTCCAATTATGTGTTAAAACCTCGGCTTAAATAAGCAAATGAACTACATGTGCACACGTGCACGTGAGGAAAACTAGCAGTATTTCTTATTTCTTTTTCTTTTTTTTTGTTTTTTTGAGGTGGAATCTTGCACTGTCACCCGGTCTGGAGTGCAGTGGCGCGATCTCGGCTCATCGCAACCTCTGCCTCCCAGGTTCAAGCGATTATCCTGCCTCAGCCTCCCAAGTAGCTGGGACTACAGGCATGTGCCACCACGCCCAGCTGATTTTTGTATTTTTAGTAGAGATGGGGTTTCCCCATGTTGGCCAGGATGGTCTTGATCTCTTGACCTCGTGATCCGCCTGCCTCGGCCTCCCAAAGTGCTGGGATTACAGGCATGAGCCACTGCGCCTGGCCCAAAACTAGCAGTATTTCTTCGACAAAAGTATTTGGCATATTTGAAGCCCGCTTCTTGACATAAACAAGTTTGACATGAAGTACAGTACTGAAAAAATGATATAAACAAAATAACTTCTTAGCTTATCAGGATATAGCTATCTTGATAGGCTAAGAAGATTTTTGGTTTTCTTTTGTTGGTTTTAAATTAGGCCTCTGAGTAAAATGCATGTCCTGAAAATTAGAATTAATGCCTGGGTCACACTTTCTGTCCATGGTGGGTATGGGAGATGGTGAGAGAAGAGTGGATTTGATAATATATGTTGGTGCAAAAGTAATTGCAGTTTTTGAAATTAAAAGTAATGGCAAAAAAAAAAAAAATAGAATGAACCGGCCAGGAGTGGTGGCTCACGCCTGTAATCCCAGCACTTTGGGAGGCTGAGGCGGGCAGATCATGTGAGGTTGGGAGTTGGAGACCAGCCTGGCCAATATGAGAAACCCTGTCTCTTCTAAAAATACAAAATAAGCAGGGTGTGGTGGTGCATGCCTGTAATCCCAGCTACTTGGGAGGCTGAGGCAGGAGAATCCCTTGAACTCAGGGGGGCAGAGGTTGCGATGAGCCAAGATCACGCCATGGGCAACAAGAGTGAAACTCCGTCTCAAAAAAAAGAAAAAAAATAGAATGAACCAGAAGGCAGGTAGGAAGTGAGATGATCTTTTTTCTTTTTCTTTTTTTTTTGTAGAGACAGAGTCTTGTTCTGTTGCCCAGGCTGGAGTGCAGTGGTACGATCAAAGCTCACTACACAATCGAACTTATGGGCTCAAGGGATCTTCCCACCACAGCCTCCCAAGTAGCTGAGACTAAATGTGTGCGCCACCACACTCAGCTCATTTTTTTATTTTTTGGAGTCAGGGTCCTGCTCTGTCGCCCAGGCTGGAGTGCAGTGGCATGAACACAGCTCACTGCAGCCTTGACCTCCTGGGCTCAGATGATCCTCCTGCCTCAGCCTCCCAGGTAGTTGGAACCACAGGCATGTACCACGATACATGGCTAATTTTTTAATCTTTTTGTAGAGATGGGGGTCTCACTTTGTTGCCAAGGCTGGTCTCAAATTCCTGACCTCAAGTGATTCTTCGGCCTTGGCCTCCCAAAATGCTGAGATTACAGGCATCAGCCATCATGCCCAGCCTATATTTTTTTCATATTAAATAAAATCATGTTCTCATCTAAGAGTCTTAGTATAACTACAGATCTCTGGTAAGACAGACTAAACTAGTTCAGTGCCAAGTTTCAGTGCTTTGAAAGAATGGCATATATTCCTGGCCCTATGACCATTTAAACTTGCCACAGTGAATACATAAAGCAATCATTTTAAATTATTAGTCTAGTTTCTTAACATTTCTAGTTGTCTGCAACCATCCCTGTCTTACATTACATTATTAAGTTAGTTCTATTACAAGACTAATGAATAACAGAATAGAACAAACATGGACTTTGGAGTCAGACAGACATGAGAGATAAGAGTTCAAACCCACTGACTGCCGTAAACTTGGGCAAGAGATTTAACCCTGTCAGGGCCTCAGTGTACTCATTAGTAAAGGTAATAATAAGTTTGTAGGAAATAATACCTACATACTTACATGTGACATATATTTAATACTCCAGCTTAATAAGGTTGGAGTATTCGATAACTGATAAAAAAACCTTGCACAGTATTGAGCAGGTAACAGACATGCAGTAAATGGCAGTACCAATCCGATGATACTTTAGATGCTTGTGTGCTATACTGTTCAAGAACCAGCTGGAAAAGACCTCAGGTTACCTCCAAGGTAGGGATAACATTTACCTTAGAGTTTTTGTTTTTGTTTTTTTGAGACGGAGTCTCGCTTTATCACCCATGCTGGAGTGTGGTGGCACAATCTCACTGCAAGCTCCGCCTCCCAGGTTCACTCCATTCTCCTGCCTCAGCCTCCCGAGTAGCTGGGACTACAGGCACCCGCCACCACGCCCAGCTAATTTTTTGTATTTTTAAGTAGAGACGGGGTTTCATCGTGTTAGCCAGGATGGTCTCGATCTCCTGACCTCGTGATCTGCCCGCCTCGGCCTCCCAAAGTGCTGGGATCACAGGCATAAGCCACCACACCCAGCCCTTAGAGTTGTTTTTCAGACAGTTCTGGCTCTATCACCCAGGCTGGAGTGCAGTGACAATCTTGGCTCACTGTAACCTCCGCCTCCTGGGCTTAAATGATCCTCCTACCTCAGCCCCCTGAGTAGCTGGGACTATAGGCACACATCACCACACTCGGCTAATTTTTCTTTTTTTTTTCTTTCTTTTTTTTTCTGTAGAAACAGGGTTTTGCCATGTTGCCCAGGCTGGTCTCAAACTCGTAAGCTCAAGCAATCTGCCAGCCTCAGCCTCCCAAAGTGCTGGGATTATAGGCATGAGCCACAGCGCCCAGCCACAAACCAAAAATCCTTTGATTTTTATTAACACACTAAAGTACTTACCATTGTCCCCATTTTACAGGACAGAAAACCAAGGCTTAGAGAGTTGTTATTTGCCCACTCAGTCACCCTTTCAGCTTACAGATGAAGCTGTTAGTGACAGGGTCAGCCCTAGAAGCTAATTTGTAAGCAGGCTATGAGGTACTCAAATATCCACATACTAAATGCAGAATATTCAAAGCTAAATTCCAGGTTTGTTCACCTCTCACGTTACCAAAATATACTCGTTTCCTCTAAAGCAGGGGTGTCTAATCTTTTGGCTTCCCTGGGCCACATTGAAAGAATTGTCTTGGGCCACACATAAAATACACTAACGCTAACGATAGCTAATTAAAAAAAAAATAAATCATGAAAGAAAATCCCACAGTGTTTTAAGGAAGTTTACCAATTTGTGTTGGGCTGCATTCAAAGCCGTCCTGGGCCGCATGCAGCCCGTGGGCCTCCAATTGGATAAGCTTGGTCTAAAGCTTAGAAGTAAAGTGATTGACTGGTAGGAAAAATTAATGAATTAAGGCAAGAAGCAAGATACACGGCACGATTTAGGTGGTCCCACTGCTCAGACTGGTCCTGAGGGAGGGGGCAACACAAGAGTTTAGGCATCAGCAAGGGGAGTCCTACTCGGTCACAAGAACACTCGGATGGAGATGATTCACAGTGGGGCTTCAGGTCCAGCCTGACTAGGGCTCAGAAGACATGGGTTTGTCGCTTTTAAGCATATCTTTGCCCCTGGAGCCAGGCTTATGGCTGACTGCCTGCAATCCCCAGGACACTCTTTCCAAATCCCCTGCTCAATTCCTAACCCTGCCCTCCTTAAATCCTTTCTATTGTTACTCACTTCAAGCTCTCATTTCTCTCTATGGATTCTTAATCCTCTTTATTTTATTTATTTATTTTATTTTTATTTATTTATTTATTTATTTTTTGAGACAGGGTCTGACTGTCGCCCAGGCTGGAGTGCAGTGGCACAATCTCGGCTCACTGCAACCTCTGCCTCCCAGGTTCAGGCGATTCTGGTGCCTCAGCTTCCTGAGTAGCTGGGATTACAGGCACCCGCCACCACGCCCAGCTAATTTTTGTAACTTTAGTAGAGATGGGGTTTCGGCGTGTTGGCCAGGCTGGTCTCAAACTCCTGACCTCAAGTGATCCGCCCACCTCAGCCTCCCAAAGCGCTGGGATTACTGGCGTGAGCCACCGTGCCTGGCTGGATTTCTAATCCTCTTTAAAATGATATATTTATAACTCAGTAGCTCAGCGACATTTATTTATAGGGCAGGTCATGGGCAACTGACCCACATGAAAAACCAATTGAATTTTAAATTCCTCAGCCAGAGGCTAAATCAAGTTATATTTCACTCATAAAATTTCTTAACTTGGGCAGAGATACTGTCCTTTAATCAGTCTTCAATGCTGCTTAAATAATAAGTGTTAAGAGATGGATGGAGCCTGGCCAACATGGCAAAACACCACCTCCACTAAAAATACAAAAATTAGCTGGGCATTCCAGGTGCTTAGGAGGCTGAGACATAAGAATTGCTTGAACCCGGAAGATGGAGGTTGCAGTGAACCGAGAGTGCACCACTGCACTCCAGCCTGGGTGACAGAGCAAGACCCTGTCTCCCTGTCTAAAAAAAGAGAGATGGATGGGAATAATACTACCTTCACACCAAGCCAGTTGAGATGCTGCTGTTACAGAGCCACGGCTGCTGATGGGCATGTGTTACCTTAAAGTGTGTTGAGATGGGTAATTGGAAATTAATGGGCTAGATAATCTTCAAGGCCTTTTCCAGTTCTAAAATCCCATTATTTTTATCTCAACAAATACATGCTAATCTAGACACTAAACAGAGTCAAAGAGGAATTGTCTTGTAAAATGAAGGAGTGATAGCTCACATTAATTCAGCATTGACCATGTGCCAAGGACCTTGCTCAGTTACTCAACAAGTATTTGAGTTTCCTGTACATGCCAAGCAGTATTCTAAACACTGGGAATTCTGGAATGTATATGGTGAAGTCGCTCTCCTCAAAGATCATAGACTCTAGTGAGAGAGACAGATAAGTAGAGAAAAAAATAAGATAGTTTCAGATGCAATTAAGTACTGTGAAGAAAATAAAATGGGATAATATCAGAATTACTTGAGTGGCTACCTGAGGGGGAGTTGGGAAAGTTCTCTCTGAGGAGGAGGCAGTGGTGTTAACATCTGGAGGAAGAAGCCGGGTGTGGTCACTCATGCCTGTAATCCCAGCGCTTTGGGAGGCTGAGATGGGTGGATCGCCTGATGTCGGGAGTTCGAGACCAGCCTGGCCAACACGGTGAAACCCCATCTTTACTAAAAACACAAAACCTAGCCGGGCGTGGTGGCGGGTGCCTATAGTCCCAGCTACTCGGGAGGCTGAGGCAGGAGAATTGCTTGAACCTGGGAGGCGGAGGTTGCAGTGAGCCGAGGTTGTGCCATTGCACTCCAGCCTGGGCAACAAGAGCGAGACTCCCATCTAAAAAAAAAAAAAAAAATCTGGAGGAAAAGCAGTCCAAGTAGGAGGAACAATACATGCAAAGACACACTGATTCTAGAAGGAGTTTGGTGTGTTTGCAGCATAGAAGACCATGAAGACAGAAGTAGGCAGGGACTAGATCGTGTAATGCATCATAGGCATGGGGAGGAGTGTGGATTTTATTCTCAGCAAATGGAAAGCTAAAGGAGGGTTTGAGCAGGAGAGTGGCAGGATCTGCTGTATGCTACTGTGGCTGCTGGGTGAAAGGAGTGACGAGAGGGCAGGGAGACCAGTTAGGGATCTGCTGCGGTGGACCAGGTGAGATGATGCTGGTCTGGACGAGAATGTCAGGAATGGAGGTGAGGAGAAGTGGTTTGATTTAGAATATAGTTTGCAGGAAGAGCTGATGAAATGACCTACTAGTAGATTGAAGTGAAATCTAAAGGAAAGAGCATTCAAGGATAATTCCTGGGTTTTCATCTAAGCGTAAATGGCAGTGCCATTACTGAGGTGGAGAAGAGATAAGGTGGGACTCGGGAAGGAAATCAGTAATTTGGTTTTGGCCTTGCTAAGTTTGCAATCTGAGTATAGATGTCCAGTAGGCAGTTGAATACATGCATCTGGAGTTCCTGGGAGAGGTCCAGGCTGAAGATATAAATTTGGAAGCTGCCAGCCTGTAAATGGTGTGTAATGGCATGGGAATGAATGAGATCATCTAGGGAGCGAGTGTGGGTAAACAAGGGAAGAGTACTAAAGACAAGCCTGGAAAGCTCCCAGCTTTTAGAGATTTGGTTAAAAGCAAGAGGCGCTAGCAAAGAAAATGAGCAATGAGTGAGGCTGGAGTGAAATCAGAGGAGTGTGGGTCCTTGAAATGTAGAGTGGGGAAAGAACTCAGTTTGGTGAACTGTGATGAATCTGTGGCAGGTTAGGTTAAAAAAAAAAAAAAGTAGATCATTGGTGACCACAATAAAAGCCATTTCTGTGGAGTGATGGGGATGAACGTCCAGTTGGAGTAAGTTGAGGAGAGAATAAGAGATTTAAAAAGAGGATGCAAAATAGGTTTGAGAATTTCCCAGTTACCTATTGCTACCTCAAAAAACACTTAACACTTAGTAGCTTAAAACAGTGACTCTGCAGGGATAGTGTCTGCTCCATTAGCTGGGGTAGCTCAGAAGCTGGGGCTGGAGTCATCTGAAGGCTCATTCACCCATGTCTGGTGGTTGAGACTGGCTTTCAGCCAGAACCCCTGCATGTGCTCTGGGCTTCCTCACAACATGGTGGCTGGGTTCCAAGGGCAAGTTCTGAGAAAGAGAGCCTGGTGGAAACCTATCACTTTTGATGACCTAGCCCTGGAAGTCACATTGTGTCATTTCTGCAGTTATCTTCAACAAGGCAGCCAGAAAGTTTCCTCCGGGTTGAAGAGAAAGATAATAGACTCCTCCCTTTGATGGGAGGAATGCATGAAGCCAGAATGATCGTCCTGCCATTTTCTGAAGATATATCTGCCACAAGGGGCTTTGTTGTAAGGGGTGCAAAATTTAGGACAATAGCTGGGCGAGGGATGTGGGCAGGTCAGTTTACCCAGTAGGCACAGTGCCTAGGGCCCAATATTTTAAATTTCTTTTAAAACCAAAATAAAGGCCAAGTGTGGTGGCTCATGCCTATAATCCCAGCAGTTGGGAGGCCAAGGCAAGAGGATCACTTGAACCCAGGAGTTCAAGACTGGGAAACATAGTGAGACCTTGTCTCTACTAAATATCAAAAAATTAACCAAGCATGGTGGCGCACAACTGTAGTCCTAGATACTCAGGAGGCTGAGGCGGGAGGATTGCTTGAGCCCAGGAGGTTGAGGCTGTAGCGAGCCCTGATAGCACCAGTGCACTCCAGCCTGGGCAACAGAGACTCTGTCTCAGGATAAATAAATTAGTTAATTAAAGTAAAATCGGAGCCGGGAGCGGTGGCTCATGCCTGTAATCCCAGTACTTTAGGAGGCCAAAGTGGGTGGATCACTTGAGGTCAGGGGTTCAAGACCAGCCTGACCAACATGGTGAAACCCTGTCTCTACTAAAAATAGAAAATAAGCTGGGCATGGTGGCGTACGCCTGTAATCCCAGCTACTTGGGAGGCTGAGGCAGGAGAATCACTTGAACCCGGTGGGGCAGAGGTTGCAGTGAGCCGAGATCGTGCCATTGCACTCCAGCCTGGGTGACAGAGCGAGACTTCGTCTCAAAATAATAATAATAATAAAATAAAATCATAATTTAAAAGAAACACCCAGTCTAGATTATGTTCTTTTTTATACCAGTGATAATTAATATTTACTTATTTAATATTTTTTCAATATTTGTATTATGACCCATGAAGGCAAAAACGTGTGGGGCCCGTGAATGTCATAATGTAGCCCTGAATGTGGGGTCAAGGAAGGATTTTTGTCTTGTTTTAATAAAGGCAATATTACAGCACACCTGAATGCTGACGGGAATGATCCATTAGAGAGGGATGAGTGGAGGCTGCAGAAGAGAAAGGGAGTAACTGCGGGAATGAAGCTTTCGAGTAGGTAAAGAGAGATGTGATCTAGGAAACAAGTGGCGGTGTTGACGGGGACAAGGGGAAGGGCATGCTGCTTCCACTGAGACCGGAAGGGGGCAGAGGACATGGGCACAGATACAGAGAAGTTGGTAAACACTGGTGGGAAGATAAGTCACTGCCTCATCTGTCTCTGTGAAGTGTGCGACAGTGTGGGAGTGAGTGGAAGGTTTGAGGGCAGGAAGCGCTGTGGAATAGTCATCTCAGAGAGGGGGAGAGGGAATTCGGCAGGAAGAGTACGTAGTATGATTGTCTGGCATGATCTGAAGTGCGTACAGCCAGCATGATTTATGATGTCCTCCAATGATGTCCAGGCTCCCCACTGTAGGCAAAGTGTTACTGCATAGTTAGCGGACAGCCTTAACCAGGGCCAGGCCAAGTGAGGCGTTAGGAGGAGAGAGGGGCACAAAAGTCAAAATGGAGAGAATGCTGGGCCATGGAATGAAGATAAGGAGGAGAGTGAGGAGATGAGCAAGATGACAGATGTTAAAAACAGATCAGCAGGTTGGAAGTCGCAATGAGATTAGTGAATTATTGGAGTGAAGGTATTACAGTAACAGATGGAAGGGGTGGGGTGCTGATAACAGACGGCAGCGTTTGAATGTTTCAGAGGTAGTAGAGATTGGTGACAGCAAGGCCTAGGGTGGTGATCCTCAAACTTCAGTACGCATTGGAAGCACCTGGAGGGCTTGTTAAAACACAGACTCCTGGCCCCAGCCCACAGTTCCTGATTCAGTAGGTCTGAGGTGGGGCCTGAGACATTGCATTTCTAGCAAGCTCCCAGATGCTGCACTTGTGGCTCAGGGACCACAAGTGAATGGAAGTACTAGGTAAGGTGGAAGAAAAGCTCGTTGGAACTAAAGAGATCAAGGACCAGGCCAGGCCCGGTGGCTCACGTATGTGGGACCATGCCAGGTTGCCAGCAATTAGAGACTAAGAGGGCAGTGTGACCCCCACACATCTCACTGGGGCCGGGCGCAGTGGCTCATGCCTGTAATCCCAGCACTTTGGGAGGCCAAGGTGAGCAGATCATCTGAGGTCAGGAGTTCGAAACCAGCCTGGTCAACATGGTGAAACCCCATCTCTACTAAAAATAGAAAAATTGGCCGGGCATGGTGGCAGGCACCTGTAATTCCAGTTACTAGGGAGGCTGAGGCAGGAGAATTGCTTGAACCCGGGAGGCGGAGTTCACAGTGAGCCAAGATCGCACCACTGCATTCCAGCCTGGGTGAAAAGAGCAAAAACTCTGTTTCAAAAAAAAAAAAGAAAAAAAAAAGAGATCAAGTACCTTTGAGGCCAGTGTGTGGGATGGGCTGTTTATCCACTTGGAGGTCACAGTCACTGAAATGACTGACATGATGCTTTGAGACAAGCAGGGAAGTCACCAGTGAATGACGGCAATGAGGAGAAGTAAATAGTGGCAAGGAGTCAGATGCGGCTTCAAAGGGACTGGCCTTTTTTAGGGAGAAAAAAATAAAAGGCCATTTGGAGGCAAGAGTTAGAAGCGAGGAGGACACTAGCCCTGTTATCTAGACCTTGAGGTGTGTGTGGGGGAGAAAAACCCACCACCACTTGAAAGGATGACAGAAGAAATCACATTTCTCCTTCAGGAATAGCAAGAAAGTTAAAAGAGCTTTCAGAGCTCAGTGACGTCTGGAGGCAGAGAACAGTGAGAGAGGAGGTCAGGCCTGGAGATGTGCAAAACAATTCAGGCTGAACACCCAGTGAGGGATGGGTAGGTTAAGGATAGATTCACTGGAACTGCTGCCTCTGAAGTCTTCTAGAAAAATGAGTGTCACTGGGCGTGGTGGCTCATGCCTATAATCCCAGCACTTTGGGAGACCAAGGCGGGTGGATCACTTGAGGTCAGGAGTTTGAAACCAGCCTGGCCAACATGATGAAACCTCATCTCTACTAAAAATACAAAAATTAGCTGGCTGCTGGGTGCATCAAACCAACATGGCACATGTATACCTATGTAACAAACCTGTATGTTGTGCACATGTACCCTAGAACTTAAAGTATAATTAAAAAAAAAAAAAAGAAAAGAAAAAAGAAGAATAAATAGCTGGGTGTTGTGGTGTGCACCTGTAATCCCAGCTGCTTGGGAGGCTGAGGCATGAGAATCACTTGAACCCGGAGGCGGAAGTTGCAGTGAGCCGAGATCGCACCACTGCACTCCAGCCTGGGCGACAGAGCAAGACCCTGTCTCAAAAAATAGAAATTAAAAAAAGAAAAGCAAAGAAAAAGAAAAATGTGTGTCTCAGGTCTTTTGATTTCTTGGAGGTGTCATTTTTATGTTACATTAAAATAAGCATGAATATGTAATTGTTCAAAAGCAAATTTTACATGACCTATAATGTAAAAAGTAAGAGCCTTCAAAGATATTTTAGGCCATGCTCCCAGATCCTTCTCACATGTTAGTATTTTGGAGGAAATGTGAAAAAGGCACTACCCCTAGGTCTTGTGTGAAGGGTTGGAGGGAGGCATTTGTAGTTTAAATCAGAAAGTGAAAAGCTCCCAAGATCAAAGGTGTAATCTGGAAAGGAGCGTCAGGGACTGAGTTAGCCTGGGAAGAGAGTTGCTCACCTAGAGCCCTTCCCATCATAGATTCTGCCTCTTTTCACTAGACCGTCTGAGGGGCAAGTCCCAGATCACCAGCGGATTCTGTTTTATGGCCTAGGACTTGATCTCACTTCCTCTCTGGACTTGAGTCTCCTGTCTCCAAGATGGGCCTCCCTGGAGCAATGTGAGGCCCAGCTAAAGAGATAGGGAGTGAGTGAGATGGGAGGATCCCAGCCTGGCACCCCGACTCTTTCTTCACTCTGCGTCTCTCTGCTTACCTCTCAGTTTCTTCCCCTTCTACCTCTTCAGAGTCTACCAGGGCCAGCTTGGTTGCTTTGTTGACAAGGCTAAGGGAAGGAGTGAGGCTGGAGGAGTTTAGGCTGGAGGTCAGAACTTCCTGGGGAATCTCCTTTTTCTTTTTTTTTTTTGAGACAGAGTCTCACTCTGTCCCCCAGGCTGGAGTGCAGTGGTGTGATCGCAGCTCACTGCAACCTCTGCCTCCCAGGTTCAAGTGATTCTCCTGCCTCAGCCTCCTGAATAGCTGGGATTACAGGTGCCCACCACCATGCCCAGCTAATTTTTTGTATTTTTAGTACAGACAGGATTTCACCATGTTGGCCAGGCTGGTCTCGAACTCCTGACCTTGTGATCCACCCACCTCGGCCTCCCAAAGTGCTGGGATTACAGGCATGAGCCACCGCACCCGGCCACCTGGGGAATCTTCTAATAGTCTTAGGGCAGCTTAGCTGGCCTGGACCCACCTCCCTTGCCACCTGCCCCCTGCACCGACCGATCATGTTCAGTCACCCAGGAGATGATGGAGAGGCTGATCAGGCCTCCTGGAAAGGGAGGAAGGGGGCCCTAGTTGGAGAGATCCATCAGCAGAAGCCAGGGAGGAGACACAGACCCTTGCTCCCTGACGCTCCTCAGGGCTAGCATGGGGCAGGAGTTTAGCTGGGAGGAGGCGGAGGCAGCTGGCGAGATAGATGTGGCGGAGCTCCAGGAGTGGTACAAGAAGTTCGTGATGGAGTGCCCCAGCGGCACACTCTTTATGCATGAGTTTAAGCGCTTCTTCAAGGTCACAGACGATGAGGAGGCCTCCCAATATGTAGAGGGCATGTTCCGAGCCTTCGACAAGAATGGGGTAAGGCACCCTGAAGGGAAGGACCGGTGGCCAGTCCACCTGGCGCCTTCCTCCACGAGTGTCCTCAGGGAGAGCTCCCAGTTCCCCACTCCTCAGCTCTTTCTCTGCTCTTCTTTCCACTCCATCTGTCTTTACCTTTTCTGTCTCACTCACCAAACCCTTCTGTCTCTTCCTTTTGTCCCTTTCCATCTTCTCTGTCTCTCCTTCCCTCCCTCCATCTCTTAGCTGTCGGCTAATGCTCCCTGTATCCTCTTCTTGAGAGCTGAAGGGCGACTGGCAGACAGTCCAGGTCCTCTCTTTGTGTATTTTTGACCAAGACTCTGCAGCCCAATGACCGGGTTTTCACATCCGCCAGAGCCCCTGTCACTCTAAACACTAGGAGCAAAAGAGATGCTCCAAATGAGACAAGGTGTCTTAGCATGGGCTATGAGCTCTCTCTTGTTGGGGTTCTTCTGAGACTGGTCAGATCCTCCCTGTCAAGAATGCTGGAGGAGGCTCCTGCATGTATTGGGAGACTGGGCGAATGACTGCAAAAGCCCCTTTCAGCTCTTCAAGTCCTGGAAGGTTTCATTAAATCATTCAGACTAGAGTTTCTCTAAGCCCACAATGTCACTAGCAGCTAAGAAGATAACACATCTTGTAAATGCACCAGGGGATTGAATTTTAAATTTCAATTCAGTTAAAAACCCCTTGATTATTTAAGGTTATCCAGTTCAGTGCCCTGGCAATCCTGCAAACTACTGGATTTGCCTCAAATACCAATTTAATCTGAAGAAAGCGTCAGTTCTCCATTCCTCAATGCGTGGAGAACTTAGCTTTCTAAGCTGAATCACTGGGAATGCCACTTCAGGTCTCATCCTGTCGCTGGTACCAGTCAGTGCACATCCCCACAGTGCCTGTCCCGGGACAGGAGGGTGAGGTCAGCATCTTCAATTCAACAGAACCTTCTTAGAGATGAACCCCATCAACCACCCCACAGGGCACAGAGCCAGATTCGGACTTCTCAGCGCTCTGCCTCTCTTAGGTCTCCTCTGAGTCAGCAGCAACCCTGGGTGGGAGAGGCAGACTTTTGTTATTCCAAATTAAATGATGAGAAAGCTGGGCAAAAGGGAATGAATCGATTTGCCCAAGGTCTTAAGTGCTCCTGCCTAGAAGGCAGGTTGTTTAAAGAGAGAAGATGACTTTTTAAAATAATTGATGATTTTTTTAAAATGTCGTAAGAAAAGTAAACAAATATATCAGGTCATAAATAATAAGACTCATTTAAGTCCATCAATCTTCCCCAGATTCATCTAAAAATCAATACGATCATGATTCAAGATCCAAAGGGCTGATTAAGCCCCTAGGCATATAGTTGTACTCCTTATACCTCATCTCTTCTTATAAATCGGCATATGATGTTCATCAATGTTTTTTCCTTTTTGAATAACTTTTTAATTTTGCTATGATTCTAAATTTACAGAAGAGTTATAAGAATGATACAAGTAATTCCCATATGCAATTTATCCAAATTTCCCGTTATTCACATTTTATATCATTTACTTTATCATTCTGCCTCTCTCTGTATACATACATATATATAATGTATCCTATAAGTATATATACATATACATGATACATAATTTACACATATACTTTTTTTTAAGAGAAATCTATAGATATCATGCCCGTTTATCCCTAAGTATTTCAGTGTGTATTTTCTTTTTTGTTTTTGAGACAGAGTCTCACTCTGTCACCCAGTGGCATGATTTCAGCTCTTTGCGGCCTCTGATTTCCCAGGCTCAAGGGATCCTCCCCCCTCAACCTCTCAAGTAGCTGGGATTACAGGTGTGCACCACCATGCCTGCTAATTTTTGTATTATTTATTTATTTATGTTGGTAGAGATGAGGTCTCGCCATGTTGCCCAGGCTAGAGTGCAGTGGCACAATCTCAGCTCACTTCAATCTCCGCCTCCTGAGTTCAAGCAATTCTCATGACTCATCCTCCTGAGTAGCTAGGATTACAGGTGCACACTCCCATGCCTGGCTAATTTTTGTATTTTTAGTAGAAACGGGGTTTCACCATGTTGACCAGACTGGTGTCGAACTCCTGACCTGAAGTGATTCGCCCACCTCGGCCTCCCAGAGTGCTGGAATTACAGGCATGAGCCACTGCACCCGGCCAGCTTTCTTTCTTTTTTCCTTTTTCTTTTCTTTTCTTTTCTCTTTTTTTTTTTTTTTTTTTTTTGAGTTGGAGTCTCACTCTGTCGCCCTGGCTGTAGTGCAGTGGTATGATCTCGGCTCACTGCAACCTCCACCTCCCAGGTTCAAGCGATTCTCCTGCCTCAGCCTCCCCAGTAGCTGGGACTACAGGCGAGCACCACCATGCCCAGCTAATTTTTGTATTTTTAGTAGAGATGGGGTTTCACCATGTTGGCCATGATTGTCTCCATCTCTTGACTTCATGATCCACCCGCCTCGGTCTCCCAAAGTGTTGGGATTACAGGCATGAGACACCATGCCTGGCCTTCCTTTTCCTTTTTCTTTTCTTTTTTTTTTTTTTTGTATGATCATACATTGCATTTACTTGTTGTATCTCCTTAGTCTTCTTTAACCTGGAATCTTTAATCTCAGCTTTTCTTTTTTATTTGACTGTGACATTTTTGAAGACTGCAGCTGAGTTATGTTGTAGGACAGCTCACAACTGGCATTTGTCTAAATTGGTAGAATTGCCACTGATGTGATGTTGTGTCCTCGGTTCATCATACCATGGGGTACAAGACGTCAGTTTGTCCCATCACTGGCGTAGTTAACTTTGATCACTTGGTTAAGGTGGTATCTGCCATGTTTCAACATTGTAAAGTTACTATTTTTTTCTTTGTAATTAATAAGCAACATGTAAGGATATATCTTGAGACTAAGTAAATATCCTATTGTTCAGTCAAATTTTCTACTGGCTTTGGCATCTGTTGATAATTTTCTAACCCCATCACCCCTTCTCTATTTATTAGTTGGCATTCCACTATAAGGAAGAGCCTCCCTAGAAAGTGTTTTTCAGTTCCTCTCTCAGGGACTGAGCCTTCTTTCCCACTTAGTCTTTGTCTCCAAACCTACACCTGACTCCATTCCCCCTTATATCAAGGAGTGTCATTTCGGAACAATCGGTCTGAGATTTCTAAAGCAAATCAAATCAAAAGTGTTTATAGATCTGGTTCACATGTGAAAATGTGAGGTGATGGAAACCGGTTTGGTGGGGACAAAAAGGTAGGAACACCTCGTCTCTGCCACTCTCCCTTGCAACTCTCGTGGTTGCCCTATGACCGCCTGGAATGGAAGAAAGGGGAGGGTGAAGATCAGATGTCATTTAGGATTCTTATATAACATGCATTGAAGTCAGGGCTGGTGCACAAATATGGCCAATTCAAGGAGAAACAGGGCAGATAATCCCACAGAGCCGGTGACACGCCCATCCTATTCCTGAGTAGACAGAGCCATTTCCATCACTCTCAGGCCTCTGTGGGTAATTGGAGCTGACAAGGTCCCATGCATAGCAGATGAGATTAGTCCCAGCTGGACGTTTCCCAGAAATGGTCCTGGGGTTTCCAGTAACCTCTCAGATGAGATCACTTGTCTAGAGATCACTCTGGAATATGTCTCATATAAGGCAAGGAGTCATGGAAACTGAATCATGTTGAGAGAGGATGTTGTAGGAATAGAAGCTTCTGGACAAAGAATGAGGAAGACTCTGGAGATCTAGAGAGTGGGGATTTGTGAGTGGTTTCAGGTTTTGTTTTTGTTTTTCTTCTCTTGGCACCCCCAAGCACTAGGCTTATTTGCTGGACAGAAATAGATCTTAAGTGGAGACTGCAAGCTCTTCCGACGTGATGCACTGGAGGAGATGCATGCCTGGAAAAGCTCTGCCACTTGCTGGCTGGGTGGCCTGGGAACCTCTGGGTCTCAGGCTCCTCATCCATAAAATGGGGATAATAACTCATTCTCATTAAATAAGAAACACAAGATTGATTTGTGGTAAGCTTAATAAGTAACAACTACTCGAGAAAATAGCCTTTTAAAGAACTGACAACCATTGCTAAGTGTCTACCCTAAAAAAAGAAATACCAGAGATGTAAGAAAAGGTATACGTGCAAAAAAAAAGTTCATTGTTTAATGGAAAATATTAGAAATATATTCAACAAAGGGAATGTTCAGTACCCCCTCCCCACCAAAAAAAAAAAAAAATAGAAGTTGACATTTTAAATAATTTTTAAAGACATGAGAAAATGTTACATGAAAATGAAGGAAACAAAATTATAAATATAATCTGACCTCAATTAGGTAAGTATATGATGGGGAGTACGGAGACCATATATTTATAGGAATTATTTAAAAGATATGAATAGAACACTTCAGGTACTAAGGTAAGCTTGTTTTGTTTTCTTCTTAGTTTTTCCTTAGGCTTCTTGCTGTTTCCCTCATTTTCTGCCATTTTCTCCTGTTGCTCAAACCTTGTTCACCCAGGCACCCCTTGATCTGGGGCTGGGGCTCCTGAGTGGCCTGACCCAGTGGGACAGAAGTGCTCTGGGCCATCAGTGTCATTTCTGATAACAAAGTCATGTGAATGACAGGCACTCCTGGGGGATCTGATGGCTCAGATTTTTGATTTGGAGAATGGAGTTCCCAACCTTGGAATAAGTGAGCACCTGTAAGTGAGACACTAGCACAGCTAACCCACTGCAGCCACCAACAGCAGCGGCAGCAGCAGCCTGTCACCCCAAACACATCTGGAGAAGAAAGCAAGCATATATCCTCTTTCTTATTTACTGTTTTAGAAATCATTATTGCTGCCGCATTTCTGTTACAAGAAGGTTCTGTTGCTTCCTGGTGAGAGTCACCTTAGAAGTAGACTGTGCCTCTCCCCCTTCCTCTGCCCGATTAGCACCTGAGCTCTGCGCTTCCCCACCCTTCCTGGATGGGCTGGAGGCACAGGCCTGTTGTTCGGTGTAATGTCCACTGGGACCTAGAAGTGGGTAAGGCTGGAGCCACTGCCTGTCCGCCTCTCTCTGACTTGGGGTGAATGAGAATGCAGAGGAAAATTTCAACATGGGCTCTGCTTTCTAACTCCTTCAAAACTGTCTTAGTCCCAAATTCAGGTCAAGTCCATCATTGACTCATTGATTCATGAATATCTATTGGCTTACAACTCTGGCCATAAGTGGCACTGTGCTAGGCATGGAGGAGAAACCCAAGCAATGTCAACCCCTCTCTTTTCCCCAGGAGCATATAACTTGGCTAGAGTACAAGACAAATCTAGGAAACAGTTAAGTGACAATGCCAGAGAAAGTCCCAAGCTGTGTAGAATAGACAGTAGATGCTGTGGATGTTAGAATGAGGAGGGAGAGAGCACTATGGCTGAAGAGGTCAGAGAATAAAGGCTTCCTGGAGGAGGGAACCCTTGAGCTCAGCCTTGAAGGATGGGTAGGCTTGGGTGATCATAGAAAATGAGAAGAGAGAATGTTCTCTAGGCTGGGTGTGGTGGCTCATGCCTGTAATCCAAACAATTTGGGAGGCCAAGAAGGGAGGATCACTTGAGCCCAAGAATTTGAGACCAGCCTGGGTAACTTAGTGAGACCCTGTTTCTAAAAATAAATAGACAGATGATAGATAGTCAGATAGATAGAGATAGATAGATAGATAGATAGATGATATAGATAGATAGATGAGATAGATGTATTGATAGAATGTTCTCTACCCCAAGGGTGGAGAAAGACTTGAGCAAAGACACAGAGGCCACATGGATTAAAAGGAGGAGGAGAAGCCCTGTGTTTGCAGGGATGAATGGCCTATGCTCTGGGGAGGTGGGCTGTGCCCTCAGCAGCATCCACATCTAATGCAGGACAACACCATCGACTTCCTGGAGTACGTGGCAGCTCTGAATCTCGTGCTGAGGGGCACCCTGGAGCACAAGCTGAAGTGGACATTCAAGATCTATGATAAGGATGGCAATGGCTGCATCGACCGCCTGGAGCTACTCAACATTGTGGAGGTTAGTGTCTCTGCCCATGGGCCAGCAGCCTGGGCACTAGAGCACTGCTGGAGCTCTGAAGGTTGGCCACAAGTGGCCAGCGGGGACTGAAGAAGAGGCCTTGAAATCATTCTGAGTGTGTTTCCTGTGTTCTCATTCTGAGTGTGTAATTTCTAGTGGAATTAAGCTAGAAATCAATCAAAAAAAGATTATTAGAAAATCCCCATCTGTTTGGAAATTAGGCAGTAGACTTCCACATACTCTGTGGAACACACACACACACACACACACACGACAAGTATCTTAAATTGAAAAATAATGCAAGCATGACATACTACAACTTGTGGAATGCAGCTAAAGCTGAACCTGCAGAAAAATTTATAGATTTAAAATATACATATTAGAAAATAAGACTTAAAATGCATATATTTTGGAAACAGAGGCTGGGTGCAGTGGCTCATTCCTGTAATCCCAGCACTTTGGGAGGCTGAGGTGGGAGGATTGCTTGAGCCCAGGTGTTCAAGAACAACCTGGAAAACAAAGCGAGACCCCATCTCTACAAAAAAATTAAAAATTAGCCAGGCTTGGAGGCACATGCCTGTAGTCCTAGCTACTTGGGAGACTGAGGTGGGAGGATTGCTTGAGCCAGGAGTTGGAGGCTGCAGTAAGCTATGATCATGCCACTGCATTCCAGCTGGGGCAACAAAGTAAGACCCTGTCTCAAAAAAAAAGAAAGAAAAGAAAATATATCTTAGGAAATAATTAGAAATTGCATACTATATTAGAAAATAAGACTTTATATATTAGAAAATCAATGATCTAAGAAACCATCTCAGGAAATTAGAGAAAAGGAAGAGTAAATTAAGGCCAGGCACAGGGACTGACACATGTAACCCCAGCACTTTGGGAGGCTGAGGTGAGTGGATCACTTGAGCCCAGGAGTTCAAGACCAGCCTGGGCAACATAGTAAGACCCCATCTCTACAAAAAATACAAAAAAATTAGCTGGGCGTGGTGGTACGCACCTGCGGTCCCAGCTACTCCAAAGGCTGAGGTGGGAGGATTGCCTGAGCCTGGAAGGTTGAGGCTGCGATGAGCTGTGATTGTGCCACTGCACTCCAGCCTGAGCAACAGAGTGAAACCTTGTCTTAAAAAAAAAAAGGTAAAATAAACCCTTGGCCGGGCACGGTGGCCCACGCCTGTAATCCCAGCACTTAGGGAGGCCGAGGCAGGAAGATCACGAGGTCAGGAGATCGAGACCGTTCTGGCTAATACAGTGAAACCCTGTCTCTACTAAAAATACAAAAAATTAGCTGGGTGTGGTGGCAGGCACCCATAGTCCCAGCTACTCAGAAGGCTGAGGCAGGAGAATTGCTTGAACCCGGGAGGCGGAGCTTGCAGTGAGCCGAGATTGCACCACTGCACTCCAGCCTGGTGACACAGCAAGACTCCATCTCAAAAAAATAAAATAAAATAAATCGAAAGATAGTAGAAGAAAGAAAATAAACAGCAGAAATCAATAAAATAGAAAACACAAATGCATGAGAAAAAGTCAAGAAGATCAGAAGTTATTTCTTTTAAAAGACTAACAATCATTCTCTATTAGCAAGAATGATTAAGGAAGAAAAGAAGTGCCTAGTACATCCCAGACTCTGGCGTGTTCCCTGGGTTAGCCAGACCCGCGCTATGAGGCAGGCATCGTTAGCCCTATTTCACAGAGCAAGAAGCTGCTTCATAGAGATTCTGTAATCGGCCTAAATTAGTCTACCTAGGAAGTGCTGGGGCTGGATTTAACCCCTCAGTCTCCCAAGACACGTCGATGAGGCCTATTTTATGCTGGGCACTGGGCTGAGCAGTGAGGCCATAGAGGTGCATAAGACACAGCTTCTGTCCTCAGGGAGCGCCAGCCTGGGAGCTAAGGAGAACCATCGTATGTGTCCATATCTTCCGCATTTACATGGTGCTTTCTTTCTTTCTTTTTTTTTTCTGAGACAGAGTCTCGCTTTGTTGCCCAGGCTGGAATTCAGTGGCGCAATCTCGGCTCACTGCAACCTCTACCTCCCAGGTTCAAGCGATTCTCCTGCCTCAGCCTCCTGAGTAGCTGGGATTACAGGTGCCCGCCACCTTGCCCAGCTAATTTTTGTATTTTTAGTAGAGACAGGATTTCATCATGTTGGCCAGGCTGGTCTTGAACTCCTGACCTCAAATGATCCACCCGCCTCGGCCTCCCAAAGTGCTGGGGTTACAGGCATGAGCCACAGCGCCCAGACTACATGGTGCTTTCACAAACATAGTCTCACTGGGAGAGGAAACAGGTCAAAGGAGAAACCTGGGTTTTTCCCTCCAGTCCATGAGGAGGGAACATGTGTATCCCCATCATTCTGTTTTACACATATACAGGCACACTTATATAGATACACTGAATTTTCTTCTCTGTATCTCTATTTCTTCCTGTGTAGAATGCGATTTAGACTGTCATGGTGACTTAAACCTCCCTCATTAGAGGTTTTGGATTTGGGCTTTGCAGCTCACAGTGGAAATGCAAATGGTGTTGGGGTCAGGTGGGGTGTGAGGCCGGGAACTCAGCTGGAATTAGGCCAGTGGGATTCTGAGAGCACCGCCTTAGGACAGGTCAGTTTTGATCTGGATCCAGATTATGTGATCCTAAGACGCACAGCCTGGGAAGCCAGCACTGGGGAAGTGTTGCTGAGAGATGTGGGTCACTGGGGTGAAGGTGGAGCTTTCAGGGTCTCCCGTCAATGCAGCTGAGTTTTCTTTGGCAGGGAATTTACCAGCTGAAGAAAGCCTGCCGGCGAGAGCTACAAACTGAGCAAGGCCAGCTGCTCACACCCGAGGAGGTCGTGGACAGGATCTTCCTCCTGGTGGATGAGAATGGAGATGGTAAGAGGGGCAGAGATGGGGGGAGTGCTGTCCACTCTGCATCATCGCCACTTTCTGGCCGCACGTCCTTGGGCAAGGCCCTCCACCTTCCAACCCTGGGGTCCTCATCTGTGAGAAGGCTGTGGAGAAGATGGCATGAACTAACAAAGGGACTCATGAGCACGTGTTTGTAGGAGTGACTAAAAGTCCTACAGGAGTTGCTGATGGAGGCCAGGCACGCAGAATAGAAAGAATAGGAACTTTGGAGTCAGGCAGGGAGTGATATATTGAGCTTCTCGTCCTAGTCTCAATTTCCTCATCTGGAAAATGGGGATAATAATAGTGGTTGAGAGGAATGAATAGGATAATGTGTTTAAGAGCAGGCATAGGGTAGACCTCCATTCGGGCTGCTTGGGCTCTCCTCCCTGTAGCCCAATGCCCAGCCTCAGGGCTGTGTGGGGAGAGAGCTGGCTTGGAATACACACTTGAGCCCTCCAGCTCTCTCAGCTCCACCCAGCATTTCCGTGGTACCATGCGCAAAAGTAAAACTTCAATTCATCGGCAAAGAAAGCCCCTTAAAGGTGGCAGGAGACTCCTGGAGATTCAGACACCTGACAAGCTGCAAGCTTGAGGTCTGAGACTGCAGGATAGTTGGCATAAGACGTGTAGGCGCATCCTGGGAGCGAGGTCTCTCCTCCTGCCCCCAGACCCAGGTCTCCCCTTCTTCTGCATGACCACCTCTCCTCCCCCTTGCTCAGGCCAGCTGTCTCTGAACGAGTTTGTTGAAGGTGCCCGTCGGGACAAGTGGGTGATGAAGATGCTGCAGATGGACATGAATCCCAGCAGCTGGCTCGCTCAGCAGAGACGGAAAAGTGCCATGTTCTGAGGAGTCTGGGGCCCCTCCACGACTCCAGGCTCACCCAGGTTTCCAGGGTAGTAGGAGGGTCCCTGGCTCAGCCTGCTCATGCCCACTCTTCCCCTGGTGTTGACTTCCTGGCACCCCCTGTGCAGGGCTGAGTGGGGATGGGGAAGGGCTGCTGGGTTTGAAGTGGCCAACAGGGTGTAGTCCATTTTGGAGGAGTCCCTGGGATGGTGAAGGGAATTCGGTTACTTTTCCTGTTCAGCCACTCCTGGGAGGACTGTGCCTTGGCTGGGTGGTTGTGGGGCTCCCACAGTTTCTAGGTGTTCTCAGTTGGAAGCAAGAGCCAACTGAGGGGTGAGGGTCCCACAGACCAAATCAGAAATGAGAACACAAAGACTGGTAGGAGGCAGGGGTGGGAGGGTGTTGAGACTGAAGAAAAGGCAGGAGTTGCCGGGCACGGTGGCTCACGCCTGTAATCCCAGCACTTTGGGAGGCCGAGGCGGGCAGATCACGAGGTCAGGAGATCGAGACCATCCTGGCTAACACGGGGTGAAACCCCGTCTCTACTAAAAATACAAAAAATCAGCCGGGTGAGGTGGCGGGCGCCTGTAGTCCCAGCTACTCAGGAGGCTGAGGCAAGAGAATGGCGTGAACCCCAGGGGGCCGAGCCTGCAGTGAGCCGAGATTGCGCCACTGCACTCCAGCCTGGACGAGAGCGAGACTCCGTCTCAAAAAAAAAAAAAAAAAAAAGAAAAGGCAGGAGTTTTGGGGGGCAGGGGGCAGCAATAATTCTATAACTTCCGGGATGCTGAGGGGCGTTCATGGGGAGGACCCTGGCCTCCTCCTCCCCAAGGCATCCTCACCAGTGGTGTCAACAGGAAAAATGGCAGCAAATACGCTGCAGGCTGTGGTCTTTCTGCCTTTGAAAGGGTCAGCTGTACTTAAAGGGGCTGTTTCAGCTCTGCCTGGGTGCTGCTCTGGGACCCCCTGCTGCCAACCCACCACTCCCCCAACAATCCTCTCTTTCCATCCACATCCCCCAGTATGGACCTTCCACAACTCCCAGCCATAAGCTGAATGTTTCTCTTTAAAGGATGGAGAAAACTTCTGTCTGTCTCTGGCAAGAATTGGGGGACTGTTGACTGGGGTTGTGGGCTGGGCTTGGCTTCTAACTGCTGTGTGACCCAAGACAGCCACTTCTCCTCCCTAACCTTGGTTATGTCTCGGCAGCACAGTGAGCAGGTCGGACTAGGCGAACAGTTTTGGATTATTGTGTTTTTAGATGTGGAATTATTTTTTGTTATATAAACTCTTATGTGTAACCCCAATATAGAAACTAGATTAAAAGGGAGTCTCTCTGGTTGAAAGGGGAGCTGAGTACCCTCTGGAACTGGAGGCACCTCTGAAAAAAGCAAACTGAAAACCAGTACCCTGGGTCACTGTTACTCCTATAAGACAGTTTAAAGTGAGACCTGGAAAAACATTTGCTTTACCTTGAATAGATAGGTTTTTATGTTGGTGTATAAGAAATAAAACTAACCTATTAAACCTGAGACTTTATAGGTGTGTTATTTCATATGATATTCATATAAAATTTCCTTTAGACATCAATTTTAGGTAAAAAATAATTGATTAGAAAAATATTGGCCAGGCGCAGCAGCTCACACCTGCAATCCCAGGACTTTGGGAGGCCGAGGCGGGTGGACCACCTGAGGTCAGGAGTTCAAGATCAGCCTGACCAACATGGTGAAACCCCATCTCTACTAAAAGTACAAAAAAAAAAAAAAAATTAGCTGGGTGCGGTGGCAGGTGCCTGTAATCCCAGCTCCTCGAGAGGCAGAGGCAGGAAAATCACTTGAACCTGGGAGCTGGAGGTTGCAGTGAGCCGAAATCGCGCCATTGCACTCCAACCTGGGTAACAAGTATGAAATTCCGTCAAAAAAAGAGAAAGAAGGAGAGAAAGAGAAGAAAGAAAGAGAGAGAGAGAGGAAGGACGAAGGAAGGAAGGAAGCCAGGAGGCCAGGTGCGATGGCTCACGCCTATAATCCCAGCACTTTGGGAGGACAAGGCAGGCGGATCACCTGAGGTTGGGAGTTTGAGACCAGCCTGACCAACTTGGTGAAATCCTGTCTCTACTAAAGCTACAAAATGAGCCAGGTGTGGTTTCATGCGCCTATAATCCCAGCTACTCGGGAGGCTGAGGCAGGAGAATCGCTTGAACCCAGGAGGCGGAGGTGGCAGTGAGCCAAGATCGTGCCATTGCACTCCAGCTTGGGCAACAAGAGTGAAACTCCATCTCCACAAAAAAAAAAAAACCAACTATATATATATGCATATATATACACGTATATATATGCATATATATATGCATATATATGCATATATATACGTGTATATATATGCATATATATGCATATATATACATATATATGCATATATATACGTATATATATGCATATATATGTATATATATGCATATATGTGTATATATATGCATATATATACATATATATGCATATATATGTGTGTATATATATGCATATATATATATACACACACATCCAGGTGGGACACAGATATGCCCCAAATCATGAAGAAGGTATGTGAATGACATCGAGGGATGTCCTAATTACATGCAGACACCTTCCCAACTCTGACCTTCAGGATTTCCCGACAGGCAGCCAGCCAAAGGAGCAGAAATGTCAACTCCCTTTTTCTTCCCGGCTGCGCACGGCACCAACCTCTACCTTCCCTCCATGTCTGTCACTCAGTCCCGGGCTGACTTCCTTGTCTGGGGAGGTCCAAGTGATAGACAGGACATGAGCAAAATGCACCCCCTCATCCGCCCAGTGGGGCACTCTCTGACTTGGTATTTTACTTATTTTTCCCCTCATTTTCTCCCTCCCACTCCTGAATGTATGCATGCATGCATGTATGTATGTATGTATGTATGTATGTATGTATGTACTGGAGACAGGATCTGGCTCTGTCACCCAGGCTGGAGTGCAGTGGCGCAATCTCGGCTCACTGCAACCTCCGCCTCCCAGGCTCAAGCGATCCTCCCACCTCAGCCTCCTGAGTAGCTGGGACCACAGGTGCATACCACCATGCCCTGCTACTTTTTCTGTTTTTTGTAGAGACAGGGTTTCACCATGTTGGGCAGGCTGGTCACGAATTTCTGAGCTCAGGTGATCCGCCTACCTCAGCACCCATCCCAAAGTGCTGGGATTATAGGGCTAAGCCACCACACCTGGCTTCCACTCCTGAATTTTCATTTACTCCCCACACCTCCCCCACACCCACCTGAAGTGAAGACTCAAAGCCCAGAAGAAAGAGCACCTTTGAAAAAATGGTCACAACTGCTCCAGCCTGTGTGTTTCCCCAGGTTCCTGTAGCAACCAGGTAGCTGTAATTCAGGGACAGAGCCAAGAAAACCTGCCTTGGACAGGTAGATCTCTGAGTTGGGTATTCTTTTTTTTTTTTTTTTTTTTGAGACAGAGTCTCGCTCTGTCACCCAGGCGGGGGTTCAGTGGCGTGATCTCAGCTCACTGCAAGCTCCGCCTCCTGGGTTCATGTCATTCTCTTGCCTCAGCCTCCCGAGCAACTGGGACCACAGGTGCCCGCCACCACACCTGGCTAATTTTTTTGTATTTTCAGTAGAGACGGGGTTTCACCGTGCTAGCCAGGATGGTCTCGAACTCCTGACCTCGTGATCTGCCCACCTCGGCCTCCCAAAGTGCTGGGATTACAGGCGTGAGCCACCGCGCCCGGGCTGAGTTGGGTATTCTTAAAGCTGAGATGTGCAAAGATGCGGATGGGGCCCACCTGTAACAGACTGTCCCACTTCCCAACTGGTATCAGGTGTCACTGCAGCAAGAGGGATTTAGGTTAGACCAGGGATAGATTATTTGCAATGAGCAATGAGTCGCAGATCTGTGGGGAGCCATGGAGCACCACATGTCACCAAGGAGGGGAAGTATAAGGGACTTGCGCAGGCTCTTCTGAAAAAGTATGGATTTCTTCTTGAGAAATGAGGATTTTCTGCAGAACCACACATCCTCTTTCACTTTTTGGCCAACACTAAACCTTCCCAGAGTGAATGCATGCACATGCATTCAGATTCAGATCTACACTGTCATCTAAATATTCCACTCTTTTTTTCTTTTTATTTATTTGTTTATTTTATTTAGACAGAGTCTTACTCTGTTGTCCAGGCTGGAGTGCAGTGGTGTGATCTCGGCTCACTGCAACCTCTGCCTCCCTGGTTCATGCAATTCTTCTGCCTCAGCCTCCCAGGTAGCTGGGATTACAGGAGCACACTACCATACCCAGCTAATTTTTGTATTTTTAGTAGAGACGGGGTTTCACCACGTTGGCCAGGCTGGTCTCGAACTCCTGACCTCAGGTGATCTGCCCACCTCAGCCTCCCAAAGTGCTGGGATTACAGGCATGAGCCACTGCTCCCGGCCCCCTTTTTTCTTTTTGAAGAGGGGTCTCACTATGTTGCCTGGGCTTGTCTTGAACCCCTCGGCTCAAGGGATCCTCCCACCTCAGCCTCCTGAGTATTGGGGATTACAGGCATTTACCACCACACCTGGCAAAACATCCCATCCTTATCTTGCTAGTAGGATTATAAATCTCTTGAAGAAGCTATGTTTGTTTGTTTTCCCTTACTGGGGTACTCCCTAAAAATAGATATGGTGATTCTTACTGTTTTAAATTTGGTAAAATTTAAATCCCAAGGGATACCCCAAATTTGCACCTAAGAATGCTCCTGTCCACATCACACAGCCCCCCACATGTGACACATACATCACAGAGAATGCATCTCCAACCACCCCACATGCATCACCTTCTTCTCTACATTTGGCCCCGAAGCACTCTTTCCTGTTCAAAGTCAAAGGTCACCTCTGTGATGCTGCCTCTGAGTCAGACGCCTATAGGTGTCTTCTACAGAAATCTATTCATAACTTCTCTTAGCATATTTTATTATAATGATGTTTGTCTGTGTGTCTCACCATTAGCCTATGAGTTCCTAGAGGATGAAAACTGTCTTTGTACATCTAACATCTAGCATTAGTACATAGTAGGCGCTCAGTAAATGCTTGTTGAAGGGAGGCGTCAATCAATGAAATGCAAAGCACACAAGTAGGCTCCAGGGTCCCCCAGGACAGAATGGATGTGTGATTGCAGCACTGGGATTGAAGCTGCAGCCACCGGATCTGCAGGATTCCATAAGAGGCCTGGGAAAGCTCAGTTCTGCCTCAGAGAGTCCACGTCCAGAAGAGCAGGGACTGGAGAAGCTCAGTGGGGAAAGCTGGGAAAAGCTGGGAGAGGAGTCAGAAGGGCTAGGGGGTCACCCGACAGCAGAGGGATGTTGAACAGTGCCCCCCAGCAAGGAGTGCTGCCACCAGCTGTCACTCAGAGGGGCCAGAAACCATCCTTCACTGTTCCTGGCTCTGGACTCCCACTTCTGCCTCTCTGCTGCCACCATGGACCCCAAAGAGGCGAGCTAAGCCTCTGAGTTCATTAGATTCTATCTAGGGTTAAGACAAGAACACCACCAACAGGCACCACCATACCACCCCACCAGCCAGTGCAGAAGCAGCCGGGCGGTGCACTCAGCCGGCTGCCTCAGCGGCCTCGTCAGCCCCCTCCTCGTCTTGCTCGCCATTCTGGAGCCTGCGCACGATGCGGGTAAGGTCCAGGCTTCGTGTCAGTGTGTCCAGGAGCATCTGGTCCTTCTGGACGCCTTCTATAAACTCTTCCAGGGAGAGTTCCCCTGGGATAGAGAGAAAGGGAATCAGGGGTAGGAGGGTGTTCATTGCTGCAGTCCAGAGCACAGAACCGGGTTCTTGCCAGGGGCAGGGACAGAGCCCACGTGAGGAGAAGTCAGAGCCCCTGCTGCGGGTGCAGCAAGCAGAGGAACCCAGAGCCCAGATTCTGGTCCAGGGGTCCCTAAAAGCCAACTTTGTGGCTGGGGCAGAGGCAGGTGGAGGAAGTGACCAGCACGGGGGCCTTTGGGCCTCTCCTCCCTTCCTCACCCTCTCCTTTAGTGACCTTCCACCCCTGGTGACCCCACATCCATGGTGACCCCTCCGCTGGGGAGCCCCTCCTCGGCCCCCTCACCATCCCCGTTGACGTCAATCTTGGAGAACACTGTATCGGTGAACTCCTCTGCAGTCATGGTGGTATCGCTGCAGGGGTTAATGGCGCGAATGGCCTGGGAGGGAAGAAGGGGCAGAAGTGAGAGGGGCCCATCCTTATCCTATCTCAGGGGTGGGATTGGGGACGGTCAGAGCTTGTCCGGCTCCCAAGAGCAGTGAGGAGTAGAGTGCAGGGTACCCGGGGGCCTAGGCAGAGCTGGGACTCAAGAGTCAAACTTCTATCGTCTTTTGGTATTGATGAGGAAACTGAGGCCCAGGAAAGGAAGGAACGTGGCCTGGGTCACGCAGCTGGTGAGGGCCACAGCTGCCACCGGGATCCTCAGTCCCACATCCTGTCTCAATCCTGAGATTGCTGTTCTAACCCTGGGCTCTCAGCTCCGGGTCCCACCCCAGGCCGCTGCCCCCAGCCCTGGCCGGGCCCTCTGCACCTGGATGATGGTGAGCAGCTCATCGCGGTCAATGCAGCCGTTGCCATCTACATCGTAGAGCTTGAAGTACCAGCGGAGCTTCTGTTCCACCTTCCCCTTGAGGACCAAGCTGAGCGCTGCCACGTACTCCATGAAATCAATGTAGCCGTCCTGGGCGAGGGGCGCGGCCGCCTTGAGCCCATCCGGGCCCCGCCCACTCCAGCCTCAGGCCCCGCCCACCATAACCCAAGGCTCCGCCCATCTCGGCAAGCCCCAAGAGACGCTGAGGGGAGACCCGGACCCTCGGAGGTGCGGCGAGGGGGCCAGCCCTGTCTCCGCCGTGACCTATCTGTCTTCCTAGACGCCCTGTATAGCCCACCTTGCCTACTCCAGAGGCTGCCAATCAAATCTAATAAGCCAGCATCCACTGGGGTGTGAATGGCTGGCGCTGTCTGTTCACAGGCATCTGGGTTTTAGCGAGCGCTGCCTGCTTCCCTGTGATTGTCAAGCATGAGCCTTTCCAGTAGGGGAAATGGGAGACGTGTGCGTAGGTGGGAGGAGGAAGAACTGCACCCCCAGGGATGGGAGCGTGGTTTGGGTGAGCTTTTGGGAGTTTCTCACCCTGCTGCCTGAGGGGCTGAGGCCCCCGGAAGGCCTTAAACACTCTGAACTCCACAGTGGGCTCATTCAGTCCCAACACACCTCCCAGGACTGTCATCAGTACAGAGCCCAGAGAGGCCCCTAGACAGCACAGCTTGAATAAGCAAGAAAACTGCTAAAGAGGTTTCCTCTGGGGGAGGGGACACCAGGTGAGGATACTTTTGCACTTCATTTTTTATCTTTCTGTATTGCTGGAAATTTCTACAATGAGCTGGATTGCTTTTGCAGGTTTTTTTTTATGTCTAAAAAGGGGCAATGGAAAAGGTGTGGATTTTTGTGCCAGAAAGACCTAAATCACCTTGGATAAGTCATATGACCTTGAGTCTCCGTATTCCCAGCTATAAAATGGAATGACAGTGTGCACTTTTCAAGATTGTGGTATGCATTAGATTCAATGAAAATATATAGCAATACTAACTTTTCTTAGTGCTCTCCATGGACTTCCTAGGCTGAGTGCTTTATTCATTTTACTCATTTAATCTCAAGCCACCCCCAAGAGGTGAATATTTTTGTCTCTAGTTTGAATGAGAAAGCCAAAGTTGAGAGAGATTAGGCCAAACAGCTAGTGAATGACAAAGCCTCTCCTAAATCATCCTATATCAGTACTCAAATGCAGATGGAGATTTACATTGATTTGTGTGCACCTGTGTGATTGTCAGACAAACCCAAGCCCAGACAAACATTTGAAGTAAGCAAAGCAAATGTCCTGTCCCCCAGGTTTCACTCCCCACTCACACTCTGTACTCCCCAGCCCTGCACATCTGGTGCAATACCCAAAGATACAACCATTTTTTAGTGCAAGGGCTGGCACTTGCACTAAAAACTTTTTAGTTTTTATTAGAAAATGGCAAACTTTTTCTGTAAAGAGCCAAAGAGTAAATATGCAGCTTTGCAGCCAAACACCCTCTGTCATTTTACGTGAAAGCAGCCATAGACAATTCTCTACATAAATAAATAGATGTGGTGAGTTCTAATAAAACTTCATTTACAAAAACAGGCCTGTGTGCTGTCATTTGCCTATCCCTGTTTTATTTAACTCCTCTCTGTATCAAAACTTCTGGACAGGTGCAGTGGCTCACACCTGTAATCCCAGCACTTTGGGAGGCCGAGGCAGGTGGATCACCTGAGGTCAGGAGTTCGAGACCAGCCTGGCCAATGTGGTGAAAACCTGTCTCTACTAAAAATACAAAAATTAGCCAGGCGTGGCGGTGGGCGCCTGTAATCCCAGCTACTCAGGAGGCTGAGGCAGAAGAATCACTTGAACCCAGGAGGTGGAGGTTGCAGTGAGCCGAGATCGTGCCATTGCACTCCAGCCTGGGTGACAAGAGCAAAACTCCATCTCAAAAAACAACAACAACAAAAACAACAACAACAACAACAACAAAAACTTCCCAACCCTGTGTTCCATCTCCTAGCCAATCTGCTAAACTGCTCCATGCTGATGACAATGGGTCAAGACAGTATTATGCAAAGTGTGATTGTGTACCATGGGTGTAGATGAGGCAGGTTGGGTGTTACAAAGTCACTCTTCATTTTGATATTTGCAGAGTTAAATTGATGTGTATTATAAAATAACTAGCCATTAAATTCCTGATTTCTCATATATTCATTCACTCATACAATGAATATTATTAAGCACCTGCCACAATCCAGGCACTGTTCTAGGAACCAGGGATTCAACAGTGAACAAGACAAAAATCCCTGCCCACATGGAGCTCACATTCCAGCAGGGGGAGACAGGCGATAAACGTAATGGTGAAATGTTATTTAAATCTGGTATTGGAAGACGACAGGTGCTTGCGGGGAAAGGTGGGGCTAGGAAATGCAGAGGTGGGAACCAGTCCCAGTTTTAAACAGAGTTTAAACCAGAAGATCACGGCAGGGGTTAGTGAGGAGACTTCTAAGCAGAGACTTGCAGCAGAGGAAGGTGTAAGCCGAGCAGAATTCTGGGGGCAGAGAGGGTCCCAGGCAGCACAAAACCCCTAAGGCGGGGGTGTGTGTGGCATAAGGGAGGCCAGACTGCCTAGAAACAAGGGGTTGATTTACTTTCAGTGGAAAGACAAGGGTCAGGTTTGGTACAGTACAGGTGGTGCTTGCATGGGACACACATTAAGACACGGTTGGCTCAGCGTGGTGGCTCACGCCTGTAATCCCAGCACTATGGGAGGCCGAGGTGGGCGGATCACCTGAGGTCAAGAGTTTGAGACCGGCCTGGCCAACATAGTGAAACCCCATCTCTACTAAAAATACAAAAATTAGCCAGGCATGGTTGTGGGTGCCTGTAATCCCAGCTACTTGAGAGGCTGAGTGAGGCAGAAGAATCGCTTGAGCCCAGGAGGTGGAGGTTGCAGTGAGCCGAGATCACGCCACTGCACTCCAGTCTGGGTGACGGAGCGAGACTCCATCTCAAAAAAAAAAAAAAGACATGATTAGGCAAATACAGGGTCGATGTGCCCCAGGGTTGCCCTCCCCCACCCCCACCGGCGTCATATGTGTGACTGTAAGGGTCCTTCTGCAGACATGTCTTAACCCAAAGGGTTTTCTTAGCAGGTGAGAAGATGAGATATGTTGCTGTTTGGGGGTAAGGTGTGAGGCTCAACCATCCATTCGTCCTTCCCCTCCTGTTCAGGAGTTATTCCTTCTTCGGGAGCATTTTGAGTGTTGAATGTGATGATGCCATCCCTCCCAGTCTCTGTACACAGGCTCTGGACTCTGCTCACCTGCTCCCGCTTCGGGAAAGCCCTTGGGCTCCCTCATACTACACCTGAGGTTGACACTCAAAGCCCGTAATCTACTTTGGTCCCTTATCCTTAAATATTAGTGAGTTTTAAATAGCCACTGAGCCCCAGCTTTCCCAAGAAACCCCACCCATGATGGTGCCTGGACCTTCTGGGCAGCGAGGGAAGGAACCTCTCCCGGGTCTGCAGAGGACACGCGGCAGCGCCTCATTGCATCCTCACTTTTCAAGTGAGGGGCCACAGGGCGGGGAGCCACATTTGCAGACTTGGGCTCTTCCACAACTATGTCTTGACCAAATAGTTCCAAATGAATGGAAGATTTACTATGAAAACCAACAAACATCTTAACTAATGCTCCCAACATCCACGGCATCATGAATATACTGGGACTGAGAGGGGAAATGATGGGCCCAAGGTCACCCAGCGGATGAAAGCTAGGGACCCAAACCCACAGTCCCAAACTCACCTTTCAGTGACCCCTCTAGCTTATCAATTAGGAAGTCCTTACCTAATGCGTCCAGGTGGCTACTGGGGAGACACAATTTGACCACGGTGTGGAACTTCAGGATCACTTGAGAAAAGGTGATATGAGGTCACTGGGTATTTTGAAGTTGGGAGCATTCTGGATTCTCCAGGGACCAGGCAACCCTGTCTGTCTCCAGTCCTCATGTCCACAGAACATTATAAGTGGCCTGCCCATGCCAGACAGCGAGGCTGGAGAATCATCATCTTGCTCCCTGCTCTCTGCCCCTCCGCCCACATCCTTGGGAGCTTCAGAGGGTGTTTTCAAAAGCACCACGTATAGACCAGCACATCGCAGGTGTTCAATGACCATCTTGGAAGTGTTTACACTCGTTTTGGAGTAAACCAAGATATGCCTGTGGCAGAGGCGGAGGAAGCCATTGGATTCAGCCTCGGATTACACTAATGTATGGGCCTCTCTGTCTTGCCCTAGAAAGTGAGGGCAGGGACAATGTCTGATACATTTCTAACCCCCCAGTGCCTGATTCACAGTTGGTGCTCATTAAAGCACAAACATTAGATCTGTTGAAACCCTAGTGTCAAAAACCCACCTCTCAAATAAACTAATGACTGTATAAATGAAGTTGCTCCCCAGCGGACACTTCTATGCTCCTCTCTGCTCTTCCTCCCCCCGAGCTGGTCAGGCTTCCAGAGGGGTCCCTCCAGCACTTCCCCTCCCTGCCACTGGGCCCCTGCTCACCTTGTTGAAGTCAAAAGTCTCAAACATCTGCTCCACGTACTGGCTGGCCGACGGGCTCAGGTTTTTGAGGCCGAAGAACTGGCGGAACTCATAGAGGGTGAGTTGGCCAGAGGGGCACTCAGTCATGAACTTCTTGTACCACTGGTGGCACTCAGTGCTGCTCAGCTCCTCCACTGACTTTCCCTCCATCACGTTGCCCATTGCTCAGGCCTTCAGGGGGCTGACGCCTGAGATGGACAGGTCCTGTTCGCTGCTCCTCGCCCAAAGGTGTCTTGGCCGACAACAGGGCCGTCCTCTCTCACAGGCCTGAGTCCTTCAGGCCTGAGCAAAGAAGGGCCTGATGGATCAGATGGTACCGGGAAATGTGGAGAGGAAGAGAGCAGAAGGAAGAAGATGATGGCCCACACTCAAACTCACAGATGCCAGAGAACTGGTGTTGAGTCTCCACTAAATCCTTTCAGCCCCAGTGGAGACTGTACCCTGGAGAAGAGAGCTGAAAATAGAACAAGGCTTAGAGAACAGAGTCCTTAGCCTTGAGCCGTAGGTGAGAGGATTTTTTAACCCAGTTTGCAATCTTCTAATCCCTTCTTACCACCACGGAGTGGGTGTCAGCCAGAAGCTGCTCTGATCCTATGACCTTTGTGACCTTCTTCTCCTGGTTTGAGTGGATTCACAGTGGTTTTGGATTCTGCCCTCAATCATGGAATTGAGGTATATATGAGATAGAGCTGGCTTCTTGTCCAGAGATGGCCAACTGTGGGCTCTTGACAGGGCTGCTGTGTACAGTTATCCAGGCTGTGCACTGCACTTGGCCATCACAACTGAGGGGGTCTAATCATACCATGGGTGTGCTAACATTTGAGGGCACCTGGGTGGATGCAGAGTCTGTGGGCTTCCAAGATAAGCCTTGAACAGCCAGAGAGAACCCCCTCCTACATTAGCCTGCACCAGTACACAGAGATGTGCACACACATACACACACTCATACACACTGGTCCTGTTCTGGCCACACTCTCATGTTCCTGAAGGTTGCATCTCTCCCATCTTGAGAGCCCTGAATTCATCCTTCCATCACATCATCACCATCACCTACTAGGGGCACAGGGCGGGGGACATGGAGTGTGCGCCTGGTGCCCTGGGGTATGTGTGAGTGTGAGAGTGCAAACACACAGGTGCATGGGTGAGCTGCTACCTGCTGGTCCTGGAAAGCTCCCAGGCCAAGCCTGGGGGCCTGTCTATGCAGCAACAGCTTTCTCTGATGCCTGGTGGGATGCGTACTCCCTAGCCACACACTTAAAAGCTGGCTCATTTATGGAACCAGCATTTGGGTGCAGGTGCACTTAACCTGGATGCTGCCAGGAAAGCTTAAAGCCAGCGCTTGCCCTGCCCTGTCTTTTTCTCTTGTTTGCCTTCCTCCTTTACATATGGGGCACACCCAGGTCTCCTAACTCATCTAGAGGGAACCACTGCCCATATTTCTGCTTTCCCCACCAGGGCCTTGGACACTTGGTCAAGTTGTGCACTGATACACAATTTATATGATTTATATAAATAATATATAATTACATGTAAATAGATTTATATAAATATACAATTTATACAATATATAACATATCAAATATATGTGCATACATATCTCAGAATGGGCTAGGTTATGCTACAGTAACAAACCACTCTAAAATCTCAGTGGCTGAAAACAACACAAGCTTGTTTCTTGTTTACATTACTGGCTGGGTGACCTTGAGCAAGTAACTTAACCTCTCTGGGCCCCAGTTTCCTCATTCTTAAAATAGGAATAATGGTGCCCGTCTGATAGGGCTGTTAAGGGGAGTAAGTGGGGCTGGGCACGGTGGCTCACACCTGTAATCCCAACATTTTGGGAGGCCGAGGCGGGTGGATCACTTGAGGCCAGGAGTACGAGACCAGCCTGGCCAACATGGTGAAACCTCGTCTCTATTAAAAATACATAAATTAGCCAGGCGTGATGGTGCACACTCCTGTAATCCCAGCTACTTGGGAGGCTGAGGCAGGAGAATCGCTTGAACCCAGGAGGCGGAGGTTGCAGTGAGCCAAGATCGCACCACTGCACTCCAGCCTGAATGACAAAGCGAGACCCTATCTCAAAAAAAAAAAAAAAAAAAAAGAGTATCTGAGTTAATATAAGAAAAGCATTTAGAACAAGGTCTGCCCCAGAGTAAGTGCCCCATAAATCTTGGCTATGATGTTATGATTTTGTATCTATTACAGCAGCATATCTGATGTGCTGTTCACTACAATCTAGGTGCACTTATACTGCATCTTGGACACAGCAGCATCCCTGGGTTAGAGCCAATCGTGCTCTTGTCCCTTTAGCCCCATTCACTCTGGGCCCTGGACGGCCAGAAGGGCTATGTGTAGGAACAGACATCCAACCTGCCTCACACAGGCCACCTACCAGCTGTAGTCAGGCCCTAGGGAAGGTGGAGGCCTTTGTTAAAGCCTTACCAGATCCAGGCTCACGCCTGTAATCCCGGCACTTTGGGAGGCTGAGGCGGGTGGATCACAAGGTCAGGAGTTCGAGACCAGCCTGGCCAACATGGTAAAACCCCATCTCTACTAAAAATACAAAAATTAGCCAGGCATGGTGGTGGGCGCCTGTAATTCCAGCTACTTGGGAGGCCGAGGCAGGAGAATCACTTCAACCTGGGAGGCGGAGGTTGCAGTGAGCCAAGACTACGCCATTGCACTCCAGCCTGGGTGACAGAGAGAGACTCCATCTCAAAAAAAAAAAAAAAAAAAAAATTGTTCATAATGAACATATGTTGCTCACAAAATCAAAGAGGATAGTTATTTTTGAAAAAGAGACAAACTGGGACTGTTTTACCTCTACTCCACATGAATTGATTGACAGAAGGTATATGGGGGTGGGGAGCTGGGTTCTCCCTGCTTCAGTCAGCTTCTCCACAACAAGTTAAGGGACGGGGAGAGAAGGACTCCTTCTGTGAACTTGCTTGGGGCCCAGCTGGAAAATGTGTCCTTGCCGAGGACTCTCAGGCCCAAGATTGGGAAATGAAGAGGTTGGGGACAAGGCAGCCGCTCATCTTTCCCTTTCTATTTAAATCCCTCTCACTCTTCATGTGTGAGTACAAATGGCACCTCCTCTGTGAAGCCTTCCCAAATCTCTCTCAAATATCTTCCTCCCGCAGCATACTGACATTTTGCTTATGTGTTGTGACAGTTAATTTTAGGATTGGATGAAGGGATACCCAGCAAGCTGTTAAAGCTTTATTTCTGGGTGTTTCTGTGAGGGTGCTTGCCAAAGAGACTGGCATTTGAATTCATGGACTAAGTAAGGAGAATCTGCCTTCAGCCTATGTGAGTGGGCACCATCCAATTGGCTTAGGCCTGGACAGAAGAAAAAGGCAGGGGAAAGGTGAATTCTCTCCCTCTCTCTCTCTCTTTCCTGGAGCTGGGACACTCTTCTCCTGCCCTTGGACTCCAGGACTTGCACCAGTAGCAACCCCTCCCCGCTCTCACGTTCTCAGTCCTTCAGCTTCAGACCCAGAGTTACACCATCAGTTTCCTTGGCTCTGAACCCTTTGGGCTTGAACTGAGCCATGCTACTGGCTTCCCTGGTTCTCCATCTTGCAGATGGCATATTGTGGGACTTCTCAGCCTCCATAAACATGTGAGCCAATCACCCTAATAAATCCTCTCTCACACCTCTATATATAATCCTATTGGCTCTGTCTCTCTGAAGAACTCTGGCTAATGTGTGTGTTATATTAGTTTTCTATGTTGCATAACAAATAACCACAAAGTCAGCAGTTTTAAAACTACATGCATTTATTATTATTATTATTATTATTATTATTATTTTGAGATGGAGTTTCACTCTTGTTGCCCAGGCTAGAGTACAATGACACGATCTCGGCTCAGCACAACCTCCTGCCTCCCAGGTTCAAGCAATTCTCCCGCCTCACACTCCCGAGTAGCTGGGATTACAGGCATGCACCACCATGCCCCGCTAATTTTGTATTTTTAGTAGAGACGGGGTTTCTCCATGTTGTTCAGGCTGGTCTCAAACTTCCAACCTCAGGTGATCCACCTGCCTCAGCCTCCCAAAGTGCTGCGATTACAGGCATGAGCCACCGTGCCTGGCCACACATTTATTATCTCACAGCTTCTATGGGCCAGGAGTCCAGGCACAGCTTAGCTGGTCCTCTGCCTAGGGTCTCACAAGGCTGCTCTCAGGGTGTCACCTGGGCTGTATTTTCATCTGGAGGCTCAACTGGGGAAGAATCCACTTCCAACTTATTCAGGTTGTTGGCAGAACTCATTTTGTTGTGGCTATGTGACAAGGGAGCTGGCTTTTCACTTGACATTGCCTGGCGGACACACTCAGGTCATAGAGGCTGCCCTCTGTTCCTTGTTACACCAGCTTCCTCACCACGCTGCTTATTTCATCAAGTCAGCGAGAAGAGTCTCTCTGCAATCTGCTAAAGTCTATATAACCTAACATAATCCACAGAGAGACGTCCCATCACCTTTGCTATATTCTGTGGGTTAGAATCAAGTTACGGGCCTCACCCACACTCAAAGGGAGAGAATTTTACAAAGGCAGGAACAACAGGAGGTAGAAATCACTGGGGTCACCTTAGGGTCTATTATGACATTCACTCTTCTACAATAACACAGACATAGCATTCATTTCTTTCCGGAAGTATTATATAGGCAACTCTTTCTTGCCAGCCTGCTCTAAGGAACCCAGCAAGCTCACAGAGGGTGGAGACCATTGTGTTATTTGTGTCTCGCCTGCCCCCTGCTCCTGGCACCACACATTCCACATAGTCGTGCGCTAGTTGTTCTGTTTGCCCGGCCCCCACTCATTCTCCTCCTTTCTCCTCCAGCTCTGAGCCCAAAGACTGACCCTACAGACTGCATCACCCAGACTCTGCTGCCCTCTTGTTTCAGGCTGGTTTCATCTGCTGAGAAGCTGGAGGAAGACTGGAGGGTGGAGAGGGAGAAGAGCTGGGACGTTTGTTGTCCTCACTCCTCCCTGCCAGCTCAGGGTTGGGGCAGCGGTTATTTCCTTCCACCTTCAATCACCGCTCCTGCCATAGCTCTCTGGGCTCCTGTAATCATGGCTCCCTCCCTTTGCCCCGCCAGGCATGATAAGGGCTTCCCTCTCGCTACTGTCTGGGTACATCACCATTCCCTTAACTATGCCCAGCTCTCTGTTAATAGTCCCCACATCAACTCTCCTAAATTACCTTTTTGAGAGTAATATTCGACTGACGGGCTTGAGCCCAGTAAAATATTGAGTGCGTGCATGCATGCACATATGATTAAAGAAAGAATTCTTGGGGCCGGGCGCGGTGGCTCACGCCTGTAATCCCAGCACTTTGGGAGGCTGAGGAGGGTGGATCATCTGAGGTCGGGGGTTCAAGACGAGCCTGGTCAACATGGTGAAACCCCGTCTCTACTAAATATACAAAAATTAGCCGGGTGTGGTGGCGGGTGCCTGTAATCCCAGCTACTCCAGAGGCTGAGGCAGGAGAATTGTTTGAACCTGGGAGTCGGAGGCTGCAGTGAGCTGAGATCGCGCCATTGTGCTCCAGTCTGGGCAACAAGAGCGAAACTTCGTCAAAGAAAAGAAAATAAAAGAGAAAAGAAAAGAATTCTTAGGCCGGGCAGGGTGGCTCACACCTGTAATCCCAGCACTTTGGGAGGCGGAGGCGGGTGGATCATCTGAGGTCAGGAGTTCGAGACTAGCCTGGCCAACATGTTGAAACCCTGTCTCTACTAAAAATACAAAAATAAGCCGGGCATAGTGGTGCACGCCTGTGGTCCCAGCTACTCTGGAGGCTGAGGCAGAAGAATCACTTGAACCTGGGAAGCAGAGGTTGCAGTGAGACGAGATCGTGCCATTGCACTCCAGCCTGGGTGACAAGAGTGAAGCTCTAAATCAAAAAAAATTCTTGCCAGGTATGGTGGCTCATGCCTGTAATCCCAGCACTTTGGGAGGCCGAGGTGGGTGGATCACAAGGTCAGGAGATCGAGACCATCCTGGCTAACATGGTGAAACCCCGTCTCTACTAAAAATACAAAAAAAAAAAAAAAAAAAAAAAATTAGCGAGGCTTGGGGGCGTAGTCCCAGCTACTCAGGAGGCTGAGGCAGGAGGATGACGTGAACCCAGGAGGCGGAGCTTGCAGTGAGCCAAGATCGCACCACTGCACTCCAGCCTGGGCGACAGAGCAAGACTGTCTCAAAAAAGAAAGAAAGAAAGAATTCTTAAAAAGCTAAAATTGGATGAAACTATGCTTGTTGAATAGGTGCACAAGCCCTGTGGGGTGGGTATTATTATTGCCATGTGAGACAAAAGGGGCTTGGGGCAGAAAATTTAAATCACCTGCTCAGGTTCACGAGCATTTTAGTGGTGGTACCAAAGTTTTCCCACCTCATCATCATGCTTTTCTCCTAAGCCTTCACACCCTGCAGAAGGGCTGGATAGAGCCAGGGGGACCCCACGAGCCCCTCACTCCAGCGCCATCTCCCTCAGTCCTCCCCTTGTGGCCCTCTGCCCAACAATTCCATTGACAGAGAGCTTGCTCCCTTTGAGGGAGGAGGGCCCCCACCCCTTGTCTCCAGCCCAGGGTGGGAATGGAATCCCCTGAGACAGGGATGCCAAGGCAAGGAGGACTGAGATCAACACCAAGGCCCCAGGGAAGCAGTATGCACAAGGTATGCGTTAGGGCACAGAGGGCCAGAGTACAGGTCACACAGCATACACAGGGAGGATTCCCGCCTTCCCTGGCTGCTCTGCCTGCAGGAATCCCTCCTGGGACAGAAGCCAGATCAGAGGAAGAGGCTCCACCTGGCGGAATGGGGCCGAGGGGAGGGAGGATGGGGCAGCTGCAGAGAGGTAGGAAGACAAACCAGGAAGAGACAGGAGGGGCAGTGATCCAGGTCAGACTAATCCCCCCCTAAGGCTGCCTGCTTGCCCCTCCACTCCACAGAAACACAGAGGGATCCTGAGCACAGGTTCAGTTGCCTCCTGGGCCTATCTCAGTCAAAACAAGGTGGTACCTTGGCCAGTTTCTTTAAAGGGTTTCTAAGGGCGTCCATGGAGGCTGCATTACCAAGGTGAACCTCAAGAGGGAGCCCATTCTCCAGGGTAGGGGAGGAGGCGTTTGTTGTGGGAGTGAAGACGCCTCATGGGGACCCTGCCCCTCACCCTACACAGGCTATAGGATCTGGAAGGGAAGGGACGGTTCCTGTTAATATCTTTGCATCTTAAGGACACAGCCCACAGGGTCTGTTGGGTGACTGACTGATTGAATGAGCAAGACTTCTAGTTATACATAGACTGAAAACTTCCACTTATCTCTGCTTCTTTTCAAAATCCCACTAAAATATGAATAAATGCATGTTTTAAAGACAAAAGGAGGCCGGGCGCAGTGGCTAACGCCTGTAATCCCAGCGCTTTGTGAGGCCGAGGCGGGCGGATCACCTGAGGTCGGGAGTTCAAGACCAGCCTGTCCAACATGGAGAAACCCCGTCTCTACTAAAAATACAAAAATTAGCCGGGCATGGTGGTACATTCCCGTAATCCCAGCTACCCGGGAGGCTGAGGCAGGAGAATCGCTTGAACCTGGGAGGAGGAGGTTATGGTGAGCCAAGATTGCACCACTGCACTCCAGCCTGGGCAACAAGAGCAAAACTCCGTCTCAAAAAAGGAAAAAGGGGCTGGGCACAGTGGCTCACGCCTGTAATCCCAGCACTTTGGGAGGCCGAGGCAGGTGGATCACCTGAGGTCAGGAGTTCAAGACCAGCCTGACCAACATGGAGAAACCCCGTCTCTACTAAAAATACAAAATTAGCAGGGCATGGTGGCACATGCCTGTAATCCCAGCTCCTCGGGAGTTTGAGGCAGGAGAATCGCTTGAACCCGGGAGGCAGAAGTTGTGGTGAGCTGAGATCCCGCCATTGCACTCCAGACTGGGCAACAAGAGTGAAACTCTATCTCAAAAAAAGAAAAAAGAAAAGAAAGAAAGAAAGAAAGAAAAGAAAAGAGGAAAAAAGACAGCAGATACAGGGGTTCTAATAAAATTTTGGAAAACAAGACAGATGGACAAGTGGTAACTGTCTTTCTTATGAGAGTGGAGAAAGTCGAAACCTAAATGCTTTCAAAGAGGAGGAGCCTGCGGAGCTTGGGACAAACCTATTCCTGCTGCAGGAATAGGGAGGCAGAGATACCAGGTGCCCCTGAAGGCTGGGATGCAGCACAGGTGGAGCAGAAAATAGGACTGGCCAAAGTTTGCATAAGGAACACTTAGCTTCTCCGATGCCCTCCGCAAGGCAGCAGAACAGGCATCTCCCGGCATCAGTCCCCTCCTGACCCTGATTGAAGGTTCTTCTGGAGATCTGGGCCAGAGAGCCGCTAGTCTCTAGGCACAGCCTCAGGAAGAGACATGTGCCATTCTATAAATGGAGCGTTAAAAGAAAGTCTACATATGGACAGTGAGAAAACCACCATGCGCCTTCCACCACCCCAGCTCATTCCCGTGGCTGGCTCCTTGAACACTGATGACCAAGCAGAAGGAGAGACCTGGTGCAGATGCCAGATGGTCTGAGGCCAGCCAAGGCTCATCAGGCATTTGAGGAAAACCCCTAACTCAAAAGAGAGCCTACAGCAAGCCAAGAGGAAAATGCGGATTCTATGCTGTTAGGGTCGCCTCGAGGGGTCTCCACTTCCCTCCACACTGCTTACCATCTTCTCAAAGAAAGACCCACAGGACAGCCTGGCCTTGTTGTGGGCTGCTTGTCGGGGTCTCTGGACACCTGTCTCTCCTTCCCACACCAACCCCAACCTCTCCTGCACAGGAATTATGCCCCACAGAATACACCACCATACCTACAGAGGGACGAGACTCCTAGGAATGAAACCAGCTGAATTCACCCTGTGGTGTGCTGGTAAATGTTTAATGATGAGCTCTCTGGAAAAAAGAAACTCCAATTTGTAGGCATTTGCTCACTTCTGTGGTGTAAATGCTCCCACCACAGCTGATTTCAAACTGCCAACAGGAAGTCACTGATTGTGGGCTGGGTGCGGTGGCTCACACCTGTAATCCCAGCACTTTGGGAGGCCGAGGTGGGCAGATCACAAGGTCAGGAGATCAAGACCATCCTGGCTAACATGGTGAAACCCCATCTCTACTAAATATACAAAAAAAAAAAAAAAAAAAAAATAGCCGGGTGTGGTGGCAAGCACCTGTAGTCCCAGCTACTCAGGAGGCTGAGGCAGGAGAATGGCGTGAACCCGGGAAGCGGAGCTTGCACTGAGCTGAGATCACGCCACTGCACTCCAGCCCGGGCGACAGAGCGAGACTCCGTCTCAAAAAAAAAAAAGGAAATCACTGATTGTGGAGTAGGGAAGACATGGGCACAACCAGCTCTTACAAGTCAGTACGAGCTGGCTCCAGCACACCACTGGGGTACCCTCTGAATGGCAGTGACTGGGAACTCACTCAGGCCCCTGCTGTGAATCCAGTGCCCTCTGCCTCCATGCCCCTCTTCCATGCCCCATGACCCATGAGCTCAACTAGCCTCAGAGCCAGCTCTTCTAGACCAGAGGAGACGGCAAGGATGAGAAATCCTTCCCCCACCAACAAACTACAAGTCAGAAGCAGCAGCTTTATGTAAAACTGGGTCTGGGAGGGGACCTAGAGTCTGTGTTCATTCCCTGCATTCTTCCTCATTCTGCAGCAGCAGCTCCAACCAGGGTAAGATGACCTTGTAAGAGAGCAGGAGTCATGGCCAGTTGATGGATCTCTTCCTTTTTTTTAATTAATTTTTTTTTTTGACGGAGTCTTACTCTGTCACCCAGGCTGGAGTGCAATGGCATGATTTCGGCTCACTGCAACCTCTGCCTCCCGGCTTCAAGGGACTCTCATTCCTTAGCCTCCCGAGTAGCTGGGATTATAGGCACCTGCCATCATGCCTGGCTAATTTTTGTAGAGACGGGGTTTCACCATGTTGGCCAGGCTGGTCTTGAACTCCTGACCTCAGGTGATCTGCCCACCTTGGCCTCCTGAAGTGCTGGGATTACAGGTGTGAGCCACCACACCCACCCTCTCTTCCTTGGAGGGGTCTGAGCCTGGACCATCGGGAGGCTGGAGCTAGGATGGGCTTTGCTTGGGACTCAGGCTCTGGAGAAGGGTTGAGGTTACTTTTGGGGTTAGGGAACTGAGAATCAAGTCCTTCCAAGTCTTCAGAAACCTCTGGACATAACCTTACTGTATAACATCCCCATGGCCTGTTTACCTACCCACAGCCACCCATTCAGATGCCAGGGAAAGGAAGGACAAACTTTAACTGCTGCTGAGAAGAGAGACCTCCCTTTATCATTGTCAATAGGTGGGCATGGCACAGCTGTCTTAGCCCGAATATAGGTCACTCCTCCTGCAGTGAGCAGCCCTTCCCCTTGGGGACCTGAGGTCACAGGGGTGAGGGTGAAGGGTCGGGGGCTTCCGTTTGGCTCAGGCCTAGGAGCGCCACGAGACCAAGTTGGCAGGAGGCACATCAAAGCACTTGCGGGTGTGGTCAGTGTCCCGGCGGTACAGGTAGCCACAGGTAGGCTTCTGCAAAGTGTAGAAGGGGTTCAGGGAGTTGGAGTACTGGGAGGTGTAGAAATTGAACCTGAGCTTGTCCGGATTCTGCCCCTTAGAGTCCACCAAGACCGGCACATAGGCTGCTGCCAGAGACTGCTCGAGGTCCTGCTTCCACGCCCGGGGCCGGGACGAGTGTGGAGCCTTCACCCCCTTGCATGACGGTGTCTTTGGCCCATGACTGGGTACAGAGGGTTTCTGTGAGTCCTGGGAGCGGGGAAAGAAGGGGAGAGCTGAGGCATTGGATACTGGGACTTCAACTGCTATGCCAGGGGCAGAAGGGAGGAGAAAGAGCCACTGCTCAGAAGCCCCCAGAGCCACTCTGGAGCACTGCTGTGCTGACCATGGAGCCAGGGACCTCCAGAGCAGGGGAGAGCCATCAGGGTCCCCGGACCTGGCCCCCTGCTGCTGCAGAACTCTGCCTACCTACCAGAGGCAACTGCCAGCTCCCAGAGGCTAGGAACCTGGGGATTATCTTCAGTCCCTCCCCAACCCCCTTCCCTGCATCCAATCGTCTGTCCGTGTCCTTCGCATGGCTCCTGTGTGGCCCTCCCCTCCCTCTTCTCTGCCACTGCTCCGTCAGGCCTTCGACCTCTCTATCCTGTGGGGCCCCTCCAGCTTGCCCTCCACCAGGGCTTCCTGTCTTCCACCCTCCTGCTTGGTCATGCTGTGCTTCACACTCACAGAGCGAGACTCCATCTCAAAAAAAAAAAAAAAAGAGTTTCGCTCTTGTTGCCCAGGCTGGAGTACGATGGCACGATCTCGGCTCACTGCAACCTCCGCCTCCTGGGTTCAAGCGATTCTTCTGCCTCAGCCTCCTGAGTAAGCTGGGATTACAGGCACCCGCCACCACGCCCGGCTAATTTTTGTATTTTTAGTACAGATGGGGTTTCACCATGTTGGCCAGGCTGGTCTCAAACTCCTGACCTCAGGTGATTCACCCGCCTCGGCCTCCCAAAGTGCTGGGATAACAGGCGTGAGCCACTGTGTCCAGCCTACTGTGTCTCAAAAAAAAAAAAAAAAAAAAAAAAGAATGTGGCTTCCACTCTCCAGTCCCTCCATCCCTCCACCTACCCAGCATTTCAGCCACACAGTCTACCTCTTGTTCCCTGCTCACATCCGGTACTTCCAGAGCCTGTACCTTGGCTCAGGTGTTCCCCAGGCTTGCGTGCTCTCCCTCCTGTGCACTAGGGAAATTCTGTCTTTCCCATTAGAGTTTCAGCTCCTTGAGGGCAACTATCTCATACTCTTACCCTTGACATAACAGCCTCCAAAATCCTATTTACTGTTTTACTCCAGACGAATGCATTTAGAGAAAGGTTGATAAATGTTGGATCAATTGAACTGAATTCTAGTAAGGGGTACCCGCTTACTTTCCAGCCAGCCAGTCCATTCTATTTTATAACATATCTCATTGTTACCAAATGTGTCTCCTACTCACCCATACCTACCTCGTCCTAACCACCACTCTTGGTTGATTACTTATTGGGGTCTACTCAATCTCTAGGAGGCCCCCATTGACACATTTAGCACCTCACATTGACATTTATTTATTCCTCTGTCACTACCCTTCCTGTGACCAAGCTATCCTGTTCACCTTCAAATCCCCACACCATGTTTCAGGTACCAGCTGTACATTTTACTAGGGACTGTCCTCACCGTGACAGCACCACCAAAGGATGAAGCATCTGTAGGCAATCATCCATCCTGCGTGTGTGTCAGGCTGGATCTATTCTGCTCCCCCAGGCTTCAGCGGTCAGGGGAATCCATTTCCTCTCCCCCAGCCTCACAGCCCTCCAGCCTCTAGGCACTGTGAGAGAACCCCTAGGTACAGGGTTAGTGGAAGTTGAGCTCCCGCCCTCTTACAAAAGAAGTCTCCTTTGCTCAAATCATGATGTATTTCCTCTGTGTTTTGTTTTGTTTTTTGTTTTTTGAGATGGAGTTTCGCTCTTGTTACCCAGGCTGAAGTGCAAGGATGCAATCTCAGCTCACTGCAATCCCCACCTCCTGGGTTCAAGCAATTCTCCTGCCTCACCCTCCCGAGTAGGTGGGATTACAGGCATGCGCCACCACACCAGGCTAATTTTGTATTTTCAGTAGAGATGGGTTTTCTCCACATTTGTCAGGATGGTCTCAAACTCCCGACCTCAGGTGATCCGCCCGCCTCAGCCTCCCAAAGTGCTGGGATTACAGGCATGAGCCACTTCACCCGGCCTCCTCTGGGTTTAATTTACAAACTATCTGCCCAGCCCAAACTTGTCCAGGGCTTTCCTCCAAAGCAGGCTTTGTTCCTATTGGTTCCTACCCAGGTATAAATGTGCCCTCAGTTTTGCAAATTTGCAGTTTTCGAAATTCTTCCTATTCTTCCAAGTTCAGCAGCAGACTTGAAACCTTCTCCAGGAACCACTGAAGACTCCTGCAGCCCCTGTCCCATCTTGTCCTCTTCTGTGCCTTCTGGACCCCGCTCAGGATGTGCTCCTTCGCTGGAGGGACTAAGGTGAGTCAGGCACACACATTTTGAAGAAGTTGTCATTCAGAGTCCTACAAGTGCACTGGGACCACTTGCTGCAGTCTTGTCTCATCTTAGTCCCAATATAGTCCTTTGCTAAAGTCCCAACAGGCTGTAAACAGCTCCAGCAGTCAGGACTGCGTTCTATGCATCTCTTTTTCCCTAGAGCCTACCCCAGTGCTGGTGCACAGCCACAAGAAATGAGCAAGCGTTCTACAGCCTTCCCAGACTCTTCCAGGCTCAGCCCCAGGGCACAGGGGCTTATAGGCAGAGGGGCAAGCACTGGAAATTAACTGTGATAGTGGTCATCAAAGATTGTTTTCTAGCCAGGTGCAGTGGATCACACCTGTAATCCCAACACTTTGAGAGGCTGAAGTGGGAGGATCACTTGAGGCCCGGAGTTCAAGACCAGCCTGGGCAACATGGGGAGACCTTGTCTCTATAAAAAAAAAAATTAAAAATTAGCCAGGCATGGTGGCGTGCACCTATGGTCCTAGTCACTCAGGAGGTTGAGGCAGGAGGATGGCTTGAACCCAGGAGGTCGAGGCTGCAGTGAGCTGTGATCACACCACTGCACTCCAGCCTGGGTGACAGAGCGTGACCCCATCTCAAAAAAAACAAAGGATTCTTTTCCACTTCAGTTTGTAGCACCACACCAAACCCTGTCAGTGGATTACCTCTTCCAATCCTCACATTAACCCTTTGAGGAAGGTGTTACTATTATTAGCCCCACTTGTAATTGAAAAAAACTGAAGAGGTCAGTCCCATGTCCAGGGTCACATGACTGGTGAGGAGCAAGGCTGGGATTTGAACCCAGGTCTTTCCACACCCTGTGCTCCATGACGTGTCTTGTGCCCACTGCGGTATGTGAGCAGGGCCTGCCAGGGGCCTGTGCATCTTCTATTTCTTTCTGTCCTCATTCCGTCAACCCACTGAGCTCCTGCCAGGTGTGCTGGGTGGCAGGTGATTAGCCAAGGCTGCCCTGCACAGCTTCCAGCTCACTGGAGGGCGGGGCAGCCAGATTTCCCAGTCTGGCAAGAACACTGTGGGGTTTTGACTGCTGGATTTGGGCTCTGGGTTCTTGGAACCTGCATGGACAGAACAACTCACTGGGAAGTGTGAGGTCTACGCCATGAATCACCATCTCTTAGCAGAGCTGAGGATAGGACATGAGTTGCTTCATTCGTTCATTCGCAACCATTCCTGGGCACCTCTTGGATGCCAGGCTCTTGGTGTGAAGGTGACAAAGACACCACGCCTGAGCACAAGAGGGTCCCTGTGGAGTACAGTGGCTCAGCCTTGGTACCTCTGACTCTTTGGGCTGGACAATCTTTGTTAGAGGGGTTGTCTTGTGTCTTGCAGAATTACAGTGGTGGCTTCTACCCACCAGATGCCAGTAGCACCTTCTCCCAGTCGTGACAACAAAAATGTCTCCAGTCATCGCCCAATGTCCCCTGAGGGCAGTGACAATCAGTGCTATAGGACCCATGGCAATCTCTTTATCCTTGGTAGAGGCTGACATCCTGGCCTGGAGAATGCTTCCTTTCCTGGGCTGCAAGAAGTGGCTTAGGTTTCTTTGTGTTAAGGATGAGTCTAAGCATGTGGGTTTTGTCCTCCTGACACCATAGAAGGGCCATGAAGATGAGGGAGCTGCAGATACCCCACCCCCCATCCCTGCTCCCCACTAACCCTTCAGCCCCAAGGCTGCATCAGCCTCTTGGCCATCTTGGGCTCATGGGGTTGGGGCCAGTGGTGACAGAGGCAGGTGCTTTTAGAATGGCTGGGGAACTGAAGAGAGCAGCCCACAGATGGAAGGGTGGCACTCTTTACTCGCAGGATTGAGGATCTGCCAAATGTCAGGCATTAGCCACTCAGCTCTGCAAAAGCTCCTAAGAGCCATTTGAGACGTTGCCTCCATTTTTCAGATAAGGAAACGGAGGCTCGGAGGCATCGAAGCATTTTTCTGAGTTCACAGTTTGTAGAATAGCATGTAAGTAACTTGCAGAAGTCCCACAACTGGTTAGTGTGGGAACCAGGATTCAAACTCTCTCCTCCCTTTCTGCCCTAGCCCAGGCCCTGGCTTGGGCCCACCTGCCCTGGGTCCACACCTCGGCTGTGTTTAGGATGCTGCTGCTGCAACATACAGGACTCTGGGGGCAGCAGGGGTAGGGGACAGCCAGGGTCCCCGGAACATCCAGGGATGAAGCCCTCACAAAAACTGGGACACAGACAGTCCAGGGGAAGAGGTGGAAGAGGAGGAAGAGGGAGTCAGGCAGCACTAGCCCTCCCCTGCCCTTTCTAGGGGCCAAGCCAGCCTCCAAGTGACTAACCTCAGAGGGCTGAGGACACCCCTTTACCTCCCCCAGGGCCTAGCAGAGCCAGCTCTGGCTGAAGGTGGGGCCTGACTGCATACTTTCCAGGTTAACATCTGGTTTCTTTTAACTGGCTCTTCTTTGCTCACATGCTTCTCGTCAAGTGTGCTGGGTGTGCGCACACTGTGTATGTGACTTTAGATCATTGGTTCTCAGCCAGGGCTGATTCTTCCTCCAGAGGACATTTGGCATGTTTGGAGACATTTTGGGTTGTCACACAGTGTGGGGTAGGTGCTAGTGCCTTCCAGTGGGTAGGAGCCAGGGATGCCGCTATGTATCCTACAATGGACAGCTCCCGCAACAAAGAATCATCAGCGTCCAATGTCAAAAGTACCAAGGTTGAGAAACCCTGGTTTAGAGGGTTGAGGAAGAAGCCCCATCTCCCCTACTGCTTCCCTCATTTCCATTCTACAGGGAGTGATGAAGTTACAGGACAAGTAGAGATTCTCACCAGCCCCTCCCTTGGGAATCCCATGATCCTATTTTCATTTGGGTTCTAAGCTAAAGCCAAAAGAAGGAATCTAGGTAGAATTATCCCTCACTGGGCCAGCGTGGTGGCTCATGCCTATAATCCTAGCACTTTGGGAGGCCAAGGCAGGAGGATTGCTTGAGGCCAAGAGTTCAAGATCAACCTGGCCAACATAGTGAGACCCCATCTCTATTAAAAAAAAAAAAAGAAAAAAGAGCCGGCACCATGGCTCACGCCTGTAATCCCAGCACATTGGGAGGCTGAGGTGGGCAGATCATTTGAGCCCAGGAGTTTGAGACCAGCCTTGGCAACGTGGCAAAACCCCATCTCTACTAAAAATACAAAACATTAGCTGGGTGTGATGGTGCACGCCTGTAATCCCAGCTACTAGGGAGGCTGAGGCAGGAGAATCACTTGAATCAGAGAGGAGGAGGTTACAGGGAGGAGGAGGTTACGGGGAGCTGAGATCAGCCAATGCACTCCAGCCTAAGTGACAGAGTGAGACCTTGTCTCAGAAAAAAGAAATATCCTTCATAACCCCCATCCCCACAGGCGGACCCCACAAAGGCCTTTCAGATGCACAGTACACATGTATTAATATGTACATATATACTAATATGTGTTTGTCCCTTATGCCGGGGTTTAGAGTGAGGAAGTGCATGACTCAAGAGTGGGGCTTTCTGAGTAGGGCAAGAAGATCTCATCTGTGATATTACTACAGGTTTTCTAGGAAGGCACCCTGTCCTCTCAAATACCCCAGGGCCATAGGCACATGGCCTTGCCCAGTGAGAAATTCCACCTGTAGCCTCCTCACTCTGGGGGAAGGCCTTGTGCCTTATTGAAATGCAAATAGCACTTGGGTGTGAAGGCTGGTGAGGGCCCCCAGAGGCACGTGGTGCTGTTGAATGTGCCTTGGCTTTGGTGTTTGAAGGTCTGAGCTCTGGGCCTGACCCTGTTCTTACAGGTCAGGCGACCTTGGGCAAGTGGCTGAGCCTCTTTGAGCTTCAGGGGCCTCATCTGCAAAATGGGGATAATAAGGCTATCTAATTCACCAGCTTGTGGTGGGGTGCCATGAGTGCTGGGAACGGTAAAGGCACAGTGCAAATAGTCATTACTCTCAGCCTCTCGGGCAGTTACACCGTGGTTTCACACACATACCTGTCTGAACCTATAGGAGAGCACGTTTCCCTTTGGGGGAGCACAGGGGCTTTGAAGGGAGTGGTTAGGGAAGCCGGGGGTAGGCCTCAGCTTCCTCATGTGACTGGGTAGCATGAGAGCCTGGAGCCAGCTACCCCAGTTCAAATTCCAGTTCCCTGCAGGGCCCGGTGGCTCACACCTGTAATTCAGCGGGAGGTTGAAGTGGGAGGATTGCTTGAGCTCAAAAGTTCAAGACCAGCCTGGGCAACATTGAGAGACCTCATCTCTATTTTATAAAAAAGTGAAAAAAAAAAAAGAAAAAAAAATGGCTGAGCACAGTGGCTCATGCCTGTAATCCCAGCACTTTGGGAGGCCGAGGCAGGAGAATCACTTGAGGTCAGGAGTTCGGGACCAGCCTGGTCAACATGGTGAAACCCCGTCTCTACTAAAAATACAAAAATATTAGCCGGGCGTGGTGGCAGGTGCCTGTAATCCCAGCCACCTGGGAGGCTGAGGTGGGGGAATCATTTGAACACAGGAGGCGGAGGTTGCACTTAGCTGAGATTGTGCCACTGCACTCCAGCCTGGGCAACAAAGCGAGTCTCAAAAAAATAAATAAATAAAATTCCAGCCCTCTCACTCACTAGCTGCCTGATCCTTAGGCAAATTATAATCTCCGTACTCAATTTTCCCAAGTATAATGTGGGAATAACAAGAGCTCTACCTCATAGGGTTCATGTGAGGACTTAATGAGCTAGTCCATGTAAGGTGCCTAGACCTCTTAAGCACTCAAACTTTAGCTACAATTATTATTTATCTCAAGTTTGCCTTGGAGATGGTGTAACACGAACCAAACAGTCCAGGACACACTTTACAGCAGTGAAGGGGCAGGGGAAGCAAGATGGAGGGTGTCCTGTTCCCTCTCTCCATCTCCCCAGAGAGATCGCAGAGGTCCGACAGCTGGGGAGTACAAGGCAGGCAGCAGCACCAGCACCCAACTAAGCCTTTTGTAAGAGCACCCACCTCCCAGCCGCACAGGTGAGGCTGGCTGGGGCTTTCATGCTCTTTCCTGCCCATCAGGCTTCTTGTGACCCCGAGCTGACCTTCCCCAGCCCTGTGATTTCATCACACCTTGCACATCCTGGACCAGGGCCTTTCTTGATGGTGAGGTGGAACTTCTGGTGGTCAGGGAGGACTCTTGGCAGGATACTGAGAGTGCCAAGGTGGGGAGAACTTGTATGGGGCAGGGGGCATTGTGACACCTCTTTACAACACAATTCCTTCTGTCTTCCCAAGGAGACATGAGGCCAGGGCTGGGGACTGATGTTTCAGGGCCTGGAAGGGTCTTTTAACCTTGACACTGGCCCACTATGCTATTCCCTCTTCCCACAAACCCATAGAACCCTAAAACTGTGGGCAGGAGGTGAATGGAGAGAGATCATCCTAATTATCAAGGTGCCTCCAGAAGTCCTAATATTCCCCCATGTCCCAATATCACTGTCAGGAAGGAAATGTACCTTGGCCACTCTTCATTCTATCTATCTATCATCTATCTATCTAATCTATCTATTTATTTAACTATCTATCTATCTATCATCTACCACCTATCAATCATCTATTTATCATCTATCTATCATCTGTCTGCCTTCCAAATTACAGAGATGAGTGGATGAATGGATGGGTGGACATGAGTGGGAGGGTGGATGGACAGGTGGATGGACTGGGTTGGCAGATAGATGGTGGATGGGCCAACCCTTGTGATTTGAGCCCTGCTCATCTCCTTAGCCTCATCTCTTGCTATCTTTCCCTTGTTCTCTATGCAGTAGCTAGTTTCTTAGACATGCCCCACTCTCTCCCCTCTGAGCCTCTACATATGCCATTCCTTCTCATGGATTGCTTTGAACAGGGGGTTGGGAGATAAAGGGATGGATGAACAGGTGGATAGACAGATGGCTGAATAGGAGTGACCATGTGTGAGTGGATGGATGGATGGTCAGTAAATGGACAGATGGTGATGGCTGTGGTATAGAGGATTGCAGGTCTGGGAGTTAGAACGCCTGAGCTTGAATTCTGGCTGTACTATTTTACTAGTGTGTAACTTTGGGAAAATTAATTGACATCTCTATGCTTCTGTTTTCTCATCTGTAAAATGGGTAAAGTCCCTACCTAATAGAGTTGGGCAAAGCACTTAGGACAGTGCCTGGTACAGAGTAAGCATTGAGTAAACATCAGCTATGACTATGTGTGGGTGGGTAATTAGATTGATGGGTGGGTGGTTGAATGGGCTGTCCTGTCCCCATCTTCAAAAATCAGCTCCCCTACCTCCCTAGGGTCCTGTCTCCCCAATACCACACTTGGTAGGCAGCTCCCAGGAGTAATGTCAGAAATCCCACATGTAGGAATGACATGGGCTTCTCCCTTGGTTGAGGGGAAGGAGAGAGTTCCAGGGGGAGGTAGATAGAGCTATTGGGTGCCTTCCTGCCACACCAGCTTGGGCTGGGCCCGGAATTATTTGTTTTCTTCCTGGCCCTGAGTCAACGCTGACAAGATGGACTTTGGGGCCGAAGGCAGACTGGAAATTGGGGTGTTGATGACTTGTGTGCTGTCCCTAGATCTCACACCCTGATGGTAATGACCCCTAATTTCTAAGGAGGCTGGGAGGGACCAGGAGAGAAAGAGAAGGAGCAGCGGAGCATTAATCGGGCTTCCCCTGCCACAGCCTCTGACCGGCAATCTCCAAGCGCTCTGGGGAGGGTGGAGTCTTGTTTGAAAGGGAGGCTGGGGACATGGCATTCTGGACAGAGTGGCCAGCATCTCTGCATCTGGGGGAAAATGGCCTGAAGGAGCTTTCGGGAGGGAGCCCAGGTGTCTGGGTGTGGGTTTGGGGGAGCCACGGCTTAGCACACATTGTACTTCGTCTCAGCCAAAGCGGGGTGAGGTGCTGGGCTGATAACCAGGAGAACTGGGTGACCTGAGACAAGTCCTGTCCCCTCTCCAGGCTCAGTGTCTTATGTGTATCATGAGGACATTGTGTCCCTCCACCTTGGATACTTGATGTCCAAGGTGGGGAGAACTTGTGTGGGGCAGGAGGCATTGACATCTGGTGGTAGGCCCCTGCCAGCAGTGTACCCAGCCCAGGCCATGTCAGCCTCACTATGGGGAGCTCAAGAGGAGGCAGTGGCTGGGGAGATCGCCTTTAGGAAGTCCTGGCCAGATGAGCCATATCTGCCTTATTTCATTGGTAAATTTCATAATGGTTAAGATCATGACATCCAGACCCACTCTGCCTGGGTTTCAAATCCCAGTTCTGCCATTTCTCAGCTGTGTGACTTGCACAAATTACCTAACCTCTCTGTGCCTCAATTCCTAATCTGCAAAATGAGGATGATAATAGAATTTATCTTGAAGGCTTATGGGGACTTTGTGAGCTTAGAGCAGTGCCTACTACGTGGTAGATGCTGTGATTTATGTTATAATTTCTAAACCCTGATAACTCCTGATTTAATCCTGCCTCCTGGAGCACCTCCTTCTCTGACTTTCCTGCCAACTCCAGGGATGACCTCATTTTATGCATCATCAAAGTCCCTGGAAGGTAAGGGCTGCGGTCAATACCCCACAGTGCTCAGTGGGTGTTTGGGAAGAAAGAGAAGAGTCATGGAGACTCAGGGCTGACTTGGAGCACAGAAGGATCCTCTAACCACCCCCACACCTTGCACACACACAGCCTCCTTTCCTGCCTTCTCTGCTCTTAAGGTGCAGGTTAATGGTTTTTAAGTGTCCTGCTATTGCCTTGCCCTAAGTAGGCCTGGTTATCTGGACATTCTCTCCACCCCTTCTTACCTGCTGTGTAATTTGGACAAATTACTTAACCTCTCTGATCTTTACTTGTTTTTCCTTTGTTGGACCTCAAGTACACAGGGCTGAGTTATTCACATTCCTTGCTTAGCGATGCATTATCATCACTGTTCCTCCTCTCTTCTTGTGTTAATTTTTCTCCTTATCTCCATTTTCCGACCACACTTCCCACCCACCCCAGCCAAAGGCAACCATCTGAATCTGCTTAATGAGTATCTACTTGTTCATATGTGTTATTGCAAAATATATATTGTTGTTTTTATGCAGGTGGTTTTCATTTGCATAAGTGGTATTGTGTGTTTTGGGTCTCATTCTGTTATTTACTTGTGGGACTCCCTGCTGTTGATGAGACCCTCTGTGTTGCCACATAAGCATCTGCTTCCTCGCTTCCAGCTGCTGCGTCGTCCTCCTCGGAGTGCACCCACCCCATTTTACCTCTCTACTCCCCTGGATGTGGATCCCCAACTGCCTCCGGCTCCCCATCCCCAAACAACACTTCAATGACGTCACATGCACGTCCCTTTCCAGACCTGGGTGAAAGATTCTTTGGGGCACATTCCTAAGAGCGGAATTGATTGGTCATGGAGTCTGAGTAAGCATCATTTGAAGTCTTCTTTTCTCCATCCATAAAATGAACATACGGGCCTCTCCCTCACAGGGCTCATATGGCTGTAGTGGGCTCTGTGACTGACGCAGAGGAAAAGCCCAGCCAATGACACAATGACAGGTGTAGCTGCTGGTCCCTCCAGGTACCAGAGAGAGAGGGAGACAAGCTGCTTCTCGGGCAAGCTGACCTCCACATCTTTTTTTTTTTTTTTTTTTTTTTGAGATGAGGTCTTTCTCTGTCGCCCAGGCTGGAGTGCAGTGGCACAATCTTGGCTCACCGCAACCTCCATCTCCCGGATTCAAGCGATTCTCCTGCCTCAACATCCTGAGTAGCTGGGATTACCGGCGTGCACCACCACGCCCAGCTAATATTTGTATTTTTAGTAGAGACGTGGTTTCACTGTGTTGGCCAGGATGGTCTCAAACTCCTGACCTTGTGATCCGCCTGCCTTGGCCTACCAAAGTTCTGCGATTACAAGCATGAGCCACCGCACCTGGCCTGAGCCACTGCGCCCGGCCAATGTCCCACATCTTGAATTGGAACTTTGAGCTCTGAATTTACCCAGGCCTTAAATCCCAGTTCAAACTTTGGTCTCCAGAACATGTGAGACAGGTGTGGGGCTGTGTGATTCCCTGAGGCTCTACATAGCTGAATGGTAGGACCTCCCACAGCCTGAGCACAGAGCCTGACACAGAGGAGATGCTGTGCCCAAGACAGGCTCGCCACCCTCCCTTGAAACATTTCTCCCATTTCTGACCCCTCTTTCCTCAGAGCTGGAAGTAGCCTCCTCACACAGGAAGGAAAAGACCCTCATTTGCTGTTCTTCCTCTGCCCTATCAGCCAACAAGCATTTTAAACAGATGTGAAACCACACCTGAGTATTAGATCCCACCATCCCATTTTACAGATGGAGAAACTGAGGCACAGGAAGGCTCATGGTCTCACAGGAGGTTAGTGGCAGAGGTGGCACTAGAATCCACATCTCCAGGCCTCCTGCCCCCTGCTCTAGGGCTTTTTAAAAAAACAAAATGGGCCGGGCACCATGGCTCACACCTGTAATCCCAGCACTTTGGGAGGCCGAGCCGGGTGGATCACCTGAGGTCAGGAGTTTGAGACCAGCCTGGCCAACATGGGGAAACCCCGTCTCTATTAAAAATATAAAAATTAGCCAGGCATGATGTGGGTGCCTGTAATACCAGCTACTCGGGAGGCTGAAGCACGAGAATTGCTTGAACCCAGGAGGCGGAGGTTGCAGTGAGCCAAGATTGTGCCACTGCACTCCAGCCTGGGTGATAGAGTGAGACTCTGTCTCAAAAACAAACAGACAAACAAACAAACAAAAATCCGTTCCATATTAAATTATGTTATTTTTATTTGTTGAGTTTTTAACTTAAAACAAATGATAGAGCAACAGGGCACATCACTAAAAAGTTTTTAAAAACTCATATGTGGCCGGTCGCAGTGGATCAAGCCTGTAATCCCAGCATTTTGGGAGGCTGAGGTGGGAGGATCACTTGAGGCCAGGAGTTCAAGACCAGCCTGGGTAACATGGCGAAACCTCATCTCTGCTAAAAAATACAAAAATTAGCTAGGTGCGGTGGCACGCACCTGGAGTCCCAGCTACTTGGGAGACTGAGGCAAGGGAATTGCTTGAACACAAGAGGCAGAGGTTGCAGTGAGCCGAGATTGCATCACTGCACTCCAGCCCAGGCGACAGAGCGAGATTCTGTCTCAAAAAAACAAATAAACGAAAAAACCCCAAAAATCCATATGTAATCCTGACATTCTAGCTGGACCATCTTCACAGTTCTGTTCCCTTCCAATCCCTGGCCATTCACAAATATATATTTATGGTTATAATCTACAAATAATTTTAATTTTATTTTATTTTTGCTTTTTGTACTTAATCCATTTTTTATTTTTTATTTTTTATTTTTTGAGACAGAGTGTTGCTGTATCACCAGGCTGGAGTGCAGTGGCCCAATCTCGGCTCACTGCAAGCTCTGCCTCCTGGGTTCACACCATTCTCCTGCCTCAGCCTCCTGAGTAGCTGGGACTACAGGCGCCCGCCACCACGCCTGGCTAATTTTTTGTATTTTCAGTAGAGACAGGGTTTCACCATGTTAGCCAGGATGGTCTCGATCTCCTGACCTCATGATCCGCCCACCTCGGCCTCCAAAAGTGTTGGGATTACAGACATGAGCCACTGCGCCCGGCCAATCCATTTTTTAAAATGTAGACACATGCCCTTGTGCACAGACACATTGTTTCAGATTGTGGGATGTGTTTTACCACGGGATGTTTTTACCTGGCCTGCAAGGTGACCTTGTAGACACCTGCCCCACCCTGTCTCCCGGATCTCAGTGGAATTTTCCTTCTTGAGGTTCTTTGTTGAATTGACACTGCTCTTCTGCAGCCTCTCATGGTCTCTGTTGTGTTTTTGCTGTTCTCTGTTTAGCATCTCCATGCCCAAAGCAGGGTAGGGAGCTTTGGCTACCTACAAGGTAGGGGGAGGGAGCACACAGGTACTGAGTATCTACCATGAGCTGGACCCTCTGCTGAGCACCTTAACCCACTCTTTCATTGAATCTCATAACAACCATGTCTTTTACAGATGAACCAACTGAGACTCAAGAGAGACGGTAACTCTGCAAGTTCACTCCCTTGAGAAGTAGCAGAGCCAGGATTCAGACCTAGTCTGCAGTCAAGGATCTTCCCCACAGTATCATAATCCCACCAAACAGCCCACGGATGAAAAGGAAAATGAGTCCCTTCCCAGCACTCCCTGAACAAACAGGGCAGACCTCAGATCCCTACACCTCAGGCGCCAGCTACACGAGAATCTCCAAGCCCCATCTCGGGATGTGTAGGAGTCTAGCCGTCCAGAGCCCCTCAGCCTGAGCCCCTCTCCTTGAATGCAGCCAGCCCAGAGGAAAACAGAGGTAGCTGGGATTGAAGCCCACCCTACTGTGAAGGCCTAAAGAAAGAGCCTCAGGAGCTGATCTGCAATAAGGTGTCTGCTGCCCGGAAACAAAAGGCCTGGCAGGATGATCTGCATCCCCTCATTATCTGGGATTTGAGAATTCTGATTGAGTTTCTGAAGAGCTAGCCGCAGAGACCCAGGGTGGGGACTAAGTTGACTCTCTGGACGTTTTGGCCTGTCCTTCCCTTACTCAAGAGTATACTCCCCAGCCTGGACCCCTTGGCGGTGTGGGAGGAAAGGCCACAGACTTGGCCAGGCAGGGTGGCTCACATCTGTAAACCCAACACTTTGGGAGGCAAAGGCAGGCGGATCACCTGAGGTTGGGAGTTTGAGACCAGACTGACCAAAATGGAGAAACCCCACCTCTACTAAAAATACAAAATTAGCTGGGCATGGTGGTATATGCCTATAATCCCAGCTACTAGGGAGGCTGAGGCAGGAGGATCACTTGCACCCAGGAGGCAGAAGTTGTGGTGAGCCGAGATCGCGCCATTGCACTCCAGCCTGGGCAACAAGAGCGAAACTCTGTCTCAAAAAAAAAAAAAAAGACAACAGACTTGACAAAGACCTGATTGGGTCTCTGGGGAGACTGCAACTGCGGGCCCCCAATCCCACCCTGCATTCCAGAACTGCCCAGGAAAGTTGGCTCTCAGGAGGTTACTGAGTAATCGCTGCGCAGAAATGTAATGATAGGATTGGGCTTTTGTCTGTTTCGAGGGGAGCCTGTTATTTGGCTGCTTCTGTTCCTGGGGGACAGGTGTGAGGTGTGGTTATTAGATGACGGAGTGGAGGCTGAGTATCAACAGTACAGAGTGCTGAGTTGGACAGAGGATGAGGCCCTGCCCCTGCCCCAGGGAGCTCAGCGTCAAAAGCTGCCAGGCTGATGAGATGAAACTGGCAGGTTTGGTGGGACTGCTCACTGCTGAACCTAGACCTTCTAAAGACTCCTCCTCCCACCCCTATGAACAAGCCCAAGAGGGGACAGTGTTATTGCTCTCATGCTGTAGATAAAGAAGCTGACGCAGAAGCTCTCCCCCTATATGCCAAGCCTTTTCTTTTCTTTTTTCTTTTTTCTTTTTTTTTGAGAGAGAGTTTCCTCTTGTTGCCCAGGCTGGAGTGCAATGGTGCGATCTCAGTTCACCGCAACCTCTGCCTCCTGGGTTCAAGCTAGTCTCCCACCTCAGCCTCCCAAGTAGCTGGGATTACAGGCACCCACCATCACACCCGGCTAATTTTGTATTTTTAGTAGAGACGGGGTTTCTCCATGTTGGTCAGGCTGGTCTCAAACTCCTGACCTCACCTCAGGTGATCTGCCTGCCTCAGCCTTCCAAAGTGCTGGGATTACAGGCGTGAGCCACCGTGCTCGGCCTTTTTTTTTTTCTTCTTTCTTTTTTTTTTTTTTTTTTTTTTGAGGTGGAGTCTCACTCTGTCACCCAGGCTAGAGTGCAGTGGTGTGATCCCGGCTCACTGCAACCTTACCCTCCTGGGTTGAAGCGATTCTCCTGTCTCAGCCTCCCTAGTAGCTGGGATTACAGGCGCCCGTCACCACACCCAGCTAATTTTTTGTATTTTTGGTAGAGACGGGGTTTCACTATGTTGGCCAGGCTGGTCTGGAACTCCTAACCCCAGGCGATCCACCCTCCTCAGCATCCCAAAGTGCTGGGATTACAGGGATGACCCACCACGCCCAGCCACTACTTTTATTAGTTTTTTTATGTAACTTTCTGAGGTTTCTCTGTGCCAAAAGAAACAAATAAGATCATGTTTACTCTGCCCTACCTCCTGCCCTTGACAAATGGTAGCACACTATACCGTTTGGCGCAGTGGCTCACACCTGCAATCTCAGCACTTTGGGAGGTTGAGGCGGGCGGATCACTTACCATCTGGCTAAGTTTATCAGGTTATCTTAGAGATAACTGGACACAGCTAGCAGCTAGCTGACTCACTTGTATTTAGGGTTGCGTTATGATAATTTTTTTTTTTTGAAACGGAGTCTCACTCTGTCGCCCAGCCTGGAATGAAGTGGTGTGATCTCAGCTCAGTGTGCAACCTCCGCCTCCCAGGTTTAAGTAATTCTTCTGCCTCAGCCTCCCGAGTAGCTGGGACTACAGGCACGTGCCACCACGCCTGGCTAATTTTTTGTATTTTAGTAGAGATGGTGTTTCACCGTATTGCCCAGGCTGGTCTCGAACTCCTGAGCTCAGGCAATCCACCTCCCTCAGCCTCTCAAAGTGCTAGGATTACAGGCGTGAGCCACCACGCCTGGCGAGGGTTGCCTTTTTATTCCATTGTGTGGATAGGATGTGCCATGGTTTATTTGTTTATTTATTTATTTTTGAGACAGGGTTTCATTCTCACCCAGGCTGGAGGGCAGTGGCATGATCTAGGCTCACTGCAACCTCTGCCTCCTGGGCTCAAGCGATTCTCCCACCTTAACCTCCCAAGTAGCTGGGACCACAGGCATGCACTACCACACCCGACTAATTTTTTTTTTTTTTTTTGGTAGAGATGGGATTTTGCCACGTTGGCCAGGCTGGTCTCGAACTCCTGGCCTAAAGTGATTAGCCTACCTCAGCCTCCCAAAGCGCTGGGATGACAGGCATGCACCGTGGCACCCAGCCGGCTATAGTTTATTTAAATTTAACAATTCACCTCTTGGTGGACATTTAGTTAATTCCCATTTTTCCAGCTAGCCTTTTTTTTTCTTTCTTTCTTTCTTTTTTTGGACGGAGTCTCGCTCTGTCGCCAGGCTGGAGTGCAGTGGTGTGATCTCGGCTCACTGCAAAACCTCCACTTCCCAGGTTCAAGCAATCCTCCTGCCTCAGCCTCCCGAGTAGCTAGGACTACAGGCACACGCCACCATGCCCATCTTTTTGTAATTTTAGTAGAGACAGGGTTTTACCATGTTGGCCAGGATGGTCAGGATGGTCTCGATCTCTTGGCCTCGTTATCCACCTGCCTCAACCTCCCAAAGTGCTGGGATTACAGGTGTGAGCCACTGCACCCAGCCCCAGCTGGCTTTTTCTTTCTTTCTTTCTTTCTTTCTTTCTTTCTTTTTTTTTTGAGACAAAGTCTCACTCTTGTCCTCCAGGCTGGAGTGCAATGGTGCGATCTCGGCTCACTGCAACTTCTACCTCCTGGGTTCAAGCGATTCTCCTGCCTCAGCATCCCGAGTAACTGGGATTACAGGCATGAGCCACCGCACCTGGCCTGTTTTTTAATTTTTTTGAGACGGAGTTTCACTCTTGTTGCCCAGGCTGGAGTACAATGGCATGATCTTGGCTCACTGCAACCTCTGCCTCCCGGGTTCAAGCGATTCTTCTGCCTCAGCCTCCCTAGTAGCTGGGATTACAGGCACACACTTGCATGCCCAGCTGATTTTTTAAATATTTTTGGTAGAGACGGAGTTTCACCATGTTGGCCAGGCTGGTCTCAAACTCCTGACCTCAAGTAATCCACCTGCCTTGGCCTCCCAACGTGCTAGGATTACAGGCGTGAGCCACCGTGCCTGGCAATGTTAGATCTCCTGAGTGTGACAGTTGTATTGTGGCCATGTAGGAGAATGTTCCTACTCTTAGACATCGATGCTGAAGTACTGGGGGAGGCTAAGAAATGGGCCACGGTATCTACAACTTCCAAGCTTCAGCAAAATGAAAAGGAAAAGAATCCGGGAGACAGAGAGAGAGAGAGAGAGAGAGAGGGATGAATTTAGCAATGAGTTAACAATTGGTGAATCCAGGGAGAAGGGTACACAGGTGGTCATTGTACAATTCTTTTAAGTTCTCTGAAGGTTTGAAATGTTTCAGAATGAAAAGTTGAGGGAAAACGCCTTTGGTGTAAGATATGGGGGAAACTGAGGGGAAATGTGGCAGTGGGCTCTGTCCCCAGGAAGCTCAGCAGAAATGGCAACTTGCACCAGCCTATGCCCCCTGCTGCCCAGAAAACATCAAACTCCACCCACTTGGCCTGCACCTCTGCTCTCAGCATCTTCACGCAGGTTCTCCCCATCCTCATCGGAGGAAATTTCCCCCATGGATAGCCACCCCTGGCTTGGCTAGGATGTTACCCTAAGTGCCTTAAAGTACCACTGTTTGTCTCCCTGGAGAGTGAACCCAACCCTAAGTGGGCTCTACCCACTTTAGGTTTTCAAAAATTATATTCACTTAACTTCACAGAAAAAAAAGAATGTGGGCCAGGCGCGGTGGCCGACGCCTGTAATCCCAGCACTTTGGGAGGCCGAAGCCGGCGGATCACGAGGTCAGGAGTTCCAGACCAGCCTGGCTAACATGGTGAAAACCTGTCTCTACTAAAAATACAAAAATTAGCCGGGCGTGGTGGTGCGTGCCTGTAATCACAGCTACTCGGGAGGCTGAGGCAGGAGAATCGCTTGAATCCGAGACCGGGAGGTTTCGGTGAGCCGAGATGGCGCCACTGCACTCCAGCCTGGGCAACAGAGCGAGACTCCGTCCAAAGGAAAAAAAAAAAAAAAAGAAAAGAAAAGAAAAAGAAAAACAATGTGATGTACAGACACAGAAGGCCAAGATTTCGTCATCCCACATTCTCTTCGGAGCCCTGTCAGTGAGGATATTTTTCCACCCTCGTCATCAGATTGGTATACTAGTTTGTCATTTTCTTGCTTTTCCCAGCTTACTTTTCTCTTACAGGCACTTCCTGATGTTCCCCGAAGCCTCACGCCCCACATATTTGAGGGGCTATAGGATGCCGTGGCGTGCTCGCTTTGGCCATCCATGTCCCTCGTGTTGGACACTAGAGCTGTCCCCGATGTACCCATACTGACCTGGTCACGAATCGCCTTGAGAGGCTGGGAACTCACCCGCCTCCTTCCCCGGACTAGGGGGAAGTGGGGTGAAGGAGGCGTGCAGGGAGGAACCGGGGGGGAGGGGGTGGCCCGTCTCCCAGGCTGGGCGTGGGCCGGGCCAGGTCCCCAGCCCACCGGGCCGTGCCAACAATGGCCTGTTGTAGAAGGAGGCGGGAAGGAATGCGGCCTGGGGAGTTGGGCGGCGGCGGGGCGGGGCCCGGCCGAGCGGCTGCCTTTTACCTGGCCAGGTAGCTCTCATTTCCCGGCAAGCGGCGGCGCCCGCAGCACCTGTTGCCCGGTGCGCGGGCGGGGAGGACGGCGGGGGACATGGCCTGGTAGAGTCCCCTGGGGAGACCGTGCTGAGTTCAGTCCGGGGCAGGGCAGGGCGAGGGAGGGAAGGTCCTTCCCTGGCGCCCGCGCGGGCTGCGGCAGCATGAAAAAGAACCAGACGGTGCAGGGCACCTTCAGCAAACTCTTCGGGAAGAAGCACACCACGACCCCCAGCACCTCCCTCTACGCCACCAACCCGCCCTGGATCTTCACCCAGGAGGCCCCGGAGGAGGGGACCGGGGGCTTCGGTGAGTACTCCGGGGACGGAGGGCGCTGGGGCGGGGACGGAGGGCGCTGGGGCAGGGCCGGCGGTGCTGTCTCCTGGAGGCGCGGAGGGGAGGGACACGTTGGAACCTGCGGACTGGCCGAGAGCAGCCGCCGGGCAGGGGAGAAGGCACCGCACCGGGGTGTCTGGGAAGGGCTGTGCGGTGAGAGAGGTGTGGGGAACGAGGGGACCCCCCCCCCAACCACGGGGAGGTGGGAGAACTTTGCCGCCCCCACCTCTGACCCCAGGCCTTCTTCGGAGGTGTTTCATTCCCCCTCTTGGCGAATCCTATGCTTGTGTTACTGTTAGCGGAAAGGCTTCCGGAGGTTTGCGATATCTCCCCCGACCCCCACCGCTACACCCCCATTCTGGCTGAAGCAAAAGTGTTCCTGAAGAACTGGGGGCTAAGGGGCTAAGAACTCCTCCCTCACCCTTTGCACTCCCTGTTTCCCAAGCCCACGTGGCAGAGAGGGGCCTGCTATCTGGGTGCTCACAAACTTGGCTCTGGCTAGGTGAGGCCCAGGAAAAAACAACAGGCGCAGCTGCTACCAGGTTACCAGCCTGTTTGTGACACCAAGTCACTTATTGGGGCCACAGGCTCCTGCCAGGTCAACCTGGGACCTGGGCTGTCTCTGGGCTAAGACCGAGGAGCCAGAAATGGGACAGTGGAGGCCAAGGAACCCTCTCCCTGACTGCCAGCTGCCGCTGACCCTGGAATCAGACTGGTGTGTCTCTGCAGGCCTCTAAAAGCACCGCCTTGGCTCATCCCCAGGCTCTGGCTGTGGGTCATCTTATCATTGCATCGTTTTGCAATTTGTATTCTCTATAACTAGGGGAAGCCAGCGGCTGGAGACAGAAATCCATTTCTTGTGTATGACATGTGGCTCTGGAACGCCCAGGTTGGGGGGGCAGGGGGCTTCTGGGCCCAAGGAAGGTCACCCATCACTGCTTTAGCTTGCCTGCCTTCATTCTCACCATATTATCTTCACTGATCTTTATAGCCACTGTGCTGGGACCCACAGTGGATGTCATAGCCTTGGTGCCTGCTGTTGGACTCAGTTCAGCATGCAGGTTGCCACAGCCAGGACACAAGGCACCATGGATAGGAGTGGGACGGACAAAGTGTTGCCTCTTCCTGGCACAAAGATATCAGATCAGGGGCTGAACAGAACTAACCATATGCCATTTAGCCCTTTCTGAGCCTTTGCTATAAATGATTATTAAGCATAAAAGCAGAGAAGAGAGATGACCTCTGAGTGGAACTAGCATTCCAGCTGACAGGAGAGGGCATTCCTGGCAAAACAAACAGTAGAAGCAAAGACCAGGAGGAGCAGGGCAAGTGGAGGCATGGTGTAGGCACTCCCAGACACAGGTGTGCGGGCAAGTGCCTGTGAGCCAGGACACTTCTTTCCCTCTCAACGGAGGCACCATGGAAAGACCATTTCTTAATCCCTTCTTAGGTGCAAGATGCCATTCTAAAATCTTTGTGTTACTGATTCATTGAAATCTCATCTAGAGTCAGGCACTATTATTATCATTCCTGTTTGACAGATGAGGAGACTGAGGCACAGGGAGCTTAAGTAATATGCCCAAGATCATACAGCTTTCAATGCTGGAGGCAGCATTTTTCTAAGTCCACAATTCAATGATTTTTAGTAGACCATTTACACAGAGTTGTGCCACTATCACCACCATCTGGTTTTAGAACATTTCGATGACCTCCAAAATCTCCCTTGTGAGGCAGAACTAGTATTTGAATCCAGGCAGTCAGGCTCCAGAGATCACACTCTTAGCGGGTTTGCTGAATTAACTCTGCAGAGGAAGGCGATCCAAGTTTACTTGAGGGGCATCTGCCTGGAAAATACCACACACACACACACACACACACACACACACACCCTTCCTCCCTCAAGGGGAGACCTCAGCCATGCCTCTCAGCCACTTCTGCATTTTGCCTAGGCTGTGCAGGCTGCTAGTGGGCATCAGCACCTCTGGTGAGGGAAGAGGGCCTGGTGCCCTGTCATCTCCAGCCAGCTGCTGCCCTCATCAGACTGGGCAGAGCTAGAGCCCAAAGGACAGCTCCTCCCGTTCCTCAAGGCAGGGCTGGGCCTCCAGCTGACTCAGCTTGGTCTTGCCTGCACAAGGAGCCGTGGAAAACATCATGCACCCAGCAGAACAGCGCCTCAGTGTTTCCGGGGTGTTCCCTGGGGTGCCACTGGGCGTGGCAGAAGTCCTCCCTGCTCTGCTTGGAGTTAGGGAGAGGAGGGACCAGTGTTGGGGATTCTGTGATGGGATGCAGGTGCAGCCCTGCCTTGGCATCCTGTCTCTGTCAATACATAGGGCTAAGCACTCTCTGGGCCTCAATTTTTTCTTCTGTTAAAGGGGATAGTGTCCAGGCTGCCTGCAGGGTAACTGCCTGAAGCGGTATTTATGGTAGTGCTTTGAAGAGCATTAAAACAAAAAGCTCTAAACAGGGTGTCCAATCTTTTGGCTTCCCTGGGTCACATTGGAAGAAGAATTGTCTTGGGCCACACATAAAATACACTGACACTAACAATAGCTGATGAGCTAAAAAACAAAACAAAAAAAAACGCAAAAAAAAAACCCCTCATAATATTTTAAGAAAGTTCACTAATTTGTGTTGGGCCATGGGTTGGACAAGCTTGCTCTAAAGCAAGGATTGGCAAACTACAGTCCTGGCTCCATTCTGGCCCATGGCCTGCTTTGAGGAATAAAGTTTTATTAGAACATAACCAACTATGCCCCTCATTTACATACGGTCTATGGCTAGAGTTGAGTAGCTACAAAAGAGACCTTATGGCCTGCAAAGGCTAACATATTTACTATCTGGCCCTGTACAGAAAAAGTTTACTGGCCCCTCCTCTAAGGCATGATTTATTATTGTTGGATCATTCCCAGCATGGAGCACTTCCTGCCCCTGCCTGCTTCAGCTCCTCTTCCTAACACTGCTGTAGAATAGAGGAAACTGAGCCATGAAAAGACTATTTCAAAGTCTCAGAGAGAGTGGGATTAGAGTTCCATAGGGCCCCTGAGTCTGTGACATTCCCCTCAAGCCTGGGGTGAGATGCTGGCGATATCCAGCCCTTAGAGAACAGGCGGTGGAATGGAAGGGAGGAAAATCAATGTAGGGATGTGTAAGGGAATTAAGGAGTAATCAACTGTTTGCTCTGTGGTTGCAGCCATGTAAAAATCTGTTTGCACAAGGGTAGGCTGGGTACAGCGGGTAAATGCAAACAGTCATGTGAGAGTGGTGATGAGCAAAAAATTTTTCTTTACAGAATTTCTCTAATATGTATTCCAGCAATTAGGAGGGCTTCACTGAATGCATTTGCAATCCTAACAAAGTCTTCTGCCCTCTCCCAGCCCAAGCAAGGCCACACGAGTGTGTGTGTGTGTGTGTGTGTGTGTGTGTGTGTTTAAATGCATGAGAAAGCAGAGATGTGGATCTTCGCAAATCTGGAGACAAAGCTGCCAGTCACTCAGGACTCCTCCCTTGCATCTTGGATTAACTGAGCCAAGATTCTTTATCTACCACCGCTGCACCCGCCACCAGCAATGGGACACCCTTGTTTGCTAGAGGACTCTCTTTCCTACCCCGTTCCTCTAAATGGGACAGCTCACAGCTACCTCAGACATTTATTTGAAATGCAGATTCTGGGCTGGGCGGTGGCTCACGCCTGTAATCCCAGTGCTTTGGGAGACTGAGGCAGGTGGATCATGTGAGCTCGGGAGTTTGAGAGCAGCCTGGGCAACATGGCAAGATCCTGTTGTCTCTACTAAAAATACAAAAATTTGCCAGGCTTGGTGGCATGCACCTGTAGCTGCAGCTACTCAGGAGGCTGAGGCGGGAGGACTGCTCGAGTTCAGGAGGCAGAGGTTGCAGAAAGCCAAGATTGCGCCACTGCACTCCAGCCTTGGTGGCAGAGGGAGACCCTGTTTCAAAACAAAAAACAAAAACAAAAACAACCCCAGCACTTTGGGAAGCCAAGGCAGGAGGATTGCTTGAGCCTGGGAGATAGAGGCTGCAGTCAGCTATGATGGCACCACTGCACTCCAGCCTGGGTGACAGAGCAAGATCCTGTCCTCCCCCACCCAAAAAAATTAATTTAATTAATTTCAGATTCCTAGGGTCCCACCTCAGGCACAGGAAGTCAGAATCTCTGGGCTAGGGTCTGGGCTCTGAGGGTTTTTTGAGACGGAGTCTCGATCCGTTGCCAGGCTGGAGTGCAGTGGCACGATCTCGGCTCACTGCAACCTTCTACCTCCCGGGTTCAAGCGATTCTGCTGCCTCAGCCTCCCCGGCCTGCGCCACCACACATGGCTATTTTTGTATTTTTAGTAGAGACGCGGTTTCACCATGTTGGCCAGGATGGTCTCGATCTCCTGACCTCGTGATCCACCTCCCCCGCCCCGCCCCGCCCCGCCCCCGCCCCTGCCTCAGCCTCCCAAAGTGCTGGGATTTACAGGCGTGAGCCACCGCGCCCAGCCTTTGGGCTCTGGGTTTTTAACCAGCTCCAGGGGAATTGTTTTGTGCAGGAAGATATGAGAATCCTGGTATTTCCTTCCCCACATGGAGCAAGGCTATTCTCTTTCCCTTTAGGACTCCCTGCAGGGCACATGGTAGGTTCTACATAAATATGGAAAGAATGTCACCAGCTCCTTATCAGGAGGACCCTAGTGCCCTCTGGTGTGGCTGCAGGTTCTGGTGTTCCTGTTCCCTGGGTCTCCTGACCCTTTGTTTCAGGCCCGGCTAAAGAGTGGGAAACTCCCACCTCCTACCCCGGGAGTCAGGAGCTGAGCATATATTTCCAACCAGGGCCAGGCTGGCACCAGCCTACCAACTTTTGTTTACTCCTGTTCCCTGGAGGTGTGCTGTGGTTTGCCGGCAGTCCAGTGCACACATATACACCCTCTGCCGCCCCATTATATAAGCTTCTCTTGTCACTAGTTCAACTCCAGAAAGCCAGGCCTGCCCTTGACCCCTACAGACCAGCTACAAGGTGCCCCTTCTCTCCTAGCCAATAGAGTAATGACAGTAATGTAATTATTATCACCAGGCTCTGGACTAAAAGCTTTGTATGTCTTCTCAATTGAGGAAACAGACTCAGAAGGAAGGCTCAGATAGGTGAAATGACTCAGCCATTCCAGTCCGGGGTAGCTCAAACATCAAAGTGCACCCAGTCATCTGGAATCTTGTTAAGATTAGATTTGTTTCGGTAGTTTCGGGATGAAGGGAGAGTCAGCATTTCTCACAAGTTCTGGGGTCTGCACACTGAGTGGCGAGTCCTAGCTTGGAAGCCAAGGGCCCTGTTCACTCTGCTCCTCCCCCTTAGTCCCACCTGCAGGGCTGGGGGGGCAGCGCCATTCTGTTCCGTTTCTGTTCCGTCCTCCTCTACTTTGTGGCTCCCTGCCCCTCCTCCCCTCCACCCCAGTCAAATCTTCAGCATCCCCTCTGCCCTTGGACAAAGGCCTCTCTCTGGTCCTCAGGTCAGGCCTGCTGGGACTTGCTGGGAAAGACTGGCCTTTTTAGGCTCCTGTCCTGTGGACTTGCTAATTAGCAAGGAAAGGCCTCATTAACGCCATTTGTGAGTTACATTCACATGGGGCCGCCCCCGCTGCTTCCCTGAAAGGCAGGGGGTCCCCTAGTGGCCGATGATTGGATGCCACACTTCATACTTCACTGTCCAGCACCCCCATTCTATATCTACGGAGAGGGAGAAGTAGAAAGAGGTCTGTTTTGGGATTCTGGGTTACTCTTAGTCAAGGCAAAAACTCCCCAAGCTAAGGCCCGAATCCTCCTAAGCCCCAGGAATCCAATTAGATCTGTAGCCAGTGCTCCTGAAGTCATTTAGGGGCTCCTGGCAATTTGGGGCCCCAGCCCTCCTCTCACTCCGGCTAGCTTCCTTCCCTCTCCTGATTTTGGGAGGCTTCCGGAAAAGTATCATCCTCATTTTACAGGTGGGGAAACAGCCCGACAAAGTGTTCAGTGTCCTCAGGTATTATATGGATGTGAATCCAGATATGATTCCTAGGCCCATTTCCTCCCCTCCAGGCCTTACCAACTTTCTTTTTTTTTTTTGGATGGCTTACAGGTAAGTTTTTTTTTATTATTATACTTTAAGTTTTAGGGTACATGTGCACAATGTGCAGGTTAGTTACATATGTATACATGTGCCATGCTGGTGTGCTGCACCCATTAGGCCTTACCAACTTTCAAGTCTCATTCAGGAAAAACAAGAGATGGAGGGGAGAGACGCTGAATCCCTACATTCCTTCCCTGCCATGCTGGCTATGACATGAGGGAATCAGAGTCTAGAGTCATGTTGCCTGGGCTGGAATCCCGGCCCCTTTGACTCACCAGCTGTGGGAACTTGGGCAAGGGACTTAACCTCTCTGAGCCTCAGTTTCCTCACCTGCAAATTGGGAATAATAAGGGTACTTCCCCCATGGGGTGGTGAGGGCTTAGAATAGTGCCTTGCTCATAACACAGGCTTAATAGATGTTAGACATTTAAGTATTTAATTAATCAAATTAATTTTCTCTCTAGTTTGGACCTAGCTAGAATGTGGGGAAAGAACTAAATAACTGTCCCAGAATCTTTCTGACCTCAGCTTCCATGGAGATCCATGAGCAGCTTTGGGGCTGAGGGAGGAAGAACATTCCTTCCAACCCTGAACTCTGTGAGCAAAGAAATGCAGAAGACTCAGTGAGGCTCCTCCGCTCGGGGAGCAAGGAAGAAAAGAAGGGCTGGGCGTCCTGTGGCAGCGTGTACCTAGCTCTCAGCTCGCCCGGAGCTGGCCCACCTGCCACATTTAACACGTACCCCAGCCCAGGCTGAGAGAGCCAGGTCTGCCTGTTGGGGAGAGGCAGGGAGCCACGTGCCCTGCCATGCGTAAGGCAGTGCAAGTCAGGGGCCATGTTTGACCCCTGCTTGGCAACCTTGATCCAGCCCCTCCCACTCTGGGTTGCTGCAAAGTTCAGGCATCAGGACTCAGAGTGAACCCGAACAAGAAAGCAAAGGGCCCAAAGGGCCGCCTGCCTCCCGGTGGCTCTCCCCAATGGGGACAGGTGTCACCATGATTTGCAAGTGACACAGCCCAGCTCAAGCTCACAGCCCAAACTCTTGGTGGAGGGAAGTAAGGTGGAGCAGAGAGAAAATGACGATCACAACAATAACCAGCCCTCCCAATTATCATTATTATTTTTTTGAGACAGAGTCTCACTCTGTTGCCCAGGCTGGAGTGCAGTGGCGCAATCTCAGCTCACTACGACCTCTGCCTCCCAGGTTCAAGTGATTCTCCTGCCTCAGGCTCCCGAGTATCCTGAGTAGCTGGAATTACAGGCGCCCACCACCACGCCTGGCTAATTTTTGTATTTTTAGTAGAGATGGGGTTTCACCATGTTGGCCAGGCTGGTCTTTTTTTTTTTTTTTTGAGATGGAGTTTCGCTCTTGTCACCCAGGCTGGAGTGCAATGGCTCAATCTCGGCTCACTGCAACCTCTGCCTCCCCGGTTCAAGCAATTCTCCTGCCTCAGCCTCTCGAGTAGCTGGGGTTATAGGCACCCACCACCACGCTCAGCTAATTTTTGTATTTTTAGTGGAGACGGGGTTTCACCGTGTTGGCCAGGCTGGTCTTGAACTCTTGACCTCAGGTGATCCACCCGCCTTGGCCTCCCAAAGTGCTGGGATTACAGGCGTGAGCTACTGTGCCCGGCCGCCAGGCTGATCTTGAGCTCCTGACCTCAAGTAATCCTCCTGCCTCAGCCTCCCAAAATGCAGAGATTACAGACGTGAGCCACCACTCCCAGCCAACCCTCCCAATTATTGAGCATAAATATCTGCTAGGCACTGTGCTGATGACTTTTGCACACTTTCTCTCACTCAACCTCACATCAGCCTGCCCAGCAGGGACCACTGTTCACATGTACAAAGATAAAGAGACAGCCTCAGAGAGACCAATGCGGCTCCCAGGATCCCACAGTTAAGTGTTGGAGCCGGAACTGGAACCCAAGTTCAGCTGGGCTCTAAACCCATAGCCTTGACCCCATAAGGTCCTGCCTCCCGTCCCAGCCAGGAGCTGTTCGACTACTGGGTGTTTCCGGCCAGGGCAGAACCTCAGCCATGGTCTCCTCACAGCCCAGGCAGCCTCAGCCACAACTCTGCTGCCCTCTGGCCCATGGCAGAGCCAGGTTCTCCGGAGGGAGAAGGGCAGGAGGGGAGCTGCCTGTACCCAGGTTGAAATCTGGGGTGAAGTCTCCTGCTTGGCACCAGGAATTGTTTTTGGAACAGGTTTTTGGATGTTAGATGGTATTAATATTTATGTCAACTCAAATCCTAGAGGGAGTGTAAATGAAAGCAAAGCCCTACCTTCATTTCCCATCCTTCTATGAGGGAGAAATTGTTAGGGAGAAACTCTAAAGTAATCCTATGCATAATCTTGTCATAAATAGGATTCCATTTGGGGGGAAATTTGGTTCATTTAAAGATCAGGTTTGGGTCAATGGAGGCAGACCTGGATTTACCCCTATTTTATCACTGCATTATTTGCATGTGAGTTTGTCAGAAGTTTGTATCTTGACAGGACTGTGGTCCATCTGGGGCTCAGGCCTTGCTCAGAACCTGCTGCTGGGGTCTCACAAGGCTTCCTGGCTGCTGGAATTGCCCCAGGACTCTCTTTCTCTGGAAGCTCCTGGTTCCAGGGGCATCTCCCTTCCTTTTCCACCTTTCTGAATCCCACCTGGATGTTCCAATGCTGCCTCTGTGGTCCGTGCATGTGGCAAGCATAAAACCTCTGAGATCCCGAAGGACCTTTCCAGAAAAAGCCAGACACCAAGGGAGTTTGCAAGTTTCAGAGTGGATGAGACACGGGGCTGTGCCCCTCTTTCTCATTGCAGTCTTGTTCCGAGAGCAAATCATCCAGCCTCCTCTCCAGGCACCCCCTTCACCTCCTCCTCGCCCCTCCTTCCTCAAGGGACACCAGGATGTTCCTAGCCCTCCTTTAGCTCCTCGACTGAGGAGTGAGCTGCTTCTCAGGAAGGCCTCAGCATCCCTGACCTGTGATCTGAGCAAAGTTCATCACTTACAATAGGAAATTCCCCAAGGTTGAGCTCTGTTGTCTTTGTTTAGTTTTGGGCCTTGACCTTGAGGCTGGGAAGACCCCAGTTCTGACCTTGAATGCTTTGAGGATCTAGCTGATGGAGATAGACACACGCGCCTCACCTCATGCTGTGCCTCCACCCAGCAGGAGCTGGGCCAGGTCTGAGGGACCCAGAGAGTTGGCCTGATTGCAGCCACACCTCCTTTTCTTTTCTTTTTTTTTTTTTTTTTGAGACAGAGTCTCTCTCTGTCACCCAGGCTGGAGTGTACTGGCACAATCTCAGCTCACTACAACCTCTGCTTCCCGGGTTTAAGCGGTTCTCCTGCCTCAGCCTCCTGAGTATCCTGAGTAGCTGGGATTACAGGTGCCCACCACCACATCCGGCTAATTTTTGTATTTTTAGTAGAGACAGGGTTTCACCATATTGGCCAGGCTGGTCTTGAACTCCTGACTTCATGATCCACCCACCTCGGCCTCCCAAAGTGCTGGGATTATAGGTGTGAGCCACCGCGCCCGGCCCCACACCTCCTTTTCTTATTTTCTTATTATTATTTTTTTTTTTTTTTTGAGACAAAGTCTTACTCTGTCCCCCAGGCTGAAGTGCAGTGGCGCAATCTCGGCTCACTGCAACCTCCGCCTCCCTGGTTCAAGTGATTCTCCTGCCTCAGCCTCCTGAGTAGCTGGGACTACAGGTGTGTGCTACCACACCCAGCAAATTTTTTGTATTTTTAGTAGAGACGGGGTTTCACCATGTTAGCCAGGATGGTCTCGATCTCCTGACCTTGTGATCCGCCCGCCTCGGCCTCCCAAAGTGCTGGGATTACAGGCGTGAGCCCCCGCACCCAGCCCCTTTTTTTATTTTGATAACAAATTTACTATCTTACAATTCTGCATGTCAGAACTCTGACACAGGTCTCTGTGGGCTCAATTAAGTTGTTGGCAAGACTTTGTTCCTCTGGAGGCTCCAGGAGAGTCTGTTTCCTTGCCTGTTCTGGCTGCTAGAGGCAGCCCACAGTCCTTGGCCAGTAGCCTCCTTCCATCTTCAAAGCCAGCCATGGCAGCCGAGCCCCTCTCACAGCGCATCACCCCACCTCTGCTCCCGTATCACGTTTCCCTCTCTGACCCCTACCCACTCCTCTTCAGACTGGGAAATCAAATCCGATTTTCCAGAGGTGCCTGGTAGCGAGAGGAGCCACCTGGGCCTTCCAACCCGGCCTCAACTACAGCCACTACCCTTCTATATGTTTTACAGAGAACAATTATGTTCTTAGAAAGGATTTCACTGCTTAAAACAACCACAAAGCAAGCAAAACAACAATGGCTCAGAGTCAGGGCTGAGTCATGGGATCTGTGAGGCAGTTAGAGCGCCTGCTTGGGGGTCAGACGGCCACAGTTCAGATCCGACTCCATCCTGACCAGCAGGCTTCGAACAAGCTGCCTAACCTCCTGTTGCTTCCCAGAGCTGCTCCTTGGCCAGAGCCGAGCCGAGCCTTCCTCACCCCCGTACATGGTGGGATTATGGCTCTTCCCTTTAGGGGTGTATGTATGGTGGTTTAGAAGTCAGGCCCTTTAGGGAGACCCTGGCTTCAACACTTACTGTGAGGCTTTGGGCAAGTTATTTGACCTCCTTGTGCCTCAGTTTCCTCATCTGTAAAACAGGGATAATGACTACCAATTTGCATGGGGCTGTTTTGAGAATTAAATGAATTAATAATGTGTAAGATGCTCGGAACAGTGCCCAGACCATTAAAGGTGCTCAGTAGGCTGGGCGCGTGGTGCACACCTGTAATCCCAGCACTTTGGGATGCTGAGGTGTGTAGATCACCTGAGTTCAGCAGTTTGAGATCAGCCTGGCCAACATGGTGAAACACCATCTCTACTAAAAATACAAAAATTAGCTGGGTGTGGTGGCCCACACCTGTAATCCCAGCACTTTGGGAGGCCAAGGTGGGTAGATCACCTGAGTTCAGGAATTTGAGACAGGCCTGGCCAACATGGTGAAACCCCGTCTCTACTAAAAATACAAAAATTAGCTGGGCGTGGTGGTGCACACCTGTAATCCTAACCACTTCGGAGGCTGAGGCAGGAGAATTGCTTGAACCTGGGAAGCACAGGTTGCACTGAGCCGAGATCATGCCACTGTACTCCAGCCTCAGCGACAGAGCACAGGGATCCACAATGGCTCAGGCCTGTTGTCCTGGCACATAAAGAGACGAGACAAGGCTTTTGAGGACAGCCTGGGCAACATAGAAACCTCTCATCTATATAACCAAAAAAAAAGACTCCATCTCAAAAAAAAAAAGATAAAAAAAGATGCTCAGTAAGTTTTTACCTTTTATTATTATTACTATTACAGTTATCATGCTTGCCAAGTTGCTCAGGTATAACACTTCTAAAGCTCCTAGGCACCCAATAAGAGTAGCCATTAATATGACAATAACAACTGTAGGAAGGAGGCTCCCTAGATCCCAACATCGGTGCAGAGATGAAATGATTAGGGCCTTGCCTAGGAGCGTGGCTCTCATGCAGTCCCTGTGGCAATCCCCGCCCCACCCCAGTCCTGTTAAGGGTCCAGGTAGCCACATCACGTCAGGTCTAGGGCCTTGGCATCCACACAGCACTCTCTAGAGAATGCCCCAGGAGATCCTAGTGTCAACACGCAGACTCTCGGAAGTGAGGGAATTGGGGGCTTTCGTGGTGGCTGTTGGGTGTGAGCTACTTTTGTTGTTTCCCATTGGGTCAGATCTTACAGCTCCCCTCCCCCATGCCCTGTCTGATCTTGGTCTGCAGCCTCAGGCATGGAGCCTGGCAACTGGGACTGGAAAATCATATTTGCCCAGAGTGCATGGGGCAGGGCAGTGCTGGGAACTGGAGTTTCCAGGGACGTGCGGAGCACACGGAGAACCCGACGTTCGGGCCCCTTTTGAGACGTGGAGAAGCTTGAGTGTCCCAGCCAGCTTCCTGCCTTGGGAGGGCAGCACACGGAGGACACCACCTCCAGCTGCTGGGGCGCTCCCAGGAGCCTCCCTGTCACATCCAAAGCCCAGATGCTCACATGGGGTGCTGCGGCTATCGGTGTGGGGATTTGGGATGGATGTAGTCTGATCCCAGGATCTTCCTGACAAGCCCAGTCTCTTGAATAAATCATTTGGCTTTCTTGCAATTTTCTCCTAAAGTCATGTACAAGGAGAAGGGTAATCATGATTAGCTCAATGTCCCAGTTAGTAGACTTCTGGCTAACTGGGATTCTAACCTTTCTTCTCTCCTCTTTGGCTATCGAGGAAAGTCCTCCACACTTCGTTAAATGGAAGAAAGCCCTCTTTGCTCATGAGCCACATAGCAGGAGGGCCACAGCGATCCCTGCCAAGGGAGTGTGAATTTCTTGTCAGTGTGTATCAAGGGTCATGAGGGAGTTGAGAAAGGGATGTGATGTGATGTGAGTGGCCCCTCACATCCTCCCACTGCCATAGAGCAGCATGGAGCACAGACTCAGTAACTGGAGGAAGAGGAAGGTCCTTCATATCATCTTCCTACAGGGGAAGCAACCATGTTTGCTGAGCACTTACTATGCCCTGGCCACACTCACTCCTCACAATAGTGCTATATGGCACTATCATCACTCCCACTGTACGGATGGGAAAAACTGAGGCCCAGAGAGGTTAAGCCACATGGGCACTCAGTGGCAGAGCTGGGATTTTTTAACCAGGTCATACTGACCCTACTGTCCCGTTTTTTCTGCTCTGCCCTCAAGGGTGCATTAAAGCAAGCCACGTACATAACCATCTGTGGTTTGGTGGTCAGGGAAATCTTGAGTTAGGGAGTCCAGATGATGGGATATTGGCCACTGCGGACGGCAGGTGGCCTCATCTGCTCTGCATGTTTCAGATTAGAAATTCAAACACTCGAGGGAAAAGCCAGCTTGTTTTCCTCCGTCTCTGAGATAAGCTTCAGCTGGGCCCTTAGCCGGGCTTCCTGGGCTCCAAAAACAAGGGACCATTGCTGTGGGAGAGAAGGCTCAGGACGGTACAGGGTGGTGGTTATGGATTGGGAGAGAGATGGCTGCAGGGGGCTGAAAGCCCCAGGAACACCGAGTCCCTCACCCAGCACCACCTCAGCTGGCCCCATTAGTGCACATCTCATCCATAAGATCTGATTATGTTAGAGGCGCTTAGCTGAGTCCAACACTGGGAGACACGCAGGCCCTGGCTTTCCTCACTGGGAGCTGAAGGGCAGATTAAACTTGGGTGGCCGGATGCCTTGGATCTCCAGCTTATGGTGTCCCCTCACTTGTGTTCTCTAGATGGCATCTATTATGGAGACAATCGGTTTAACACAGTGAGCGAGTCAGGAACAGCCACGCTGAAAGCTCGGCCAAGAGTCCGGCCCCTGCTGACCTTCCTTCCGCTGGTGAGTACGGTTCTGCTCTGAGGTTGGAGAGTCTGCTCTGGCTGGGGACACCAAGGCTGCCCTAGCCCGAGTGGACATCAGCTGCACCCTCTGTCCACCCCTTCCTTCCTGATGCTGACCCAGCGGGAAGGGGGGCTACTGGAAGGAGGCATGGCCGAGGCTCACGGTAGGAAGTCTAGGATTAGGAATGCCAGCTTGTTCAGGGCCAAGCCCAAGGAGAAGTTATGGAGAACTTGTGTACAGGAGTGATACAGCAGTGGGTACCCTCAGCCAAGCAGGGTTCATTTTCCACAGTCACAGATGACTGTCTGCTTTGTGCCAGGCCCTGCATTAGGTGCTGTATACAGAGATGACTGGGCCAGCCTTGCTGTTCTCAAGGAGCTCCCTGCCCACTGCAGGAGACAAATATATTTTGCTTAACCCGGTATATTCAAAAGAGTGTCATTGTGGCCAGTGCGGTGGCTCACGCCTGTAATCCCAGCATTTTGGGAGGCCAAGGGGGGGCAGATCACGAGGTCAGGAGATCAAGACCATCCTGGCTAACACGGTGAAACCCTGTCTCTACTAAATATAAAAAAAAAAAATAGCCGGTGTGGTGGCAAGCACCTGTAGTCCCAGCTACTCGGGAGGCTGAGGCAGGAGAATGGCGTGAACCCAGGAGGCGGAGCTTGCAGTGAACCAAGATGGCGCCACTGCCCTCCAGCCTGGGTGACAGAGCAAGACTCCGTCTCAAAAAAAAAAAAAAAAAAAAGAGTGTCATTGCAACATTTAATCAATATAAAAAATACTAATGGGCTATTTTACATTCTTTTTTTTCATGCTAAGTCTTAAAAATCTGGTGTACTACTTATATAGCACATCCCGCTTCTGACAGACTGAGACATTTTAAGTGCTCAATGGCTGCTTGTGGCCAGTGGCTGCTGTACTAGACAGCCCAGGCCTAAACAGCCAGGCTCCTAGATTTAAGGCTCACTCCTGTCTGTCGGAGCTGGGTCATGGGTGGCACAATGCTGTCACTGGGGTCACGGCATCCTCTTGCCTCCATGAGGGTTTAGTATTGCCTGGACTGAAAGGCCCCTTGCCCTGGTCTGAGCTCTCAGGGGCCTGTTAGACTTCATGGCACCCCACACATTGGTCCTGGGTCCCCATACCTGCTGCCTAGCTCTGCCTGCCTGGCACAACCACCTTCCTCTCCCCATCACTGGTTTTTTTCTGCTATGTCCAACTTCAACAATCAGACCTAAGATTCTAGATGGGACAGAGGCAGTCTTACATTCTCCTTGGTGCATCTCTAAGTCCTCTCTGTGGAGGGCTGAGCACACAGCTCTCTGGGAATACAACTTTAAATAATTAATTTTCTGCTTATAAAAGCAATTTGTGGATATTATAGATAAATATAGAAAGTGCAACACCACCACCAACAAGGTATAAATCAAATAAGTCAGCTTGGAATCCTAGCACTTTGGGAGGCCAAGGTGGGAGGATCACTTGAGGCCAGGAGTTCAAGACTAGCCTGGGCAATATAGCCCAACCCCATCTCTACAAAAAATTTAAAAATTAGTGAGGTGTGGTGGTGTGTGCCTATAGTCCCAGCTACTTGGGAGGCTGAGGCAGGAGGATTGCTTGAGCTCAGGAGGTTGAGGCTGCAGTTAGCTATGATTGCACTACTGCACTTCAGCCTGGGTGACAGAGTGAGACCCTGTCTTAAAGAAAAAAAACAAATGAGTCAGCCCCTAACTTGGTTTCCAGAGAATGCATAAAACTCTGATAGAAGTGATTGCACCCATAAATGCAGATAAAATCGTTTGAAATATTCTTTTTTTTTTTTTTTTGCAGACTGAGTTTCATTCTTGTTGCCCAGGCTGGAGTGGTACAATGGCGTGATCTCGGCTCCCTGCAACCTCCACCTCCTGGGTTCAAGCGATTCTCCTGCCTCAGCCTCCCAAGTAGCTGGGATTACAGGCGCCCACCACCACGCCCGGCAAATTTTTTGTATTTTTAGTAGAGACAGGGTTTCACCATTTTGGCCAGGCTGGTCTCGAACTCCTGACCTCAGGTGATCCACAAACCTCAGCCTCCCAAAGTGCTGGGATTACAGGCGTGAGCTACCGCGCCCAGCCTGAAATACTCTATATTGGGAGGTTAATTAGATTCTCTCCTATCACTTACCCTCAACACACATACCCAGATTCATAGCACTGTGGGCCCAGAGTTGACACACCTCTACCAGTCGGTAAAATACTAAAACATTCATCTGTAAAATGGGAATTAAAAAAAAAAAAACAAATAAAATACTGAAATACAGCCAGGTGTGGTGGCTCATGCCTGTAATCCCAGCACTTTGGGGGCCAAGGTGGGTGGATCACGAGGTCAGGAGTTCAAGACCAGCCTGGCCAACATGGTGAAACCCCGTCTCTACTAAAAATACAAAAATTAGCCGAGTGTGGTGGCACACACCTGTAATCCCAGCTACTCAGGAGGCTGAGGCAGGAGAATTGCTTGAACCTGGAGGCGGAGGTTGCAGTGAGCCAAGATCGCACCACTGCACTCCAGCCTGGACGACAGAGCGAGACTCCATCTCAAAAAAAAACAAAAAACAAAAAAAAAACAGAAATACTTCTCTACACAGTAGAAACGGATGTTGCCCCTGGAGTGGCTCCTGCTGTCCTGCCCCTCGCCTAGATCTGGACCACCCCCAAAAGCAGCAACTAAAAAGTTAATGTGGGCCCAGCTGAGTTCGTTCTGATTGGTGGGCATCCTTATCTCCCCCCAGCTATCTGCTATGGGCCCCTCAAAGACCAGAGCAAATCCTCACTTTCCAGCCCTCTCTGGCTCTGGTTTGGATCTGGTCTGGGCAGAACATGACTCAGGGGCTGCATAGACCCCAGGCAGACCTGGCCAAAGGCTCTGGGGCCCCTGGAGTGGGCTGGGCTGGCTGGTCAGGCCTGAGTTCCAGGCTGTCCTGGGGAAATGCTTCCTGGGAGCAGTTCTTTTGGGCAAGCCTCAGAACCAGTCCCAGGAAATGGGGGCTTCTCCCTAAAAACTCACACCCCCTCACTGGTGAGGGTAAAAGAATGGACACATGGTGAACTGACGGCTGAAAGGGGCCTCATTTTACAGAGGCAGGAACTGAACCAGGAAGGGGAAGTTCACTCGTTCCCTCGGTGCTGGCTAACCGGGGAAAGGCAGATGGAGCCACTTGCCAACCCCATCCAGTGGCACGGCCTGTGATTGTGGCCACCGTATGCTGAGCACTCACTGTGTGCCAGGCACCATTCCACGTGGACCATGTGTGTTAACAAAGCCACCCTCCGATCAAGGTGCTGTCATTAATCCCCATGTTACAGGCAGGGAAACTGAGGCACAGGGTGGAGTAACTTGCTTAAGGTATTGCGGCTAAGTGGCAGAGCCGCGACTGGAATCCCTGAAGCCAGGCTCCAGGGTCCAAGTTCTATTCAGACCGTTCTAGTCTCCCTCCACCTGCTACATAGAAGCTTTTTCCTTCTCCTTCCAGGACCAGGCGGCAAAACCACTTCCACCTCCCTTGCCTGCCTCTCTGAATCCCTGTCCAGCAGCCTGGGCCTGCTGGGCACCAGGCCTCTTGCCACTTTTGGCTCATAGATGCTTTTGACGCCATGATGAGGCTGTGAGCCACATACATCTAGTTTTGCTTACAATTTCAGCAGGGGCCTGAAGCCCACCCATGATATGCCTTTAGATTAGGAACCCTTGGCCCAGTGGCCCACATCACAGGGACTCTTCTGTGCTCCTCACTCAGGTCACAAGATAGGGCAGCTTCCATGTCGTTCGTCGCTTGCTCCCGGGTGGAGGGGAATCTGGCTGGCGGCTTGATTCTCTCCTGTCTGAGCTTCTGACTCCTCTCCTGTAGGCTCTAGCCAGGTCCTTTGCTTTCTTTCAGCAGGGACAGAAGGCCAGGAGGATGGGGAGAAGAGGGAGGACAAGCTCTGTGTGGGTGTGGGCTCACACACACATGCACACGCACACACCGCGTCCCCCAGCCCCACCAAGTCAGGGTGGGTGGGGAGCTGGGCCGGTGCCTAGCCCTGCCTGACACTGTCCCAGCCGGCCAGGCCTCCACCCCTCCCTCTCCTCCCTTCCCACATTCAGAGGCACCTCCCAGGCCAGGCTGCCCAGTGGGTAGGGGAGGTACGAGGTAGCAGTGCCCAAGAAGTCAGGTGACAGGCCCCTCGAGGGCCTGTGAGCTCTCTCCAGGCCTGGGCCATCTTCTGAGCCTACCCTCCCTGTCAGTGCCCTACAGGAGCCTGCCAGGGGACAGAGCTAGAGAGAAGGAGACAAGGCAGCAACAGGCGCTTCTGCCCCCTTCCCCAGAGCTCCCTCATTCTGTGTGCTGTGGGTGCTGGGAATTACGAAGTGTTTATCAGGCATCCAGCAGCCAAAGGCCAGCTAGGAAAAGGACCTCGGGATCCTCAGTGGCTGGGATGGGACCAGGGGCTAATACTCCAGCAGCTGACACCAGTCCCAGCTCTGCTGCTGGGATGCGGGGTGGCTGCAGGCCAGTCCCTTCCTCTCCCTGGGCCTCTGGCTCCTCACCCAACAGTGGGGGTCACACTGCATAGTCCTCAAGGGTCTCCCCAGCCACGACTTTCTGTGTTAAAATGACTTCCTAACGGAAGGGTAGATGGTGTGGTCAGCTCCCTGGAGGGCCACCGGAGAAGCCAGGCCCTAATGACACATGGACCCCTCCTTGAGCTCTGCTTCTGCCTCTGGAAAGGGAGGTTTTCCAGCTACTGGCGCAACCCCACCTTCCAGCTTGGGGAGCTGTGAGGAGCTGGATTTGAGCCACCAAACTTCAGAGGGGGTAGGACTACAGCAGTTGTCAAGATGAGAATACTGAGGCCTGGGGAGGGGAGGGCCCTGTCCAGGCCACTGGGCTCGATAGAAGCAGGGATAGGAGCCAGGCCTTCTCCCCAGGCTGGTCCCGGGTACAACATCGGAGGCCTCGCTGAGTGAGGGGTGATCCTTTCTCCCTCCTTCTCAGGGAAGACTGGGCCCAGAGAGCAAGCCGGAGCCTGTCCCTCTGTTTCTTCTTCTTCTTCCTTCTTTCTTCTTCTTCTTCTTCTCTTCCTCTTCCTCTCCTTCTCCTTCTCCTCCTCCTCCTCCTCCTCCTCCTCCTTCTCCTCCTTCTTCTTTCTTCTTCTTCTTCTTCTTCTTCTCCTTCTCCTTCTTCTCCTCCTTCTCCTTTCTTCTTTCTTCTTCTTCTTCGTTGTTTTGTTTTTTTTTTTGAGATGGAGTCTGTCTCTGTCACCCAGGCTGGAGTGCAGTGGTGCGATCTCGGCTCACTGCAAGCTCCGCCTCCTGGGTTCAAGCCATTCTCCTGCCTCAGCCTCCCGAGTAGCTGAGACTACAGGCATCTGCCACCATGCCCGGCTAATTTTTTGTATTTTTAGTAGAGACAGGTTTTCACTGTGTTAGCCAGGATGGTCTCTCGATCTCCTGACCTCATGATCTGCCCACCGTGGCCTGCCAAAGTTCTGGGATTACGGGCGTGAGCCACCGCGCCCGGCCTGTCCCTCTGCGTCTGAGAGCTGGGTCCATAGAACAGTGGGTGGCAGCAAGGTTGTATTTTCTGGGGTTCTCTCTTGCCCTCCCCAGTCTGAATCAAGCCATCGCCAGGGTGATGCATATGAGGAATTAAAAATTAAATGCCAGTGTGGCAAGTATGGGAAAACTGGCCCAACAGGTCCCCAGGGGTGCCCTGGGCGGTGAGAGCTGCCTGGGTCACCCCACCCTCTGAGTCAGACAGGCCTGGCTCTGCCAGAGGAGGCATCCCTAGGCTCAGGCAGGAGGCCTCGCCTGCCCTGCACCCCTCCCTTAGTCCTTGCTGCTGAAGAGGCAGCTGGAGTCAGCCCCATCTCTCCTTTCCACCCACCCCGCTGCTGCAGGAGCTTTTGTCTGAACTCAAGGCCTAGGCACCTTTTGGGGCTGGAATCTGAGCTCTGTAGGGTGAGCCAGGCAAGGCAGCCATGATTGGCTTTTAGCTGGTTTGTGTGGATGATGTTAGGCCAAAGGGTTGTGGGGTGTGGGGTGTTAGGCCTGCCACGAGAGTGCAACTGGAGCTCCACACCCCCTTCTTTACCCACCTGGCTCCTTCCCTCTCAGTAAGGACCTCAGCCTGAACCTCCAAAGCTCCATCTAGGCCCATAAACCTCCATCCTTCATCCTGGCCCATAAACAGCCCCCCCTTTGTCCCCATGGACTCACAGATGTGTGCCCCCTCAGGAAGACTGGCCAGAGAAGAAGCCCTTGAAGTGGGCTCAGGGCCATTTAGGCAGGGTCTCCAGGGACATGGTGCGCCCTCTGAGGGCATGTCCCCTTGATCCTACTGACTTCTTGCCCCAGAGAGAGAGCAGACCTGGGCCCTCCATAATACCTGGTGGAGGGCAGAAGCTGTGGTAACCTGGGTCTAAGGGTGGTTCTCAGATGGTAGATAGGTCCAGAGGAAGATGGTTCATGGGTGGACACTCTTTTCTGGCCCCCAGGAGGGGTCTGAGCTGTGGCACAGTGTGGGGCTGTGTTGGGGAAACCATCCATCTCCTTTATAAACTGTTCACTGGCTCCCAACTTCACAGCTGCTCTGCAGGATACACACAGCCTTTCTCCATCCTTGATCCTCTACCACGTCCACCAGGCCAGCACCCCCATACTGCACCCCTAAGCCAGGAAAACAACTGGCTGGGCTTCATCTAGTTGGGTATGTTGGGTGCCTGGAGGGGTTTCTGTGTAGCTCTTGCTCTAGGGCAGGGGTGGGGGCTCCCAGCTTCCCTCTCTCACAGCCTGCAGTGGTGCCCCCAACCATGCCTGCCTCTAACTCAGGTTCAGGGTCATCTCCCTCCCACTCTGCAACTCCACACCCCGCCCCACAGGGCCAGTGCCCCAGACCAGGCTCCAGGAGGAGTCTGGTGAGGAAGTCTGCATTCCACAATGCGTAGCTAAGACTCCGAGCTGGCTGCTACCCAGGGTCAACCATGCATTGCCCACTGGCCCAGCCCCTGGTGACCCACCCTTGAGACTTGGCTGAGCTCTGAGGAATCCCAGGCATGAGGATGTGTGTGTCCCAGGCATGAGGAGGCCAGTGGGGTGGACTGGGGCCATCAGTGGGTGAGTCCTGCCCTCCTGAACTCTCAGGGGTGCAACAGGTGAGCAGTGGGCCCCAGCCCCCACAAAACTTCAAAGGGAAACTAGCCTCATCCTTGAATAGCGAGTGTTTTCTTCCCTGCCTTCTTCCCTCCCTTTCTTCCTCCTTCTCAACTCTGAAATGTTAGCAGTCAAGAGGGCAATAGGGGATTCCTGGTGACCTGTCCCTGACCATGGGGAAGAACCCATTTCCTCAGATGCAACCAGAGAGACACACCCTGAAGGCTGTGCCCGGAGCAGTGGCCCAAGTCCTTGATTAGAATCCAGGGGAAATAAACTTTCTTCAGCACTACTCTGCAGGACCTCTTAAGGTGTGCAGTGGCCTCTGGTATCACAGCAAACCTAAGGGAGGTGGGATTATTCCCATTTTACAGATGAGAAAGCTGAGCCTCAGAAGGCAAGAAAGGGACACACTTCTTGAGCACCATCTATATGTCAGCTGCTATCTCTGACTCCTTTTAGATAAGTCAGTTAAGATTGCAAATCTGGTCTGCCTGACTCCTAAGTTGATGTTTTTTCCACTCAATCACAATAATTAAAAAGAAAACTAGGCCAGGCGCGGTGGCTCATGCCTGTAATCCCAGCACTTTGGGAGCCCGAGGCGGGAGGATCACAAGGTCAGGAGTTTGAGATCAGCCTGGCCAATATGATGAAACCCCGTCTCTACTAAACATACAAAAAATTAGCCGGGCATGGTGGCATGCACCTGTAGTCCTAAGTATTCAGGTGTCTGAGGCCGCAGAATCGCTTGAACCCGGGAGGTGGAGGTTGCAGTGAGCCAAGATCGTGCACTCCAGCCTGGGTGACAGAGCGAGACTCCGCCTCAAAAAACAAAAACAAAAACAAAAACAAAAAAACCCAAAAAAACACACTATTATTGTATTGGGTATTTTTTTTTTAATTATAAAGGAAACAAAAGTTCATTGTTAAGAACCTCAGGCTGGGCACCGTGGCTCAAGCCTGTAATCCCAGCACTTTGGGAGGCCTAGGCGGGCGGGTCACAAGGTCAGGAGATCGAGACCATCCTGGCTAACACGGTGAAACCCCGTCTCTACTAAAAATACAAAAAATTAATTGGGCGTGGTGGTGGGTGCCTGTAGTCCCAGCTACTCGGGAGGCTGAGACAGGAGAATGGCATGAACCCCCGGGAGGCGGAGCTTGCAGTGAGCTGAGATCGCGCCACTGCACTCCAGCCTGGGCAACAGAGCAAGACTCCGTCTCAAGAAAAAAAAAAAAAAGAATCTTGCAATAAAGACAAGGAAGGAAATACATATAAATATTCTTGGAATGGTAGTTCCCTCCACCCATGCTTCCTCCCTAATCATTGCTGGGAACTTTCCAATATACTAGGCTGTGATGATGGGGTTTTTTTGTTTTGTTTTTTTTTTCGAGGTGGAGTTTCGCTCTTGTTGCCCAGGCTGGGGTGCAATAGCATGATCTTGGCTCACCGCAACCTCTGCCTCCCAGGTTCAAGCGATTCTCCTGCCTCAGCCTCCTGAGTAGCTGGGATTACAGGCATGTGCCACCACGCCCGGCTAATTTTGTATTTTTAGTAGAGCCAAGTTTCTCCATGTTGGTCAGGTTGGTCTTGAACTCCTAACCTCAGGTGATCCGCCTACCTTGGCCTCCCAAAGTGCTGGGATTACAGGCATGAGCCACCGCCCCTGGCCACTGTGATGGTTTTTAAAGGGCTGCTTTGGCCAGGTGAGGTGGCTCACATCTGTAATCCCAGCACTTTGGGAAGCTGAGGAGGATCACTTGAGCCTTGGAGTTCGAGACCAGCCTGGCCAACATAGCAAGACCCTGTCCCACAAAAAATATAAAAACAAGCTGGACAGGCTGGGTGCAGTGGCTCACGCCTGTAATCTCAGCACTTTGGGAGGCCGAGGTGGGTGGATCACTGGAGGCCAGGAGTTCGAGAGCAGCCTAGCCAACATAGCAAAAACCCATCTGTATTTAAAATACAAAAAAATTAGCCAGGTGTGGTGATGCGCGCCTGTGGTCCCAGCTACTTGGGAGGCTGAGGCAGAAGAATTGCTTGAACCCGGGAGGCAGAGTTTGCAGTGAGCCGAAATTGCACCACTGAACTCCAGCCGGGGCAACAGAGTGAGACTCTGTCTCAAAAAAAAAAAAAAAAAAAAAAGCTGGAAAGCTGGGCATGGTGGCTTGCACCTGTAGTCCCAAACTTTGGGAGGCCAGGAATTCTCCCTTTTTTTTTTTTTGAGACAGAGTCTCACTCTTGTGCCCAGGCTGGAGTGACGTGGCGCAATCTCAGCTCACTGCAACTTCTGCCCCCTGGGTTCAAGTGATAGCGATTCTCCTGCCTCAGCCTCCCGAGTAGCTGGGATTACAGGCGCCTGCCCCACACCTGCCCTTTTTTTTTTTTTTTTTTTTTTTGTAGAGACAGGGTTTCACCATGTTGGCCAGGCTGGTCTCAAACTCCTGACCTAAGATCCACCTGCCTTGGCCTCCCAAAGTGCTGGGATTACAGGAGCTCAGGAATTCGAGGCTGCGGTGAGCTATGATCTTGCCACTGCATTGCAGCTTGGGTGACAGTGAGATCCTATCTCTAAAAAAAAAAAAAAAAAAAAAATTAAAGTGCTGTTTCAACTGAACTGAGTTGCTGGCTTGTACACCTCTGTGAAGTAAGTGAAGTGACCGATGGTCTTAGCTTCTGGGTGTTGTCTGGGTGTGAGGACGAGGAAGTGCTGAGGCCCAGTTTCGTGGAGTTCCCAAGCTGGTAGAGCCAGGGCTGGACTCTGCCCCAGGCAGCCACAGTGCAGGGAGTGGCTGTGGCCAGCTGCCCAGGCTGGCCCAAAGAGGGAGGTGCTGCAGCCAGGCCCACCAGGAGCACGCTCAGATGCTCTTTTGCATGTTCTTTGCTTCACTGTACACAGGTTGGTCTGCCCCTTTCGATGTGGGCTGCCACACTCGGAGGGCCATGCACTCCACTCCCCTGAGAATGTTTGAGACACATGGCAACCCCTGCTGGCAGCACCCTGGGCTCCTAAGTCTGTCATTTTCCTGATGCAAAGGGTGGAGCAGTGTAAGGTTGGGACACAGCAGGCTCCCCAGCTGACTGCAGCAGTCAGAGCCCCGTGTCTGAGGCCAGCAGTGACCTCAAGCCCAGCCCTGCCTGCCTCGTCTGGGGCTCCTGGAAAAGAACTTTGAGAACTCTCCCTCCCAGCTACTCCTGCCTCTACCCTGCTGCCCCTTTGGCATCTCTGGAGTCAGAGGACAACCTTGAGGCAATACAGTTGTCTGTCCCAACACCCTGCCATCGAGGGGTGACCCTGAGTGTCCAGGTCACTGCCCACACGACGCAGGTGAGGTGACTCACAGAAGGGACACTTTATGGACTGACAGAACGCTGTAGTCAAAGTGATCCTTGGAGAGTATTTACAGAAGGGGCAGAAAACTGAGACCAGAGTGAGAAGTTACTTTGCTCCAAGTTAATTGGTAGCAGAGCTAGAGCCATAACACAGGTTTTCTGCCTTTTTGTCCCATATTCTTTTTTTTTTTTTTTGAGACAGGGTTTTGCTCTGTCACTCAGGCTGGAGTGCAGTGGCACAATCTTGGCTCACTGCAATCTCCACCTCCTGGGTTCAAGTGATTCTCCTGCCTCAGCCTCCCAAGTAGCTGGGATTACAGGTGCCCACCACCACACCCGGCTAATTTTTTTGTATTGTTAGTAGAGATGGGGTTTCACCATGTTGGTCAGGCTGGTCTCGAACTCTTGACCTCAGATGATCCACCTACCTTGGGCTCCCAAAGTGCTGGGATTACAGGCGTGAGCCACCATGCCCGGCACTTGTCCCATATTCTTTCTGCCACTCATTCACTCATCCAGGAACGTATTCATTCAACAAACATTTGTTTAACTGCCCGGTCTGTGTCAGGCACATACAAAGAAGCAGCCATCACCGAGCCCTCAAGTAGACTGGGCTGGGCAGCAGTGACTACAATCATCAACTCTATGTCTATGGACATAGAGTTGTGTTAGAGGGAAAGTATGAGAGCAAACACTGTACTGGCAAAGGAAGCAGGCTGTCAGGTCCCAATATTGGCCCTGGCACTTACTAGCTGTGTGACCTTGGGCAATGTACTTAGCCTCTCTGTGCTTCAGTTTTCTCATCTATAAAATAAAAATAATAACTTGTCTCTTAGGGTTACTGTGAAAACTAACAGTAAGACTGGGTTGCTATATGTGAAGTACTCAGAACAGTGCCTTGCACCTAGTAGATGCCTAATAAATGTCAGCTGCAATAATAATGCACACAGAGCCTGAGGATCACACAGGGAGGAGAATTAACTCTGGCTGGGGTTGCCAAGAAGGACTTCACAGAGGAAGGGCATTTAATCTGGGGCTTAAAGGATACCTAGGAGTTTGCCAGGAAAAGAAGAGAATCCTAGGCAGAGTAAGAACAAGAACAAGGCTGTGGAAGCTTGAGATGTGGAAATGGGTTGCAAGCGGGAGCAGTGACTTTCGGGGGTTGGGAGAGGCAGATGTAGCTGGATCATCTAGAGGGCTTTTCAAGCTACCCATCCGCCCCTGGGACCTCTGAAACCTCTGCACAATTCCTCCAACGGGTGGTTTTTGTGCCCCACTGAAGACCCCTGCTGCAGGGAGCACACTTGTTCATGAGTCGGTCAGGTTCCCCCAGCTACAGTGGGGTAGGAAAAAGACAAGAACCACCAGTGGGAGCCCAGGGTTTGTGGAGTAGGTGGGGAGAAGATGGTAGGAGCTGCAGAGGTCCAACTTATGAAAGTTCTCACAGGCCATGTGAAGGTGTTTGAATTTCTTCCTCTGGACCAATGGAAGGATTCTGAGCCAGAAAGTAACCTGCTCTGAGATACTTTTGAGAAAGAATATCCCTGTGGCAGCTTTGGAGAATGGAGTGAGGCAGAGACTGGGAAAGTATCTGGCATCAAAGGGAGTCTGTTCATCTGGGTGAGGGATGGTGAGGACTGAGGAAGGGCTGAGGTGGAGGGGCAGCAGGAAGGAAGGATTCAGGAAGTGATGGGCAGAACTGGATGACCAGCTGGGTTTGCAAGGTGCCCGAAAAGACAGTGATCCATAACTTGCTGTGGGACCTTGGGCATGTCACTGAATCTCTCTGAGCCTCCATTTCCTCATCTGGAAAATGGCGGTAGCAATGACAGCACCTGTCTCATTGGGCTGTTGTGAAAAGCAAATGAGTTAAGTGATAGAAAGTGCTGAAAGAGGCTGGGCACAGTGGCTCATGCCTGTAATCCCAGCACTTTGGGAGGCCAAGGCGGGCGGATCACAAGCTCAGGAGTTCAAGACCAGCCTGGCCAACATAGTGAAACCCCATCTCCACCAAAAATACAAAAATTAGCCGGGTGTGGTGGCAGGTCCCTGTACTCCCAGCTACTTGGGAGGCTGAGTCAGGAGAATCACTGGAACCCGGGAGTCAAAGGTTGCAGTGAGCCGAGATCTTGCCACTGCACTCCAGCCTGGGCGACACAGCGAGACCATCTCAAAAAAAAAAGAAAAAAAGAAAAAGAAAAAAAAAAAAAAGAAAGTGCTGAAAGAGTACCTGATACAGAATAAGTGCTGGCCAAGTAGCAGCTGTTGTTCCTACTGTTAAGATTGGGAGTTTAGGGGATGGGAGAAAGAGGTGATGTCTAGAGGTTACACACATTCTAAGTTGCCCCCAACACTTTTTCTTTTGATTTCTTGTCTTCTGTTTTGTTTAACTTTTTTATTATGATATACATAAGATAAAATTTACCGTTTTATTTATTTATTTATTTATTTATTTATTTATTTTATTTTATTTTTTTGAGACGGAGTCTCGCTCTGTCGCCCAGGCTGGAGCGCAGTGCCTCCATCTCGGCTCACTGCAAGCTCCGCCTCCCGGGTTCACGCCATTCTCCTGCCTCAGCCTCCCGAGTAGCTGGGACTACAGGCGCCTGCCACCATGCCCGGCTAATATTTTGTGTTTTTAGTAGAGGCGGGGTTTCGCCGTGTTAGCCAGGATGGTCTCAATCTCCTGACCTCATGATCCGCCCGCCTCGGCCTCCCAAAGTGCTGGGATTACAGGCATGAGCCACTGCGTCCGGCCTTTTAACCGCTTTAAAATGTACAATTCAGTGGCATTAAGTACATAACTTTTTCTTTTCTTTTTTTTTTTTTTTTTTTTTTTTGAGATGGAGTCTCACTCTGTCGCCCAGACTGGAGTGCAATGGTGCGATCTTGGCTCACTGCAACCTCTGCCTCCCGGGTTCAAGTGATTCCCCTGCCTCAGCCTCCTGAGTAGCTGGGATTACAGGCGCCTGCCACCATGCCCGGCTAATTTTTGTATTTTTAGTACAGATGGGGTTTCACCATGTTGGTCAGGCTGGTCTCCAACTCCTGACCTCGTGATCTGCCCACCTCAGCCTCCCAAAGTTCTGGGATTACAGGTGTGAGCCACCATGCCCGGCTCTTTTTTTTTTTTTTTTTGAGACAGAGTCTCTCTCTGTCACCCAGGCTGGAGTGCAGTGGCACAATCTTGGCTCACTGCAACCTCTGTCTCCTGGGTTCAAGCAATTCTCCCTGTCTTAGCCTCCCGAGTAGCTGGGATTACAGTCGCTTGCCACCACGCCTGGCTAATTTTTGTATTTTCAGTAGAGACAATGTTTCAACACATTGGGCAGGCTGGTCTCAAACTCCTGACCTCCAGTGACCCGCCTGTCTCAGCCTCCCAAAGTGCTGGGATTACAAGTGTGAGCCACTGTGCCCTGCCTCAAGCCCTCTTCTTAAGGAGGCTTTTCCTTTGTTCTCTGAGGTGAAGAGAGGCAGGTTAGGAAATTCAGCACCCATGGAGATGGATGCTGTCCACACCTGTGCATTTGCACACTGAAATATGTCACCATCCACGCCAGTGCACTTGATGCCAGCTGCCTGGGTGGGAAGCAATTTACCTTCTGAGTCTGTTTTTATGGGACTAAGATTAAAATGAGTTTGCATTTGCCTTCCCTGAAAAAACATCAGTGAAAGGGACAGCTAAGTAAGCCACAGGAGCCCATGTGGGCCCATGTGGGCCCAAGTGGGAAAGAAAAGGGCCAGACAGGGGCTTGGAGAGCCAGAGAGACTATGTTCAGTTCAATACTGGAAGCTTCTGAAGGGATGAGGCTGGCCTTTGGGACTTGCTCCAAGGGCAGACCATGGTGTGTCACAGCACCGCAAGCATGGTGGTGAGGTGGTGGGGGTGCTGTGGGATCCCCTTGTGTCAGAAGAGGGACCTAAGAAGCCAGGGCTTGGACTGAGCTGTTGTTACAAGCCGCTCCAGAGATGGATTTTTGCCGTGTGGTCTTGGGAGTCTAATGTGTTTTCTAAGTGCTTTTAGATCAAAGGGCATAGTGAGTAATATTACCTTAGGCCTATAAAGTCTATCCGTCTTCCTCCCACACACACCATTAAGCATTCAGGGTAACCCAGAAGGTGCTACTAGACTTACAGGGAGCTTAGCTTTGATTGTTCACGATTTTTTCACTTTTCTGGAAGAGAGGATTACAAGATATAATCCTTCAACTAGCATTGGTTTCCTGGGTTAGGGATATTATCTCATTTGATTCTCATAATAGCCCTGCAAAGTAGGAACTATTGGCTCAATTTTCTTCTTTTTTTTTCTTTCTTTTTTTTCTTTTCTTTTTTTGAGACAGTCTTGCTCTATCGCCCAGGCTGGAGTGCAGTGGCATGATCTCAGGTCACTGCAACCTCTGCCTCCCTGGTTCAAGCAATTCTCCCTGCCTTAGCCTCCTGAATAGCTGGGATTACAGGCACCTGCCACCATGCCTGGCTAATTTTTGTATTTTTAGTAGAGATGGGGTTTCGCCATGTTGGCCAGGCTGGTCTTGAACTCCTGACCTCAGGTGATCCTCCTGCCTTGGCCTCCCAAAGTGCTGGGATTACAGGCGTGAGCCACCATGCCCGGCTGCCTTGGTTTTCTAAGTGAAGAAAATGGGTCTCAGTGATCTGTAGAAAAGGTAAGGTGGAAAGCCTAGGTTTGCACCCTGGCTCTGTGAAGGGATTTGAGGTGACACCGGTCACACTCTTAGTATAGGGCTATTGCACAGGAGGAGCCTGGACAATGGCTCAACGTCACTGTCCCCATCCCACATCTCCACTGCTCATCCAAGGCTACACTGCTGGCAAGCCTGAGCATGAATGGAACCCAAGACTTTTGATGCTAAGTCCCCAGCCTTTCCGCTTTTCAATTATGTTGAAATTAATCAGAGATCTCAACCCTGGCTTTTGAAGGCCTGGCCTCCATCTCATCAAAATCAGAGTGTGTGTACTTGATGGAGGTTATTAGACCGTCAGTGATTTGCATGTGTGTGTGGCACATCTCAGGATGTCACGGGAGACACACTTCTGATGGGCTGGGTCCCTGTACCTGCCCCTGGTTCCCAATCACTGGGTTTGAGAAAAGTTGAGAACAGGTATGTTGTTGGCCATGCAAATCAAGTAAAGGCAGGAAAAAAAAAAAAGACAAGTTGATGGCTCAAGGCCATTCCAGCTTCAGAATTCTTCAAGAACAAGATGAGTGTTTTGCTGATCCCAAGTGACCAGAGTAATTCTGAGATGGCCCTTGGTAACCCAGGGTCTCATAGATATTTCTGTAACATCGACCTTGAGTGCCCTTCTTGTATATTAAGTCCAGAGGGTTAGTACCATCAGCCCATCACTAACAACTGGGCTCACTATGCATCCAGCTTTGGGGGATACCATAAGACATGGTCCCTGGGCTCCAAGGAGCTCCCAGATCTCACTGAAGGAACTAGAGGACAATCTGGAGTGCAAACAAGTGTCTCCCCTCTTTTGGGAGCTTGGCTGTGGGTTGCTCTGGGTAGCAGTGGGTCAGTGTGGTGCGGACAGGGGATGGCTCCCAAGTGCTTTTTGTGCATTGCATCATTTAGTCCTCACAGCTTCCCTACAATGGGTAATTCTATTGTTATCACCATTTCCCAGATGGGGAAACTGAAGCACAGGGAGATTAAGTAACTTGCACAGTCATACACCTAATAGGTAGCAGAGCTGAGATTCAAATCCAGACAGGCTGGAAAGCCAGAGCCAATGCTCTTATCCCCTACCCCTGTTCCATCATCCTAGAGGGGCTCAGCTAATCCTTGAAGGATAAGGGATTTTAGGGAGGCAAAATACTAAGGAGTGGGAGCTCCACAGACCTGGGTTTGGTAGTACTGGTTGTGTGACTTTAGACAACTTACCAAAGGTCTTTGAGCCTCAGTTTCTTCATCTGGTAAATGATGACATCCTCTTCTATACAGAGTGGTGTGACTGAGATAATGTGTTTAGTTAGAGCACAGTGCAAGGAGTATTATGATTATGATTATTGTTATAAATGGAGAGTGGGAATGACAGGTACAGCTGACCAATGCCCAGCATCATGGATGAACACGGACTATATGGGGTGGTTGAAAAGGTGGCAGGGAGGGAGTCGGTGAAGCTACAATGTGGGATGGGTGTAATAGGTGAGTGGGAAATAACAGTTGGCTGGGAAGCATGAGGCCAGGTCATTGAGGACCTTGAAAACTATCCTAAAATGCTCTACAGCTCTTCAAAACAGCAGGTGTGTGGACTTTGTTGACATATGGAAATGTGTGTTTGGAAAAAAAAATAGAATGCAAAATAGTATGTACAAACTGACAGCTGTGTAAACATATTATAGCCTCTTAAGCTTAGCGATCAGAAGGGCATCTGTAGAGCTATAAATATTCAAGTTCAGGCTGGGAACAGTGGCTCATACCTGTAATCCCCACACTTTGGGAGGCCAAGGTGGGCGGATTACTTGAGCCCAGGAGTTCAAGACCAGCCTGGGAGACATGACGAAACCACATTCTCTAAAACATATACAAAAAATTAGCCAGGGCTGGGCGTGGTGGCTCACACCTGTAATCCCAGCACTTTGGGAGGCAGAGGTGGGCAGATCACGAGGTCAGGAGTTCAAGACCAGCCTGGCCAACATGGTGAAACCCCGTCTCTACTAAAAATACAAAAAATTAGCTGGGCATGGTGGCGCACGCCCCTGTAATCCCAGCTACTCGGAAGGCTGAGGCAGGAGAATTGCTTGAACCCAGGAGGCAGAGGTTGTGGTGAGCAGAGATCATGCCATTGCACTCCAGCCTGGGTGACAGAGCAAGACTCCATCTCAAAAAAAAAAAAAAAAAAAAAAAAATTAGCCAGGAATGGTGGCACACATCTGTAGTCCCAGCTACAGATGGGAAGATTGCTTGAGCCACGAGATGGAGGCTGCAGTGAGCCATGATTGCACCACTGCACTCCAGCTTAGGTGACAGAATAAAACCCTGTCTCAATTAAAAAAAAAAAAAATTCAAGTTCATCACTTTTTATTTTTCTGTAAACACCTAATGAAAACTAAGAACACACAGGAGGCCAGGCTGAGGAGTTTGGCTTTTCACCTGTGGACCTCCATGGAGAGTCAATGCAGATTCTATTTGTTTGTTTTGCTTTGTCTTTTTCATTGAGATGGAATTCATATACAGTCAATCCTCCCTATTTGTGGATTCTGTATTTGCAAATTTGCTTAGTGGCTAAAACGTATTTGTAACCCCAGAATCAATGCTTGTGTTGCTTCTGTGGTCATTTACAGACATGCACAGAGCAGTGAAAATTTTGAGTTGCTCAATGCACATGTTCCCAGCTGAACAAGAGGATTCTATGCCTTCTTGTTTTAGCTGTCATACAAAAACAAGTGTCTTTTTCTGTTTAGTGTCATGTGTTATAGTGCTATCGGCCATGAGTTCAATCTTAACCAACCAACAAAATATATTAAAATGTCTTTAAGCAGAAACACAGCTAAAACAAGGTTATGGTTATGTATTGATCAGTTGACAAAAATCTTGTGACCAGAGGCTCATAGGAACCTAACCCTGTATTTCCCCTAGGAGCAACGGGTCAGTATTTACTAATACTATGTTCATTGCAACTTTATAGAACATAACTATGACAAATAGTGATGATTGGTTGACTGTACCACAAGATTCACTTTTTAAAATCAGCCTTTTATATTTTGGTATATGCACAAGGTTATGCAACCATGACCGTCACTGCAGATTTTCAAGCAGTAAAATGGCCTCAAAGAGCAGCAGTTTGAGAATTATCTGTCCATCTTTCCCTGTCCCCTGATTTCTTTCTGGTCTCTTTCAGAATGCCCAGGAAAACCATGGGCTGGCTGTGCCCACCCCCTCGGTTCCAGAAGATTTTGCAGACAAAGAAGTGACAGGTAAGTGAACCCTGGGCTTGGGGCTTGTCCATCTTTCTTTCCTCCTAGGGCCCTGAGTTCAAAAGCTAAGCATCTGCTCATCTTCACAGCTGGTGACAAAGCCAGAGTCCTCAGGCACAGCCACTCTCGCCATCCTCAGTCATCTTGAACTGGCTGCAGTGGGCTGGGGCAGTGGGGCTGGGAGTTGAGGAGAGCCAGGGTCAGCGAAGGCCCCTTTCTGGCGGGGGAAGGATGGCAAGGGGACAAGGCCAGAGCAGGAACAAGTGCAGCATAAAGTGGGAGAAGGGCCTGGCTTTGAATCCCAGCTCCCCACATATTCACTTTGCTCCCTTGGGCAAGACACTTCACCCCTCCTACCTCTGTATCTTCCAACGAACGATGGGAACAACAGTTCAGTTTGGAGGAGTAAATGAAGTGGTGGATGGGATGTATGTCACGTCTGTCACACCTCTCAGAGGTGCTTCAAACTCGCTAATGGCTTCCCGTGTCACTCAGAGAAAAGGTTCTTGCAAGGACTGCTGGAGTCTGACCGGAGTCTGGCCACTTTGCTTGCTTGCTTTCCCCTCCCACACTGCCCCGGCCACAGCATCTCCTGTTGCTCCTGAAATACCCCAGGCACATTTCCGCCTTGGGGTCTTTGCACTGCAGACCTCTCAGGTTAGAATGCTCTTCTGTGAGGCATCTGTGTGGCCGTCTCCCTCACTCCTCCCTTCTTTGCTCAAATGTCACCATCTCTGCGAGGCCTTCTCAGACTGCTTTATTTATTTATTTATTTGAGATGGAGTCTCGCTCTGTTGCCAGGCTGGAGGGCAGTGGCGTGATCTCAGCTCACTGCAACCTCTGCCTCCCGGGTTCAAGCAGTTCTCCCACCTCAGTCTCCTGAGTAGCTGGGACTATAGGTGCACACCACCATGCCCAGCTAATTTTTGTATTTTTAGTAGAGACAGGGTTTCACCATGTTGGCCAGGATGGTCTCTATCTCTTGACCTCGTGATCCACCTGCCTCAGCCTCCTAAAGTGCTCGGATTACAGGTGTGAGCCACCGCACCCGGCCGGACTGCCCTATTTAAATTGCACCTGCTGCACCCCTCCCCTGCTGGTGTTTTTTCCCATCGCACTCATCCTCTAATGTGATAATAATGTACTCACACATTATGTTCATTGTCCCGTTCAAGCGTAAGCTCCCTAGGAGGACCAGTGTTTGTCTGTTTTTTGTTTTGTTGGTTTTTTTGCTGCTGTACCCCAGCTGCTAACTCCTGCCTGACAGTTGGGTGCTCAGTGAATGTTAGTTTTCCCCTTCCCCACTCTTGGTTTCTTCAGTTTGAAGTCAGGCAGCTGGGAGGAGCCCTTCAGAGCCGCACACTCCCCAGGTTCGCCACACTGTTAGGGACTGAGAGGAGGGGAGCAAAGGATGGGTGCCCCTAAGAAGGAAGTAGACTCTGGGAGAGGGGCTGGGGACCTGGTCCGAGGACAAGAGAGGGATGTGTGCTGCTGGGGCCAGGGGCTCTCAGCATCTCTTTAGCACCCAGATTGTCCAGGCCACCTTCCTTCTGCACACCCCTGTTCTATTCTGCAGTCCAGAATCTGCCTCCATTCTCTATGAAGTGGACAGCTGGGTTCTTAATAGTTTCAGGGTCTTTAGAAAGCAGGAGTAGTTTGTGCAAATTGCTCCCTCCTGCGGGTCTCTCACCCAGCCTTCCTCACTGAGGAGGTCTCTCGCCCCTGCCCCATGACTTCCTATCTCTTTCCCACCTTCCCTGTCTCACACAGTCTGAAAAGTTAAGCACAGATGGTAGGAATCAAAGTGGTTCCATTTTATTAACTGCCTACTGGAGGCCTGGCACCATGACAAGCCCTTTCTGTGTATTTGCATGGATTCTCTCATTTAATCCTCACAACAGCTGTAAGAAGCGAGCACTGACATCATGCCCCTTTGACAGATGAGGAAACTGAGGCTCAGCAAGGTTAATTAGTGTGTTCAAGGTCACTCATCTAATAAGTGGTAGAGCTGGGATTTGAACCCTGGACTTTCTGGCTTGGCCAAGGTCAAGGTCCCAGCAAGAAACAGATGGCGCACTCAAAGGGGATAACTGAAGAGAGTTGAGTAAAGGGACGGTATACCAGAGTGTGAGCTTGGTTAGGCGACTCTTGTCTCCTGGGGACAGTGACACCCAGGGACTGAACATAGTGGGAGAGGGACACCCCGACAGGACCTGTGTCTGCGGGGCAGGAAAGACAGCTGCTGCCAACCTGTGACGCAGCCAGGAGGCAGCCAGAGGAATCAGTGCCCTGGCCCTCTTGTCCCCACCCCCCATCTCAGGGGCCAATAGAGTCCCGGCACAGGTTAGAGGGTGACTCTGGGGAGGCAAATGGAGGTAATTCCATACAGGCTTCAAAGGCTGTGCCAGGGACAGGCAGGAGACACTCCCTAGAAAGAAGGGGGGACACCCCCAGGACAGCTCAGGAGACTGGACACAGGGCTGCTCCCTCTCTTGGTGTTCAGGAGAAAATGATCCAGTCATTCTCTTGGGTGCCCACCCCTGCCCCTGCCCTGGGTAAACAGAAATTGGCAGGGCTAGTCTGCCTTGTTCCTGCCCCCCATCTTTGCCTCTCCTTCTTTCAGGTACCAGCTCACTAGTCAATGGCAACCTCCGACTGTACAGCTCTGTGGGTGACCTGAGGCCTGGACAATATGGCCAGGATCTACTCATCCCCCCACCTCCCCCAGGCCCAGCCCCAGGGCCCCCTCAGGACATTTCAGAACCTCCAGGGGGGTCGCCACTGCCATCTCCACCTTCCACAGCACCCCCACCACCTCCCCTGCTGCTGGAACCCCCACCCCCGCCCAGCATGGCCCCACCTCCACCCCCAGTATTGGAGGCCCTATCCCCACCACACACTCTTTCCTCCCCATCCATACCCACCCCTCCTGACTTCATTCCCCCTGCCCCACCCTTGGCCTTTCTAGCCCCCCCACCGCCTCCTGTGCCAGCCCCAGCACCCCCAGCTCCAGCATCTCCTCACACAGTGGGGACTCGTCTCTTTCCCCCTGGGGGTGTCACCAAGTGGAAATCAGATGTAGCACTGAATGGCAGGCGGGCAGAGGCCACCAGAGCCAGCCCCCCGAGAAGCCCTGCTGAGCCAAAGGGGAGCGCCCTGGGACCTAACCCAGAGCCCCATCTCACCTTCCCCCGTTCTTTCAAAGTGCCTCCCCCAACCCCAGTCAGGACTTCGTCCATCCCAGTTCAGGAAGCACAAGAGGCTCCCCGAAAGGAAGAGGGGGCCACCAAGAAGGCTCCCAGCCGACTCCCACTGCCTCCCAGCTTCCACATCCGCCCCGCCTCCCAGGTCTACCCAGACAGGGCCCCCGAGCCAGACTGCCCTGGGGAGCTCAAGGCCGCAGCACCAGCCAGCCCAAGGCTTGGCCAGTCCCAGTCCCAAGCAGATGAACGAGCTGGGACTCCGCCTCCAGCCCCTCCCCTGCCCCCTCCTGCACCCCCCCTCCCTCCCCCAGCACCCCCACTTCCCCCAGCTGCACCTCCTTTGCCCTGTGCTCAGAAGGCAGCCCATCCACCTGCTGGGTTTACAAAAACCCCTAAATCCGGCTCTCCTGCTCTCAAACCCAAACCCAACCCCCACAGCCCAGAGAACACAGCCTCTTCAGCACCTGTGGACTGGAGGGACCCCAGCCAGATGGAAAAGCTGCGGAACGAGCTGGCAGCCTATCTCTGTGGCTCCAGGAGAGAGGACCGATTCCTCAGTCACAGGCCAGGCCCAACAGTGGCCCCTCAGAGCAAGGAGGGCAAGAAGGGCCCCCGCCTGCCTGAGAAGGAGACTCCCCTGAGCCTGCCAGCAAAGGACACTCCCCCAGGTGTTCCTGAGAAGAGTCTTGGCGGCAGCAGCCTGACAGAGACAGAGGCTGCCCCCAGCCTGACCCTGCCCCCTGTGGACTACATTCCCCAAGACTCTCCAACTCCCAGTGTGCGGCAGATCCGGAATGAGCTGGAGGCCCGGCTCTCCTCATCAGCACAGAAGGAGGCTAAGCCCAGCATAGGATCTCTGCCCCCTAAGCCTCGGCTAGAAGGGGGAAGAATTTGTGAAAACGGGGCTGATAATGACAAACTCTCCAAGCCTGTGGCCAAGAATCTGCCACCTCAATCCACCACCCTGCTGCCAACTACATCACTCCAGCCCAAGGCTATGTTGGGACCAGCCATACCACCCAAGGCCACACCTGAGCCAGCCATACCACCCAAGGCTACACTTTGGCCAGCCACACCACCCAAGGCCACACTTGGGCCAGCCACACCACTCAAGGCCACATCTGGGCCAGCCACACCACTCAAGGCCACATCTGGGCCAGCCACACCACTCAAGGCCACATCTGGCCCTGCCATAGCATCTACAGCCACAACTCTGCCCACCACCACATCCCAACTGATGGCAGAGAAGGACTCAGGCCCAGCTGGCCATTCAGAGAAGCCAGCATCTCAAGAAGTTTCCACTCCCTCCCAGGCAAGGGGAGAGGGGTCCCCCTCAGAGGTGACTAGGCTGCCCACACAGGGAGCCCGCTCATCTGCAGCCCTCCCACCAAAGACATCTCCTGGTGGAGGAGAGGTGCCATGTCTCTACAAGCCCCACTGCCACCAGAGCAGCCTCAGCCGTGAGGTTGCTGTGGTGATGCCCACCCTGGCCAGAGGAGGGGCTGCAGGGCCAGGGGAGCCCGTGGAGGTAAAGGAGCCCCCAGGGCTGCCAGCCAAGCCTCCTGCCTCGGCCCAGCCCACTGATGAACTCCTCAGGCACCCGGTGACTGGGGAGGTGGTGGAGCGGGGCTCGCCGATGGCCCTGCTCCTGGCGGCCAGGCAGAGGGCACAGAACGGGAGGTCTGGAGGGGCTGCCCTGGGTCGGTCCTCTCTGCCAGGAAGTCTCCGTGACCACAGCCACCAAGCCGAGGCCAGCTCTGACAGCATCTTCCACAGCCAGGGCACGCCCAACTCTTTCACTGTGGTGCCCAAGTTACCCAAGGAGGCTGAGAAGGACTCCCCGCTGACGACCGAAATGCCCAATAAGTGGGGGCCGCGGCTGGGAAGAGACGCAGAGGGCACAGAGCTGAGCCGCAGGCACAACTGGACAAAGCCAGAGCCCCAGGCCCCTGTGGCCTGGGAAAGAGCAGCTCCCTCCAACCTCCCCCAGGGCCACCCGCTGCCCAAGTCCTTCTCCTCCCCACCTTCTCCTTCGAACAAGAGGGAGGAGGAGGAGGAGGAGTTCAACTTCGAGGTCATCCCACCGCCGCCAGAGTTCAGCAATGACCCTGAGCCCCCGGCCCCGACCCTCCAGTATCTGGGCCGCCAGAGCTCCCCTCCCCGGAACAACTACTCAGACTTGAGGCAGCTCCCGAACGCTGGCCCCGGGGCGCCCCCGGCTCTCGGCTTCTCGCGCTTTCCCGCGGGCGCGCGCTACGCCGGGGCTGGGGGCCTGGAGCGCTTCTCGGGAGGGGGCCGCTCGCTCATAAAGAAGCGCCTGTACGTCGGGGAGCCGCACCGAGGCCCAGGGCTACCCCACGGTGGCACCGGCCGCAGCCTGAGCTCTCCCAACTGCTTCGGGCCGCAGCCCGGAGGCCCCGAGATGCGGCGCGTGAACTCGGCGGGTCGCGCGCCCCCCGGAGGCCTGCACGCGCCGAGGCTGTCCCTGGAGGGCGTCGCCCGGGGCGCCGCGGAGGCCAAGCACAAAGCGCCCGGCAGCGCCGACTACGGCTTCGCCCCAGCTGCCGGCAGGTGAGCTGCGGGCCCGGCTGGTGCGGGAAGCCAGGAGGGGTGGAAAGCCAGGCGAGGGCCAAGGAGGCCTGGCCATCCGTCAAGAGAAAACATTTGGTTTTCTCCCTTCGGCCTTGCAGGTAGAACGGGGGAGGGAGGCCCACTTACCGGGAGAGGGCGCTGTTGGCGCCTTCCTGACCTGCTTGCTGACCTCCCTTGTTCTCTTTCCCCACCAGCTCCTCTCGTCTCTCTCCCGCCCGCTAGATCCCAGAGGTCAGGCTAAGTGTGGGGCGGGGAGAGATCTGAGTGCTCCTTGGGTGGAGGGATTTCCCAACACAGAGTTGGATCCCGACACAGGCCAGGAGTGAAAGAGTTCTGAGTGAAAGGCTGTTAGGCATGTTCTCCGGCCAGCAGGGCCCAGACCAGAATGGGAGCCCTGTTTGTGATGGTCTGCGGTCCCTCCCTGGGGTCGATAAGCCCAGGGCTTGTGGGGGCAAATACAGAAGTATGAGCAGCATCTTTTCCTCTCGGTCCCTGGGGGAGATGAGAGACGTGTTGGCTAACCAGCTGCAGATATTCACCTCACATCTCTTGCTCTCCCCCAGGTCTCCCCACACCACCACCCGCTATGGAAGCCCCATCAACACGTTCACCGTGAGGCCTGGGACCCGCCATCCCATCTCCTATGCCTGCTCAGGGGCCCATCGGAAAGCCACCTCCTGAGCCAGGGGTTCTCTTAGCTCTACTCCAACAAACTGTGTCTTTAAGGATCTGGGCACTTGTTTCTTGTTGGGGGTGGGAGGTACACAGCAGGTGTTGGGCGACCTGACTCAGACAAAGAGGAGTCTTTGATCCCCAAAGACCAACGATGAGAAGCAGTGGCCCAGGAAGACCAAGAGTGGGCTTCTGTTTCCCAAAGCGCTGGTGTGACTGTGGACTGTTTACACGTGGGGGGTGGGAGGGGAAGGAGGGTAGAGAGAAGGAACCATTAAGGACCTGGGCGCTGAGTTTCCGCTCTCTGGTACTATCTGCTTTAGCAAGAGTTATTTAAAACAGTTTTACAAGCACGGCCTACTGAGCAGGTTCTGAAAGCAAGGGGTGGGGCACTGACTGAACTGGAACCCATCGAGATAGCTGTGATTGCCTGTCTGGCCCTTGCAAAGGGCTGAGGCCCAGCTCTGTCCTGGTGGGTGTGCAGGGCACCGAAGGGAGATCTGTAGCCTCCATCACCTGCCATCCCAAGCAAGAGTGGACACCTGGGGTTCCTAGCCGCATTGAGGTGGGACCAGGAATGTGTATGTATAACATGTGGAGAAGGACCATGTGTGGGGTGGGGAGTGAAGCTCCCACATGTGGAATGGAAGCCCTTTGCATTGGCCAAGGGCAGAGGTGGGAGATTGATGGTTCATTTTTCCTTGGCCCTAGCCCTTAGCTACAGGGAGGCCTAGAGAGAGGACACTTGGCAAGTTTAGGATGGGAAACAGGGTTAAGCCTGGCTTTGCTATTCAGACCCGTGCAGCCCTGATTTTGGGGACTGGGCCCAAGGAGCCATGAGTCTCAGGCTTGACACTAGGGGCCTTACATGGCCAGGTCTCATATGGGATTTGGAGAAGGCATTTTTCCTAACACTGATACTACAAGTCACCAATACTCTTGATGCCTTAAGATGCTAGAAAGCCTTGGAGAGTGGAGGCAGCAGAGATGGGAATGGAGGTCTGAAGAAGCTTGCTGCTGTTGGGGAATGTGTTTGGGAAAGTCAAGAGTGGTAGGATTGGTTGGCTGGGCGCGGTGGCTCACACCTGTAATCCCAGCACTTTGGGAGGCCGAGGCCGGTGGATCACTTGAGGTCAGAAGTTCGAGACCAGCCTGCCCAAATGGTGAAACCCCATCTCTACTAAAAATACGGGGAAAAAAAAAAAAAAAGAGTGCTAGGATTGGGCCAGTTAAGAGCAGGGGAGACCTGGCTGGGCATGGTGGCTCACACCTGTAATTCTAGCACTTTGGGAGGCTGAGGCGGGTGGATCATGAGGTCAAGAGATTAAGACCATCCTGGCCTACATGGCGAAACCCTGTCTCTACTAAAAATAAAAAAATGACCTGGGCATGGTCGTGGGCGCCTGTAGTCCCAGCTACTCGGGGCGCTGAGGCAGGAGAATCGCTCGAACCCGGGAGGTGGAGGTTGCAGTGAGCCGAGATTGCACAATTGTACTCCAGCCTGGCGACAGAGCGAGACTCGTCTCAAAAAAAAAAAAAACAAAATAGCAGGGGAGACCTATCAGTAGGGTGACCATGTGTCCTTTGCCTGGGCAGTCCAGGTTTATGCTTGTTTTCCAGTGAATTAGACCCCCTTCCACTTTTCAAAAAAGTCCTGGTTTAGATGCTGTGATCACCAAACATATCAGGAAACAATATTCCTTGGTCTTGCTTCCCTATCTTCAGGTACTGGTGGGCCAAATTCCTGGGACCAGGTCAAGGTGGGCTGCCTCAGTAAGAAGGAAGGACTGGAGAGTGCCCATTTCAGAGGAGCAGGCTGGTGGGGGCCAGCCAGAAAGTAGTTCCCTCTGGGGGGAAGATGTTGGACCTTTATTATTTGTGGTAACCAGCCGAGGCTGGTTGTCAGGACAGCAGGTGAGCCACTTTAGGGAAGAAAGTGCAGGGGTGGGTGGATGCCCAGATTACCAAGGCCAGCCACCCTGATGGGGTAGGGTCTGGTTATCTGTGTTCAAGAAGCAAATCCCACCCCAGCCCCAGCACTAGCTCTCTCTCTATGTATGTATTTTCCCTGTACAATGTTTTATAAAAGAGATCATTAATTTATCTGCTATGTTAAGGCTTGAGGGGTGGGGCGTAGACTCTCAGCTGTATATTGCTCTGGGGTGGGCAGGGAAGGCTGAGTCTCACTTGACTTGGAAGATAAACAGGCCAGTTTGGACTGGCCTCCAGCTCCGTGGCTGTGTTTGTCTAACAAGGATTTGGGTAACTACTGGATACAAGCCACTGTGCTTAGTATGGATAGACTGCCATCAGCTCACCCACATGACTCCTGTTCATGGCAAGCTAATAGTCTGTCTGGTGGAAGAGGATTGAAAAAGCACACAAAAACATCAATTACAAGGAGTAGTAAGAAGGAAAAAACAGGGAACGTGAGAGAATAACTAGCCAGTGGGGAGAGGAGTGGATTTACTTTAACAGGGTAGTCAGGGAAGGCCTCTTGTGGTGGTGACATACTGATTTAGGCAAAGCATCCAGCACATGCCTAGCGCTTAGTAGTTGCTCAGCAAATGGCATCTTTGGGTGATGAATACCTCACATTTGTATATGGCCTGTCACAGTTTTCCATAAAGCTTTTTTTTTTAAGGCCATCTTGACGTCATACTTTTAGAATATTTTATTATTATTTTTATTTTAGATGGAATCTTGCTCTTTCACCAAGCTGGAGTGGAGTGGCATGATCTTGGCTCACTGCAACCTCTGCCTCCCAGGTTCAAGCGATTCCCTGCCTCAGCCTCCTGAGTAGCTGGGACTACAGGCACGTGCCACCACACCCAGCTAATTTTTGTATTTTTTAGTAGCGATGGGGTTTTACTGTGTTGGCCAGGCTGTTCTTGAACTCCTGACCTCATGATCCACCCGCTTCGGCCTCCCAAAGTGCTGGGTGGGCGTGAGCCACCGCACCCGGCCCCCATTTTTTTTTTTCCAAAAAAGTAAACAACCAGAAAAGTCATCTCAAGACAGTGTTAGAGAAAGCGTTGTGTTTCCTCCTCTGAGTCTTTTGTGGGGGCTTTATGGGAAAGGGAGGATGACTCACTTACTCTGAAATCTGGGCTTCCAGGAAGGGCCTCTCCCATCGTTGGAGCCTCCTCATTCTCCTGTCTCTCACTGTCCCCCCACCTCTACCATGATGTCCTCATTCTGGAAACCCCGAGCGGGGACAGTGGCTTGGGCCCTTCGTCTGGCTTTTCTCCCCACACTTGCTCCCTTCTAACATTTTCTCCCTCATCTGACATGGAAGGGGCAATGGTTAACCCAGGAGGGAGGGCAGAGAACAAGGGCCCCACATCCTGGCTCTGCCTCTGACAAGCTGTGTGACCTTGGGTATCAGCTGACTCATCGGAGAAGTGAGGAGGACGGACTTGGGCCGTGTCTGGATATTAAACTTTGTTGGGTCCCTGACCTCTTTGAGAAACTGATGTGTGCTTCTCAAGAGGCCGCAAGTGCATTTTACACACTATTTCAGGCACCCCACCGATCCCCCAGATTCAGGCTCCACAGGCTTCATGTTGAAAACTCCTTAAGTGACAGTGGTCAAGGTACCCACCAACACTTATTTAACCTTGACAGTTTGCAAAGTTCCTTCTCTCTCTCGTTTACCTGTGACAGTCCTCTAAAACGTGCCAGCCGTGTAATACTCCTAATTGGATTTTGTTGTTGAGGAAATGAAGGCCCCGGGAAGAGACGTGAGTTGCTCAGAATGGCCCCTCTGACTGGAAACCCTGTTCTTTCTGCGTGAATCATCACAGCTGCCTCCCTTATAGCTGTAACCACTCTCCCCACCCACTTATCCTCTCCCGGTTGTACTCCCCAAACTTTACCTCTATTAGAGTGGTGGAGAAGAGGCTGAGTAGGCTAAAGCTACCCTGGCGCCAAAAAAGGTTAATGGGCATGGGTGGGGCAGATGTTCCTGGATCAGATTAGCCACACCTTGGTTTCTGAAGCCGTTTCACTGTTCCCTGGGCCAGAACTCCACCCCACCTCTCTTGTGAAGCCCAGCCTGGCCGAAAGCAACAGCTAGGACAGGTCCCGGGAAAAGCTGAGCTGGAAGCCTGGGGCCTGGCGCCAGCAATATATAAAGGGGCCTGTCGTGAAAAAGGTCAAGCTCAGCTTTTGTCACGGCCAGGCTTGTTCAAGGAGAGAGGCTTCCCCTCACTCCAGGTGAGCCCTTCTATGCACAGCTGTAGGACAGAGGTGACTCCAGAACCTGGAGGGGTGAGGCAGAGGCCACCTCGCTGCTGAGCTGTCAGGCAGGCCTGCCCCCACCTGCTCACCCACCTGCCTACCCAGGCAGACTGTGGCCACTTCCCTTTCAGCAGCTCAAAGGCCATGCTCATGCCCCATCATCAGTCAGCTGTACGGGAAGGGTGGACACTGGCACCCATCAGAGAGCCTGGGCCCCCTCCCTCCGAAGCCCCAGGGATGGCCAGAGTCTGAGCCCTGCTGTTGGGGCCTCTGGGATGCTTTTTGCCAGCAATGTGAGAAAAGGTGCTCTTCTGGGAGAGAGGAAGAGACCCAGGCAATTTATTATGAATGCTCCCCGTTGCATGGATAATCCTGTGCTCCTCTGCCCAGTTCCCGCACCTCTGGAAACTTCATTCACATTTGGCACAGATGAGCCACTCCTCCCTCCTTCCCCTTGAGAATCGTTCTCTGAGCCTGTGCAGAACAAGGTGCTCCGATCCTCTATCTTGCACACTGGCTCCTTTCCTCCCCCCAACTGTCTCCCTGTCCACCCTGTCGTCGGCTCTCCTGTCCTCCTTCTGTAGTTTCTTCCTCAGAAGACAGTGTCGCCCCTCATGCTCACCTGTACCAGGGGTCCATATTTCTAACTTTGGAAGTGCCTCCTGGACATGTCCATGTGGTTGCCTGGCCATCCACTCAAATCCAGCCTCTCCAAAAGGAATGATTCTCCCCTACTTCCTTCTCACACAATTGTGTGGCCACAGTAGCCGGACCAATGGCTCCAAACTACCCCCAAATACTCATCCCCGCCTCACTGCTTGGGCCCCCTTGGCTTCCCCTAGGCCAGCTCACACTCAAGGCCCAGCTTGGATCGGAGCTCCTACAGGAAGCCTTCCCCAGCCCTGCTCTGCTCGGAGACCTCTTCCTCCTCCATACCTACCTCTCCCACTTCTGTGGCAGGCTCTTCTTTATCCTCAGGCTTCAGCTCAGACATCCCTCACCTGCTAGGCCACAGCAGCTCCTGCAAAGCTTCCCACAGTCCCTGCTGCTCTCCCTCCCCCCACCTAGTGTTACTTGGTCTACATCTCTCTCCCAGCAACTTGTAAGCTCCACAACGTAAGGACGCCTCACTCATCACAGTATCCCCAGCATCTGGTGCTGCTCCTGGCACCAGCAGGTGCTCAGTATATTGAGTTTATTGATGAATACAAGTTAGTACTTAATCAAATATCATCAAGCACTGTGTAAGTTTCTTGGCTGGGCGCGGTGGCTGACACCTGTAATCCCAGCACTTTGGGAAGGTCGAGAGGGATGGATCACGAGGTCAGGAGTTCAAGACCAGCCTGACCAACATGGTGAAACCCTGTCTCTACTAAAAATACAAAAAAATTAGCCAGGCGTGGTGGTACACGCCTGTAATCCCAGCTACTCAGGAGGCTGAGGCAGGAGAATCGCTTGAATCTGGGAGGTGGAAGTTGCAGTGTGGAACTTAATCTAATGCTGAGGTTATCAGGCTGCGGGAAGGTTTAGTTTTAGGGATGAGTCTCTAAGGTCTCATCATAAAGGTGTCCAGATGCCTTGGAGTGGCTCCTGCCTGGTGGGCTGAGATACTGCATCCTCTAAGTAGAGACATGAGCTAGGATGTTATGGCACCAGGTGAGGGAGTCCTGGTCCTCAAAGGATCTCAGGCAGCCCTCTACACCCCACCAGTGAGCCAGCCACAGGGCCGGCCAGCTCCAACAATCCAAGTGACTTGCACTCTGTTGCTTTTTCCCTTTTGAGCTCCTTTGGTCTTCAGCAAACTTACTTGGTGCCACAGCCTATCTCAGCTGTGGACCAAGGGTAAAGTTTCCATTACATGTGGGCCGGAGAATTGAGAAGGAAAGCACCTCTGGGGGCCAGGGTGGCAGAAGCCAGCCAGGTCCGACCTGTTCACCAGCCCTCCCCACCTGCAGAGCCCACCTTCAAGAGGAAAGCCTTACAGTTCTAGGTTTGGTTTTTATTAAGGAGTGAGCTCCCTGCACAAGGTTTTCAGGGCCTAGCAGGGGTCTAAGCACAGAGTGGGGACCCAGTAGACTTGCTGTTTTGAATCTCTTCCATCTCAGCATAGGATCATTAGCCCTAATGCTACTCTCAGAAGTGGGACACTGGCTTCTCATTTTCTTTTCTTTCTTTTTTTTTTTTTTTTCCTGAGGCAGGGTCTTGCTCTGTCGCCCAGGCTGGAGTGCAATAGTGCCATCATAGGTCACAGCCTCCAGAGCTCAAGTGATCCACCTCAGCCTTCCTGGTAGCTGGGACTACAGGCATTCACCACCAGGCCTGGCTAATTTTTTTTTTTTTTTTTGAGATGGAGTCTTGCCTTGTCGCCCAGGCTGGAGTGCAGTGGTGTGAGATCGGCTCACTGCAACCTCCACCCCCCATGTTCAAGCAATTCTCTGCCTCAGCCTCCTGAGTAGCTAGGATTACAGGCGCCCGCCACCACACCTGGCTAATTTTTGCATTTTTAGTAGAAACAGGATTTCACCATCTTGGCCAGGCTGGTCTTGAACTCCTGACCTTGTGATCCACCCGCCTCGGCCTCCCAAAGTGCTGGGATTACAGGCGTGAGCCACCGTGCTCTTCCTAATTTTTGTCTTTATTTTTTGTAGAGACACGGTCTCGTTAGGTTGCCCAGGCTGGTCTTGAACTCTTGGGCTCAAGCAATCCTTCTGCCTCAGCCTCCCAAAGTGCTGGGATTACGGGCAAGAGCCACCGCACTTATACTCCCTTCTCATTCTTGAAAATGGAATGTTTTCAGTCTTGTCTTCTACAGACTCAGCCTTCTGACTCCTTTCAGCTTTCCTCACTGCAGAGAAGCATCTCCTGCCGCTTTTCATTGTTGCCTTAGTTTATTTTCTGAGCCATTCAAGAGGGTTTGGTAGGCTCCTACTTTCTCTGTCTCTCTCTGGGCTACCCCATCTGTCATCTTCCTGCCTTTTGGTTCACAACTTTCCAGCATTTGTTCTAATAGCTAAGGGCAGCACAGAATTCCACCAATGCAATTCAACACTGCGAGGGGGCGCCACTCAGTACAAGCCAAGGAACCTCGCAAGAGGCTCACAGTTGAGTGTGGAAGACAGACATACACACAAATAACTGGACTATGGAGCAGGAGAATGCAAAGCTCTTCCACCCAGGAGAGCCCGGTGGCCCAAGAGAGCACGGGACCACATGGGGCACTGTTGGGTTGTCCTTGTGGGTGTCCTCTCTTGCTGGCCTGTGACCCTTGTGGGAGCACGTGCATGAGCTGGGCAGAGGAATGAGGGATGCCCTTTGTGTGCTTATTTTTCCTACAGAGTGAGTTGTTGTCTTTCAGTGACCTCTCTTGGCCATTTAAAGCTGCCCTTGACATTCACTTTAACTGGATTCTCCAGGGAGAGGAGAGGGGAGTGCCAGAAGGCACCTGTGTAATTTACCCTGGTGTCCAGCACTGCAGTCTTAGCCTGGCATCCCCGTGTGTGCATGTGGAGTGGGCATTAGCCAACAGGTGGCACTTTGCTCACAAGTGCCTGAAGTTTGTGTGACTGGTGGGCTTCAGGTTCAGACTGAGATCCATCTGAGGTTGACATGGCTTCTCCTAGTATCCAGGCACAAAGCTAAGTGCTGTCCGGCACACCAGTCATTCTCAAAACTCAGAAGTGCATCAGAAGCACTTGTCAAAACACAGGTGTGTGGGACTTGTTCCAAAGCTCCTGATTCAGTGGGTTTGGGATGGGGCTGGGGAATTCACATGTCTTTCTTTTTTTGTTGTTTTTTGAGATGGAGTCTCACTCTCTTTCCCAGGCTGGAGTGCAGTGGTGCAATCTCGGTTCACTGCAACCTCTGTCTCCTGGGTTCAAGCAATTCTCCTGCCTCAGCCTCCCGAGTAGCTGGGATTACAAGCACCCACCAACATGCCTGGCTAATTTTTGTATTTTTAATAGAAATGGGGTTTCATCATGTTGGTGAGGATGGTCTCGAACTCCTGACCTCAGGTGATCCACCCACCTCAGCCTCCCAAAGTGCTGGGGTTACAGCGTGAGCCACCACACCTGGCTGGGAATTCACATTTCTAACAAGTTTCCAGATGAGGCTGCAAGTCCTGATGGTACAGGGATGGCACTTTGAGAACCCCTGCTGTGCAGTGTCATGTGTCATCACCTCATCTCCCTTAGGGCAGATAGTGCCACTCCCAGCTTACCAAAGAAGAAACTACAGCCTCCACAGGCCAAGTGACCTTGCCAAGGCCACACAGCTGGAGGGTGCTAGGGAGCCAAACTGCACCTGCTGCACTGCCTTTTGCCCCCAGGGCAATGTGGCTGGGGTGGGTGTGACAGCATCTCTCCAAATTTTTGTTCCAGAGAGGGCAGTAAGTAGAGAGGGCAGGCTTGGGGTAAGCAGTACTGGGAGGTGGTCATAGAGTCACTGTTAGGCTAACAGTCATTCCTTGGGTGGCCATAATGTTTTAAAGACACTTTCAGCAAGGCACAGTGGTGCATGCCTGTAGCCCCAGCTACTTGAGAGGCTTGCTTGAGCCCAGGAGTTTGAGACTGGCCTAGGCAACATAGTGAGACCTCATCTCAAAAAATATTTAAAAATAAAAATAAGATACTTTTGCTTCTATCTATCTATCTATCTATCTATCTATCTATCTATCTATCTATCTTAGAGACCGGGTCTTACTGTGTTGCCCAGGCTGGTGTGCAGTGGCATGACCATGGCTCACTGAATCCTTGAACTCCTGGACTCAAGTGATCCTCCCACCTCAGCCTCCTGAGTAGCTGGGACTACAGGTGCACACCACCATGCCTCACTAATTAAAAACATGTTTTTTTTTAAAGATGGGGTGTAGGCCGGGCACGGTGGCTCACGCCTGTAATCCCAGCACTTTGAGAGGTTGAGGTGGGCAGATTACGAGGTCAAGAGATCGAGACCAGCCTGGCCAACATGGTGAAACCCCATCTCTACTGAAAATACAAAAATTAGCTGGGCGTGGTCACGCGCACCTGTAGTCTCAGCTACTCGGGAGGCTGAGGCAGGAGAATCACTTGAACCCAGGAGGCGGAGGTTTCAGTAAGCCGAGATTGCGCCACTGCACTCCAGCCTGGCGACAGAGTGAGACTCCATCTCAAAAAAAAAAAAAAAAAAAAGATGGGGTGTCGCTGTGTTGCTCAGGCTTGCTTCTGTTTCAATCAAGCCTCATGATACTGGTCAGCAAGCACTCACAATGGGTGCTACACTGTCTCCCTGACTCTCTCCCTTTCCAGGACTGAAGCTTTCACACCCCCAGCCAGCAGCTGGCAGTCCCTCCCCAGGAACTGTCCTTCCCGGGAGAGCCACCTCACCCAAGGTCACGCCCACACCCTAGAGGCAGCTCACATTCACTAAGTCCCTCCCCTCAATGCAGGACAACTCTGAAGGTCCTTGCAGACCAGGGCGCCCCTCCATTGCAAGTGCAGGCAGCCCAGCTTTTCCCTGTGCTCACTTCTCCCTCTCCCATGCCGGTGTGCGTCTTGAGGGCACTCCCAGCAAACTTGCTGCACACAAACCTCAGTCTCCTGGGGAGCCTGTCCTGCAACAGCTTATTAGGTACCAGGCACGATCCTAGGCACTTTATGCATATTATTTCATACTATCCTCCCAACAACCCCAAGAGGCAGGCACTTTTATTATCAAAGGCTATGTAACTTGTCCAAGGTCACAGAGCTAGCAAGCCAGAGAGCCAGGGTTGTTATGCAGGGAGTTGGGCTCCGGGGCTCTGAAATGTTACAACACTGTCTTAATTCCTATAGTCTAGCTTGAGGAAATTAGACAGAAGAAACAGTGAAGATGTATTCTGATTTGAGGGGGGAATAAATCTCAGCCGGGCACGGTGGCTCATGCCTATAATCCCAGCACTTTGGGAAGTTGAGGCAGGTGGATCATTTGAAGTCAGGAGTAGAAACCAGCCCCATTTCTACTAAAAATACAAAAAAAAAAAAAAAAAAAAAAATTAGCCGCGTGTGGTGGTGGGTGCCTGTAATCCCAGCTACTCAGGAGGCTGAGGCAGGAGAATCGCTTGAACCCAGGACACAGAGGTTGCAGTGAGTCGAGATCGCGACACTGCACTCCAGCCTAGGGGACAGAACAAGACTCCGTCTCAAAAAAAAAAAAAAAATCTCTGTTGCCCCAGTTTTCTACCAGTCTCGCTTTAGTTTCTGAATATGCAGCCCCCTGGTGTCTTAGTTTACTTTAATGGTTCTTATCCAGGGCCAATTTTGCTTCCCAGAGGATATTTGGTAATATCTGGAAGATCTGGAGACATTTTTTCATTGACATCCTAGGGGGATAGTAAGGGCATTCAGCAGGTAGAGGCCAAGGGTGCTACTAAGTGTCCTACAATGTACAGGGCAGCCTCCCACAACAAATCTAGCTAAATGTTGGTAGTACTGAGGTTGAGAAACCCTGTGCTCTAGCTGGAAGCCTGGTCTCCTGGCTGGTTTTACCCTGAAGGAGTCCCAGTGTGATGACTGCTTGGGAGTGGACTTTGGTGAAGGTGGTGACAGATACTTGAGCATGGGAGTGGAGAGGTTTGGAGGGCAAACCTCCAAGGATTTCATGATCCTTGAAGGACAAATATTATCCCAAGTTAGTTCAAGGGAAGATCACACAGAGCTTCTGGTTAATAGCAGTGGCTGAGCTCTGAAGGCACCCCTTTTCCTCGACCAGGAAGCTCCTAGGGTAATGTAGTGGACCAGGCATTTCCTACCCTCCTCCCAACTCCCCTGTAAACGTGTACACTGATGGCCGGGCACAGTAGCTCACACCTGTAATCCCAGCACTGTGGGAGGCTGAGGCAGGCGAATCACTTGAGGCCAGGAGTTGGAGACCGGCCTCACCAACATGGCAAAACCCTGTCTCTACTAAAAATACAAAAATTAGCCAGCTGTGGTTGTGCACGCCTGTAATCCCAGCTACTGGGGAGGCTGAGGCAGGAGAATCGTTTGAACTCGGGAGGTGGAGGTTGCAGCCGAGATCACACCACTGCACTCCAGCCTGGGTGACAGAGCGAGATACTGTCTCTAAAAAAAAAAAAGAAAAAAAAATTAAATATCTAGAATGGGCAGGGGGTTGTGGGGGATCCTTCTCCCTAAGCGCTTATCTTGGTGCTTCCAGCTCAGTCTGGCCAATTCCACCTCTATGAGATAAGGAGGGTTCAGAGAACCCAGTCACTTTGCTGTTTTTCTGCCCACAAGTTTCTCTAATAAATCTTATTCTATGTCTACACAGCATGGCTAGAGGTGAGTGTTCTGAGCCCCTGCATGCCCAGGCCTTACCAAGGAATACCACCTTAAACAGTCAGTTCACTACTTCCCTACCACATGGTACATTTGTCTAGGGAAGCTAAGAGGGGGCAGGGAATACTGGCCCACTGCGGAACAAAACAAAATAAAACAATATGACAAAAACAAAGAGAACACAACCACCAGATGGGATCAAGCTGTTCGGGAAGGCAGGGAACTGCAGCCCAACAATCCTTCCAAGTATTCTAGATGGGTTCTTTCCTTGGATCTATCGAGAGGTAAGCCTGGGATAACAGACATGACGTCCTCAACTCTCACCCACCCTGAAGACTTCCAGCCCTCCCCCGAATGCCACTCATGGAGCCAGCTACCAACTCAGTGTTTCCACTTGGCTGCCTAATGGCATCTCGCACTTAACAGGTGCACAGCTGAGTGAGCACCTGAGTCCCGCCTGGCCTCCCACACCCAGAGCCTTCTCCACCTCAGGGCACGGAGCCGCATTCTTCCCTGACCACTCTTCACACACCACTTCCAATCCCTTGGCAAATCTTGTCAGTTTAACTTTAAGATACACCCACCATTTCTGATTTTTTTTTCTTTTCTTTTTTTTGTTTTGTTTTGTTTTTTGTTTTTTGTGTTTTTTTGAGACAGGGTCTCACTGGAGTTCCGTGATGCAATAATAGCTCACTGCAGCCTTGACCTCCTGGGCACAAGTGATCCTCCTACCTTAGCCTCCCAAGTAGCTGGTACCAGAGGCACACACCACCATGCCTGGCTAATTTTTTTTATTGTTAATTTTTTGTAGAGATGGGGGTCTCCCTATGTTGCCCGAGCTGGTCTTGAACTCCTGGGCTCAAGCGATCCTCCCACTTTGGTCTCCCAAACTGCTGGGATTACAGGCGTGAACCACCACACCTGGCCCCTGATTATCTCTTACCTCCTCAACTGTCACACACTTAGTCCAAGCCACTATCATTTTTTTGCCTTCTGCCTGGTCTTCCTGCTGCTACATTTATGATGGAAGTCAATTCTTAACACAGCGTCCAGGATGAGCTTGTTAAACCTAAGTCAGGTGATCTCACTCCTCTGTTTGGCCCATCCCTTCATGGTAAACACTGTTATCATTAGGATGCCCACAAGACCCCACATGCTCCAACGCTCTCTTACTCCTGCCCCTTACCACTCCATGCTGGCCACACTGAACTCCTTAAATACGCTAAGCCCACTCTTGCCTCAGGGCCTTTGCACTGGCTATTCCTGTGTCACCCAATGCTCTTTTCCATTGGTCTCAATTCAAATGTCACCCTCTTGGAGAGGAGAGGACTTCCGTAATCACTCCATTAAAGGGCCATACCCCAGGCTGGGCACGGTGGCTCATGCCTGTAATCCCAGCACTTTGGGAGGCTGAGGTGGGTGAATGGCTTGAGACCAGGAGTTTGAGACCAGCCTGGGCAACATGGTGAAACCTCGTCGCTACTAAAAATAAAAAAATTAGCAGGGCATGGTGGCGTGCGCCTGTAGTCGCAGCTACTTGGGGGGCTGAGGTGGGAAGACTGATTGAGCCAGGGCAACTGAGTGAGCTGAGATCACGCCACTGCACTCCAGCCTGGGTGACACAGCGAGACCCTGTCTCTAATTAAATAAATAAATAAATGGCAATGCCCTTCCTCCTCCACACCCTCTATTCTCGTTACCCTGCTTAATTTTTTCCCTCAGCATTTATTGCCATCTTATGTATATTTATTTGTTTATTCCTGGCCCTCTTCCTCCTCACGCCCAAATTGACTTATCTAAAGTCCATTTTCCACTGGTTCTGCTTTTTAATTTCTTTCTTTTTCTTTTTTCCCCAGATGAAGTCTCACTCTGTTGCCCAAGCTGGAGTGCAGTGGCGCGATCTCGGCTCACTGCAACCTCCACTTCCTGGGTTCACACGATTCTACTGCCTCAGCCTCCCGAGTAGCTGGGACTACAGGCACGTGCCACCATGCCTGGCTAATTTTTCTGTATTTTTAGTAGAGACGGGGTATCACTATGTTGGCCAGGCTGGTCTCAAACTCCTGACTTCGTGATCCGCCCGCCTCAGCCTCCCAAAGTGCTGGGATTACAGGCGTAAGCCACTGCGCCCGGCCTGCTTTTTAATTTCATAGATTGTTGTTATTTATTGTTTTTGTTATAAGCTGTTTCTAATCCATTATGGAATAAAAAGATACGTAACAAAGGAACCAGATCATTATCACCCGGCTTAAGGCAGAACCATTAATTAGACCAGTGCTTCTAATATTTTTCCTCCCAGATTGCCAAAACAAACAAAAAAAGGAGCAAATAGACATGCCCTCCCACCCCCTCGAGCTTTAGGAGAGAAGCCTGAAGCTGCCACTAAAAAAGCAAAATGTCCTTGAGACTTTACTTTTCATGGGCATTCTACACTATATTTCCTAATATATTTACATGTATTCAATTATAAAACTTCTCCTCAAAATTTTCCAGTAAAAATAACCCCACCAATAATGTGTTCCATGTAAAATGCTACTGATGTGGAGTCCCGGGGCTCCCTGTCCACCCGCGCCTCAGGGACCTTCACCCACGGTTGGGAGTTGGCCAGGAGGGACTGGAAACATCCTTTCCTTTGGGCAAGTGAATTGGCTGGATCTGTGTAGGGCCTCGCCGGAGTCTTGAGTTCTAGTCCCAGCTCTGGCACCTATTACAGTAGCTCAGTGACCTTGGGCAGGTCCCTCCATTGTAGTTTGGCCTGAGTTTCCTAAAAGGTTTGGGGTTTTGTTCGTTTGTTTGTTGAGACGGAGTCTCACTCTGTCTCCCAGGCTGGAATGCAGTGGTGCCATCTCAGCTCACTGCAACTTCTGCCTCCTGGGTTCAGGTGGTTCTCCTGCCTCAGCCTCCCGAGCAGACGGGATTACAGGCACCCGCCACCACCTCTGGCTAACTTTTGTATTTTTAGTAGAGATGGGGTTTCACCATGTTGGCCAGGCTGGTCTTGAACTCCTGACTTCAGGTGATCCATGCACCTCGGCCTTCCAAAATGCTGGGATTACAGGCGTGAGCCACCGTGCCTGGCTGGGTTTGGGTTTTTAAGCTTAGTTCCCACCAGGCTGAATGTAACCATGGGCCTTACACTTCTGAACACAATCAGATGGAAGAAGAAAGAAGATGGTGTCCGGGCACGGTGGCTCACGTCTGTAATCCCAGTACTTTGGGAGGCCGAGGCGGGCAGATCACCTGAGGTTGGGAGTTCGAGACCAGCCTGACAAACATGGAGAAACCCTGTCTCTACTAAAAATACAAAACTAGCTGTTCATGGTGGCACATGCCTATAATCCCAGCTACTCGGGCAGCTGAGGCAGGAGAATCGCTTGAACCCAGGAGGCGGAGGTTGCAGTGAGCCGAGATCGTGCCACTGCACTCCAGCCTGGGCAGCAAGAGCAAAACTCCGTCTCAAAAAAAGAAAAAAAGAAAAGAAAAAGAAAGAAGATGGTGGTGAGAGTGGGACTGGGGCTGGACAGCTGGCAATTGCATTGGGTGGCTGGCGGATGCCCTGGCAGGGCATGGGCTGAGGCAAGGAGGCCTCAGGGGGTTGGTGCTCCTGGGAGGACCCAGAGCTGGGGCCTGCTCAGGCTTGGATCTCTTCTGTGCCGTAGAAAGCTCTGCAGTGAAGGGGGCTGGAGGGCCCAGGCTATTTCTGGGGCAGGGCTTTCCTGGAGGTGGGGAGGGTGCCCATCCAATCTTCCAAAAGAGGGCAGAGCTACCAACTCATCAGTGCCAACATCTGAATCACAGGCCAAGAATGCAGCCCTCCTAGGTCACCTTCTCTCCCTCCCCGCTGAGGCACCTATGAACCACAGTGCAACACTTCCCATTCCTGCATGTCACTTGCACTCTCAGGAGGGTGTGCTTGGTCCATAGCCCAGCCCCTGCCCACCCATCAGGTGACCACATCTCTGGGGAGGGAGGAAGCTCGCCTGGGAAGAATGTCAATTAATTCTTCCACAAGGATCACGCTTGTCATCTCTTCTTCTTTTTTTTTTTTTGAGATGGAGTCTTGCTCTGTCGCCAGATTGGAATGCAGTGGCGCGATCTTGGTTCACTGCAACTTCTGCCTCCTGAGTTCAAGCGATTCTCCTGCCTCAGCCTCCTGAGTAACTGGGACTACAGGCACAAGCCACCAATCCCAGCTAATTTTTGTATTTTTAGTAGAGATGGGGTTTCACCATGTTGGCCAGGATGATCTCTATCTCTTGACCTTGTGATCCACCTGCCTCTGCCTCCCAAAGTGCTGGGATTACAGGCTTGAGCCACTGCGCCCAGCCCACACTTGTCATCTCTAATACCACATCTCTCCATGACACCTTTGAGGCATTATGAGCCTGCTTTATCGATGAGGAAGGTGAGACTCAGAGCAATTTGGTCACTTGCAGCTAACTGAGCTGTCAGGTAGGGACTGGCCACAGACCTGCCAGGCATCTTTCCTCCCTGTCACCGTGCTCAGAGTTTAGGGGTGGGAAAGGGGGTAAGAATTTCAGGGGAGTGAAAAAGAAAACCAGGAAAACTTAAACAAGGACACGGAACATGCATTTCATAAGCCACCCCTTGTGTAATAACGAAAGAATAGATACCTGTGTGCTTATATATTCCTAGAATGGCTTTGAAGGAGCACGTAAGACCAGTGATAGTAGCTGTTTCTGGAGTGGGGAATGGGGTGACTGAAGAAATGGAATGAGAAGGAAGAAGGCGTAGTTTTTAACTGTTTTATTCTTTTGTACCTTTTGAGTTTTGTGTTGTGTCCATTTATTATATGAGTTAATATAAAGTACTTAAATTAGTACATCGCACATAGTAAGTGCTATATAAATGTAAGCACTATGTAAATGCAAGCTATTATTATTTTAAAATCATGTAAAATTCTTTTGAGGAGAGACCGGAGAAGGGAGTGGGTGAGGCACTGTGCAGGGCTTTGGGTTGGAGCTGGCTATATGGCCAGGCCCTGTGAGGAGAAGCAGGGTTCCTGGGCACCTCCAAGAGCTCAGGAGGGATGCAGGCCTCCTCCAGACAAGCTGAGGACACACTCCCTGACCAGACCCCAGAGTTCCAGAGCATTCTGTGAAGCCAGAGGAAGGCTTCAGGCGAGGCCACAAGACATGGTGCACTCAGGCTCTCGAGGGAGGGCTCTGAGAGGAGGGAGAGTATTTCAGAGGGCACGGCAGAACTCGCCCTGCACTTCTTGAGGACAGGGTCTACATCCTCTGGGTTGGCTGAATGACCTTCCCGATGGCTGCGCCTGGCCCGTCAGCTGGGCGATCTGACAAGCTTGTGGGGTAGCACCTGCACCAGCAAGGGCTGGAAGGAGCACAGAGCCTGGGTTTGCTTCCGTGTGTGTCTTTCTTGACCTTTGTGGCTGCTCTCCTGGTGACCGATCTCCTTGGGGAGCACTTGGCAGCTTAGGGCAAAGTCTCACAATTCTCTAGAATGTATCCGGCCTGAGGAACGTAGGGTGAAAAAAACCGCTTTGCTCATTCTATTTGGATTGTCAGGAGAGGGTGGTGGAAGAGGGGGCAGCTTCTGGCACTGGAGAGGGGGTGCCGCAGATCAGGGGAGCTGCTTGTGATGATTTAAAAGGTTTGTTTCTCCCCAGGAGAACTCAGAGTTCCTGAAGCAGTTGCTAACCTCACACATGTGCACCACTGGAGGACAATCCCTGAACTGAAAACACGTGGTGGCCACGGTGCTCCCAGCACAGGAGAGAAAACCACATTCTGTTCAGAACTTCTTGGCTCTCTCCTCAGCCACACTTACCGATGAGGACACCGTATTTCAAAAGCACAATATGGAAAAGCTCACCTCAATCATAATAACAGAAATTCAAGCGAAGGCTATTCCGAAAAAGCATTTTTCACTTATCAGATTGGCAAAAGTGTAAAACACATGGCGTTGGCTAGGGTGTAGGGAAATGGGCTGTTTTTCCGGAGGAAGGTGACATTGGCATGGCCTCTATGGAGAGCATTTGGCAATAGCTGCTGTCCTAGTCTGCTCAGGCTGCTCCAACAAAGTACTAGAAACCGGGTGGCTTATGAACAACAGAAATGTATTTCTCACAGTGCTGGACACTAGGAAGCCCAAGATCAAGGCTGATTCGGCGTCTGGCTCTCAGATAGTGTCTCCTCACTGTGTCCTCACATGGTGGAAGGGGAGAGGCAGCTCTCTCTTTTCTTTTTGTGATGGAGTCTCGCTCTGTCACCAGGCTGGAGGGCCATGGTGCGATCTTGGCTCACTGCAACCTCCGCCTCCCAGGTTCGAGCAATTCTCCTGCCTCAGCCTCCCGAGTAGCTGGGATTACAGGCATCCGCCACCATGCCCGGCTAATTTTTGTATTTTTAGTAGAGAAGGGGTCTCACCATGTTGGCCAGGCTGGTCTTGAACTCCTGACCTCAAGTGATCCACCCACCTCAGCCTCCCAAAGTGCTGGGATTACAGGCGTGAGCCACCGTGCCTGGCCTCTCTGGGGGCTTTTAAACTAATTAATTGATTTTTAATTTTTATGGAGATAGGGGTCTTGCCATGTTGCTCAGGCTGATCTCAAACTCCTAAGCTCAAGTGATCCTCCTGCCTCAGCCTCCCAAAGCACTGGGATTGCAGGCATAAGCCACCGCGCCTGGCCTAGAGGCACCAATCCCATTCACAAAGGCTCTACTCTCATGACTTAATTACCTCCTCAAAGGCCCCACCTCCTAACATTATCACCTCGGGGATTTTAACATAAATGTTGGGGGGACACAAACATTCAGACCATAGCAGCTACCAACACAGGCTGGGAATTCTGCTTCTAGGAAGTTGGCCTGCAGATACCCCAACGAACGAGCATCATGTCAGCGCAGCATTGTTTGCTGGAAATAGTCTCAATTTCTCTAAATAGAAAACCGGTCATAAGTTAGGATAAGACATACAATGGAACACTCTGCAGCCATGAAAACAAATGAGGAAGTTCTTTACATATCAGGAGTGACCTCCAAGAGATAGTAAGTGGGGAAAGAAGCAAGTGCAGAAGAGCTTATGCAGTATGCTACCATTCATGTATAAAAAAAGGGAAAAATGTGTCCGTATTTGCTGGATATGCACAGACTGCCTCTAGAGGATGCTTCAGAAACTGGTATCACTGGTTGCATATTTCAAGGGGACGTGGAATCTCAGAACAGCTTTTGCTCTTATGGAAGTCTCCATCTCCTTTAGTCTGGAGAGAGGCAATACCCCCCAACTCATCCAAGAAAGGAGCCCACTCTGCTGCTCTCCAGATGCGATGGGTAGCCACATGGTTAGGAGAGAGCAGGGCAGGGTCATGCCATGTAGTGGCTTGGTGACCTCACACAACGTACTTAGCCTCTAAGTCTCTGTTTCCTCTTCTTTTAAACAGCAAAAATAATACTACTATTAATAAATGAGGCCAGGTGCAGTAGCTCATGCCTGTAATCCCAGCACTTTGGGAGGCTGAGGCAGGTGGATCACCTGAGGTCAGGAGTTCAAGACCAGCCTGGTCGACATGGTGAAACCCCATCTCTACTAAAAATACAAAAATCAGCCAGGTGCGGTGGCATGTGCCTGTAATCCCAGCTACTCGGGAGGCTGAGGCAGGAGAATCGCTTGAACCCAGGAGGCGGAGGTTGCAGTGAGCCGAGATCGCACCACTGCCCTCCAGCCTGGTGACTGAGCGAGACTCCAGCCTGGGGACAGGGTGAGATTCCGTCTCAAAAAAATAAAAATAAATAAATAAATAAGTTGATACATGTGTAAGTGGGGATAATAATTTTCCCAACCTCATTAGGATATCATGAGGATGAACAGTTAATTTATGTGAAGTGCTTAGCACCGTGCCTGGCATATAGGAGGTGCTCAGCAAATGAATTTGTTCCAAATACACCGTGTTTTCTCCTCTGCACTTCTGACCCCTATGGGATCAAAATGGAAACTCCTCTACCAGGCTAATGAGGCCCTTAGGGTCCATCTTTTTTTTTTTTTTTTTTTTTGAGACAGAATCTCGCTCTGTCGCCCAGGCTGGAGTGCAGTGGCACAATCTCGGCTCACTGCAAGCTCCGCCTCCCGGGTTCAGGCCATTCTCCTGCCTCAGCCTCCCGAGTAGCTGGGACTACAGGCACCCGCCACCATGCCCGGCTAATTTTTTGTATTTTTAGTAGAGACGGGGTTTCACTGTGTTAGCCAGGATGGTCTCAATCTCCTGACCTCGTGATCCGCCCGCCTCTGCCTCCCAAAGTGCTGGGATTACAGGCGTGAGCCACCGTGCCCGGCAGGTCCATCTTTAACCTTCACTGCCACACTCAGCCCTTGCCACTCCCTTGTATCCTATGTCCTCTGTTCACTCTGCCTAGAATGTCCTTCCTTCCTTTGCTTGTCTTGGTAAAAGTCCAGCTTAAATGTCACCAGTCCTGGGACGCTCTTCCTGAAGTCCCAGCCCAGAAAGAGATTGTGTTCCCTCCTCTGTGATGGCAGAGTCCCCGGGTGCCCCTCTGTGGGGCATCATCACACAGAACGGTGACTATGTTCCTGGTTCCAGCTGATACACACACACTTGTTTGTTAAAATAGAAGGAATCCAGGGGGAAAAAAATTCAACTCCAACTCAAATAAAACCGCAATAAGACACAGCGTTCTATCTATCAGAGTAGCAAAGTTTAAGGAGTTCTACACTGAGGTGGCAAGGAGGCAGGCACTCATGCAGGATAGCCAACTGGTACACATTCTGAGGGCTGGGCGACATCTGTCCACGTTCAATGGACACCCATAACAAAACGCCACAGGCAGAAAGCTGCTTGTTGCATCAATGCTTGAAAGAACAGAGGGCTGGAAACCACCTAAATGCCCATCAGCTGGGGGCTGGGAAATAAGTTATGGTAGAACTATACAACAAACATACAGCCACGAAACAGAGAAGCTGTTTATTACTGACATGGAACATCACCAAAAAATACACTGAGAAGTAGAAAATATAAGTATTTGCATTTGATGCACAGAATACTTCTGGAAGAATACATAAGGTCATATTGACAGTAACATAATAGCAGCTGCCAGGGATGAGGTCTGAGCCTCTGGGAAACAGGGGAGGAGGAAGATATTTTGTTATCACTTATATCTTTTTCTGTCTTTTAAATTTTATACTGTATACATATATTATCTCTTCAAAATTAAATAACTGTTTAACAAAGGAGAAAAAGAAAAGCTAGTAATCAAATGGAGATGAGGTAGGCCACAAGCTCCAAGAGGAGGAAAAATACCTTGAATTTTTTTCCAGGAGCGCCAGGGTCCATGGCAAAGCTCTACCCTGGGCCAGCTGCCCCCGCACTTGCACCTGGGCACGGGAAGTTGATGTTCGCAGAATTAAGAACTTTTTTCAGTATGCGCCTAAGTAAAACAGAAGGATGAGAAACCCACTATCAGTAGCTGAGGAAAACTCATAAATGAATGCATCACAAAGTTCAAAAGAAATAGAATGTGTGGCCCCAGGAGTCTTTCATATTGTGGCAAAAACTGACAAGGCTCAGGGTGTTCTTCTTGTACCCACAAAGCTACTTGTAAGAGCCTCTGAAGCCCCTGACCGTCTATTTATTATTTATTTAGTATATGAATTTATGTACAATATATTTTAATCATAGTATACACATTATTTTTACATCCTGATATTTTCATTTAATATACAATTGACATTTTTCCATTTCATTAAGTACTCTTCCAAAACATAATTTTTAATGGTTCCACATTATTGAAACTTACGGATATGTAATGGTTTATTAATAAATATCCATTGTTGGGGGCTGGGCATGGTGGCACACGCTTGTAATCCCAGCACTTTGGGAGGTCAAGGCCAGCGGATCACTTGAGGTCAGGAGTTCGAGACCAGCCTGGCCAACATGGCAAAACCCCATCTCTACTAAAAATACAAAAATTCACCGGGTTGGTGGCAGGTGTCTGTAATCCCAGCTACTCGGGAGGCTAAGGCAGGAGAATCGCTTGAATCCAGGAGACGGAGGTTGCAGTGAGCTGAGATTGTCCCACTGCATTCCGGCCTGGGTAGCAGAGCGAGACTGTCTCAAAAAACAAACAAACAAAATAATTCTCTATTGCGGGACATTTAGCTAATTTCCAGTCTTTTGCTCTTATAAATAAAGCTATGATGCACATCTCTGTTTATAAATCTTGCTTTTTTCAACTTTTATTTTAGATATGGGGGATACATGTACAGGTTGGCTACACGGTCATATTGCACCCAGGTAGTAAGCATAGTACCCAACAGGGAGGTTTCCTACCGAGGCCCTTTCCTCCCTCCCTCCCTCCCTCCCTCCTCTCGTGGTCCGCAGCGTTTACTGTTCCCATGTTTATGTCCATGGGTGCTCAATGTTTAGCTCCCACTTACAAGTGACAGAACATGCAGTATTTGGTTTTCTGGGTTCCTGTGTTAATTCGCTTAGGATTATGGCCTCTAGTTCCATCCATGTGGCTGTAAAGGACATGATTCTAATCTTTTTTATGGCTTTGCACTGACCGTCTATTTAAGAGCCTCTGAAGATCATCAAGAACTCACTGGGTAAAGGAGCTGGCGCGGGGCCCTTTCCAACCCTGGACCCCAGACGACCATGATGGGAAAGACCCTCCAGAGAAACCTACAGGAGGACCCACCAGTTCCAGTGACTCCTTCCGGGGGGCAACCCTGATTCGGAGCTGGCATTCCCAAACTGAACCTGCCTGGGGGAGGGACAATCTGAGGGCCAATGCTGCTGAGGGAGCCTCTGCTGGCTTTACAAGGGAGAAGGCTGGTTTCAGCTGACACTCTCAAAACAGATATTACAAGAGGGACTCGGAAGCCTCAGGAGCTGTGCTGGGGCACCCCAGACACCCCAGTTCAGTGGCTGAGTCCCCGCAGGCTGGGTGAGACAATACCCCCCTCACCTGCCCTCCCACCTTCCCCCATGCCATCTCCGCCCTCCCGCTCCTTACTCACCTCTTCCTGAAGCTTCACTTGCTAACCCCACCCCATTCGGAACTTGGCACAGGCTTCAGCCCTTAAGTCCTTTTTTTTTTTTTTTTTTTAGACGGAGTCTCACATTGTTGCTTGGGCTGGAGTACAGTGGTGCGATCTCAGCTCGCTACAACCTCCACCTTCTGGGTTCAAGCAATTCTCCTCCCTCAACCTCCGGAGTAGCTGGGATTACAGGCGCCTGCTACCACGCCCAGCTAATTTTTTTGTATTTTTAGTAGAGACCAGGTTTCAGTATGTTGGCCAGGCTGGTCTCGAACTCCTGACCTCGTGATCCGCCCGCCTAGGCCTCCCAAAGTGCTGGGATTACAGGCATGAGCCACTGTGCCCGGCCTCAGTACTTAAGTCCTAAAGTCCAAACTTCCAATGACAGTTGTTCTCCTCTGTCTTGGTGAATGGAGTTAAAACAGGTTCCTGTGTGTTTGCCTGTCTCCCTGACTACACTGCTAACTCCCTGGGGGAGGGGAGTCATCTGCGGGTTTATATTTCCTCCCTCTCCCTTGGTACAGGCTCAGGCTATGGTGAGGAGTCACACTTGGCCTTGCTGACAGGCTGGCCGGCTCTCTTGGGGCCAGGACTAACCTCCCCCGGGTCTTAGGGTGGCTAGCTGTCCCCTTACTGAATCGTGTTTGGCAAATGCCAAACTATGTGGACCTGACTGTAAGAGAAATACTATCCCCCATACCTGCTCCAGCCAGAATGATCCTAAGTCAGCTCCTGTCACTCCCTTTCTATCTGTCTCCATCTGAATAACATCAAGCCCATGAGGCTTTGCAGGTGCGGCCCAGCTCCTCCCCGACCCCTGCCCCACTCCTCTCCTGCTCCTTCTGCTCCAGACACCCGGCCTCCTGTGGTGAAGTCACACACACTCCTGCCTCAGAGCAGTATGCCTGCTGTCCCCTTTCCCTGGAATGCTTCTCCATGTGGCCAGCCCCTCAAAGCATTCAGGGCTCTGTTCAAAGAGAAATTTCCTTCCCACCCCTCCCAAAACAGCAACCCCTGCAGCAAGTGCTCCTTCCCCTGCTGCCCTATTGTGTGGCAATCATTTCTTTCATCCGCCCCTCCGGATGCACCCTCCTAGGCCCTGGCAGGCTGGCGCTGGTATGGCCCACATCAGCAGACCCCGTCCCCCCTGGCTTCCATTCAGCAGAGAGCCAGCAGGACAGTGTGGGAGGAGGGAAGGAGAGTGAGGTGAGCTTTCACAGAAGCCGGGTTGGCTCTTTCCCTGCAGGGCTCTGTGTGCTGGCAGGGCTCCTGGACCTGAGGCCTGGGCTCTTGCAGAAGCCTCTCCCATGGGCTTCTCCCCAGGTTCTAGCTGTCCCTCCCCTTCCCTGTTCCCAGCCCGCGTGCTACATCAACCCTTGTGCTTCCCCTGGACCTTGTCTGCACCTTTGGAAGCAATCCCTTCATTAAACCTTCCTCAAACATCCAACCCAGGCACACTGTCACCTTCCTTCCAGGACCCTAAATTCACCATCTGACACGACAGGTCTGTTTGAGAGAAGAGAGACAGACCCTCTTATATTGTTTTATACTCAGAAAAGGAAAAATAAGTGAAACTAAATGCAGGTAGCCCGGTGCCTAGGAACCAGACCCGAAACCAGGCCTGGGCCTGCCTGACCTAAGCCTGGTAGTTAAAGATCGACCCCTGACCTAACTGGTTATGTTATCTATAGATTCCAGACATTGTATGGAAGAGCATTGTAAAAATCCCTGTCCTGTTCTGTTTTGTTCTGATTACCGGTGCATGCAGCCCCCAGTCACGTACCCCTGCTCGCTCAATCGATCACGACCCTCTCACGTGGACCCCCTTAGAGTTGTGAGCCCTTAAAAGGGACAGGAATTGCTCATTCAAGGAGATCAGCTCTTGAGACAGGAGTCTTGCCGATGCTCCCGGCCGAATAAACCTCTTCCTTCTTTAACTCGGTGTCTGAGGAGTTTTGTCTGCGGCTCATCCTGCTACATGCTGTTGGTGAGCTGTCTGTCCCCCAGCTAGCCCACAAGCTCACAGGAGGGGAAACCTTGTTTTAGTCGCTGCTGTATCCCAACATCTGTATCAACACTGTGTGTAGCAGAAGCTCGATAAGTGTTTGTTGAATGTTAGAGCTGGAAGCCATGGCTCATGCCTGTAATCCCAGCACTTTGGGAGGCTGAGATGGGCAGATCACTTGAGGTTAGGAGTTCGAGGCCAGCCTGGCCAACATGGGGGAACCCCCCCCAACTCTATTAAAAATACAAACATTAGCTGGGCGTGGCAGTGCATATGTGTAATCCCAGCTACTCAGGAGGATGAGGCAGAAGAATCACTTGAACCTCAGAGGCGGAGGTTGCAATGAGATGAGATTATACCACTGCACTGCAGCCTGGGCGACAGAGACACTGTCTCAAAAAAAAATTGTTTAATGAGTGACTGAACAAGGGGAGGATCAACGTAATCTGGAAAGGCTACAGAGGCTGGAAAGTCAGGCAAGATTTTAGGAGGTGATGGGGAGGAAGAGCTCTAACAAAGGCAGGGGATACAGCAGTGATGAAAATGGCCTCCTCTCAGGGCGTGAAGACCCTCGCTTATGTCCTTCTTAGCACCCCTCCACTGTCTGTCATAATTTTGGGTTTGTTTTCTTTGTATGTCTTCCCACTGGAATGAATTCCCTGCAGGCAGGACCCATGTCTGTCTTGTTTGTCATGCTATCTTCAGAACTGGCACAGCGCCTGGCATGCCCAGATTGATAGACTGATATTTAATAAATGAAAAGAAAAATGAATTATCCAAAAGAAACAATGAATTGGCAGAGGACCTCAGAAGCCTGGTTGGGCCATTTGGACTTGGAGTGAAAAGCAGGAGGGAGGAACTGCAAGTCCTACTGCAGGGGAGAGAAGACAAGGTGAGGGCTTATGGGAAGACGGCCCTGGCAGGGATGGAGGCTGGGGAAGAGCAGGGTACCTGCTCAGCCATGTGGGGAGGCAGCATCAGACAGGCCAGGAAGGAAGAAGGGGCAAAATTCAGTGACTGTCTTGTCACTGATTTCAGTGTCTTGGTCCAGGGGACCAAGCGGGGGGCTGGGAAAATGAGATCGTGCCATCCAGCCTGAGGTCCCAGGCCAAGGTAAGCACTCGACGGTTAGCTGCCGTTATCCTCACTGTTTCTAACCTCTGTCTGAAGTGGGAAAGCTTTGGATTGGAAGTGGTTTTTGGGAAAGGGGAGATCAACTCTGGCCATGTTGAAATCAAAGTATCATCAGACAGCTGGATGCCGAGGCATCCTGGAGAGATGATGGCTGGAGGTGGAGAAGCAGACGAGCCATCTCCATGCATACACAGCGGTTGAGTGTTTGTGACCATCCACGGCTAAGAGGACTGGAGGGAAGAGCCAGGAAAGAAAAGGAAGGCCAAGAATAACAAGGAAAGTGGGGCAGTGTCATGGAAGTCAAAGGAACAATGTGGAAGAAGGAAGGGGCAGCCAGCACAGTCACATGCCAGAAGCAAAAGAAGCGGGCTGGACCCCACTGAGGGGCCCCCATCCTGGAGGAGCACCTACCTGCTGGCCTCTGGGATGGGCTGGGAGAGCTAATGGTGCAAGGCAGAGGGTGCATTGTTAGTAGAGGGCTTGCTGCCTGTCCCAACAAGACATTCCTGGGCATACACACTCAAACCTCATTTATGACAGAGACTGCCAACTCTCCCACAAATCCACTTTTTCCTTCTTCCCATGGTGACAAAGCTCCCAAATTTTACCTAGACAGAGCCACCCAGGTAAAGACCACATTTCCTTGCTTCCCTTGCAGCCAGGTGGGTTCGTATTACTAGGAGGGTGCAGCTTCCAGGTCCTGCTTAGGAGCAAGGTGAAAGTTTGCCCTCATACACCTCCCTTCTCCCCCAACGCTGGAATCTGGGCCCAGCAGATGGGGTGGCCACCATACTCCGTCCTGCAAGCAGCACCCAAAGTGACAGAGGAGTCAAGAGGCAGAAGGGACCTTGACACCACCAAGTCACCCAGACGGCCTGGACCACTCACCCAGCTTTCACAGAAGCCATATGCCTCTGACTTAAGCCACTTGATTTTGGGGACTTTTTGTTAGGGCAGCCTAACTCACATGGGAACACAAGCTTTAATCCAGCAGAAATGCCACCTTAGATCAGACCAAAAGTTGCTCAGCTCATCTCTGCTAGGAGCCCCAGGGGTAGTGAGGGAGGTCACCGGCATCTCCCTTGACAAGATCCTCACTCTTCACCTACCAGGAAATCCTTAGTCTCCTTAACACTGTTACAAAGCCGTCATTCATAAACAGATCAAAACCTTTCATAAGACTGGGCAAAGTGGCTCACAACTGTGATCCCAGCACTTCAGCAGGCTGAGGCGGTATGATCCCTTGAGGCCAGGAGTTAAAGACCAGCCTGGCCACATAGGGAGACCCCATCCCTACAAAAAATTTAAAATTAGCTGGGCATGGTGCCGTGTACCTGTAATCCCAGCTACTGGGAAGGCTGAGGTGGGAGGATCACTTGAGCCCAGGAATTCTAGGTTACAGTGAGTTATGATAGTGCCTGTATACTCCAGCCTGAGAGCAGGACCCTGTCTCTAAAACAAATAAATAAATAAATAAATAAAAAATCCTTAATGAAAGCTTTTTTTCTCCCTATCTACTTAATCAAGGAATGAACATGAGCTGTGATCAGTGCCCTCAGCCTGCCTCACATCACCCCTCTTTATTTTTTTTTTTTTTGAGACGGGGTCCCGCTCTGTCGCCCAGGCTGGAGTGCAGTGGCGCAACCTTGGCTCACTGCAACCTCCACCTCCCGGGTTCAAGCGATTCTCCTGCCTCAGTCTCCCAAGTAGCTGGGACTACAGGCGCGCACCACCATGCCTGGCTAATTTTTGTATTTTTAGTAGAGACGGGGTTTTACCATGTTGGCCAGGCTGGTCTCCAACTCCTGACCTCATGATCTGCCCTCCTCGGCCTCCCAAAGTGCTAGGATTACAGGGGTGAGCCACCGTGCCCAGCCACATCACCTCTCTTAACTGGTCCCATTTCTAGCTTCCTTTCTCCTCCCACCTACAGGCCAGTTGAATGCATGGGTGGGTGGTGCACACAGCAGTGCTCAGTGTCACTAAGCCTCAAAACAGGAACAGTTGTGAGGCAACAGCGTCAATCAGCTCTGGAGCAGAATGCCTGGGTGCAGACGGCAGCTGAACTACTCAGCAGCCAGGTGGGCTGACTTGTCACCGATCTCTCCAGGCCTCCATGTCCTCGACTGCAAACAGGAACGGTCAAAACATTAGCTTTCAGGGTAATTGTGAGGATCAAATGAGTCCGTATGTGTAAAACGCTTAGAACAGTGACTGACAAGAGTTCAGTTCTCCATTAGTATTAGCTTTTATATATTTTTTTTCATATTGTCATGAGGCAAGCAAGCTTTTATAATTTTATTTATTTTTTGAGGCGGAGTTTCACTCTTGTTGCCCAGGCTGGAGTACAATGGCACAATCTCGGCTCACTGCAACCTCCACCGCCAGGGTTCAAGCAATTCTCCTGCCTCAGCCTCCCAAGTAGCTGGGATTACAGGCATGCGCCACCACACCCTGCTAATTTTGTATTTTCAGTAGAGATGGGGTTCTTCCTGTTGGTCAGGCTGGTCTTGAACTCACAACCTTAGGTGATCCGCCCACCTCGGCCTCCCAAAGTGCTGGGATTACAGGCGTGAGCCACTGTGCCCAGCCGCTTTTATAATTTTAAAAGCAATGGAAAGAAAAGAAGGGTCTGGTAATGGAATAACACTCATGTATAAAGCATGGCCATACTTTATTTTAATGATAAAGACATTCCATGAAATCCCTTCAACAAGGTATCCTAATGATCCCGTTCTGTAGAAACTGATTTGGAAGTTTAGTGATTTGCCCCAGATCCACAGATGGTTAAGTGGTGGACAATGCATACAAATGTCACCAAGCCTTATTTTACTGAGCCACATGAATCGAAGTAGAGTGACTTCAAGATGCCAGAAAAACAAAGCTCAGGTTCATCTTTTTTTTTTTTTTTTTGAGACGGAGTCTCGCTCTGTAGCCCAGGCTGGAGTGCAGTGGTGCGATCTTGGCTCACTGCAACCTCTGCCTACTGAGTTCAAGCAATTCTCTGCCTCAGCCTCCTGAGTAGCTGGGATTACAGGTGCCCACCACCATGCCCAGCTAATTTTTGTAATTTTAGTAGAGACAGGGTTTCACCATGTTGGCCAAGCTGCTCTTGAACTCCTGACCTCATGATGTACCCGCCTCAGCCTCCCAAAGTGCTGGGATTACAGGCGTGAGCCACCGCGCCCGGCCCCACTCAGGTACATCTTTCACACTTGTTTCCCTGAAAGCCAGCCAGTGTTGCTACTGGTCTCTCAGAATAACCTGCCAGTCACCACTTAACTGCCTCCTGGTCAGAAACAGAGGAAAGGGGCTTGCTGAGAATCCTCACTCCAAAGCCAGAACTGGGGCTGTGATGCAGAGGGGGAGGTTAGACGTTAAGGAAATGCAAATTAATATAAGCTATTACAACACACCCATCAGAATGGCTAAAATAAAAAATAATACTGAATACTTGTGAGGATGTAGAGACACTGGATCACTCAACATCGCTAGGGAGAATAAAAAAAATGGTACAGCTGGCTGGGCATAGTGGCTCCTGCCTGGTCAGGAGTTCAAGACCACCCTGGACAACATGGTGAAACCCCACCTCTACTAAAAATACAAAAATTAGCCGGGCATGGTGGCATGCACCTGTAGTCCCAGCTATTTGGGAGGTTGAGGCAGGAGAATCACTTGAACTGGGAGGTGGTGGTTGCAGTGAGCCAAGATTGCATCACTGCACTCCAGCCTGGCAACAGACTGAGGCTGTCTAAAAAAAATATATATATATATACACACACACACACACACACATATATATATATACACACATACATATATATACACACACACACACATTATATATATATACACATACACACACACACATATATATACACACATATAGTACACCGGCTCTGGGAAATAGTTTTGTCAGTTTCTTACAAAATTAAATACGCAGTTACCATAGGACCCAGCAATTGCATTCTTAGGTATTTATTGCAGAGAAACTAAAACTTGTTTACACAAAAAACCTGTACACAAGTGTTATAGCAGCTTTGTTCACAGTAGCCCCAAATTGGAAACAGGCCAGATGTCTCTCAATGCGTGAATGGTTAAAGAAGCTGTGTTAAACTATGGTGCCTCCATGCTACTCAGCAATAAAAAGAAAGGAACTACTGACACACACAACCACCTAGATGGACCTCAAGAGAATTATGCAGAACTGAAAAAGCCAACGTCAAAAAGTCCCATACTCGGTCAGGTGCGGTGGGTCATACCTGTAATCCTAGCACTGTGGGAGGCTGAGGTGGGCGGATCACTTGAGGTCAGGAGTTGGAGACCAACCTGGCCAACATGGTGAAACCCCATCTCTACTAAAAATACAAAAGTTAGCTGGGTGTGGTGGCACATGCCTGTAATCCCAGCTACTTGGGAGGCTGAGGCAGGAGAATCTCTTGAACCTGGGAGGTGGAGGAGTTGCAGTGAGCTGGGATCGCTCCACTGCACTCCATCCAGCCTAGGCGATAGAGCAAGACTCTGTCTCAAAAAGAAAAAAGTCACATACTTTATGATTCAATTTATAACATTCTTTCAGTAACATTAGAGATAGAGAACAGAGTAGTGGCTGCCAGGAAAGAAGTGGAAGAGCAGAGAGGTGGATGTGATTGCAAAGAGACAGCATGAGGGAGAACTGTACTGATGCAATGGTTCTGTGTCTTCACCATTTGTGTGGTGGTGGTTACACAAATCTACACGATGAAACTGCACGGAACAACACACACATAACACACACGTGCACATGGTGAAAACTAAGCTCTATGGATTGTACTAATATAAAATCTACATTGCACACTGAAACTGAATGCAAGGGTTTTGATATTGCACTACAGTTATGCAAGAGGCTACCACTGGGAGAAAGTGGGTGATGGGTACATAGGATCTCTCTCAACATTTTTTGCAACATCTTGTGAATCTATAATTATTCCAAAATTAAAATTTAAAGAAAGATCAATCAGAGATACATATAGACACATTTAGATTAAATGACACAGGTCTGGGGTTTGCATTTAAAAATACTCCATAAGAGCCAGGCGCGGTGGCTAACGCCTGTAACCTCAGCACTTTAGGAGGCTGAGGCAGGTGATCACCTGAGGTCAGGAGTTGGAGACCAGTCTGGCCAACATGGTGAAACCCCATCTCTACTAAACCTACAAAAAATTAGGCCAGGTGCGGTGGCTCATGCCTGTAATCCCAGCATTTTGGGAGGCCGAGGCGGACGGATCATGAGGTCAGGAGATCGAGACCATCCTGGCTAACGCAGTGAAACTCTGTCTCTACTGAAAAATACAAAAAATTAGCTGGGCGTGGTAGCAGGCGCCTGTAGTCCCAGCTACTTGGGAGGCTGAGGCAGGAGAATGGCGTGAACCCAGGTGGCGGAGCTTGCAGTGAGCTGAGATTGCACCACTGCAATCTTGACAATCCACTGCAATGTAGCCTGGGCGACAGAGTGAGACTCCGTCTCCAAAAAAAAAAAAAAATTAGCCAGGCGTGGTGGTGGTAGATACCTATAATCCCAGCTACTCAGGAAGCTGAGGCAGTAGAATCATTTGAACCCGGGAGGCAGAAGTTGCAGTGAGCCAAGATTGCACCATTGCACTCCAGCGCGAAACTCTCTCACACGCGCGCACACACACACACACACACACTCCAGGAGGAAAGAAAATAAAGGACAAAAAGTGGGAGAAACAGATGAAACAGAATCAACAAGCTATTGACAAGTGTGGAAGCTTGATGAGGCATATACAGGGGTTCATATATTTTGCTCTCTAATTTTGTATTTGAAAATTTCCAAAATAAAAGTTTTACTAAGTTCCCAGGTGTGCTTAGGCCAACACAAGGGCTAAGCCTGACTTATTTGTCCACATTGCTGTTAACTTTTGAACACAAATTAAGTTCAAAGCTTACAGTTCTATTTATTTACAAAGTTTTTATTATGAATTTTTATTGAGATTTTCATAAACATTTTTAATCTGCATGTTTACTACTTTTTGCCTCTAAGAAGTCCCATAAAGTTATAAAAAATAGAAATTTATAAATACACATTGAGAATTATGCATTTTTATACAGGGTCAATGTTTCAAGTTGTCTAACCCTTTCCCTGTCTCCCCTCAGAACAAAATTATGAGTATAGCCTCTGAGGCCAGGCGCGGTGGCTCATGCCTGTAATCCCACCCACACTGGGAGGCCGAGGTGGGTGGATCATCTGAGGTCAGGTGTTCGAGACCACCCTGGCCAACCTGGTGAAACCCCGTCTCTACCAAAAATACAAAAAAAATTAGCCGAGAATTGTGGTAGGTGCCTGTAATCCCAGCTACTCGGGAGGCTGAGGCAGGAGAATCCCTTGAACCCAGGAGGTGGAGGTTGCAGTGAGCCGAGATCACGCCATTGCACTCCAGCCTGGGCAATAAGAGTGAGATGCCGTCTCAAAAAAAAAAAAGAAAAGAAAAGAAAAAAAAAAGAGTATAGCCTCTGAAATCTCAACAGCAGAAATAGCAGCCCTTTTCCAAATCCCACCTATAACTCAGCACATCTGCATTCAACAGGTGCTTACACTGGATAACAACAACAAATGGGAGCTGCAGAGACACTGACTGGGACAACACCTCCCAAGAGCAGTGAGAACAGCTGGGATTGGCCACGGCTTGAATGTGGGGCTGTGTTCATAAACTTATCAGGCCAAGAATCGCTAAGGACTGAATCACAAACCCTGAGAAGGCCACATAGGCCAGTCTAACTGCTTCGATCTAGGAGAGTTTCACGTTACTACAAACCTGAAAAACTCCTATTTAGTCCAGTTGGGGAATCCAATTTTTTTTTTACTAGCGTCCCCTCTTCCGTTCCTGACAAGCAGCTCTTTCCTTACACAGTACAGTGAGGCCAGAAGAACATGGAGCCTGCTGTCAAGTCCCCAAGTTTTTCAAGTTTCCAAATTCACCAAGGGAATGGAAGACTAAGAGATGGGCTGGGCACCGTGGCTCACGCCTGTAATCTCGACATTTTGGAAGGCCGAGGCGGGTGGATCACTTGAGGCCAGGAGTTCAAGACCAGCCTGGGCAACATAGCAAAATCCCATGTCTACTAAAAATACAAAAAAAAAAAAAAATTAGCCAGGTGTGGTGGCAGGCATCTGTAATCCCAGCTACTCTGAGAATTGCTTGAACCCGGGGAGTGGAGGTTGCAGTGAGCCGAGGTAGTGCCACTATACTCCAGCTGGGGCGACACAGTGAGACCCTGTCTCAAAATAAAAGGAGTTGAACTGTGGAAGCCAAAGGGGAATACATGAAGCTAAATATGGACGTTAGGATTCTAACTTGGGAAACAGCTTATTCATCCAGTGTTCACTTCCACGTGTTGTTGCATTTTTCTTCCTTGGATTTAGTTTTAAAAACTCTTCCTTAGGAGACCAGAAAAGATATCAGCATGCCCAGCATCTTCCTTAAAAACTTGTTTTCTGGTTTGTAGGGTATGTTAAGAATGAAGTTGTTCTCCCCACAGGATACAAAGTGGTTGGACAGACTCAGACCTGCTTCTTGGAGAATGCCTCAGCTTGGCTCACTCCTGCCCATCCACCAGCCTTCCAGCTGACCAGCCGTTTCTCAGCTTTCAGAATACAAGATGAGGCCAAGCCCTCAACACCCCACCCTCACCCCACCAAATCCTTTCCTATTGTTTACTTTATCCTTTTTTTATTTTTTTGAAACGGAGTCTCGCTCTGTCACCCAGGATGGAGTGCAGTGGCACGATCTCGGCTCACTGCAACCTCCGCCTCCCAGGTTCAAGTGATTCTCCTGCCTCAGCCTCCTGAGTAGCTGGGATTACAGGCTTGAGTAACCACACCTGGCTAATTTTTGTATTTTTAGTAGAGACAGGGCTTCACTATGTTGGCCAGGCTGGTCTCAAACTCCTGACCTCAAGTGATCCACCTGCCTTCACCTCCCAAAGTGCTGGGATTACAGGCGTAAGCCATTGCGCGTGGCCCCTCTTTCCTACTGTTTAAACCCCATGGCTCCTCTATCAAGTCCCAGCATAATGGAGCCGACGCTCTAGGCTCTTGTCAGAGAAAACCTCTTCTTCCAGAAGGGGTAAGACTTGGCAGTTCCCAAGCACACGTTCCTCAGAGGGGCAATAAATGGTAAATCTCTCAGAAGGAGAGTGCTGCCCCGCTTCAGGGAGCTTTCGTCAAATGCCGACGGGAGGAGAGGTGCAGCCCCGACATGTCGTTCTTCTTCACAGTGATGCATCTGCTCAAGACTCCTGACTCCTGCCCACCCCAAACAAAGCTGTGCTGTGTGGCCTCCCGTTTCCAACACGTTGAGGGAGTACAAAGAACTTTTCATCAGCTCAACAGAGCACTTGGGAGCCCAGATGAGGAGAGAAATAAGAATGAAGTTCTGGGATGAGAAAGTGGTGCCACAAATTGTGAGTCAATAAAAGGGATCCAGATATCCTGAAATACATGCTGGACAGTCTTCTTTGTAATAAGCGCAGCAGCAAAGAGCCCTTTCCTTCCTGTCACTTTCCCTGGTCTCTTGAGTTTCAAAGGAATCAAATCCTGTGATAATGAACGAAGTCACTGGCTGCTGCTATGCCCCACCACATAGCCTGATTGATTAAGAAAGTCTCTGGCGAGGTGCGGTGGCTCACGCCTGTAATCTCAGCACTTTGGGAGGCCGAGGCGGGTTATCACTTGAGGTCAGGAGTTCAAGACCAGCCTGGCCAACATGGCGAAACCTTATCTCTATTAAAAATACAAAAATTAGCTGGGCGTGGTGGCTCACACCTGTAATCTCAATGCTTTGGGAGGCCAATGCTGGTGGATCACTTGAGGTCAGGAGTTCAAGACCAGCCTGGCCAACATGGCGAAACCCTATCTCTACTCAAAATACAAAAATTAGCCAGCATGGTGGCGCTTGCCTCTAGTCCCAGCTACTCGGGAGGCCAAGGCAGGAGAATCACTTGGACTCAGGGTTGCTAAGACTGCAGTGAGCTGAGATCACACCACTGCATTCCAGCCTGGGTGATAGAGTAAGACTCCATCTCAAAATAAAAAAAAAAATTCCCATTATTCTGTTCATATCTTCCTCAACCCAAACATCCAGTGAAAATAGGTCATCTTAATAGACGGTTTGCCATGAAAATCATGTCCGATCACACCCTGCAGCCTCGGCTTGGCCATGAGGAGGTCACCCTCTTCTTCCCTTGAGTGGCTTTAACTCCCCGGGAGGGTGGAATCTGCGCCCCTGTACAAGCCAGGTTTCCTTCTCAGCTCAGGAGAGGGACCTAGAAAGAAGAGGAACCATGGAGCCTCCTGGTGTGGGCCCTGTCTGCTCTCCTTCTAGGGGAAAACAGCTCCAGTGCTGTGAGGGTTGGTCCCTAGACTGCAGGACACTCAACCACTAAGGAACAAGAGCTATGTACGGGAGCCAAGTAAGGACAGGAAAAGGGAGACTATTCCCTCTCACCAGAGCGGCTTTCCCCAAGGCTCAGCCCCACTGAGGAGACTCTTCCAAGAAGCAGAGAAGACCACCTCGGTAGGACAGTGAAGGCTCTCTGGACCCCAGCCTCCGACTCACTTCTTCCTGCGGATCTTGGGCTTCTTCACCGGCCGCAGATAAGGGTTATCGATGATGTTCTCCTCCCCATTCCGGCTACCCGACAAGGAGGGGTTCTGCTGCAGGACAGAGGTGTTCTCCTTCTCGGCTCCAGAATCCTCCTTTGAGCAAAAGCCAAAATAAAGCACAACATCAACAGCATAAGGAAAGAGATCATGCCCATAATTGGAATGACCATTAGCATCCTCTAATTGAGAAATTAGAACCTGGGAAGCACCTTCTTTCCAACATTCCTATCTCTGCCCCGATGAAGCGAGGACCAGGCAGGGGCTGGCTATGAAGGGAAGGCAAGACTAACAGCCTTGACCCAAGAGAGCACACAACAGAGTCCAGAGTTTTGAACCTCTGGAGAAGGCAGGGACAGGGGTTAGAAAGAACAGACACCTGGGAGGGACAGGAATCAAATTCAGATGCCTCAGGGAGGATGCCCGGCCAGGTGGGGAGATGAAGAAGAAAAGTGATCCTGGGTGCCCTGCACGACTGGGAGATACAGGATCAGAACACATCATCTGCATAGCGCATCTCCTGGCCAAGCTAGATAGACTAAGTCAGAACAGATTTCTCCCTCAAATCCTCACATTTCTGGTACTTGCAACATGGTACCAACAATCACATCCCAGCATAGGCTAGAAACTTCTTGAGCCTTGAGGGTTCCACTAAGGGACACAGAGCCAGCAGGTACCAGCACATGCACATCATTGGTAATGCCTATCTGCAACCTATGAGGCAGGGTTTGTTTGTTTGCCTGTTTGAGATGGAGTCTCCCTGTGTCACCCAGGCTGGAGTGCAGTGGCGTGATGTCGGCTCACTGCAGCCTCCGTCTCCCGGGTTCAAGCAATTCTCCTGCTTCAGCCTCCCAAGTAGCTGGGATTGCAGGCATGTGCCATGACGCCCGGCTAATTTTTGTATTTTTAGTAGAGACAGGGTTTTACCAGTTGGCCAGGCTAGTCTCGAACTCCGAGGCAGGGGTTTTTACTGTTCATTTTTTTTTTTTTTTGAGATGCAGTCTTCTTCTGTTACCCAGGCTGGAGTGCAGTGGTGTGATCTCAGCTCACTGCAAGCTCCGCCTCTGGGTTCAAGAGATTCTCCTGCCTCAGCCTCCCAAGTAGCTGGGAGTACAGGTGCCTGCCACCACATCCCGCTAAGTTTTTTATTTTTAGTAGAGACGGGGTTTCACCATGTTAGCCAGGATGGTCTCGATCTCCTGACCTCATGATCTGCCAGCCTTGGCTTCCCAAAGTGCTGGGATTACAGGCGTGAGCCACCGCGCCCGGCCGCTTTACTGTTCATTTTTTGAGAAAAATGTGTTTTTTCAGAAAAGTTTGTAAGTTCACATGTAATCAGTATGATCAAAATTCTTAAAAAGTCACAGTTGTGTATAGACACAGAAAAAAAGGTAATATGCTGACATTTTAAAAACTGTTCTGGAAGTATGAGCAGTCAGTTATCCTGTCGTTATTCACAGCCTCCTTTATTTTCCACGTTTGGTCGGGCTGCGCCCCCTGGTGATGGGCCAAGGGGAAGAAGTCCTTCCACGGGGAAGAAGTCATTGAGATTCCTGTTCTGCAACTTGAGGCTAAAGAGGCCCTCACTGACCTCAAGCAGGAGAGGCTGCTGTCAAAACAGACAGAGGACGCCATGACCGGATGGCATGAAATGAATAGCAGGTTCCCCTGACAGGACAGCTGGCCTAGGGCATGGACACCAGTCTCAGGTTTAATGAGCCGGAAGAAACCAGATCACATCTAGGTTCCCCTGCGTGCCCTCTCTCTGTCCTATCAATTGTTCTCTTCAAAGACTCAGCTCCATTGGCCCAGTATCAGGGCCTGTGTGTTTTCTCTCTCCAGCACCCAATCCAGTGGGACCACAAGGTGACCCAGAGCCACTGGGGCCTTCCAGAGACTCTTGAAAGCAAGTGCTGCAGGACCAACCTAGTTCAGGCCAGACCAGGTGCTGGAAAAAAGGTCTGCCCACAACCAGACCTCCCTTGGGTATCTGGCATCCAACCTTTCTGAAGTTCCTAATGGTACAAATGAGTAGTATCTCCTCGCTCCGTCCATCCTATCATTTCTCTACAGTAGACAGCCTATCTTCAAAGTTACTGGAAGCTCACTTCAACCGTGCCTTCAATGTTTTCTGAGATACACATGGAGGTAACACTGTTAGAGGTGCTGAAAACGCCAGCCTCAAGACACTGCTGGAGGGTAAAAAGGCTCCCTCTATTCGGCCCACCATGGCTCACGAGAGCTGGACGACAGGCTTCCTTCTCCCAAGCAGGCCTCATAGAAATGTCCCCTTCAGGGACAGGCAGCATTGCGATGGTTAGGGGTGGGGAAGTCAGTCAGTTAAAAAAAAAAAAAAAAAAGTAGGCCAGGCGTGGTGGCTCACGCCTGTAATCTAGCACTTTGGGAGGCCAAGGCAGGTGGATCACCTGAGGTGAAGAGTTCGAGATCAGCCTGGCCAACATGGTGAAACCCTGCCTCTACTAAAAATACAAAAAAATTAGCCGGGCATGGTGGTAGGCGCCTATAATCCCAGCTACTTGGGAGGCTGAGGCAAGACAGTCGCTTGAACCCAGAGGTTGGAGGTTGCAGTGAGCCGAGATTGTGCCACTGCACTCCAGCCTAGACGACAGAGCGGGACTCCGTCTCAAAAAAACAAAAAAGTAAAGTGTCAAACTGACCCAGAGATTTGTAAAAAAAAGTGGGAGCAGAATGGTCTGTCAGGAGCTCCCTGAATTGCCTGTGAGCTCTAGCAAGGCCTACACCCTCTGTGGTGACTGCATCCAGTCTCCCAGCTCTCAGTGCCATCTCCACGCCAACAGCTCCCTGGAGTAAAATGCCAGCCCTAACCTCTCCCGACTTCCAGGCTCATGCAGCCAGCTGCTCACTCAGCATTTCCACTGGGGTATCAGGTAGGCAGTTCAGACTTCAGGCACCTAAGTCTGAATTGGGGACCTTCCCCTGTGGTGTAAACGGCGCTTCTCAGTCCCTCCCATCACAAGTGATGGCAACTCCATCCTTCTAATGGCTCAAGTCACAAACTCTGTGGTCATTCTTGCTTGTTTTCTTTCTTTTATTTTTAAACAGGGTCTCACTATGTTGCCCAAAACTGGACTCAAATTCCTGGGCTCAATCTTCCTGCCTCAGCTTCCCAAGTGACTGCAACTATGGGCATGCACCACCACACCTGGCACACTCCTTTTCCTTCACTGACATCCCACACCCAATCTGTTAGCACAGCCTCTTGGACTTACCTTCAAAATTCAGGCAGGCACTGACCACTTCCACCACCTCTGTGGCAACCACTCTACTTGGGCCTACCACTGCCTCTCGCCTAGGCTATAGCGACAGCTTCCTGACTGATCTCTCTAGTCCATTCTTACCGAGCCATCAGAGTGATGCTTTAAGAAGCTCAGAAACGTCCCTCCTCTGCTCCACGCCCTCCCACAACTCCCATCTCACTTAGTTAAAAGCCAGCTCTTAAAACAGCCTACAAGGCCCTACCCAATCTGACCCTCCCTCCCACAAGCCACTCACTATTCCACAGGGCCTTTGCACTGCCCATTCCCTCTGCCAGAACACTCTTCCCCAGATATCCACATGGCTCACTCCCTCACCCATTTCAAGCCCCTGCTCAGATATCCCCTTCTCAGTAATGCCTACTCCGAGCACCCCACTTAAAAACTGAAGACTCCTCCTCACCCCGGATCTTCCCCTACTGTTTTTCCCCTGCATGGCACTTTCATTTCTGATATACTATGCAACGATTTATTAATATATTATGTTTAGTATCATTCTCCCACAGCCAAACATAGGCTCCTAAAAGGCAGAGGTTTTCTTTGTTTTTCTCACTGCTTTATCCCAAGCAGCCAGAACAATATCTGGCACATACTAGGTGCTAAATAAACACTGGTTGAGTGAGTGACTGGTATATTTTTCATAAAAGAGTAAAAGCTTAGATATCTGGGTTGGCTGCAGAAAGCAGCTGGTTCAAATGTGTGAGAAAAGAATCTATTATACATGAATTTAAATTATACATGAATTTAAAATGAATAGCTCCTTTATGTTCAAGTACATGGAGAAACTAGAACCAGGTTAAATAATGTACTGCCTAACAACAGACCTTGAGAGGTGCACTGTCATCAAGAGATAAAATAATAATTTAAAATACCAGTTATTGGCTGGGCGTGGTGGCTCACGCCTGTAATCCCAGCACTTTGGGAGGCTGAGGCAGGCAGATGACGAGGTCAGGAGATCGAGACCATCCTGGCTAACACGGTGAAACCCTGTCTCTACTAAAAATACAAAAAAATTGGTCGGGCGTGGTGGCGGGCGCCTGTAGTCCCAGCTGCTGGGGAGGCTGAGGCAGGAGAATGGCGTGAACCCGGGAGGCGGAGCTTGCAGTGAGCCGAGATCGCGCCACTGCACTCCAGCCTGGGTGACAGAGCGAGACTCAGTCTCAAAAAAAAAAAAAACCAGTTATTTACTTTGCTATAACAATGTCTGTAAATGGTAAAGACAGAAAACAACCTAAGTGTTCATGGGGGACTAGATAAATTAAATGGTTACATCCATACAATGGAAGATAAAGTAGCTGTGAGGAACGATGCGGCTCCTCCCTTACAGATGTGGAATGACCGCCAAGATACAGCCAGGAAAAAAGCAAGAAGAGAACAGTTTGTGATCGGCTGTTTCAGTTCAAAATAACAATTAAAAAAAATGTCTCTAGAAGGCTACATAAGAGGCTGGTGAGACAGTTGCTCTGTGGGAGGGAAAGTGGGTAACAGGGAACAGGATGGGAGGCATTGTCATCATACATCTTTTTGCACACTCTGCATTTTGAAACATATGATTGTATTTCCTAGTCTAACAAAATAACATTAGGTCCAACTGACTGCAGTAAATTGTCACTAGAATCTTTGTCTTGGAGTCATTTTATTTTATTTTTCACAGAAGGGCATATGGTTAGATAGCCTAAAACAGCAGGGGAGGGAGCAGTGTGTGCTAGGAGCTGCCACATGCCAGGCACCTGATAGATACCAGCTCTATCTCAGGCTCCCCCCGTCCCTTGAGGTAGGTGTTTCCATTTCTCCTTACAAGAAAATAGACTAAGGCGTAAAGTAACACAATCACGGTCACACATGTGGCAAGCAGCACAGCCTGGATTTGAAGCTAGGCAAGTGTGACTCTAAGACTCAGGCCTTCCTACACTCCTGCTGTCTGCAACCCTGGCTTGGCCTCATGGTATTCAAGAGTCCTCAGGCAGTTGCTGACACTCTTTAGGTTCAATTACCACCATGACCTCACATCACTACGGGACCGTCAGTGAATGCATGTCCAAGCCCTTTAACTATATTGTACTTACAAAGGTATGATGACGTTTGTTTACATGATTCCTCTTTCTCATAAGGTGAACCTCAACTTAGTCCATGACCCAATCACCATATCTCAGCCCAAATTAACAGAAGCGTACAATAACAATTTCCTCTGCTTTATTTAAAGCCATGGTCTCCCAGCCCTAATTCTGAAAGGAATAATTCAATATTAAAAAAAAAAAAAAGTATATCCAGGCCGGGTGTGGTGGCTCACGCCTGTAATCCCAGCACTTTGGGAGGCCAAGGAGGGTGGATCATGAGCTCAGGAGTTCAAGACCAGCGTGACCAACATGGTGAAACCCCGTCTCTACTAAAAATACAAAAATTAGCCGGGCATGGTGGTGCGTACCTGTAATTCCAGCTACTCAGGAGGCTGAGGCTGGAGAATCGCTTGAACCCGGGAGGCGGAGGTTGCACTGAGCCAAGATCTTGCCACTGCACTCCAGCCTGGGTGACAGAGCGAGACTCCATCTAAAAAAAAAATATGTCCAGGCAAATAAGACCTTCAGCAAATAGAGATGGCACAGGCATATTCCACTAGCAAACCAGAGTGGCTGGCTGCCATTTGGTGTATCACATCTTAGAGAACAATAAGGGATGCTCAGTCTAACTACAGCCACTAAGGCATCCAAACTAGTGCTGATTTTAAAGGATGGTTGAATATGGTAACCTGACTATATAACCCTATTAGCCTTGAGGGCATTCCAGCTTCTGGCGGTTCTGTGATTGTACTTGGCACTTTCTCCAAGGGTGCAGGAACGAGAGGGGGCTCTTATCCTTTCACTCGCTGAGTATGACACACCGGTGAGCAGAAAAGAAAGTATACCCTAAAACAAACTAGGACTAGAACACCTCCTTGCCCACCTTTGTCTCTGAACCCACATGTTGTCTCCTATCCTGGGTATGAAATGTCCAGAAGAAGGCTAGTCCCTCCATTTGGTCACGGGCCCATCCCCTCTCGTCTACCAAATGACATCATTCCCAGACTTTTCTTTCTCTCCTGTATCCATTTTCCCTTTTGACCAGATCATTCCCAACAGCATACAAACACGTTATTTCTTTTATCTTAAAAAATAAAAACACAAAACACCTCTCTTAATTCCTTCATTTTCCCCCTTTTAGTTACCACTGCATCACTCTCCCTCCCTGTACTGCAGGAACACCACACGACTTTCTGTGCCAATGGAAATGTTCAATATTTGCACTGCCTAGTAGAGCAGCCACTGGCTATATGTGGCTATCAGACACTTGAAATGAATGTGGCTAGTGAGATTAAGAAACTGATTTTTAGTTCTTTTTTTTGAGACAGAGTCTTGCTGCGTCGCCTAGGCTGGAGTGCAGTGGCGCGATCTCGGCTCACTGCAAGCTCCATCTCCCAGGTTCACGCCATTCTCCTGCCCCGGGCTCCCAAATAGCTGGGACTACAGGTGCCTGCCACCATGCCTGGCTAATTTTTTTTTGTATTTTTAGTAGAGATCGGGTTTCACCGTGTTAGCCAGGATGGTCTCGATCTCCTGACCTTGTGATCTGCCCGCCTCAGCCTCCCAAAGTGCTGGGATTACAGACGTGAGCCACCGCGCCCGGCCTTTAGTTTTATTTCATTAATTTAAATTTAAATACCTACATGTGGCTAGTGGCTGCTGTAATGGACAGCACAAGTCTATACTCACTGACTCCTCTTCTCTCCTCCCATTCTCTCTGAATTTACTCCAGGTCTTCGCTCTCATTCTTACTGAAATGGCTCTCATCAAGGTCACAAATGACATCCACACTGCCAGATCTAATGGTTGAATTCTCAGTCCGCCTACCATTGGAGCCACCCACAGCTTTGGACACAGCTAATTGCTCTTTTCTCCCTGAAACACTTACTTCCCTTGGCCTCCAGGACACAGCCCTCTTCCAGTTCTCCCACCTCCATGCTGGTTCTTCCTCATCTCTTCAAGCTCTACACATAGCAACAGCTCCAGGACTCAATGTGCCTCCTCTTCTTATCCTCACTCATCCCTGGAAGAGCTCATCCACGCTCATGTTTTTAGACACGACCTACAGGCTGCTGGCTCCCAAATATGCATCTCCTGCCCTAACTGCTCCTCAAACTCCAATTATATATCCAATTCTTCACCTGACATCACCGCCTGATGTCTAACAAGCATCTCAAACTTAACACATCTATGTTTAAGACACGAACATCAACTCCTGACTTCCCCCACACACCTGTTCTACCCGGTGGTTGTTCCTATCTTGGCTGAAGGCAATTCCATCTTTCCTATTGTTCAGGCAAAAAACCTTACCGTTTTCTTTAACTCTCATGTCTACTCTATCAACTGGCTCTGCTCTGAAAGTGATCTAGAATCTGACCAAATAATCTAGGTGACCACATCTCCTTATTTTTGCTCCTCCTACCATCTCTCAGTTTACTGTGACAGCATCCTAATTGGTCTCCCTGCTTCTGCCTGCCCTCTATAGCCCATCCTCAGCACAGCAACCTGACTGACCCTGTTAGCAAACCTACCTAGGATCCTGACCCTCCTCTGCTCAACATCTCCAGTGGGTCCACCTTACTGAGTAAATGGCAAAGTGTCTAATCTAACCTTTAAGACCCTATAAGATCTGACTCCCCGTGGGCCCTCTCGGACCTCATCCCCTACTGTTCTCCTCCTTGTTCACTCCACTCTGACCACCCTGATGTCCTTGCTGTTCTTCAATACAACAGGGGAGCTCCTGCCTCAGGGCCTTTGCATCTGCTGCCCCTGCTGCCTAGAACGGCTCCACCCCCAGACATGTCCATGCCTTGTTCCCTTCCGGTCTTTACTCAAATGCCCCCTTCTTGGTCACTCTACCTAATACTGCATCCCTCCCATTCCCATCCCCACTTCCTATCTCCTCATTTATTATTTTTCATTAGCCCCATGAGGACAGGGAATTTTGTTTATTTGGCTTCCTACTAATACCCCAGCACCTGGAACTGTATTTGTTGAATGAACGAGTGAATCCCCAGGACACAGGTGTGTCTCTAAGCAGGAGATTGGGTCACATCTGGATCATCACGCAAGCCCTTATGCAGGCCCCTAACAGAAAGCCAAAGAGACCTGAGGTCGATCATGTCCAGGTCCCAGGGTGACAGACTGAGGGCAGGGTGTGACAGTTTGGGGGATACTCTGAGGTAGGCAGAAGGTGGAACCCACCATGCTGATATGAAGAGCAAGGTTCTCTGTGTCTGTCTGTTCATCCTGCTCCGAGGAATCTGTCTCTTCCATTTGTTGCATCTCCAGTTCAGACGGAAGAAGAGCTGTCAGGTAGGGGATGGTGAAAGGTCTGGCAGCAATCACTGGTGAATTGGAAGAGAGGCATGAGTCCACTGTCACAGAGACCTCGCAGCTGGCTTAGAGTCCTAGAGCCTCACAACAAATCAGTGAGCAGCACCAGAAGATAATACTAGCTAACTCGCTCCAAGTACTTATGCAACAGGCCAGGCAATGTTCTACGGGCTTTACTCATGTTATCTTTCATCCTTGCTCCCATCCTATTAAGTACGATTAGGCACAGAGAGGTGAAATGACTTTCCCAAGCATGCTAAAAATGGCAGAATGGGATTCTAACTCAGGCAGCATGACTTCAGAATCTACTTTTTGCCAAGTACAACTGAGATAAGATGGAAATGAGGCTATAGATAGAATCCTAGCAACACATAAGTTTTGAGATCTTGCACCCAAGGTCAGTTAAACCCCTCTAAGCTTCACTTCCAGAGCAGGAATATTGATTCTTTTACCCTGAAGGACTCAAGTCCAAAGGCTGGATTTGAGCACTCTGCATATATGCATGTCCACTGAGCTGTAAGACACTCTGGTCAACGAGAGTTCTAGCTCTTCCAAAAAGCAATGAGGATGAGAGGAAGAAATTGATTAAAAAATAACATTAAAAGAAAGAAGGCCGGGTGTGGTGGCTCATGCCTATAATCCCAGCACTTTGGGAGGCTGAGGCAGGCAGATCACTTGAGCTCAGGCGTTCAAGACCAACCTGGCCAACTGGGTGAAACCCCGTCTCTACTAAAAATACAAAAAATTAGCTGGGTGTGGTGGCTCCTGCCTGTAGTCCCAGCTACTTGCTGAAGCAGAAGAATCGCTGGAACCCGGGAGGCGAAGGTTGCAGTGAGCAGAGATTGCGCCACTGTATTCCAGGCTGGATGACAAAGCAAGACTCTGTCTCAAAAAAACCCACAAAAACTCCAGAATTATTTTTGCTGTGGGTCAGATGTGGGGTCCTGCAGTAAGAGCTAGGTTTGAATGATGTCTACTAGCCATGTTCCTTGAGGAAGTGACTTCATTTCTCTTCTCTTGTGCCTCATTGAAGGGTTCCTATGAAGGTAGTGATATATCAGTTCCCAACTCAGAGGCTCACAAGAGGATTTAATGAGATAATGTATGGGAAGTGATGAGCACAGTATCTGGCACTTAACAACCGGCAGCTGCTGTTATTCCAGAGCCAGGCACACAGCAGGCGTTCCACAGGAGCTTGCTGAATGAATGAATCACCCAAACCAACCTCCCTCACTCACATTTGTAAAAACTGAGGTCTTTGGAAATGAAGTAGCTTGGTCAACATGGCCAAATAGTGCTGAGATGCCAAGTTAAATGAGGTGGGACCTACGAGGGAACATCACGATGGGCAACTGGCCCCTGATGCCAGTGTTCTTCTACTACCTGGGCTGCCACCAAGTGTCTCTGATGCCTAGGCCTAGGCTACCCTCAAGGTAACTCTATGGACCTCAAGCGGCCAGTCCTAACAGAGACCATTACTGTTTTGGAGTCGTCAGTTAAGGACAGACTCTTAAGACTTGGGGAAGGGAGCCAGAAATCTGAGAGGCAAGCTGTACCCAAGGGAAGGACAAAAGCTTATTTGTTTCTTCCTACCATGCTGAGAGAAAGAAAAGATAATGTGAGTGTTTCAAATAAGACAGGGTCCACACAGTGGGGCAACTCTCACATGGAAATGTGCTGACGTCATCTTTGAAAAGACTCTGAGTCTCGCCTGTCTTGGCCATGAAACGGGTAAGTGCCCGCTCCACATCGCGCCTCTGGGATGCAGCCTTCTCCCGCAGGACCTGGTAGTCTGACACGGGCTCACGGTACGTCTACGAAGAGAACAGCAAAGACACTGGGGTGATGCCGAAGTATCATTCTGCTTTCATCAGCTCCCTGGCTTGCTGTTGCTATGCCCTATTCTCTAAAATGACCCAATACCAGGCCAGGCACAGTGGCTCACGCCTGTAATCCCAGCACTTTGGGAGGCCAAGGCTGGTGGATCACCTGAGATCAGGAGTTTGAGACCAGCCTGGCCAACATAACGAAACCCCGTCTCTACCAAAAATACAAAAATTAGCTGGGTGTGGTGGTGGGCACCAGTAATCCCAGCTACTTGGGAGGCTGAGGCAGGAGAATCGCTTGAACCCAGGAGGCGGAGGTTGCAGTGAGCCGAGACTGCATCATTGCACTCCAGCCTGTGCAGCAGGAGTGAGACTCTGTCTCAAAAAATAAATAAATTAATTAAATTAAATTAAATGACCCAATACTATTAGTTAGAGCCAAGATCACCAAAGCACAGTAGAAAGGTGGAAAAACAATGTAACTACATTAATATTCATTTCTAATTAAAAATTAAGAAATGTACAAATATTTACTGTAGAGATTGTCTTGGAGCCTTCATTCAGCTCCCATGACAGATGGTCTCGGGTCTAAGAGACGCATCCTGAAGAAAGAGTGGGAGTGCCCCAAGGGAAGCCCTGACGGGGACCACAGGTTCCATCAGCGCAATGTGACCTCCTGCAGTATGGGAGTGGCTGCCTATGTGGACTTGTGGATTATACCATCCCATCTTATTAAATCAATCCTCACAATATGGATACATTGTTCCAAAAAGATTCCCTCAAAGAAAGAGAGGCTGAAGATCTTATTATACGTGCAAGTGACCAAGAAAACGGCAGGCTGCTACTCTTCCTCCTAATTATGAGCTTGCTGGCAATCAAGTTATGGAGTGAAAATGATTGAGATCAGAATGAGAAATGAGCCAAAACTGTTTATTTTATTATTTTTATTTTTTGGAGACAGAGTCTTGCTCTGTCACCCAGGCTGGAGTGCAGTGGCGCCATCTCAGCTCACTGCAACCTCCACCTCCTGGGTTCAAGCGATTCTCCTGCCTCAGACTCCTGAGTAGCTGGGACTACAGGCACGTGCCACCATGCCCAGCTAATTTTTGTATTTTTAGTAGAGATGGGGTTTCATCATGTTGGCCAGGCTGGTCTTGAACTCCTGACCTCAGACGATCCACCCACCTTGGCCTCCCAAAGTGCTGGGATTACAGGTGTGAGTCACCGCGCCCAGCCGGAAAACATTTTAATTGGTAATGACAACAGTGACATTTTAACAACGACCAATAAAGTAACTACTCTTCATGATATTGAGATACCATTTTTTTTTGAGACAGAGTCTTGCTCTGTCACCCAGGCTGGAGTGCAGTGGCGGGATCTCTGCTCACTGCAAGCTCCGCCCCCCGGGTTCATGCCATTCTCCTGCCTCAGCCTCCCGAGTAGCTGGGACTACAGACGCCTGCCACCACTCCTGGCTAATTTTTTTGTATTTTTAGCAGAGACGGGTTTCACTGTGTTTGCCAGGATGGTCTCGATCTCCTGACCTTGTGATCCGCCCGCCTCAGCCTCCCAAAGTGCTGAGATTACAGGCTGAGATAGCATTTTTAAAGAAGGCACCTGGAAATGTTTCTTTGTTGTCACCATCAGTTCAAGTGTGTCACCTATACAGTTCTCACATCTGTACTTAAACAAAGGAACAGAATTTTCTGACATGTTAAAAATCTTCCCAAAAGGCTGGGTGTGGTGGCTCACACCTGTAATCCCAGCACTTTGGGAGGCCGAGGCGGATAGATTACCTGAGGTCAGGAGTTTGAGACTAGCCTGGTCAACATGGTAACACCCGGTCTCTACTAAAAATACAAAAATTAGCCAGGCGTGGTGGTGGGCACCTGTAATCCCAGCTACTTGGGGGAGGCTGAGACATGAGAATCGCTTGAACCTGGGAGACAGAGGTTGAAGTGAGCCGAGATCACACCACTGCACTCCAGCCTGGGGGACTGAGCGAGACTCTGTCCACCCCCCACAAAAAAACCCCAAAACTTCCCAATAATAAAATGAGTGGATTTTGAACATATTGTACTTGTTAAAAACATTAAAATGCAAAATCTTGTAATGATTCCTAAGACAACTTTTGGCGCTCAATAAATTAGAAACTTAATAGAAAATTTTCAACCAAATTCTTTGGATAATGAGTAAATGAGGATGAAAAAAATTAGTTTTATGATTTATTAAGAGCAGCCAATGATGTTACATATGTTTGTGATGTACCATTTTCAACTATGAGAGCCATTAAAGTATCAAAATAAACTAATCTTAGATTCTGACCTCCAACTTACTATTCCATCAAGTATTAAACCAAGATTTCTAGGCTGGCATGGTAGCGTGTGCTTGTGGTCCTAGCTACTCTGCAGGCTGAGGTGGGAGGACTGCTTGAGCCCGGGAGTTCAAAGCTGTAGTGCCATGATTACACCACTGCACTCCAGCCTGGGCAACAGAGCGAGAACTCCACCTCTAAAAAAAGACTGAGCACAGTGGTGCATGCCTGTAATCCCAGCACTCTGGGAGGCCAAGGTGCAAAGACTACTTAAGGCTAGGAGTTCAAGACCAGCTTGAGCACCACAGAAAGACAAAAAACCTGTCCCCATCTCTATAAAATAACAACAACAACAAAACAAACAAGAACAACAAAACAAACAAAAACCCTATGATTTCAAAAAATAAAAAGCAGAGGCAATTGCTCCCGCTAGAAAAGGTTATAGGTTTCCTGAACATTTTAAAAGGGTAAGATTATCTTTTAATGTACATTATTTTGTACAATGTTACATTATAATATTCACATAAATAAGCAAACACATACTGGAGTATGTACCCATGCCTGGGTGAACTGCTTGCGCCCAGGAGTTTGAGACCAGCCTGGGCAACATGGTGATATCCTGTCTCTACAGAAGATACAAAAATTAGCTGGGCATGGTGGTGCACCCCTGTAGTCCCAGCTACTCGGGAGGTTGAGGTGGGAGGATCACTTGAGCCTAGGAGGTCGAGGCTGTGGTGAGCTGAGATCGCCCCATTGCACTCCACCAGCCTGGGTAACGAAGTGAGACCCTGTTTCAAAAAAAAATGTTACAGATAGGGATACACTATATAAAAGAGTTAAAGAATGTTATGGGTTGAACTGTGTCCCCACAAAAAACATTTTTGATATGTCCTAGTACCTCACAATATGACCTTATTTGGAAATAGGGTCACTGCAGATGTAAGCACAGTGAAGATGAGGTCTTACTAAGGTAAGGTAGGTCCCTAGTGCAATATGACTAGTGTCCTCCTAAGAAGCTGGCCACAGGAAGACAGAGATAGAGAATGCCATGTGAACTTGGCATAGCTTTAGCCATAGCTTTTGTTAAAGGGAATGTAATTTTGTCTAGTTCAGAGGGTTTTAAAGATTGTCTTGGCCAGACACGGTGGCTCATGCCTGTAATCCCAAAACTTTGGGAGGCCAAGGTAGGTGGATCACAAGGTCAGGAGTTCGAGACCAGCCTGGTCAATATGGTGAAACCCCGTCTCTACTTAAGAAAAAAAAAAAAATTAGCCAGGCTTGGTGGCAGGCGCTTGTAGTCCCAGCCACTTGGGAGGCTGAGGCAGGAGAATCACTTGAACCCGGGAGGTGGTGGAGGTTGCAGTGAGCTGAGATCGCGCCACTGCACTCCAGCCTGGCAACAGAGCAAGACTCTGTCTCAAAAAAAAAAAAAAAAAAAAAAAGATTGTCTTAACCTAAAAGAGTAACAGAATCGAAACTGAAGATTTAAGCAAAGTGAAAAAGGTTTGTAAAGGGTTGATCGTGTAAAAATTCTGTGGGTATCAACAAGTTGGCTAAGATTTAAAAGAAATTATTTAGCTTTTTCTGTAGGCTAAAACATTAAAATCATACTGATGTGGGGCCAGAATCTGGACCCATGTGTCTGAATAACAGGGTTTTCTTAGAAAATTGACCTACTGTTTGGTGGAAAATTGTAAAGGGTTCTAAAAAGTTTATGAAAATCTTACCATATGGTCAAACTAATTAAAACTGGTAAAATTTTATTTAAAAAACTAGCTTTAACATTAAAGATGCGCTAGTGCAAATATGAAATTTGTTTTTCTCTTCTGAAGATGATTTTTATGTAATGTTAAAAGATAATGAAAGGGTTTTCTTTTCTCCTTTGGGTGAATGGCAGGGAAAAAAAAGAGGAGAGGGAGAGAAGAGACAGATTCAGTTGGCCTCGTGCTATCTTCATCGAGTCTTGTTTGGAAAGCTAAGTCTCCTCTAACAGAGTAAAAGTTTTTCTTTATAAAAAAATGTATTGGAGTTATCATTTTGGCTAAACGAATGACTTATGGTGACCTGGGATTCTATTTTGTGATATCCAGTGTTTTAAACCTTTGATATTTGACAAACTTTCCAAAATCCAATTAAAAATTATGTCTCTTTCTAACCTAACATTTTAGATATTAGGTCCTCTAAAGCCCAAAAATGACATTTGGCTTATCTGATACAAAATCATACAGGAGGCATTGTCAAATATGAAATGGTGTTTGGCTTTCTTTGGTCTATATTTGTATAAATGTTATTGGTATATGTTCCAAAATTACATAAAACTTGTATAATTCTAATATGACTTAGTGTATGTTATCAGTAATAATTATAATGATTATGTTAACAGACTGTGTGCCACAGAGGTAACAAATTTCCTTGCCAATTGTGCCTTTAACTGTGGCTGCCCTAAAATGTTTTTGTCATACACTTGTCTCATTTTGGTCCTCTTTAAAAGATGGTTTTATAATCAGCTATAAAATTTAACAGGTGCTAATAAATGCAGGTTTCTGATTAATAACTCTGGAGATTGTGACATTAGAATAGAGGAAAAACTTTCAAATAGAAGAGTGAATTGTGTTTGGTTTACTTTAGACTGTATTTGTATAAATATATTATTAGTATGTGTCCAAAATTATGGGAAACTTCTATAATGTTGATATAATTTAGTGTACATCAATAATTATAATTGTTATGTAAAATTGTTGTATGCCACAGAAGTAACCAAAATTCCTAGTCAATTGTAGCTTTAATAGTGGCTATAGACTTTTGTCATCCACAGACATTTTATCTTGCTTTGGTCCTTTTCAAAATGCAGTTTATAATCAAATATAGGACTCTAAGTGCAGGTCTCAGATAACTTTAAGAACTGTGCTATTGGAATAGAGGAAAAAAACAAACTTCTAGGACTCTCACGGAGAGCTAATGTGTTAAACATTGCTAAACCTTTTGTTTTCAGAGTCAAGAGAAATTATTTCTTTAGAACTATTTGCAACTTTTATCATGTGAGTAAAATAAACTCCTGTGAACAAAATTTACAGCATATTGTTCCTCTCTACCTGATTTCCCCAGAATTTGGAAACTATTTGTGAATATTCTCAATTTATGGCAGTATAGCTAATTGCATAAGTGCAACAAGAATCTGTTTTCTTTTGTAACAGGCCACAGTTGGAGAAATTGGTTATTTTACCAAGGCTTTGACTGGAATGGCATGCTTTTTTTTAAAGAATCAAAGTTGACTTATATAGCCAATTAAAGCCCGCTGGGGAATCTGGCCTTATACCCCGTCCTTATACACAGAGTCTCTGTACAAGGTTCCTGACCTGTGGTAAGTAAAGAATGTCACTTTCAAACAGGCTCAGGAACCCCAAGCTATCTTGGGACCTCAAGAGGAGACAAATTTGCCCAACTCATAGGTATTTGAGGGTACAAACCCATGGCTGGGCTCGGCTTTTAAAAAGTCTTATCTGAGATTCTTCATGGAACAGAGTTCTATCAAAGCCAATTTAAAAAGTCTAAGTGAAAAATAATTATTCTTGCTGCACTTTATGCAAATAATCGGGCCAAGCACAGTAAGACTAAAGTTTATTTTGTAAACAAATCAGTTGTATCATGATTTGTTTTTAATAAAAATGGGGACTGGAGACAGAAAAATTATGCTTCAAAAGAAAAACTATAGTACACTGTTGTTAGCTGTTCTTGAGGTTTTTTCTGCAGTTTAGACTAAATTCTAAAGTCTTTGTGGGTTAGAAGTCCCCAAACTAGTGTTTCCAAATCTTTGCTTTTAAAATTGGGAATTGTACTCCTCATCCTAGGACTCGTTATTTACCTTATAGCGGGCTGTTTCACTTAAACACTGTAGTAAAACTACAGAGTACTAATGTTTGTGCCATGCAAGCCATGAACGCCCAGCCAGGCCTGCATGAGTACACTCAGACAGCTGCAAACCAGTTCCACTCTTCTCACCTTGGGGTTCACTCCCATTCCCATAATGTGCCCTGTCAGCAGGAAGAAGCCAGAGCAATTGATGGCCTTTTCCCATCTTCACAGCCTACACCTTAAGATTAAGGTGTTATAAAACCCAAAGGGAAGGACTGAAACCACGTTTGCAAAATTATGACTGAGACGGTGAAAGAGATCTAACTTAACTGACTCCATCTTGCTTCTAACCTCTAAGCTGTCCTTGTTCATTCCTGGGCGTAGGCTAAACTAACTTTGGGAGAAACTTAGTTTAGAGTTTAAACAAAGACAGTGACACTCCTTTTCCCAAAGAAGACCTCCATCTTGCCTGGAGACTAGATTGCCTTTGTAGGACTAACATTAGCCACAAGATTGGAAATTATGGTTTAGAAGTCATGCAGCTGGAGGCTACAAGATTCTGACCCTCCCTATACTGTTCCTGAGATCAGTGTTCAGACACCTTGCACCTGATGGATCAGCTGGCACCACCCAGATCAATAAACTGGCTCATCTGATCTTGTGGCCCCCACCCAGGAACTGACTCAGTGCAAGAAGACAGCTCTGAGTCCCTATTATTTCTTTTTCTTTTTTTTTTTTCTTGAGACAAAGTCTCGCTCTGTCGCCCAGGCTGGAGTGCAATGGTGCAATCACAGCTCACTGCAAGCTGTGCCTCCCGGGTTCACACTATTCTCCTGCCTCAGCCTCCCGAGTAGCTAGGACTACAGGTGCCCGCCACCATGCCCGGCTGATTTTTTGTATTTTTAGTAAAGACGGGGTTTCACCATGTTGGCCAGGATGGTCTCAATCTCCTGACCTCATGATCCCCCCACCTCGGCCTCCCAAAGTGCTGGGATTACAGGCGTGAGCCACCTTGCCCAGCCCTGAGTCCCTATGGTTTCATCTCTGACCAATCAGCACTCCTGGCTCACTGGCTTCCCCTGACCTACCACATTATCCTTAAAAACTCTGCTCCCCGAATGCTGGGGAAGACTGATTTGAGTAATAATAAAACTCCAGTCTCCCCCTCTGCCCCCCGACCACACACAAAAAAGAATGCCATGTGAAGACAGAAAGCTGGAGTGATGCATCTATGAGCCAAGAAATGCCAAAGAATGCTGGCCAACCACCAGAAGCTAGGAAGAGGCAAGGAGGGACTCCCCTACAGGTTTCAGAGGGAGCATGACACCTTGATTTTAGACTTCTAGCCTCCAGAACTGTGAGACAATAAATTTCTGTTGTTCTAAGTCACCTGGTTTGTGGCATTTTGTTACAGCAGCCCAGGAAACTAATAGAGAGATCTGACCAAGGGCAAGGGCAAGGGCTATGTTGCATTAGCTGGGCAGCTACTATTCCCTCTCCCCCACCCTAAGGTATGGAAAAATGCCCAGAGGACGTGAGGGCTTGCCATCACTATATGGTATGCAGTGATGCACTATATGGCCATCACTATATGGTATGCAGGCAGAAGCAAAGGAAGCGTGGGAGGGCACCTTCCCAACGGAAGGTAAAACTGCCATTCAGGCAAATTAGAACACATTCAAACCACAGAGGATAATTCATCTTCTCCTCATTCAGACCTAGAGCTCAGAGTGATAAGTTCCATTTCATTATCATTACTAATTTTTCTTTCTTTCTTTTTGAGACAGAGTCTTGCTCTGTCGCCTAGGCTGGAGTGCAGTGGTGCAATCTCAGCTCACTGCAACCTCTGTCTCCCATGTTAGATTCTCCTGCCTCAGCCTCCTGAGTAGCTGGAACTACAGGTATGTGCCACCACGCACAGCTAATTTTTGTAATTTTAGTAGAGATGGGGTTTCACTGTGTTGGCCAGGCTGGTCTTGAATTCCTGACCTCAGGTGATCCATCTGCCGCAGCCTTCCAAAGTGTTGGGATTAAAGGTATGAGCCACCGCTCCCGGCCATTACTAAATATTTTTAAAGTAACTTTTCCCCCAATTGAAAAAATAATTTTCCTATTATGGAAAATTTGGAAAACTCAGAAAAGTAAACACAAAACAAAATGACCTATAATCTCAACCCAAAATTACTATGAACATTTAGTGGAATACCTTTTCAGTCTTGTTCCTATGTGGCTATGTACTTTTGTGTTTTAGTAGGACAGGCAATACTGGGGCCAGCTTCAATTTCTTTGTTAATTATACTTTAGCTGGCAAACTTGAGAACATAATTCTCATTTGCCAAATTGTTTCTCAATGAGGAAAGATAATCTGAATTATTTTTTTTTTTCTTTCTTTCTTTATTTTTCAAATGAGACAGGGTCTTGCTCTGCTGCCCAGGCTGGTCTTGAACTCCCGGGCTCAAGTGATCCTCCTGCCTCGGCCTCCTAAAATGCTGGGATTACAGGTGTGAGCCAATGTGCCCGGCCACATTCTGAGTTTTGAACCACTCTTTCATCAACAAGCTTTTGGACTGGACTCTGCCACGTGACAGTCAGTAGGAACTGACTCCGTGCTTTACACCACGCACAGTCCCAGTGCTTCATCACTCACCGGAGTTTTGATGTAGGTGTGGGGATCAGGGAACTCAGGAAAATGGCTGGGGATGTGCGGCGGGTGGGGTCGGTTCTGCCCTGCAGTGAGGGCCTTGGGGGTCACTGGCTGATTGGTCACCGGAGCTGCAACAGAGTCACAACTGATTACCCCTCCACCCAAGACCCTGATTTCTACAGATTATGGTCTCTCCCCAAAGCCTCCTTTTCTCAAAAAAATGCCAGACCTCAATTTTCTAAACAAGTTGCATTTTGTATTTCAATCGATAAAAGGTCTTTGATGGCTTACAATGCCCAGCCCTGCTGGCTAATCTTGGTTGACGTTCCCTTTCACAACAATCTGCCCACAAGCCTCTTAGGTAGAGGTGGGTGGCTGTGGCCACAGTAACTACGTAAAACAGCATGCTGAGGAGCTACGCAGGTTACATGGGCTGCTGGTTCTCTTTTCAGAGACCTTGGATAACAAAAAGGAACAACGAACTGGGGAAATTAAGTGTGAGCTTAATCATTACAAGAGGGGATTGAAAATGGCACCTTCCACTGCTATGTTGAGAGGGAGTTTTTAAAAAAATGCCAACAAGAAAAAAGTGACTTTAAAGAAGAAATCCAGGCCGAGTGCAGTGGCTCACGCCTGTAATCCCAGCACTTTGAGAGGCCGAGGCAGGCGGATCACTCGAGGTCAGGAGTTCGAGACCAGCTTGGCCAACATGGTAAAACCCTGTCTCTACTAAAAATATAAAAGTTAGCCGGGTGTGGTGGCGGGTGCCTGTAATCCCAGATACTTGGGAGGCTGAGGCAGGAGAATAGCTTGAACCTCGGAGGCAGAGGTTGCAGTAGTCAGCCAAGATTGTGCCACTGCACTCCAGCCTGGGCAACAGAGCAAGACTCCATCTCAAAAAAAAAAAAAAAAAGAAAGAAAAGAAAAAAATCCAGTTAACTCTCTCCAGGTCCTACAAGCCCAAACTGGTTACTCTCTACTCAGCTTATGGCACCCAGGTTTACTTAAAGTAGAGGTCATCAAAGTTTGTGTAAAGGGCCATATAATAAATACTTTAGGTTTTGCATGTGGTACAGTCTCTACCACAACTAAACTATGCCATTATAGCATGAAAACCACCACAGATAATAAGTAAATATGGCTGCATTCCGATAAGACTTTATTTACAAAAACAGGAGGCAGGCTGCATTTGGCCCATAGGCCACAATTTACCAACCCTTAATCTAAGAAGAATAAGAACTTTCATTTTTCCAAGCAGCATCATTTGCCCTTCTGGGGCTAGAACACAAGAAACACAGCAATATCTCAAAGATGGTTTACCTTTTGGTGACTGAATTTCACATGCTAATCAGACTAGCCCAAATAAAGATTATATTGTAGGTAGCCCCAAACATTGGAAGAGAGCCCATAACAAGGAAGTAGCTACTAATCCAATCCCTACCATATTCAATTACTTCATTCCACAAGCATTAATTGAAAAATTGCTAAGTACCTCAGTTCAAAGTCACTTACGAGCAGTGATGACCATCCTCTGAGACCGTTTTGCATAAGCAGGGAGAGTGTCCACATTGAAACCTAAGAGACAGGAAAACAAAAATCACTGCCCAGACCACTGGATATTGAATACAGAAAGAATAGTAGTAGTATGGACAAATGGCTTAAACTCTGAACTCAGTGACCTTGCAGCCACGCAAAAGAAGCTCTGGCAGAATTCCCTAACAGGGAATTATGAGGCCTCTTAGATGTGTTCAGAGGAATCTCTCTTGATAACTCTCTCAAGCTCAAAGCAAATCAAGAGAACCATGAGGGAAACCAAGAACACTTAGCAGACATGCCTGATTCCTAAGGACTCCTCTCCCAGTTGCATCGAAGAACTGGAAACTGAAGGTATACTCACCCATCTCAACAAGTGTGACCACGATATCTGACAGTGTGGGCTGGGTCCTGGCTGTGTGCTCACAGTAAGACTTGGCACTTCTCCCAATTTCTGAAATGTCTAAGAGGGGATTAAAGGCATAAAACTTATTCTCAGTTCCTCAGAAAGTTAAACATAGAATTACCAGATGAGCCAACAACTCCACTCCTAGGTATATACATAAATGAACTGAAAGCAGGGATTCGAAAAGCTACTAGTACACCAATGTTCACAGCAGCATGATTCACAGTAGCCAAAAGGTAGAAACAACAGGTGAATGAACAAACAAAATGTGCTGTATACATACAATGGAATATTATTCAGCCTTTAAAAGGAAGGAAATTCTGGTAATGTCATAGCATAGATGAACTTTGAAAACATTATGCTAGACCAGGTGTGGTGGCGCAGGCCTGTAATCCCAGCACTTTGGGAGGCCAAGGCCAGTGGATCACCTGAGGTCAGGAGTTTGAGACCAACCTGACCAACATGGCGAAACCCCTTCTCTACTAAAAATACAAAAATTAGCCAGGCCTGGTGGTAGGCGCCTGTAATCCTAGCCACTTGGGAGGCTGAGAAATAGCTTGAACCTGGAAGGAGGAGGTTGCAGTGAGCAGAGATTGTGCCATTGCACTCCAGCCTGGGCGACAGAGTGAGAACTCCTTCTCAAAAAAAGAAAAGAAAAAGAAAACATTATGCTAAGGCCAGGTGTGGCGGCTCATGCCTGTAATCCCAGCACTTGGGAGGCTGAGGCAGGTGGATCACTTGAGGTCAGGAGTTCGAGACTAGCCTGGCCAACATGGCAAAACCCCAACTCTACCACAAATATAAAAAATTAGCCAGGTGAGGTGGCACACACCTGTAATCCCAGCTACTCAGGAGGCTGAAAATCGCTTGAACCTGGGAGGTGGAGGTGGTTGCAGTGAGCCGAGATGGCACCACTGCACTCCAGCCTGGGAGACACAGCGAGACTCCATCTCAAAAAAAAAGAAAAGAAAAAAGAAAACATTATGCTAAGTGAAATAAGGTAGACATAAAAAGACAAATAAAGATTCTACTTATATGAGGTATCTAGAGATGGAAAGTAGATTAGAAGTTACCAGGGGATGGAGGGGGAGGGAGAATGGGGAGTTATTGTTTATGGGTACAGAGTTTCTGTTTAGAATGATGAAAAAGTTCTGGAAATAATGTAAATGGCTGCACAACATTGTGAATGTACTTAATACCACTGAATTGTACACTTAAAAATGGTTAAAATGATAAATTTTTTTATGTATATCTCACTACCACACACACAAAAAGGTCTTATTCTCTGATGGGCAATTTTTCTTTCTTCTGCCTGAAGCTGAACCTCTATTTAAGAGTCACATTAAAGTCTTTTGGGGAAAGGGGGAAGGTTTCTAAGATGGAGTTTTTGAAGCTCGGCTCTGTGAATGAGCTTCCAAGGTGGACGGGAGGTTTCATGAATACTCTGAAGCTGTGCTGAATTTTAAACACAAAAAAAGCATTTTTTGGGGAATGGGTCCACAGATTTTATCAAATGTACAAAGGGGTCTCAAAAGGTAAAGAACTCCTACTTTAGGGGCCCAGTGGCTCAGAAAATAAAAGCAAGTGGTACTTGACAGGGAAGGGTGTCTAACAAGAGACCTACCACCTACCACCAACTCCCCTGCTACACTGAGCAAGTCACTAATACCAGCCTCTAGACATGACTTTTAAACTCTAAATTCCAAGATTGTTTCAAGAACTGCATTCTTATCTCTTGGGAACTATTAATTCATTCCTTTAGGACAAAGTTCAAAAAGTAGTAGCCTGGGAACCTGTGGCAGGCCCCAAAATCTTTTCTAAAGTCCACAGGTCAAAACTATTTTCATAATAAAATTAAGTCATTATTTGACTTTTTCACTCTCATTCTCTCAGGTAGTTTTCCTGAGTCTATGTGACTTTTGATGACATCATGGGTCTGATGAATAACAGAATATGTGAGTGTACATTCTTATTTTCAAAATTTCTTTTTTTTCCTTTTTCTTTTTTTTTTTTTGAGACGGAGTTTCGCTCTTGTTGCCCAGGCTGGAGTACAATGGTGTGATCTTGGCTCAATGCAATCTCCGCCACCTGGGTTCAAGCGATTCTCCTGCCTCAGCCTCCTGAGTAGCTGTAATTACAGGCGCCCGCCACCACACCCAGCTAATTTTTTGTATTTTTAGTAGAGACAGGGTTTCAGTATGTTGGCAAGGTTGGTCTTGAAACTCCTGACCTCAGGCGATATACCCACCTCGGCCTCCCAAAGTGCTGGGATTACAGGCGTGAGCCACCATACCTAGCCCCAAAATTTGTTTTTTCTAACGTGGCAAATACACATATACAAAAGCTACTTGGGGTCCTCAATGTTTATTAATATAAAGGTATTCTAAGAGCTGGGTGTGGTGGCACATGCCTGTAGTCCCAGCTATGTGGGAGGCTTGGGTCCAGAAGTTTGAGGCCAGCCTGGGCAACACAGCAAGACCCCATCTCTAATTAATAAGAATAAATAAATATAGGAGTTCTGAAGCCACAATGATTGAGATCACTGCTTTAGGAAAACATTTGGTATTTAAAAGTGCCAAACATCAGCTGCAGAGAGCCACCTTGCCCAAGATCACCCTTCCTGGGGTAGCCCACATCTACTGTTTGATCAAGACCTGAGTATAAAGGCAGGGCCTTTTCAGCTTGATGGGCAATAATGCTCCAGGGGTCCTGGCTAAGTTGTCCACTTCTTTATTGGGCCTGCATTGCACTCCACATTTCCCTCTGCCCAAACCTTTCTCCTACTTCCTTTCATAGTTGTTGATCCCTAAGAAACACCGTAAATACTTCCATCCCTCATCCCATCCCATCCCCCAAAAGTTCAAAACAGGGAAATATGTTGTACATGCAGAAAAGCCTCTGTAAGACCACACCCGGGCTTCTAAATCTCAACACATTTCCTTTTAAAAGTAGCTTTTCAGCTGGGTGTAGTGGCTCATGCCTGTAATCCCAGCACTTTGAGAGGCCAAGGTGGGTGGATCACCTGAGGTCAGGAGTTCAAGACCAGCCTGGCCAACATGGTGAAACCCTGTCTCTACTAAAAATACAAAAATTAGCCAGGCGTGGTGGTGCACACCTATGATCCCAGCTACTTGGGAGGCTGTGGCAGGAGAATTGCTTGAACCTGGGAGGCGGAGGCTGCAGTGAGCTGAGATTGTGCCACTGCACCCCAGCCTGGGCAACACAGTGAGACTCTGTCTCAAAAAAAAAAGGGGGGGGGGCTTTTCCCCTTCATTCTTTGTATCACACAATCTAGCATTTCATTACATAATGTGATGATATCTATTGCATGGGGAATTAGTCCTGACTCCCCAACAAAAGTCCTTAAGGGCACCCATAACTCACCAAGAGCTTAAAATCTCCCCAGCACTGAATGTTTTATATATACATCTCACTTACACTCACAACTCCATGAGGTAGAAACTGTTATCCCATTTCAGAAATGAGGAAATTGAGGTTCAGGAGATTCAGTGGCTTGCCCAAGCTATTAAGTGACAGAGTGATGATGTACACCAAGTCTATCTGATTCTAAAGCCTGTAAGTCACTTCATTATGCTCTTTTCTGTTTTTGTTGTTGTTGTTGTTGTTGGAGATGGAGCCTCACAGGCTGGAGTGCAGTGGTGCGATCTCAGTTCACTGTAACCTCTGCCTCCCAGATTCAAGCGATTCTCCTGCCTCAGTCTCCCGAGTGGCTGGGATTATAGACACCTGCCACCACGCCCAGCTAATTTTTTTTGTGTGTTTTTTAGTAGAGACGGGGTTTCGCCACGTTGGCCAGGCTGGTCTTGAACTCCTGACTTCAGGTGATCCACCCGCCTCGGCCTCCTAAAGTACTGGGATTACAGGCGTGAGCCACCACGCTCGGCCCATTGTGCTGTTTTCTTTTCTCAACTTTTTACATTAAAAAAAAATTTTTTTCTCCCCTCTTAAGAAAAAAGTTTGTTTCTTAAACCCTCTCAAACACTATCACAAAGCAGGGCACAGAACTGATGTTGGGGTTGACTCCAAGGCCAAGTGTTTCCATGTACTCACAGCTCTGCAGCATCTCTGTCAGCGTTTCCACGGATGCTTTCTCGGCACTCTCAAACCCTGCCTCTGTCAGCAAGGAGCTCACAACCACCTGCAGAGTTCTCCTCCGGGCCAGATGATAGTTATCGGCAGGGTTAGTGGACTGTTTACTTCCCGATCTCTGTGAATCAGCAGAGAGATTTTCACCCACAGGAGAAGGATGCAATCACATAGTTCATACGTGGTCAACGGCAAGCAAAGTTATTTTACTAAATAATTTTATTTTAAAAATCAGTGCTTAATGTTTACGATTTACGGATCTTGGCCAACTGAGTAAAAATTGAGCACCCAAGGTGCTTTAAATACAGAGACCACTTTTCCGCTTACCTAAAACGTACGGTCCCAATGAGATAAAATAGCAGGTCTTTTACTTTCTACTTTAGCAGATTATTAGAATACATAGCTGAAGAAACACGCATGATGGGATTAAGACGTGTCCCCCAGAAAAAAACAGGATCCCTCTCTTGTGCCTCCCATCTTCACACCATTTCATTGAAAGGGAAAATGAAAACAGTAACAAGAGGTGACCGCGAGGAGACGAGGGCAAAAAGATAAAAGCACAAAAAAGTAAGAAAGCTAAATATTTTGAAACGGGAATGCCTTTCAACTTTGGCCGGCCAATAAGAAGGCGAAAACGGCATCTTCAGACCAATCAGGGGGTGTTCCGGGCTCCCAACCCCCAACAGCGAACGAGCCAATCAAGACACAGGTCCGCCAACTCCGGAGGCCGCAGCCAAGTCCCAAGGAGGGGGCGCCTACGGCCTGAAAACACCCTCCGCCAGTCGGAGCTCATGATGCGGCTGAATTTCTGGGCATTATCTTGTTGCTCAGTCGAGGGGAAAGTTGCAGGATAGCCAAACTCTCTCGGCTCCGAGCCCGCGCTTCCTGCCCTTACCGTTCCGGAGCCACCGGCCCCAGCTGTGGCCGCCGCGTCGGCCATCTTGCTCTGGCGTAGTGTGCGCGAGCGCGGGGCGCGATGGGACTTGTAGTCGCGGGGCGGGGCGGGGCGGGGCGGGGCGGGGCGGCGTGCGCCCCTTGGTTTTCCGAAGCCCAGTCGGTTGGGGGACGCCTCCGGTGACCCCGGCTCACGTGACTTTTTTTTTTTTTTTTGGATAGAGTCTTGCTCCGTTTCCCAGGCTAGAGTGCAATGGCGCGATCTCGGTTCACTGCAACCTCCACCTCCCAGGCTAAAGCGATCCTCCCACCTCAGCCTCCGGAGTAGCTGGGATTACAGGCGGGCACCACCACGCCCCGCTAGTTTTTGTATTTTTAGTAGAGACCGAGTTTCGCCATGTTGGCCAGGCTGGTCTCGAACACCTGAGCTCAAGCAATCCGCGGCCTCGGCCTCACAACGTGCTGGGATTACAGGCGTGAGCTACCGCGCCAGCCTCACGTGACCTTTTGAGAGTGAAGTGTTCTGGGGCCTTCAGTGGCTTGGTTGTGGGCCAGGAAAACGCGCCCGGTTTCACTGAGTTAAAAGAAACCTATTTTAATATGAAAATCGGTTCTTATAAAGAGCATACCAGGAGGTCATCTACACTCGCAGGGTTTTCCAAACTTGTCTTATTATTAGTAACACCTGGCTGGGCCCAGCCCAATCCCAGTGACTTCACTCTCTGGAAGAGGGGCTTGGGAATCTTTCTCATTAAGGAGCTCCCCAGATGATTCTTCTGAGCGAGTAATGTTGGGAAACCCTGGAGCATCCAGCCTGGTGATTTTGTGCTGAGGGCCGCCCCACCTGTCAATGGCCCACTTGGAAGTAGAGCCTGGACCACCTAGTCCAAGTCTATCGCTGCATCCTGCTGCCTTCGCGCCCTCGACCCGCAAATATTTGCGAGGCAAGTCTAGGGGGCGGGAGACTTGTCCCTTGTCGCCTCACTCCCAGGGCGTGGGGTGCCCGCGGCTGCCAGTGGTTTTCTCCCTAGCCTGTCAGCCCCTCTGGCTGCGCCGTGTTCGTCCCCATTTGCAGGTGCCTGGCAGGACGCAGATTCTGGGCTTGGATCCTAACACTAGCCAGCTATGGTACTGCGGGCACTTGACCTTAATCCTCAGTGTGTCTCAGTTTCCTCTTCTGTAAAACTGGGGGAAAGATGAGATGATACACAGAAAGAGTCTGTCACAGTGCCTGACGTGTAGTAAAACTCAAGAAATCGGCCGGGCGCGGTGGCACTCGCCTGTAATCCCAGCACTTTGAGAGGCCGAGGCGGGTGGATCACCTCAGGTCAGGAGTTCGAGACCAGCCTGACCAACATGGTGAAACCCCGTGTCTACTAAAAATACACAAAATTAGCCGGGCGTGGCGGCGTGCGCCTGTAGTCCTAGCTACTCGGGAGGCTGAGGCAGGAGAATAGCTTGAATCCGGGAGGCGGAGGTTGCAGTGAGCCGAGATCGCGCCACTGCACTCCAGCCTGGGCGACAGAGGGAGACTCCGTCTCAAAAAAAAAGAAAAAGAAGTCGCTCCTCATGATGTTGTTTACTTCCTGGATAGCACGTGGAGGAGTTGCCAACGCCGGGAGGCAGCGGTCCGGGAACCCGTGCTGCCCCGGCCCCGCCGCCCACACCTGAGCCTCCGTGGTGCCCCGTCCCCGCACCTATGCCGCGGGGGGCGGGGGCTGCGAGCGGGGGTGCGCGGCGCCGGATGAGCCTCCTGGCCTCGCCGAGGGTGTACAGGGGGTGGGAGAGTCAGGCCGGGGACCGAAACTTGGCTGAGCAGAGCACCAGCCCCTTTGTCTCCTCCGCCCCCTCTTCCCCACTTCCTGCCCAGCTCTGGATCGGCGGCGCGGCGCGGACTTTGTAAACACTTCGCCACTGCAGGGGTGGAGACTGGCTCTGTTCGGATGCCGGCCGGGGGGGAGAGGTGCAATCCTCTCCTCGCGGCTGGTGGTTGCGACCACCCCCACTCCCCAAAGGCAGGCTCCGGAGGCGGCGGGACAGAGCGCCTGCGACCCCAGTCGGTGCTCCGGGGAGGTCACCTGGCGAGGAGGTAGGCTTGGGTGCTGGAGAAACCGGGGTAGATGGGATGTCAGCTCAGGCTGGAGACCATGCGTTGGGGATCGGCGCTGGGTGGGTCAATGGGGTCGCCGCATCCTCATCACTTCCCAGTTGGCACCGAAAGCTTGGCTCACTTTCCCACTGAGTGAGGTGTTCTGCACAGAATTGAAGGGCAGAGAAACCCCCAAAGGCCCTGAGCCCTCTGTATGTACACACATCGGCACAACCCCCTCCAGCTGATCTGGAAGCCCCGTGGCTTTACCGGGCTGTTGGTCTTCTCATGCCTCAAAGATGGGGTGGAAGGCCAGTAGGAGGGCAGACCAGTGTGGATGGGGAGTCTGTGAGTGCTCTGGCAAGTGCACCGGGATGAAACTGGAGGGAGGGACCCCTCAGTGGTGTCTGATTGATACATAGATGATGATCTTAGCTTCTTCTGTGTCTCTTGAAGTGCCAACAAGAGGAATAACTGAATAAATTGGTTGCTGTTACTAAGGGAGCATTAAGTTACTCATTTGCATTGATTGAACACCTACTATGTGCCTGGCATTATATGGAATGCTGAGGGTGCAATGATGTTATTCATCCACAGCTAATATGGATCACAAAACAATAGACATAGACGCCAAGTACACTGGCTGGGGTGGCTGGGAAGGCTTCAGAGAGAAAAGGACATTTGAGTTGGGTTCAGAAGGATGAAAAGCATGGAAGTCTTTGGGGGCACTTATTCCACAGAACTGGATTGAACCCCAGCTGTGGTGTTGGACACTGGAATATAGGGGTGACCCAGAAACAATTCCTGCTCCCTTTAATCCACTGTCTAACCATCAAGGGAATGAACAGGATGAATCCCAGAAAAGGCAGTTTTCTGGGCTGGGTCCCAAGAACCCAGGAATTCCCAGCTGGGTACAGCTGGGAGGGTCCACCTGGGGGTGATGTGACGGTCCACACAATCCTGGGCACCCCCTCCTCATCCCTGGACTCTGAGACTGTTTCCTCTGATGAGTCCTTGCCCTCTGCCTACCACCTCATTTCTCTTTGGGACCAGACGTGGATAGAGAAGTGGATCTCCCTTTGCTTCCTCACAGATTCTTCTGGCCGTTCAATTCTGGGGCTCCTTCGGGAAATGACTGACACAGCAATTTATGAATTCATTCAGCACCTATTTGCTATGGCCATACTCCATCTGCACAGGCTATTCCCACAGCTGTTGGGGATGTCATGGTAATCAAATCAGAGTTTCTTCCCCTGGAACTTAACACTGAAAGCCTCTGATAATTGTAGCAGAGTCCTAGTCTATGCCAGTTATTGAGATCATGACCTCCATGGTCCCAAACATCTTCTCCTTCCGGCTTCCCCTTCCCTCAAGGGCTTAGAATACTAGCTAACAGTTACATAACACTGTCAGGTACTCTTCTAAGTGGCTTAGAGATCATATCTCATTTAAACCTCCTAATATAGTCCTATGAGGTAGGCATTAGGATTCTCTCCATTTTATAGACGAGGAAACGCAGGCACTGGAGATAAGTAATCTTCCTTCAGACACAAGAAACAAATGGCAGAGCTGGGATTTAAACCTAGGTCACTTGATTTGGGAGGCTTTATTCTTAACCGTTAGGCTAGCCTGCCTCCTTCGCTGACCACAAAAAATGTGCACTTGAGCCAGGAACTTAGGAGTTTCCTAAAGGGAGTCTGTGGTCCTGTATCTTGGATGATACAGCCATCTGTTAGCTGAGCCATAGGCTGGTACTGTTTACAGTGAGCCCAGCAGGCCTGGAATAGGGTTGTGGGAACTGCACAGAGCTGGTATCCTTTCCTGATGGCTGTGTGTGTGTGTGCGTGCGTGCGCGTGTGTGCGTGCGTGCGCGTGTGTGCGTGCACACAAACGTATGAATGTTTTCCCCTGTGTAAGCCTCACTCAAAGGGAAAGGGGGAATATGAATAAACCGGGAGGAATGAACTAAGATTATATCCAAGAAAGAACTTCTCAACTTGGACGTGATGTGCCAGAATCTGGGGATTTGGGAAACCAAGACACCTCTTTTGTTGGGAATTAAGAATAGCAGAGATGCTCACATTCTAGATGTGCATTCCAGCTTGGTAGATGAGTAAGGAAGATGGCCAAGGAGTGGGTCCAGGCTTAAGATGCTCACACCTCTCTTTCCCACAGCTCCTGCTTCCAAAGCTGCATCTGTATATCCTACCCAGTCCCTCCAGACAGGCTGGGATAATGCTGGTGAAGCAAGCGAGAGCACAGGACAGTTTCCATGGATTCCAGCCCCTTTTCCACCTCCTTTCTGAAACGCTTTTAAATTTCTTACAAGGGCCCTCCCCACAGGTTTGGGGAGGCCTTGAGGCGGTCCCTCTCTGCCTGCAGTCAAAGCACTTCGTGCATCTGTCTTTGAGAAAGGGATGTGTGTTGGGGGCATGGGTATTGATGCTGGGAGTCGAGGGTGGGAACTGGGTGGAGGGTGGCTGCACTGAGAAAACGGGTAAGCAGGATGTGAACCTTAAGAACTATAAACCTCCAAGCTGCTCTTCTCCCACGCACGCACCTTCCTCCCTCACTCGCTGGTAGGGTGGGGTGCAGCGGAGCCCTTGGCACGCCCTGGCCCCCTGCCCCAGGCACTGGCTTGGCTGTGGAGAACAGGTTGTACTCTTGAAAAACCACAAGAGGAAGTTTAGGGAGGGCTGGGGGTGGGGAAAGTTCTGGGGCCCCTGCCAAGTTTCCCTTTCCCTGCTGAGCAGTAGATGTGTTTATCTTGCCCTCAAAGACATTTAAATTTTAAATCCTCAAGTTTCAAAGAGCTGTCAAGGCCTGCCCCTTTCTAGGGGTGGCAACAGACACTGCTAGAAATGGCATTGGAACAAGTTACCCATCTGTTGGAATTCACCTGGGATTCGTGCAGGTTGAGAAAGGCTAATTCCAGAAAGTCTCTTCTTTGGCCCCTTCACTTTTCTCTTCCCCAAAGCATTTCCTACAACCTTTAAACTCAGAGGAATGTGGCTGTAATTGCCACTTAGGAGCTGAATGGTGTTGTGGGAGCTGTCCCTAAGTTTTTACCTGTACTGTCTCATTTAATATTTATTCACCACAACTCTAGGTAGTAAACACCTCTATCTCCAATTTACAGATAGGAAACAGGCTCAGAAAGGCAAACTTGCTCAAAGTAATTTAGCTAGTAAGTGGCAGAGCTTGGAGTTGAACAAGGATCTATCTGATTTCAAAGTCTAGGCTCTTTACTCGTGAATTAACTCTCAGTCTGAGCATTGACTTTCCTAATATATCAAACACTGAGACAGGGAGGCTGAAATATAAAGGGATTTTTAAAAATGCTGCTGCTAGTATGGGAGAGGGATAGAATTGGAAGGGATTCCTTGGAAGTTAATGTATTTAAGAAAGGATAGCCACTGGGCACGGTGGCTCACGCCTGTAATCTCAGCACTTTGGGAGGCCAAGGTGGGTGGATCACGAGGTCAGCAGTTCGAGACCAGCCTGACCAACATGGTGAAATCTCATCTCTACTAAAAATACAAAAAAAAAAAAAAAAAAGTTAGCCGGGCGTGGTGGCACGGGCCTGTAATCCCAGCTACTCAGGAGGCTGAGGCGGGAGAATCACTTGAACCCGGGAGGCAGAGGTTGCAGTGAGCCAAGATCACGCCATCGCACTCCAGCCTGGGCAACAGAGTGAGACTCCGTCTCAAATAAATAAATAAATAAATAATTAAAAGGAAAGAAAGAAAAGATAGCCAAGTTAAAAAAAGATGCAGGAGGTGAGAGGTCAGGTCAAATTCTGGAAGATTGCAGCAAAGGGGAAGATTTAGGAGGAATACTATAGCTGTATGCAAATATTTAAAAGTTTGCCCTGGCAAACCTTGAAGCAGGGGGTTAGTGGGACTAGTGGAGGCAGATTTTCAAAAAACGTAGAACTTTCTAACAAATGGGGCTTAGAGCTCTTGCTGTAAGAGGGGCCTCTGCCAGCAAGACGACCTCAAAGCCCCTTCGCCTGTAAACCCCTGATGTGATTTTCCCCCTGCTTTCCTCTTCTATGTCATTCTTTGCTCTCCCATACTCCCTGGCCCATGGTAGTCCCTGATCGTCCACCAGGTGGAGCTGTTGCCCAGTGTGTCACCCTGGGGTGACTGGATTGGGTGAAGAGTGTTGCCGGGTTCTTCAGGCGCTGACTGGTTTCAAGGGGCCTCTGCTCCCAGCCCATCACCAGCTGTTTACACACCGGGGCCCAGAGAACTGCTTTTGATCCAGCAAAGCCCCCATAAAAGGTGCTCTTCTGTCTTGTCCAGGCTCTGGCCAGAATGTGCAGGCCTCCGCCTCTGCGGCATACACCCGTCCCCAGGTCAGGGATTTCTTCCACATCTTCTCTTTCCCCTTCCTGACTGTCCTTTCCCTTTGAGAGAGAGGGACCTGTGTGTCCAGAGCAGAGGGCAGGACCAACGGCCCTGCGAGCCAGCAGGGTAGCTAATGTGGCATGGCCTTTTATGCCCTTCAAAGGGCATGACACCTGTGTCATCTCCCGGAAGGGGCCTCAGGAGCCCCACCTCTCTGAAACTATTTGCACTCAGTGGCCTGACCAGTTCTCCCACCCTGGGTGAAATTCCCCAGGACAGTCGTTCCTGAGGTGAGGGCTGAGGGGTTATCTCTGGAAGGAGAGGGTTGCTGGTACCTCCATCGTTGGCCCAGATCTGCTTGCTGCCCGCTCAGACCTTTAGAGAGGCACAGAGCCACTGGGCCTCCAGGGACACAGAGGCAGAGCCCAGAATGAGCAAGGACACCCTGATTTTTTTGAGACAGGGTCTCACTCTGTCGCCCAGGCTAGAGTGCAGTGGCGTGATCTCGGCTCACTGCAGCCTCGACTTCCCAGGCAGAGTTGATCTCCCCATCTCAGCCTCCTGAGTAGCTGGGACCACAGGTGTGGCGCCACCATGCTCAGCTAATTTTTTATTATTTTTTTGAAATGGAGTCTCACTCTGTCGCCCCGGCTGGAGTGCATTGGCACGATCTTGGCCCACTGCAACCTCCGCCTCCCAGATTCAAGTGATTCTCCTGCTTCAGCCTCCCAAGTAGCTAGGATTACAGGCACCTGCCACCACACCCAGCTAACTTTTTGTATCTTTGACGGGGTTTCATCATGTTGGCCAGGATGGTCTCGAATTCCTGACCTCATGATCCATCCGCCTCGGCCTCCCGAAGTGCTGGGATTACAGGTGTAAGCCACCGCGCCCAGCATACTCAGCCAGTTTTTTGTAGAGATAGTGTTGCAGTTTCACCCTGTTGCCCAGGCTGGTCTTGAGCTCCTGGACCCAAGCAGTCCTCCTGCCTCGGCCTCCCAAAGTGCTGAAATTACAGGCATGGGCCACTGTGCCTGGCCAGAGACACCCATTTTGCAGGTGAGCAAACCAAGGTACTGAGAGGTCTAGCAGCTTGCTTCCGTACACACAGCCCATCTGTGGCTGAGCTGGAAGTCTGACTCAGCCATTTGGCTGTAACATTTGTGCATGTAACCACTAATCTGTGCCATCTCTCATGGAGTGGTCGAGAGAGCCTCTATAGACAAACGACCCCACTTCGAGTCCTAGCTCAGCTCCTTTCTGGCTGTGTGAAAGTTTCTTTGTCTGTAAAATGGGCATAACTATAGACCCCACCTCTCTGGGTAATGGCGAGAATTAATAATAACCAATATTAGTTGAATGCCTACTATATGTCAGGTATCTTTTTTGCATCCTCACAGCAGACCATGAGGGAGGCATTATTATTCTGCTTTTTATACATAAGGAAACTGAGGCACAGGGGAGGCAGAGAGACTGCAGGATTAAGACTTCCGGCCGGGCGCAGTTGCTCATTCATGTAATCCCAGCACTTTGGAAGGCTGAGGCGGGTGGATCACCTGAGGCCAGGAGTTCGAGACCACCCTGACCGACATGGAGAAACCCCGTCTCTACTAAAAATACAAAATTAGCTGGGTGTGGTGGTGCATGCCTGTAATCCTGGCTACTCGGGAGGCTGAGGCAGAAGAATCGCTTGAACCCAGGAGGCAGAGGTTGCGGTGAGCCGAGATCGCGCCATTGCACTCCAGTCTGGGCAAGAAGAACGGAACTCTGTCTCAAAAAAAAAAAACCCACTTCCGAGCCTACACTTCCCTAGGATTATGAGGCAGTACACACAAAGCCCTGCTGAGTGGTGGGCAGGCCATACGTCCTTTGAGTGATAGCTGCTGTCATTATCACCATATCATGGGCATCATCGTCTCCCAGACAGAGGTCCTCGGGGTGGATATGGGGCCATCTAGATCCAAAGAGACAGCCCTGGTTTCTTTCCTCACCATCCCACCTATGGCTTCATGTTACCCTCTTTTCTAAAATAAAAATCGGTCCACAAGTTCTGGCCTGTGGTCAGACAGTTGGACAGAATATTTGAAGCTGGGGCTGTCCCAGAAACTCCCAGTTCTGGCCCCAGCTTTTGCTGCTCCAACTCACCCTCCCTCTTGTTCTCTGTTCTCTTCCTTCTCTGCTGTTCCTCCCTGCCACCTCCCCTGAGGTCCCTGAGTTCTGGGAAAGGAAGCCGGAGCAGGGGCCTCAGACAGAGGCAGACCTTGAGCTCCAATTTGGGCTCCAGATGGAGGAGGGAGGACCAGCCAGGGGCAGGAGCATGAGGCGCAGAGGGCCCCCAGTCCGCCTGTCCCTGGGAAGACGTCTGTTTATTATTCGCAAAGTCTTAAGCTCTGGTTTGTTAAGCTTTGCCATGCTGGGTGCTGTGGAATCCACTGGGAATAAGGCCCAGGGGAGGTTTATTCTACTCTGGCAAATGGCTATCACAAAGCTGTCTTTGGGTTATAGAGGGGAGGAGTGCTGTTTCCTCCCAGCAGCGGGCCCCTAGGATGCAAGGCTGCCTTTTCCTTTCCTCCCAGCTCCATTGTCTTTTCTGTAAGCGGTGTCTGCTATAGAACCACAAACTTGGAGACTCTTCAAATGTGGCATCTATTTTCATCCTGGGGTTACAAGCCCTCAGATGTACTGAGTGACTGAGCGTAGGCCAGGGCATAGAACATGCTAGTTTTCTCCAGGCCTTCTCTTCCTTCTTTCCAGTCAGCTGGTACCTGCTGGTCCTGGGGGAACTCCCATCTTTTCTTTGAATTCTACCTCTAGGACCCAACTGAGTTTTTCTCTCATATCCCTTGATCTCCGAGGGTACAGCCTTTTCCGGCCTGGGCCCAGCCTTTTGGGTTCTTAAAACTTTTTACTGTCACTGGACTTGAGCTGGGTGCCTCCTGGGTGGTCCTCAGAAAGTTTTTCCTCCCACCTGTTTCTTCTCTGCCTTTCCTCTGACACAGGTTCTAGAAGTCATTTTTGGTGCTTCTTGTGGGAATCTGTTGTGTGGCTTTTCTCTGAATCCTCATGTGTTCCCAGACACATGGCACTCAAGATGTTGGTGATAATAATAGTGCATCTTCATACAACACTTCCATGTGCCAGGGGCTGTTGTAAGTGCTGCCATATCCTGTATGCCATTTGTACATAAGTCAGTTTATAATAAGTATGGATATTTATTAACCCATTTCTCAGCTATTCCTCACAAACATATCCTATGAGGTTTTTGTTTGTTTGTTTGTTTGTTTTTGAGATGGAGTCTTGCTCTGTCACCCAGGCTGGAGTGCAGTGGCACGATCTCGGCTCACTGCAACCTCTGCCTCCTGGGTTCAAGCAGTTCTCTGCCTCAGCCTCCCTAGTAGCTGGGATTACAGGCACCCACCACCACACCCAGCTAAATTTTGTATTTTCAGTAGAGACTGGGTTTCACCATGTTGGCCAGTCTGGTCTGGAACTCCTGACCTTGTGATCCACCCACCTCAGCCTCCCAAAGTGCTGGAATTACAGGCATGAGACACTGTGCCTGGCCGAGGTTTTTTATTTCGCAGATAAAGCCCCTGAGGCACAGAGGTTAAGTATCTAGTCCAAAGTCATATAGCTGGTTGTATTGAGAGCCTGGTGGCTGAAATAACTCTGACCTCAGTCAGACTTTTCTTTTTTGTTGTTTTTGTTTTTGTTTTGAGACAGAGTCTCGCTCTGTTGCCCAGGCTGGAGTGCAATGGCACGATCTCAGCTCACTGCAACCTCCACCTCCTAGGTTCAAGTGATTCTCCTACCTCAGTCTCGTAAGTAGCTGGGATTACAGGCTCCCACCACCATGCCCAGCTAATTTTTGTATTTTTAGTAGATACAGGGTTTCGTCATGTTGTCCAGGCTGGTCTTGAACTCCTGACTTCAGGTGATCCACCCGCCTCAGCCTCCCAAAGTGCTGGGATTACAGGCGTGAGCCACTGTGCCCGGTTCAGACTTTTCATGCATACTGTGTGCACCACACACGTGTGTGTGCACATGTGTATCCACCTACCAGGGCAAGTGTGAGATTACACTGGGTTCCCTGTTGAGACATTGTCACGTACACAGTCTCAGGACTAGTAGAGCAGGCTGGTAGGCCCCTGACTGCCTGTGTGCGTGACATGCAGGGATGCATGGAGATGTGATGGTGTTGACACGAATCCCCCCGGGCAAGCCCAGAGCATCCTGGATCCCCCAGTGCCTTCTGGCCAGTGCTTTAGGATTGTCCACTAAGCCAAGAAGGTGGAAGGGAAGGAGCAAGGGTGCCCCAGCCCTGCCACAGCAGGAAGGTCAGGTGTCACACACAGCCCCGGAAGCAGGAGTGGGTGGTGGTGAATGTGAGCTCTGCTAGGTGGGGCTGGGCCCTAACCTATCTGGGGAGCTCTGGTTGAATCAGCCCAACCACAGCCACCCCAACTGCGGCAATGGTGCAAACAAGCTTTTCCTCCAGCTGCCCCTCCAATGCTCATTTTCCTTTCCTCGCTCTTGTATGAGACTCAGGCTTTGGGAGGAGTGTGCGATTAGGCCAGCAGCTGAGAGCGTAAGTCTGGAGGGGGTGGTTCAGCTGGGTCCTAGTGCAGGACCTCTCACCTTGGCCTTCAAGTGACACCTGAGACCTTCACCCAGCAATGGGTGGCAGCCCTGGCCTAGAGGGGATGCCACATACCCTGTCCAGAGGACAGGACTACATGGGTCGAGGACTCCTGGGCTCAGTCACCTAGTATATTCATCCAACATCTGTAAGTCTCAGAGGTCTTGGAACCATTCACTTGTCCATTCTTCATGTAGTGGAGCCACATTTGACGCAGTGTTGGGTTCAAAGTCAGTGTAAAAACAAGACACACATCAAAGTTACTATTAAAGTCTCTATTTTAAAGAGACTGCTCATAAAACACAGGATACATGATTTGGACATTCTCTTCCATTTCTAAGATTCCTCAGCATGGCCAGTTTTTGTTGGAACACAGGCTCTGGTCTTTGGTTAAGCATTATGTTAAGCCTGGGTGAAGGGATCACATCATATAAATAGTACATAGGTTTCTGTGGTTGGTTGGTGTCTCTTCCAGTAGATATAACTGAATTTATGACCGTTAAATATGCACATTTAGGAATTCAGTATGCATACTTTTATGGTCTAGCTGGGCCTCAAGAAAGGTTTCAACTACAGTGCTGTGGGAATCTGGAGGAAGGAGTGGTTGCTTTTGCATGAGTTAACCAGGAATTTCTTCTCAAAGGTGCCATTTGAGGAGATAAAAGAAGAATGGATTAGATGAGAAATTATTCCGGAGCAGTTTTAAATGGTGGTTGCTTTTGGGTCTTTTTACTCTTCCGAATGTTCTGAGTTTTTTACTGAAGGCCATATTATAGAAATAATTTTTATGTTATTTCTATGGCAATTATTAGGCTTATTTCTTATTCTTTTTCTATAGTATTACTGATTATTTCTTATTTCTAAAAGAACTGGTGGTTATTTCTATAATCACTATTATTTGTAGAACAATAATTATTTTTGATATGCCCACTTCTTGCTTTTTTTTTTTTTTTTTTTTTTTTTAAGTTGAGATGGGGTCTCACTCTGTCACCCAGGCTAGAGTGTAGTGGCACAGTCTCAGCTCACTGCAGCTCCTGCCTCCTGGGATCAAGCAGTTCTCCTGCCTCAACCTCCCAAGTAACTGGGACCACAGGCACAAGCCACCACGCCCAGTTAATTTTTTGTATTTTTGGTGGAGACAGGGTTTTGCCATGTTGCACAGGCTGGTCTTGAACTCCTGGGCTCAAGCGATCTGCCCACCTTGGCCACCCAAAGTGCTGGTATTACAGATGTGAGCCACTGCACCCTGCCCTAATATAGTTAAAAAAAATCCAGCAGCACAATGGGGCCAAGAGGTAAAAATGTGAATAAGGGTAAAGAATACCAAGAACTAGATAACCAGGCTTGGAATTGGGCATTTTATAGACTGACATATTAGGTCTACTGCAGCAATTTTTAAGCCTTCTGATCTCAGGACCACTTTACATTCTGAAAAATTATTGAGGATCCCAAAGAACTTTTTTTTTTTTTTTTTTGAGACCGAATCTCACTCTGTCGCCCAGGGTGGAGTGCAATGGCGCAATCTCGGCTCACTGCAACCTCCGCCTCCCGGGTTCAAGCGATTCTCGTGCCTCAGCCTCCTGAGTAGCTGGGATTACAGGCATGTGCGACCACACCCGGCTAATTTTTGTATTTTTATTAGAGACAGGGTTTCACCATTTTGGTCAGACTAGTCTTGAACTCCTGACCCCATGATCCGTCTGCCTCGGCCTCCCAAAGTGCTGTGATTACAGGCGCATGCCACTATGCCTGGCCAGAACTTTTGTTTTTTAGGCTATACCTAATAATCGGTGCACCCGATATGGCATTCCCTGGAATAAATACTATAAGCTTTTGACTTGTCCCTCCCTATACCTGTTGATATTTTGTTTCTGATAAAAAATTTGATATGAGAAATTTTAAATATTAATTTATTTAAAGTAACAATAAGAAACTCATTGCATGTTAACATAAGCATTGTAATTTATTTTTGGCCAGGCACGGTGGCTCATGCCTGTAATCCCAGCACTTTGGGAGGCCGAGGCGGGCGGATCACAAGGTCGGGAGATTGAGACCATCCTGGCCTATATGTTGAAAACCGTCTCTACTAAAAATACAAAAATTAGCTGGGCATGGTGGTGCATGCCTGTAGTCCCAGCTACTTGGGAGGCTGAGGCAGGAGAATCGCTTGAACCAGGGAGTCGGAGGTTGCAGTGAGCCGAGATCGTGCCACTGCACTCCAGCCTGGTGGCAAAGCGAGACTCTGTCTTAAAAAAAAAACAAAATGGCCGGGCGCAGTGGCTCACGCCTGTAATCCCAGCACTTTGGGAGGCCAAGGTGGGTGGATCATGAGGTCAGGAGATCGAGACCATCCTAGCTAACACGGTGAAACCCTGTCTCTACTGAAAAATACAGAAAAATTAGCCAGGTGTGGTGGCGGGCGCCTTTAGTCCCAGCTACTTGGGAGGCTGAGGCAGGAGAATGGCGTGAACCCGAGAGGCAGAGCTTGCAGTGAGCTGAGATCACGCCACTGCATTCCAGCCTGGGCGACAGAGCAAGACTCTGTCTCAAAAAAACAAAACAAAACAAAAAACCCATAAGCATTGTATTTTTTTTAAATGAAAACTATTTTCCAAAACAAAAATAATGAGAAGTATAGCCTTGTTTTACATTTTTGCAAATCTCGTTAATGCCTGACTTCATAGAAGACAGCTGGATTTTCATCAGTTTCTGATTTAATCTGTTGCAGTATGTTTTCATTGATGTATATGAAGAAAATTTGGCCTCAGGCAGGTATCTCATTAGAAAAGAGAGGACTGGCCAGGCACAGTGGCTCATGCCTGTAATCTCAGCACTTTGGGAGGCCAAGGCGGGCAGATAACTTGAGCCCAGGAGTTGGAGACCAGCCTGGAAAACATTGCAAAATTTTGTCTCTACAAAAGACCCAAAACTTAGCCGGGCTTGGTGGTGTGCGCCTGTAGACCAGGAGGAGGCTGAGGTGGGAGGATTGCTTGAACCTGGGAGGTAGAGGCTGCAGTGAGTAGTGATTGTGCCACTGCACTCCAGCCTGGGTGACAGAGGGAGACCCTGTGTCAAAAAAAAAAAAAAAAAAAAAAAATATATATATATATATATATGCACTCCAGCCTGGGCAACAAGAGCAAGGCTCCATATATATATTTTATATATATATATAAATAATAATTTTTAGGCCAGGCATGGTGGCTCACACCTGTAATCCCAGCACTTTGGGAGGCCAAGGCAGATGGATCACTTGAGGTCAGGAGTTCAGGACTAGCCTGGCCAACATGGTGAAACCACATGTCTACTGAAAATACAAGAATTAGCTGGGCATGGTGGCACATGCCTATAATCCCAACTACTTGGGAGGTGGAGGCAGCAGAATCGCTTGAACCCGAGAGGCAGAGGTTGCGCAGTGAGCTAACATTGGGCCAATGCACTCCAGCCTGGGTGACAGAGCAAGACTCTGTCTCAAAAAAAAAACAAAATAATAATAATAATTTTTAGGCCGGGCGTGATGGCTCACGCCTATAATCCCAGCACTTTGGGAGGCCGAGGTGGGGGGATCACAAAGTCAGGAGTTCAAGACCAGCCTGGCCAACATGGTGAAACCCCGTCTCTACTAAAAATACAAAAATTAGCCGGGTGTTGTGGCGGGTGTCTGTAATCCCAGCTACTTGGGAGGCTGAGGCAGGAGAATTGCTTGAACCCTGGAGGTGGAGGTTGCAGTGAGCCGAGATCGCGCTACTGTACTCTGGCCTGGGAGACAGAGTGAGACTCCGGCTCAAAAAAAAAAAAGAAAAGAAACTAGCTGGGCGCGGTGGCTAACACCTGTAATCCTAGCACTTTGGGAGGCTGAGGTGGGCGGATCACGAGGTCAGGAGATCGAGACCATCCTGGCTAACACAGTGAAACCCCGTCTCTACTGAAAATACAAAAAATTAGCCAGACGTGGTAGTGGGCACCTATAGTCCCAGCTACTCGAGAGGCTGAGGCAGGAGAATGGCATGAACCCAGGAGGCAGAGCTTGCAGTGAGCCGAGATCAAGCCACTGCACTCCAGCCTGGGCGACAGTGTGAGACTCCGTCTCAAAAAAAGAAAAAAGAAAAAGAAAAGAAACTAGGGTGACGCCAGTAGAAATGAAAACAAGGGGGTGATCTGGGAAACTATTTTGAAAGTAGAAGCAATGGAAATTAGTAATTATTTGGTAGGAAGATCTGAAGAGTCCTCTGCCCTTCCCCGTGAGGCACCATGCATGCTTCCGCAAGGGAGTAGGTTGCCCTGCGCTGTAGTTTGCTGCTGGCATTCCTTCTCTCCTAATAGGCCCTGTGCTCCAGGAAGAGCATGAATGAGAAGAATCAGGGACTACCCTTGAACTTTCAGCCTGGATGACTGGCAGAATATTGGTTGCATTAACAAGTTTTAAACCAGGAGGAAAAGATGGCCATTACCATTTACCATCATTAACTGAAGAATAGGGAAAGGTGTCAGGCTATGAATGGGGGAAAATAATGGGTGGACCTTGAAATATAGCACTCTTGGCAAGGAAGTGTATTTTTCTAGGTACTAAAGATTTGAGGAGAAATATAAAAAACATCTAGGAAGGATTGCTCTGTTCTTTATTCTCAAGTAACTTAAGTTCAGTTAGGGCAATGTTTTTCAAAACTAGAAAAAAAATTTGTTTAAGAGACAGAGTCGGCCAGGCGCAATGGCTCAAGCCAGTAATTCCAGCACTTTGGGAGGCCGAGGCGGCCGGATCACTAGGTCAGGAGATTGAGACCATCCTGGCCAAGACGGTGAAACCCCATCTCTACTGAAATACACACACAAATAGCCGGGCATGGTGGCACGAGCCTGTAGTCCCAGCTACTCGGGAGGCTGAGGCAGGGGAATTGCTTGAACCCGGGAGGCGGAGGTTACAGTGAGCCGAGATCGCACCACTGCACTCCAGCCTGGCAACAGAGCAAGACTCCATCTCAAAAAAAAAAAAAAAAAAAAGAGAGTGACAGGGTAGGCCAGGCACGGTGGCTCACGCCTGTAATCCCATAATCCCAGCACTTTGGGAGGCCGGAGCGGGTGGATCACCTGAGGTGAGGAGTTCGAGACCAGCCTGGCCAACATGGCAAAACCCTGTCTCTACTAAAAATACAAAAATTAGCCAGGTGTGGTGGCGGGCACCTGTAATCCCAGCTACTAGGGAGGCTGAGACAGGAGAATTGCTTGAACCCAGGAGGCAGAGGTTGCAGTGAGCCGAGATCGCACCACTGCACTCCAGCCTGGGCAACAAGAGCGAGCCTCCATCTCAAAAAAAAAAAAAAAAAAAAAGACAGGGTCTTGCTCTGTAGTCCAGGCTGGGGTGCAGTAGTGCAATCGTAGCTCACCACAGCCTTGGGCTCAAATGATCCTCCCACCTTAGCCTCCCCAGTAACTAAGACTACAAGTGCATGCCACCATACTTGGATAACTTAAAAATTCTTTTGGTAGCAACAGCGTTTCTGCTATGTTGCCCAGGCTGGTCTCAAAATCCTGACCTCAAGTGATCCTCTAGCCTTGGCCTCCCAAAGTGCTGGGATTATAGGCATTAAAATTAAATTTAAATTTTAATTTTAATTTTTTAATTTTTTTTTTTTTTGAGACGGAGTTTCGCTCTTGTTGCCCAGACTGGAGTGCAATGGCGCAATCTCAGCTCACCTCCAAACCTGCACCTCCTGTTTTCAAGTGATTCACCTGCCTCAGCCTCCCAAGTAGCTGGGATTACAGTATGCACCACCATGGCCAGCTAATTATTTTGTATTTTTAGTAGAGACGGGGTTTCTCCATGTTGGTCAGGCTGGTCTCGACCTCCCGATCTCAGGTGATCTGCCCGCCTCAGCCTCCCAAAGTGCTGGGATTACAGGTGTTAGCCACTGCACCCAGCTGAAATGTTTTAATTTTAACCCATTTTATACACATGCATACAAACACACATCTATGTGTGCGTGTGTGTGTGTGTGTATGTGTGCATATATATACACACATATATATATATATTTTTTTTTAGATGGAGTCTCGCTTTGTCACACAGGCTGGAGTGCAATGGTGTGATCTCAGCTCAATGCAAACTCTGCCTCCCGGGTTCAAGTGATTCTCCCGCCTTAGCCTTCCGAGTAGCTGGGATTACAGGTGTGCACCATCACACCTGGCTAACTTTGTGTTTTTTTAGAGAGGAGGTTTCACCACATTGACAAGGCTGGTCTTGAACTCCTGACCTCAGGTGATCCACTTGCCTCGGCCTCCCAAAGTGCTGGAATTACAGGCGTGAGCCACCATGCCTGGCCAATATATTATAAAACAAGACTCACTGAACAATACTTACCCTGGCCACAGTTGATATACTTTTGATGTTTTAAAATTCTATTTTGCTGTTTCATTTTTAAAACATGCTGGTCATGATTAGCTTCATGACTTCATGAACAGTAAAATGACTTGCCATTTAAAAAGCACTAAGTTGGGGAGGCATCACTCTCAAAGTTCTATTATCAGCAGAAGTGGACTGACTAATATAAGGCAAAGGGAATGTATTGGAAGAAGGTCAGAAACTCATAGACTCACTAGGAAAGCTGCAGAACCAGGCTTGGAAATGGACAAAGTGTCAGGGGCTCGAAAGAGAGAACTACAGGAAGATGAGGGCAGCTGGCTGTTACCTCTGCCAGTCTGCACATGGTGGAAATGGGTAGGTTTCTGTGGTGCACATCAGGCAGCCTGGCTCCTGGATTTACAATAGGGGAAATGGAACTCCCAGAGGGAAGTGGCTGTGCTGTTGGGGAGGGGGCTGGACACCCAGCAGCCAGAGAAGAATAAAGTCTACCAAAGGTAACAGGACATGGGCACATTAAAAAGATACCTCACTGTGAGTGGTATACTTAACATGGCAGTCTAGGCGGGCGTGCCCGTGCCCGGCTTGTGGCCTTCTCATGTGCTAAATTCTACCTTCAGAAACCAATTGGCCATAGGTATTGAAATCAAATGCCTGCAAAAGATCCCAGGCCTCTGCCTTGGTAATTCCACTTTCCAGCCTCTGTCCTAATTAAATAATTCTAAATGCAGAAAAAACCTTGTCAGCTGGGTGTGGTGGCTCACGTGTGTAACCCCTAGAAGTTTGGGAGGCCAAGGCAGGATAATCGCTTCAGGCCAGGAGTTCAAGGCCAGCCTGGACAACATAGCAAGGCCCCATCTGTACAAGAAATAAAAAAGAGTAGTCAGGTGTGGTGGCATGTGTCTGCAGTCCTAGCTACCCAGGAGGCTGAGGCAAAAGAATCGCTTGAGCCCAGGAGTTTGAGGCTTCAGTGAACTGTGATGGCACCACTGCATTGCAGCCTGTGTGACAGGGCAAGACCTCGTCTCTTAAAAAAGAGTCGGCCAGGTGCAGCGACTCACGCCTGTAATCCCAGCACTTTGGGAGGCCAAGGCAGGTGGATCACCTGAGGTCAGGAGTTTGAGACCAGCCTGACCAACATGGTGAAACCCCGTCTCTATTAAAAATACAAAAAATTAGACGGGTGTGATGATGCGTGCCTGTAATCCTAGCTATTTGGGAGGCTGGGGCAGGAGAATCGCTTGAACCCAGGAGGTGGAAGTTGCAGTGAGCTGAGATCGCGCCGTTGCACTCTGTCTCAAAAAAAAAAAAAAAAAAAAGAGTCAGTTGCAAAATATATGTGGTAACATGAAAATTATATGGTAACGTTAAGAGAAAAATCAGGATGCAAAATTGTACATATATTTACAACTCTGTATTTTAGACACACACACACAAAGACTTGAAGGAAATATACCACAGTGTTAACAGTGGTTATTTCTTGGGGGAGCAGAACTAAAAGAGTTTTGTTTTTCTAGTGCTTTTTTCACTTTTTGAAATGTTCATGAAAAATCAAAAACATGTCATGAGTTGTGTTTCCATAAGTATTTGGAAAATTAGTCTTCTTACTTTAATAGCATCTCACAGGGGACAGTAGGTGCCGAGAGTAAAGTTGGCAGGAAGGAGTACAGTGTGAAGGCCCAGAGAAGTACCCTGTGAGGTCACAGCCGCCTCCGCCCCACGTTTCCAATAAGCCTGCACTATCTGCCAGCCCTGCAAGTCCTGGGCCACCAGTAAAGTTGTGAAGTATCCAGGTGACTCTGGGGTGACTGGCTCCCGTTGTCATGGCAGTTAGGGGTGGGTGAAGTCAGGTGAGGGGCAGATGACTCAGCTTCAAGCCCCAATAACCTACGGATGGGCACAGAGTGGGTCTGAAGTGGAGCACACATTTCTTTTTGAGGCCTGCTTTTCCCCCTTGTCCCTTTTAGCAGGCTGTAGCGGGGAACTAAGGTGGCCAGAGCAGGAAGTCTCCCATAGAGTCTGCCTCCCCAGCTCAGCAACAGAGGAGGAGGTGGAGTCTGGATTGAGCCCCAAGATAAGGAACATGCAGCAGCTGAAGAGGGAGATCAGAATAAACAGCTGTGCCCCCAGGAGAATGAGCTCCACATTCCACTCTTTGACCCCACCCCCAATTCCCACTTCTCCCAAGTGCCTTCCTGCACCCCACCCCCATCCACGCACACTCAGTGTTCCTACCCGCTCCAGGGGCCTCCCCTCCAGCCTTGGCTCAGCTCCCTTAGAGCTGCCTTCCTTCCCCCAGTCCCCTGAACCAGAGGCTCTGGGGCCGCTCTCCAGCTGTCTGGAAGGAGTGAGTACTCAGGACAGGTGGCCGGAGGCAGATGGAAAGGGGCCTCTTCCAGGCTGGACTCCACCTGCCGGGCTGGGCCACCCTCAGACTCTCCCCTGGGCCACTCCAGGAAGGCCTGGGAACACAAGAGGGCCAGACTGTGGTAGTGAGTCTGGGGAAGGCGAGGCAGGACCTGGGGCATAGAGAGGAGACAGTGGAGTGGTCCTGGAGGCCGAGTCTGTGCACATCTGGTCAGCCTCACTGTGGGTGGGCCTTGCCCTCCAGGAGCCCACAGTCCAGTAGGGGAGACAGACAGCAGGTACCAGATGTGCCTCCTGAGGTGGTCTCTGCACAGCTCTGGGAGGTCATGCCTCATCATAGCCTCATCATAGTGTCTAGGGGTATCCCCAGCTCCAGAGAACCACCAGAAGGCTCCATATTTCCTGAGGGTTCAAGTCACTGCCCCAAACACCCCATATTACTTTCTAGACATACTACCCTGGGATTTAAAATTTAAGAGAAGGAGCAGATATTTCTGTCTCCTGGAGCTGGACCAATTCCTCAGGCCACCACAAGTATAATGAGCACCCCTTCTTCTGTGCTACCCCCATACCAGCTCCAACCTGAGCGGCAAGACCCAGATGGACATGGGCACCTAGGGGCTTTGGGGCAGCACTGGTTTACCACGTGTCCCTCCATATCCTGAAGATGTAGGCCTCCGTGGACACACCTGTATTCCTGAGCTTTGCATGGCCTCTGTCCTGGGTGCACAGAGGATTGGACCCACAGGGCAGATGGGTGAGTGTTTGCCTCAGGTACATTGGACATCTTTGCCCTTGGTGGGAGAATGGTTGAAATAGGGAGGCATGGTGCATTCCAGAGGCTGCCCATTGTCCTGGCTGTCTGCAGGGAGGGCACCCCCATCCATCCCCAGTGCCCAGTGAGAGGAATTTTTTTTTTTTTTTTTTTTTTGAGACAGAGTTTCACTCTTGTCGCCCAGGCTGGAGTGCAATGTTGTGATCTTGACTCACTGCAACCTCCACCTCCGAGGTTCAAGTGATTTTCTTGCCTCAGCCTCCCAAGTAGCTGGGATTACAGGCATGCACCATCATGCCTGGCTAATTTTGTATTTTTAATAGAGACGGGGTTTCACCAAGTTGGTCAGGCTGGTCTCAAACTCCTGACCTCAGGTGATCTGCTCATCTCGGCCTCCCAAAGTGCTGGGATTACAGGCATGAGCCACTGTGCCAGGCCCCAATGAGAGTATGTGTGGGGGTCTCACTGCCCTCTTAGTCTCTAATTGCTGGCAACCTGGCATGGTGCCACATCACTGTATTTAAATCCCTCCTTTGAGGCTCCCAAGGCCCTCTAATGTCCCACATCTTTAACAAACTACTGGACAGGTATCCCCTTCTATAGCCACTGCCAGCCAGCAGACTCAATAAATATATGTTAATAATAGCCAGGACTAGCTACATAGTTTGCAGAGCCCTTGTTCAAAAACTATTAAGAATTTCAAGGCTGCATGCAGTGGCTCATGTCTGTAATCCCAACATTTTAGGAGGCAAAGGCGGGAGGATCTCTTCAGGCCAGGAGCTCGAGACCAGCCTGGGCAACATAGTGAGACCCTGTCTCTAAAAAATAAAAAATAAAATAAAATTAAATTAAAAAACAAAATAGCTGGTGGTGCCTGCTTGTATTCCTAGCTACTCAGCAGGCTGAGGTGAGACAATCACTTGAACTCAGGAGTTCAAGGCTGCAGTGAGCTATGATCATGCCACTGCAATCCTACAGTCTTGGCAACAGAGTGAGACCCTGTCTCTTAGAAAAAAAAAAAAAAAACAGTTTCAAGATGGTGGTGACAGAGCATTAACCAAGTTTGGGACCCCTCCTGAGCATGGGACCCTGTGTGGCTGCACAGGTCACATACCTATTTGGCCTTGATAACAGCGAACACGAACATGTATTGAACACTTGCTGTGTGCCAGATATTGTGCTGGGCTGGATGCTTACCACGCATAATCTCATTCCTTCTTCTCAACAGCCCTGTTATCCCTACTGTGCAGATAAGGAAACTGAAGCTTTAGCTGAGTCATCTCCCTTGCTGAGGTCATCCTGCTCCTAAGTGCTAGAGCTGGGAACGGAACCCAGCTCATCTGTCTTTGGAGCCTGAGCTCTTTACCCATGCCTGTGGACAGCTTCAGCCTTCAGTGGCAGGGAGGCTGCTGGCGGAGGGCAGCTGCTTCCCTTGCCACCTTCTGCCATATCATGAGCAGGAAGGAAGATGAGGCAAGAAATAGCAGCCGACAGTGTGGCAACGGTGACCGTGGTGGTAAGGGTGTCCAACCCGGCAGAGGCGATGGGCAGACAAAAATGAGATGGGCACAGGAATTGTCTGAGCTGGAGGCAGCTGATAGATAGCACAGCTGTGCTCTCCACACCTCGCCCAGCATGGCCATCGCCGAACCCACTCCTCTCTCTCCCCTGATGTCACCTCCAGCTCTGCCTCTCTCTTCCTCTTTATGGCCACAGTTTCCTCTCCCCAGCTCTGTCTTCCACTCCTTCCCTGGCCACCCTCCACCAGGGAGGTCATCAGGTCTCCTCTCCAGCTGTGTCCTCAGTATTCCCATACTTAGCATCATAGTAAGAGCAGCCACGATTTAGTGAGCACCTACCACATGCTAGGCACAGTGCTAGGGACTTTACAAGTTTGTAATCTTCTCTCCACAAACCTGTAAGCAATTTTTACCCCCATTTCATAACGGGCGGCCGGGCGTGGTGTCTCACGCCTGTAATCCCAGCACTTTGGGAGGCCAAGGCGGGCAGATCACCTGAGGTCGGGAGTTTGAGACCAGCCTGACCAACATGGAGAAACCCCGTCTCTACTAAAAGTACAAAATTAGCCGGGTGTGGTGGCAGGAGCCTGTAATCCCAGCTACTTGGGAGGCTGAGGCAGGAGAATTGCTTGAACCCAGGAGGCGGAGGTTGCCGTGAGCTGAGATTGCGCCATTGCCCTCCAGCCTGGACAACAAGAGCAAAACTCTGTCTCAAAAAACAAAACAAAACAAAACAAAACACTGAGGCTTAGAGAGGCTAAGAGATCTGTCCAGGGTTACACAACTGGTGAGCAGTGAGGAGGAGATTTGGGCTCTGGTGTTAAGCCCACACACTTTCTGCCCTCCTTACCACCTTCCCCATAGGATGGGTTGGCCTGAGTACAGTGGTTTCCTGAGCAGGGAAGGAGATACGCAATTGAGAAATGGTCAGTTCGAGGGAGGAATAAATTGGGTATGGTGAGAGAGACATTCACCTCCAACCTCATTTGGCATTAGGTGGGGGTGGAGTCAGGGGTGTCTTTTTTTTTTTTTTTTTTGAGATGGAGCCTCGCTCTCTCACCCAGGCTGGAGTGCAGTGGCGCGATCTCGGCTCACTGCAAGCTCTGCCTCCCGCGTTCACGCCATTCTCCTGCCTCAGCCTCCCGAGTAGCTGGGACTATAGGCGCCTGCCACCAAGCCTGCCTAATTTTTTTGTATTTTTAGTAGAGACGGGGTTTCACCGTGTTAGCCAGGATGGTCTCGATCCCCTGACCTCGTGATCTGCCCGTCTCGGCCTCCCAAAGTGCTGGGATTACAGGCATGAGCCATCGCGCCCGGCCTAGTGGTGTCTTAACCACCTGGAAGGCACTCAGACACTTGGGAAGCTGGCCTGATGGAGGTGAAGGGCTGGAGACATGGATGAGGACAAGGCCCCTTTTTCACGCCTTTACCCATCAGCATCTTGGCACCAAAGAATGGGCTGGGATAGGCACTAGGGGAGGTTAGGCTGCTGTAACACAGACTCCAACAAGAGTGGCTTAGCAAAATGGAAATTTCTCCCATACAGATCTGGGTGGGTGATCTGACCCCTTGGTGGTGTTGAGGGCCCAAGCCCCCCTCCTGTGCCCTTGTGTGTGGGAAATGGCATCCCACCATGGCTGCTGGGTCCGTCAGCCAGCCAGTGGGGAGGGAGGAAAGTGATGAGAAAGAAAAGGCACTGCCCTTCCTTTTCAGAGCATGACCTCAAAGTTGCCAGATGACATCCCTTTGGTCACCAGCTGATCACATGCCACACTTAGCTGACAGGGAGTTTGGGGAACATACATAGTGGAGCTTCTAGTACCAAAGGTACAAGACGGGAAAGTGGATTTTAGGGGACAGTTGGCAGTCTTTGCCATGAGATCTAGATGAGAAGGGTATGGGGAGCCTGTGTCATGTGGGTGAGGATGGCTTTCCTATGGGGACCTGCTGGGAGAAAAATGTTCCCAGCTGGACTTCTTTTTGTGAGGGGCCTAGAGCAGAGGGACCAGAACCCCCTTGGCTAATGCCCTCACACTGGACTCCCTCCCCTCTGGTCAAAGGTGGAAGGTCTGATTCTCCCTCGCCTTGACCAGAGGGCCCTTGGAGGTCATCATGGAGCCCTTCTTCCAGGAGCACCCTGTAGGATCAGGGTGAGGTTCATTGAGGAGCCCCATATTTTCCCCTTGGCAGGGGGGCGGCGGGGGGAGAGGGTCTGCGCTGTTCTCTGATGAGGTAGAGGAGGGTCATGTCTCCATCCCTTAGAGAGGTCGTTGAGAAGGTCAAATGTAATGTGAGCAGGGTCGAGGCAGGGAGGTCAAGGTTTGTCAAAAATAGGGGAAAAAGAGGTTTATTTTCGAACAAGACCTAACAATTGACAGATAGCTTATCCCTTTGATCACCAGTTGGTCACAGGTCACATTTAGCTGACAGGGAGTTTGGGGAACATACGTAGTAGAGCTCTTCTCTGGAGGTGGGAATCTCCATGTGGCTAGAGGCTGACAGGCAGCCTTGTGGGTCCAGTGCTAACTCATTCATTCACTCACTCATTAATTCACTCATCCGCTCAGTGTCTGTTTATTAAGTGCTTACCATGGATACACCGGGTACCATGTTCCGTGTGTGTGAAAAAGGAAAGAACAAGATGGGCACAGTCCCTTACCTCTGTAGCTTATAAGCCTTGTTTTCCCTGGTTCCCTTTCTGCCTCCCTGGGGAGGAGAGTCCAGGCCATCACAGCTCTGAGAGAGCCACCCTTGTGACTCAGAGCCCAAAAGGCCCTAAGGGAGCCCATGAATGCATCTGATAGGCCCTCACCTCTGAGCCCGCCATCGTGGGGCGGCCGGGGTGCAGGATGGGCCAGAGTGCCGGAGGGGAGGGCAGTGGAGCATTGGAGGTGCGGTTTCACTTCCCTCTCACACCAGGCGTGGAATCTGATTTTTCTCAGTTGGTGAGGTGTGTGACTTCTTCTTTGAGCTGAGGGGAGATGTCCTCACTCACCCCTCCTCCAACTCTAGCTGTCCCTCCAGTGTTCCAGGTTGGATGGGATCTCTCCTTCCCATTCTTCCCATTACCCGTGGCCCTAGTTCACCAACTGCACCTCTTTGCTCCAGGAAAGAAGGTGGTGTGGCAATTGGAAATCTCTGTGGAGACACTTCCTCTGTGAGGCCTTGGTCTCTCAGACTTCTCCCTGGGGCTTGGCTTCCTGGGCCCCTCTTGGCCTTGCTGGAAGAGAGGCCCCCCTGCCCTGGCCTGCTCGGAGAGCTGTCAGGCTCCCTGTTTCCTCTCACAGTTAGATCCCAGACCTTCTGTCTGCCTGCATGCATGGGTCACTCTCACTTTATTCCCCAAGGCATGGCCTCATGCAGGCTCTGCTTTCCTCCCTGGATTTCTTTTTTATTTTATTTTATTTGACTTTATTCTTTGAGATGGAGTCTCACTTTGTCACCCAAGCTGGAGTGCAGTGGTGTGATCTCGTCTCACTGCAACCTCCACCTCCTGGGTTCGAGCGATTCTCCTGCCTCAGCCTCCCACGTAGCTAGGATTACAGGTGTGCACCACCACACTGGGCTAATTTTGTATTTTTAGGAGAGACGGGGTTTCTCCCTATTAGTCAGGCTGGTCTTGAACTCCTGACCTCAGGTGATCTGCCCTCCTCAGCCTCCCAAAGTGCTAGGATTACAGGCATGAGCCACTGCGCCCAGCCCCTTAATTTTGTATTTTTAGTAGAGACAGGGTTTCACCATGTTGGCCAGGCTGGTGTCAAACTCCTACCCTCAGGTGATTCACCTGTCTCAGCCTCCCAAAATGGTGGAATTACAAGCGTGAGCCACCATGCCTGCCCTGCTTGCCTGGACTTCTGAGTGGCCCCAGCCTCGCAATGTCACTTCATGCTTTCCTGCTACTGAACAGTGCCAGTGGCATGGCTAAGGAGAGGGACCCTCCTCATCATTGAGGGTGGACTGAGATCCTCACAAGATGCAGGTTCTCCTTCCATGTCACTGGAGGCGCATAAACCCCTCTGCCTCTTCCACACACCAGCTGTGTTATCAGGGTGAATTCTTTTTTTTTTTTTTTTTTTTTGAGACTGAGTCTTGCTCTGTCACCCAGGCTGCAATGCAGTGGCGCGATCTCCGCTCACTACAAGCTCCGCCTCCTGGGTTCATGCCATTCTCCTGCCTTAGCCTCCCAAGTAGCTGGGACTACAGGTGCCCGCCAACATGCCTGGCTAATTTTTTGTATATTTAGTAGGGATGGGATTTCACCATGTTAGCCAGGATGGTCTCGATCTCCTGACCTCGTGATCCACCCGCCTCGGCCTCCCAAAGTGCTGGGATTACAGGTGTGAGCCACCGCACCCAGCCATGGGGTGCATTCTTAACCTCTCTGTGCCTCAGTGCCCTTATCTGTAAGTTGGAGATAATAATAGTATCCACCTTACAGGGCTATTAGGAGGATTACATGAGTTGTTAGGAGGCTTTATGCACGTACAGCACTCAGAACAGTGCCTGGCCCTAATAAGTGTATGTATTAGGCTGTTATTGTGACACAGGTGTTTGCCTGATGTAAACACTGGCAAAACTTTTAGGCCCCAATGCTAGTATATCAACCTAGGGATCTAAGCCAAATAAAATAATAAAACCTTCAGAGTCAGTCTTAACGTACAGATTCCCCTATTGTACAGTTAAGATGGTCAGTGACAGGGTCAGGACCCTGCTTGCATCCTGTATTTTTTGCTTTTAGTGTTGGATTTTGTACTTAGTGGGTGTTTAATAGATGATAGATGGCGGATGGATGAGTAGATACAGACTGGCATTCACAGGTACCCAAAGGATACGGCTACCCTAGTTATTATAATATTTAAATACTACCAGTTCTCGCTATTCTCACCAGTTATATTCTGTACAGTCACCACGAACACCAAACTGGTGAACACTGGCCCATTGCTCCTAGGGGAAATACAGGGTTAGGTTTCTGTGAGCCACTGGTCACAAGACTTTCATCAACTAATCAATACATAACTTTGTTTTCTGTGTGTTTCTGTTTGAAGACACCTTATTGAATATATAGTTAACTCATTAACATTGAACTCTTGCCCCACAGCACGATAATTCATGCCCAAACAAACCTGATCTAATGTATTTTCTCTGTAAGGCGCATACAGTCATCTTGTACTTGGAAACATTCGCCAGCACGTCAGCCCTAGGCTCGGGGGCCATTTCAAACAGCGAAATCAACAAAAAACCCAGCAATGCAGAAAAGGTGGCACTAAGTAGACTGTGACAAGGACACTTGTTTACATTACGAGAGCTGAAACAGGCAGAGCACTGCCCTGTCCCACCTCAGCCAGGAACATGCATGTTGGGTGACTCAAATTTTTCATGGCTTTGCGCATGTCTGTGAAAGATGACAAAGCACCTCAAGTATTGATTTCGGGGTCACAAATTTTAGCAAGGAGGCAAATTCACAAATACAGACTCCATGAATAATGGGGATTGGCTGTACCCGTACATGGTCCCCCTCTTAGTCCTATCCCCACAAGATGCAGCCATCTGCATATCTACTGCTTGGCCCAGCATGGGGCCTCCAGCACCCCGAGCCAGCTCTTAGGCCAGCGCCATCCCACTTGTTGACTCTCCCATCTCTCTCCTGGTGGTATAAATGTTGCTGCCCTGGCTGCACTGGCAGAGGGGTGAGGAAGCCCTGCCCTGCCACCTTTCCCCTTACGCTACTTCCCCACTGCACATGGGGCCTCCCTTGCGAGCCAGACCCACGCATGTGTAAAGGAAGGTGGGATGACACACAAGCAAAGGCCACCTGTGAGTGCTCCAGGCCAAGTGCTGCATCAACACCTGGGGAAGACCCCCTGGCGGTTGGGGGGAGCCTGTTTTGACCTGATCTTTATTTACCCCTCAAAGGAAGTAAATAAATAGCTCTTTGTTTCTCTTTGTGGATGTGCCTGTACCACACTGGATGTGCCCGCTGCACACCGTTAAAAACCATGACCCAGCCCCAGAGGAAGTGGTAATACAACGATTGTTTGTTTTATTTTCCATTTATTCTTACATCTCCTCCCCGCCTCCATCCTCCACCCTTTTTGTGTGTGCTGAGAGGTTTTCTTTACCAACCTGGGATCCAATCATTTGTTCATTCATTTCTTCATTCACTCATTCCAGTGTGTACTGAACCATCATAGTGCTAGATACTGGTAAACATGAAAGACATTATAGGAGAAAGTGAGGGTGCTTTGGCCTGTGGATTCAGGCCAACTTGGATTCGGATCCTTGGAACTGTTTCCTGGCAAGATGATCATGGATCTCTCCCAGCAGAATCATGGGCAAACTTCAGCCTTGTGGAACTCAATCTGCAAATTGAGATCATACTGTCTCATCTCACACGACTGTTTCAAGGATTAAAGACAGAGCAGTGATTTCCCCATGGTCAGCACTTAATATGTGATGCTTGCTTCCTTTAAGCTAGCAAGGTGGTAACAAAGCTTGGAATTTCCCCTCCGTCTCTCTTCCCTGTGGCTGCCAGCCTCCTTCAGCCCTTTATGGGCACCCACCTGGATTACTGTACATTTCTAAAGCTCAGAGACTGTTAGAGGCTTCCCAGGGCCTGCAAAATCAAATTCACCTTCTGTTGGTGTTCTGTTCTCCTAGGATCTGGGCTCAACTCACCTTTCCAGGCCTTTACCCACAGTGAATCTTTATAACCCTCTCCCTGCTAGCTAGATCTGATAGATCCTGCGGTGTTCCTGCTTCCATTGCTTTGTGCACACTGTCCCCCTTCCTGGAATGCCCTTTATCCTCCTCTCTCCATCCAAACTTGACCAGTTTTCAAAGCCCAGTTTAAATCCACCCAGTTCCTCCTCCCACATACCCTGCCTCCTGGGTGGTGTTTCCTAGTGTGTATTATGTGTGGATAACAACACCTATTATTGTCCTTACTAGACTAGGAGCTCTTTGAGGACAGGCTCTGTGTCTCATTGGTTTCCACCCTTCTCTCATTCATTCAGCACATGTGAAGGATGACTGCTCTGTGCCTTTGGGCCCGTCCATGTTTCTCCAACAGTGCCCATCACTCTGTAGGATATTCTCTTAGGAAAAGTTGGTCCAACAAATGAGTGAGGGGAAACAGAACAGAAGGTGGCAAATACTAGTCCCCCTTATTCACAGATCCCTAGTGGATGCCTGGAACAGCGGATAGTACCAGACTCTCTGTATATTATGTTTCTTCCTATACGTACATACCAATGATAAAGTTTAATGTATAAATTACGTACAGTAAGAGATTAACCACAATGACTAATAATAAAACAGAACAGTTATATATTGTAATAAAAGTTGTGTGAATGTGGTCTGTTTCTCTCTCTCAAAATATCTTTTTGTACTGCACGATGGGTAACTAAAACCAAAGATAGTGAAACTGAGGCTGGGCACGGTGGCTCACGCCTATAATCCCAGCACTTTGGGAGGCCGAGGCATGCGGATCACCTGAGGTCAAGAGTTTGAGGCCAGCCTGGCCAACATGGAGAAACCCTGTCTCTACTAAAAACACAAAAATTAGCCGGGCATGGTGGCACGTGCCTGTAATCCCAGCTACTCGGGAGGCTGAGTCGGGAGAATCACTTGAACCCGGAAGGCAGAGGTTGCGGTGAGCTGAGATCATGCCATTGCGCTCCAGCCTGGGCAATAAGAGCGAAACTCCGTCTCAATAAATAAATAAATAAAGTGAAACTGGATAAAGGGAGTGGCTGCTCATGAAGTCTTGGAGTGCAGGCTCTCTGTGCTGTGGGAATTCTGAGAGAAGGGGAGTAGGGGAGGCTACGGGTGAGGGGAAGGCTTCCCGGAGAGCCGAGTGGTCTTTAGAGGTTAACTGGTAGAGTTTGGAGGGCTGGGATGCAAGGCAAGGGCAGGGTGGGAGCCATGACCATCCTGGCAAGGCCAGGGATTCTTGCTTCAGCCCCTCACCATCATCCCAAGTGTCTAGATCTGGGGAGGGCATGTGGATGAAGGCTGGAACCATACAGAGTCCTTCCGGGGACCTGATCAACACAGTGGAGCAAGGGAGGACAGAGAGAGAGCCAAGAACCTTCTGCATGTTGGGTCAGTTGCAGGCGCCAAGAAGGGCTAGGGAAACGTGCATTCATTTATTAAGACTTTGTTCTTAAGGTTTTTCTTTTTTCTTTTCTTTTTTTTTGAGACAGAGTCTCGCTCTGCCGCCCAGGCTGGAGTGCAGTGGCACGATCTCTGCTCACTGCAAGCTCCACCTCCTGGGTTCGTGCCATTCTCCTGCCTCAGCCTCCTGAGTAGCTGGGACTACGGGCGCCGGCCACCATGCTCGGCTAATTTTTTTGCATTTTTTGTAGAGACGGGATTTCACCTTGTTAGCCAGGATGGTCTCGATCTCCTGACCTTGTGATCCGCCCGCCTCGGCCTCCCAAAGTGCTGGGATTACAGGCGTGAGCCACCGCTCCCGGCAAGGTTTTTAAAAAAATTATAAGATGATTATTTTTAGGAATTTGGACAATATGGAAAATAGGAAAAAGTTAGAAAAATCACCCATAGTTCTTATCACCCAAAGACAGCCCTGGTTTACATTTTGTGATTTCCTTCTAGTCTTACATCTTTATTAATTTAAAAATTATTAATTTTTAGATTTAACTTTTAAACTAAATAGTAAAAATTGTAATTATAAATATAAAACAAACTTCCTTATTGTAAAAACACATTACAAATAGGAAGAAAATAAAAGTTTAAATTCCACCCCAATCATTAAGTCCTATCCCTCAGGGAAAATCAGTGTTAAGGGTTACTAGATGTCCTTCTGAACCTTTTTTTCTGTGCCTACAAACTCACTGATAGTTTCATTCTTTTAAAATAGGATCATAGAATACTGCTCACATGCAATCATTTCTCTTTTTACAAAGTTAGGACCATTTTGCATGCCTGGTGTTATATTTCCTTTCCTTTTTTTTTTTTTTTTTTTTTTTTGAGACAGAGTCTCGCTCTGTCACCCAGGCTGGAGTGCAGTGGTGCGATCTCGGCTCACTGCAACCTCCATCTCCCGGGTTCAAGCAATTCTCCTGCCTCAGCCTCCCAAGTAGCTGGGACTACAGGTGCACACCACCACACCCGGCTAATTTTTTGTATTTTTAGTAGAGACAGGGTTTCACCTTGTTGGTCAGGCTGGCCTCGAACTCCTCACCTCAAGTGATCTGCCTGCCTTGGCTTCCCAAAGTGCTGGGATTACAGGTGGGAGCCACTGCTCCAGGCCTACATTTCCTTTTTGTTTTACATTTTTTATGCTATGTGAATTTACTTAAGTATCTGACATTATACAAACTGAATCCATACCATTGATGATATACTTATTTATAGATTGCAATTTTATAACAACTGATAGAAAATATGGAGTAGTTTGCCCCAAAACACAAGAATATCTAATTTGTGTATTTTAGAACATGACTGAAATGTTCCATTGATTAATCAAAATGAGTTGAAAACCTTAACATTTAATATTTAGTTACAGTATTTAAAAAGTAGTGGGAGATATCTTTTTCTTTTTCTTCTTTTTTTTTTTTTAACATGGAGTTTCGCTCTTGCTGCCCAGGCTGGAGTGCAATGGCACGATCTCGGCTCACCACAACCTCTGCCTCCTGGGTTCAAGTGATTCTCCTGCCTCAGCCTCCTGAGTAGCTGGGATTACAGGCATGCACCACCACACCTGGTTAATTTTGTATTTTTAGTAGAGATGGGGTTTCTCCATGTTGGTCAGGCTGGTCTCGAACTCCCGACCTCAGGTGATCTGCCTGCCTCAGCCTCCCAAAGTGCTGGGATTACAGGAGTGAGCCACCAGGCCCGACTGGAGATAGCTTTTTCAATTTTGTGTCAGGTATATAAAACTAAAGGAAAAGGCATTTTTCTGAGATCTCTCAAGTGAAATAAAAATGGCCTCTCAGGTGCTCACTTTCGCAGCACATATACTAAAATTGGAACGATACAGAGAAGATTAGCATGGCCCCTGCGCAGGGATGACATGCAAATTCGTGAAGCGTTCCGTATTTTTTCCTGGCTAACACGGTGAAATCCCGTCTCCACTAAAAATACAAAAAAATTAGCCGGGCATGGTGGCAGGCGCCTGTAGTCCCAGCTACTGGGGAGGCTGAGGCAGGAGAATGGTGTGAACCCGGGAGGCGGAGCTTGCAGTGAGCCGAGATTGTGCCACTGCACTCCAGCCTGGGTGACAGAGCAAGACTCTGTCTCAAACAAACAAACAAATAAATAAAGGCTTCTCAGGTGGACATTTTACTTTTATTTATTATTTATTTTGAGACGGAGTCTCATTCTATCACCCAGGCTGGAGTGCAGTGGTGCGATCTCGGCTCACTGCAACCTCCACCTCCCAGGTTCAAGGGATTCTCCTGCCTCAGCCTCCTGAGTAGCTGGGACTACAGGCATGTGCCACCATGCCCGGCTAATTTTTGTATTTTTAGTAGAGATGGGGTTTCACCAGGGTGGCCAGGATGGTGTTGATCTCCTGACCTTGTGATCTGCCTGCCTCGGCCTCCCAAAGTGCCGGGATTACAGGCGTGAGCCACCACACCCGGCCACATTTTGTTGCTAAAATATAAAATGTTAATTATTATTTTGGAAAAAGTTAAAATTTCCAGCCTTTGCCTTCTACCTACACAACCTTTTAATAAACTGTTTTTTGTATGTCAATATATAGATTTCTTAAATGCCTATGTCACATTCCACCCATATTTTACTCAGGTCATCGCACTATTTCCATAGACGCTTCTGTTTTGGGCTAGGTCCATGAGACACAATGCCTGCCTTCTGAAGCTCACAGGCTGATTGGTACCCCACAACCTGACCAGTTTCCACTTAGTGCAATACATGGCAGTAGTGGATCTTGTGCTGGATGCAATGGAAGCTTGCAGGGTGTGGGGTGGCTGGGGATGCAGTCAAGGAAGCCTTTGTGGAGACAAGACATTTTTGCAGTGGATCTTGAAGGACAAGCAAGAAGTCCCAGATGCAGAGGCCAGAGGACTGAGTGGAGAACTGCCAGCAGCAATGTGACTCATTATCAGCCAGCTCCCCTGGTTCTGTGGTTTGTTTCTGCTTTTCCTTTAGAGATGACAGATTCTGTGAACAAGAGCTCCAGCTGTTTATCAGGGGCCCTCCCAGGCCCCAAGTGCCAGGGGCTCCCACTCCCTGCTGGAGAGGCTGTGGGCCCCTGATTAGGGAGACAGCTGAGGCAGGGGACCATGGGCACTGCAGGCGGGAGTACTGGCAGGGCACAGTGAGGGACAGAGGTGGAGACCTGCAGGATGCTGTGTGGGGGAGGGCCAGGGCAAGGGACAGAAACAGACCTTGTCCCTCTGTACTTCCAGGACATGCCCCTGCCCTCCTCTGCCGGGTGAGATGCTGCTCTATCAAGGCCCCTTCAGACGTCACTCCTCTGTGACTCCACTCATTTATCTAACGTTTCCCCATGGCATCATTCAGAATTAATTTTTCTCCTTTGCCCACTTAGCAGGTCATTATGTTGTAGTTGAGAGTGTGAACTTTGGAATCAAGAATAGTAATAGACTGGGTGTGGTGGCTCACACCTGTAATCCCAGCACTTTGGAAGGCCATGGTGGTTGGATAACTTGAGGTCAGGAGTTCAAGACCAGCCTAGCCAACATGGTAAAACCCTGTCTCTACTAAAAATACAAAAATTAGCCGGGCATGATGGCGGGTGCCTGTAATCCCAGCTACTCGGGAGGCTGAGGTGGGAGATTGCTTGAACCTGGGAGCTGGAGGTTGCGGTGAGCCGAGATGGCGCCAGTGCACTCCAGCCTGGGCAATAACTCCGTCTCAAAAAAAAAAAAAAAAAAAAGTAATAGATAGTAATAGCAGCTAACATTTATCAAGCATTTACCATATGCTAGGCACCGTGTTGAGTGTTGTGAGTCTACTTTCTCACTTAATACTTCCCAACTGTCAGTGAGGTAGGAGTTATTATTATCCCACGTTGTAGAGGAGGAAACTGAAGGACAGAGATATTAGTAAACTTGAATTATCACAGCAGAGATTCAAACCTCTGTCTGAATCTCAATTTCCTCATTTATAACACAAAGATGAAAATGATATCTTTTTATGTTGGCCAAAAGATACAAAAATTCAGCTAGATGGGAAGAATAAGTTCAAGAGACGTATCGTACAACATGGTGACTATGGTTAGTAAAAAACATACTGTGGCTGGGCGCAGTGGCTCGCGCCTGTAATCCTGGCACTTTGGGAGGCCGAGGCAGGTGGATCACCTGAGGTCAGGAGTTCAAGACCAGCCAGGTCAACATGGTGAAACCTCTTCTCTACTAAAATACAAAAATTGGCTGGGGGTGGTGGCACACAGCTGTAATCCCAGCTACTCAGGAGGCTGAGGCAGAATTGCTTGAACCTGGGAGGCAGAGGCTGCAGTGAGCTGAAATCACACCACTGCACTCCAGCCTGGGCAACAGAGTGAGACTCCATCTCAAAAAAAAATAATAATAAAAAATAAATAAAATAAAAACGTATTGTATACGTGAAAACTGCTAAGAGAGCAGTGCTTATGTTCTCACCACGCACACAAAAAAATGTGAGGCAATGCATATGTTAATTAGCTTGATTTAGCCATTCCACAATATATATATATTTCAAAATATCACATTGTACACAATAAATATGTACAATTTTTATTTGTCAATTTAAAAAGACACAACTTTTTTTTTTATTTTTTGAGATGGAGACTTGCTCTGTTGCCCAGGCCGGAGTGCAGTGGCGTGATCTCCGCTCACTGCAAGCTCCGCCTCCCGGGTTCATGCCATTCTCCTGCCTCAGCCTCCGGAATAGCTGGGACTACAGGTGCATGCCACCATGCCTGGCTAATTTTTTAAATTTTTAGTAGAGACGAGATTTCACCGTGTTAGCCAGGATGACCTCCATCTCCTGACCTTGTGATCTGCCCGCCTCAGCTTCCCAAAGTGCTGGGATTACAGGCATGAACCACTGCGCCCACCCAACTTTTTTTTTTTTGAGATGGAGTCTTCCTCTGTCGCCCAGGTGGGAGTGCAGTGGCGCGATTTAGGCTCACTGCAACCTCCAACTCCAGAGTTCAAGTGATTCTCCTGCCTCAGCCTCCCGAGTAGCTGGGACTACAGGACACGTGTAACCATGCCCCACTAATTTTTGTATTTTTTAGTAGAGACGGGGTTTCACCATATTGGCCAGGCTGGTCTCTATGATCCTCCTACCTCGGCCTCCCAAAGTGCAGGGATTACAGGCATGAGCCACTGTGCCTGGCCGTAACTTTTTTTAAAAATAAAATATTTTTTTGCAAGGGTAGTTGCAGGACCTGAATGAGGTAATGTATATCAAGCACTTGTCACATAGTCCTCATTCAGCTAATGTCGACTCCCCTGCCTCCTGTTACAGCCCCCACCACTCACTCAGAATCATCAATCCTTGGGTGGCGCTACTTTGAGTTGACATGCATGGCAGAGTGGTTAAGGGTGTCCATTCTGGAGCTGGACTGCCTGGGTTTAAAATCCTGGCCCAGATTCATGCTAGATGTATGACCTTGAGCAAGTTCTTTTAACCTCTTTGAGCCTCAGTTTCTTCATCTAGAATATGAAGATAAAAATGGAAGGATTGTTGTAGGATTAAAATGAATACGTGTGTGTTTGTGCATGTACATGTATATTTGCTATTGATATTGACTAGAAACTTTTTGAGGGCAGGATCAATTTCAGGAAGGTGTCACCTGGGTTCTCACTGCCTTAGTGAAGATATGTATGGCTGAGTGATCCAGATGATGGTATAATAACAAGGATAACAAGTATATATGTTGGAAATACTTGCTTATTATAAAAAGAGATTTTGAAAAATATAATGAATAAAATGAAAATGAACCACTACTCAGAAATAATCACTGTTAACATTTTGGTATATTTCCTTCTAGTCTGTCACCCAAGCTGAAGTGCAGTGGCTTGATCATAGCTCAATGAAGCCTCGAACTCCGGGGCTCAAGCCATCCCCCAACCTCAGCCTCCCAGTGCTGGGATTACAGGCATGAGCCACCATGCCCAGCTCCTTCCCATCTTATTTCTATGTAGACAACTATTTTCCTGTAACTGGGATCATGTGCTGTGTTACAGTTTTGTATCCCCCAATGACCTGGTATGTATATAGGATGAGCATTTTCCAATGCCATTAATATATTCTTTGAAATAGAGTTGTTAATGGCATTTTGTTTTGTTTACTGATTGAAAGACTATACACTAAGGGAGTTAATATATTGTTGCCATTCTGGAGATAGGGAGGCATTTTGTTTTGTTTTGTTTGAGACAGAGTCTCGCTGTTGCCCAGGCTGGAGTGCAGTGGCGCCATCTCGGCTCACTGCAGGCTCCGCCCCCCGGGGTTCACGCCATTCTCCTGCCTCAGCCCTCCCAGTAGCTGGGACTAAGGCGCCCACCACCTCGCCCAGCTAATTTTTTTTTATTTTTAGTAGAGACGGGGTTTCACCGTGTTAGCCAGGATGGTCTCGATCTCCTGACCTCGTAATCCGCCCGCCTCGGCCTCCCAAAGTGCTGGGATTACAGGCGTGAGCCACTGCGCCCGGCCTTGTTTGTTTTTTGAGATGGAGTCTCCCTCTGTTGTCAGGCTGGAGTGCAGTGGCACGATCTCGGCTCACTGCAACCTCCGCCTCCCGGGTTCACGCCATTCTCCTGCCTCAGCCTCCCTGGTAGCTGGGACTACAGGTGCACACCACCATGCCCAGCTAATTTTTGTATTTTTCGTGGAAATGGAGTTTTACCATGTTAGCCAGGATGATCTCAGTCTCTTGACCTCGTGATCCGCCTGCCTCGGCCTCCCAAAGTGCTGGGATTACAGGCGTGAGCCACCACGCCCGGCCCTGAGTCATTCTTGAATGAATGGCTTGGAGCTGGAAGGGACTGCTGAAATGTAGATTGAGAGAGCCAGAAATTAGATCTCAATAGGCTGAACTAATGATGAAAATTTAACAATATAAAATTCAACAAGAACAAAGTTTATTCTGAAGTTAACAAAAGGATTCTGCAAAGCAATCACCTCAAACCTCTCTTGTTAGACGACTGGGTGTGAATTACAAATAAATTATAGAAATACAGGATAAGTGAGATGTGGCTTAACAGTTATTTATTTGCTCAACATGTATTTATTGAATGTCTACTATGTGCCAAGACTTGTTTGTTCTAGGTGTTGGGGATTCAGAACAAGCCAACAACCCTGCCCTCCTATAGCTTACATTCTAGCAATATCTAGAGACAGACAATAAGCAAACGAACATACAATGGGATGTCTCATAGTGAAAACTGCTGAGACCAACGGCAGTTAACCATGGTTCACAAGAGAAAACCGTGGTTTAAGTTGGCTCTAAACTCATGAATCAACTGTGTGATTCAATTTTGAAAACAGCCCAACTCTACCTTAGGCTGTGTGAATGGAATGTCCAGCACTTGGGAGATCATGTTCCCTCTGCTATCTGATTATCAAGTTGGATCCTGGGGCACTGCATTTACACTCTAGAGAGACACTGATGAACTGGAACTTATTTAGGAAAGGATGACTAAGATCATTAGGGGTCCTGTATTGCCCCTAAACAGGCAATAGGACCAGGATCAGCGGGTAGAGGCCCCACTACCCAGAAAACAGGACCGGACCAGTGGGTAGAGGCTCCAGGAAGGAAGGTTTCAGCTCAGTAGGTCAAGGAATGTTCTAGTGGTCAGAACTGACCAGTAATAGAACAGGCTGTGAGAGGGGGTGACTTTCCCATCTCCAGAAGTATATAAGAAGAGCCTGGATTCATCTGTGTCAGGATAGCATATAATGGATCTGGTAGAAGCTTGGATCAATTTATATGTGCAGCTCCTTTTAGTTCCAGGTCATACTATGCATGAGAAGAAAAAAGGATTTTCTGCAAAGATCTTGTAATGTACATAATTCCACACTACCCACATTTTAATAGCCAACAACCACCAAGGGCATAAGCAGAATTCCAGCATGTAGAAATCACAAGTTCTCAGAACTCCTTCACTCATCATTTTATTTTATTTATTTATTTATTTGAGAGGAGTCTCACTCTGTCTCCCAGGCTGGAGTACAGTGGCACCATCTCTGCTCACTACAACCTCCACCTCCCAGGTTCAAGTGATTCTCCTGCCTCAGCCTCCCGAGAGCTGGGATTACAGGCACGTACCATCACGCCCGGCTAATTTTTTTGTTTTTGTTTTTTATTTTTATTTTATTGTTGAGATAGAGTTTCTTTCGCCCAGGCTGGAGTGAAGTGGTGTGATCTTGGCTCACTGCAACCTCCACTCCCCGCCCCCATCCCACCCCAGGTTCAAGTGATTCTCCTGCTTCAGCCTCCCAAGTAGCTGGGATTAGAGGCGCCTGCCACCACGCCCAGCTAATGTTTCTATTTTTAGTAGAGATGGGGTTTTGCCATATTGGCCAGCCTGGTCTCCAATGTTATGCTTTACAGAAATGAAAACAAAGTCCCAGATCATGGATTATATTCAGTTGTCCTGTCTCCCCAAGTTTTGTTTAACCTGAAATGATTCCTTAGTTTTTGTCTTCCATGACATCAACATTTTTGAAGAGTGGGCAAGGAACTCTTAAGCAAAGTCAAAAAATGAGCTAATGCAGCTGGGCATGGTGGCTCAATGCCTGTAACCCTGTTTGACAGAGCCCATCATGCTCCGAATTTGACAGATGAGGAAATGCAGGCATGGAAAGGCTACCTTGCTCAGGACCTTACCTCGAGATGATCCTGTGACATTTTCCTGGTGTATTTCCTCCTCGCTGAGTCTTTGCAGGTTTCTGTAGAAGGGAGCTCAGCGCCGGCGAGCGCTGTCGTCGGTGGCCTCTTACTCTGAGATTTTCAGGGCTTGGGAGTACCCCTCTCCCTCCACTGCCTCAGTTTACACCCATCTGTTCATGGCTGTCTGCATTTGCAGGTGGAGGGCTCAGTACTCTGCATCTTCAATTCTGGGGTGGTGGAGGTAGGAGGATTTTGGTCCTTAATGTTCACTGCTTCCTTCCTTCCCACCAGAGCAATTTACTAACCCTTTGTATCTCACACCATGCCTGAGTTTCTCCAGTTAGGGCCCATTATGTCAAATGTATCATCTCCTAAAGACTGTGTCAAAAATACATAATCCCGGACCCCACTCCAGACCTCCTGAATCAAAATCTCTGGTGGAGTGACCAGGGCTTGCCTCTTTAATAAATTCCCAGTTAGTCAGCCTTGGTGGCTCGTGCCTATAATCTCAGCATTTTGGGAGGCTGGGGCAGGAGGATTGCTGGAGGCCAGGAGTTTGAGACCAGCCTGGGCAACAAAGTTAGATCCCGTCTCTACAAATAAATTTTTTAAATTAGCCAGGCATGGTGGCCTAGGTACTTGCTGTGGTCCTAGCTACTTGGCAGGCTGAGGCAGGAGAATTGCTTGAGCCCAGGAGTTTGAGGCTGCAGTGAGCTGTGATTGCACCAACATACTCCAGCCTGGGTGACAGAGTGAGATTCTGTCTCAGTCAATCAATCAGTCAATGAAAAATCCATTCATTCATTCATTCATTCATTCACTACCAGTTATTCTTACAGATTCGAGAATCACTTTTGAAAGCCTTAATTGGATCCTTGTGAAATGACCGATTGACTGCTTGGACGAACTCCTGAAGTGTTTCTATGGAGGACAGACCAAGAGGAAACTTAATATTTCCTCTCAATTTTCCTGTGAAACTAAAACTGCGCTAAAAAACAGTCTATTTAGAAAAAAAGAAGAAGATAGTTGCCTATAGAGGAACTAAAGAATGTTGTGGAATGTTATAGGGCTTAACCACCCGGAACCTCCTCAGTGCTGATGGCAGTGATGTCACTTTCAGTAGGAGAAGGTGTCTGAGCAGGTCCCAACCTATCTGACTCCTGCTGACCTTGCCGAGGCTCTGAGAGCCTGGGGGTGACAGAAGACAGTTGCTCCACCCCGCAGAGGAGCACAGCTGTTTCCCCAGCCCCTCATTCAGCCACCTGAAATCATTCAGTTTTCCTGTCAGTTAACCCAGCCCTGCTGCAGTGTGGGAAGGGGCCCCGCTAGATGGGGTGGGGCCGTGTTTCATTTACTATCGGGCTTGGTGTCTTTCCTTGGGCCTCATCTGAACAGGTGCAGCCCCAGGCAGCTGGGTGAAATGAGGACATTCTTCCTCTCCTTCCCTCCTCTCCTTCCAACTCCCTCCCCCAACCCAGCTACATGAAGCCACATCCCATTTCCTCCCCCTCATTCAAAAGCTTCACTCCCTACTCTGTCCTCCATGCTGCAGAGGGCAGTGCCCCAGGGCAGGGGACACAGTTACAGGAAAGTGGAAGGCAGTAGGTTTCCACTGCCCCTCTCCCTTTCTGTTTTATTTGGGGGTCGTGTGAAGAGATGGAAGTGTTGTCATGAGAAGAGAGGGAGAGCTCTCCCAGGTACTACCTAGGTCACTGACTTTGCCTGCAACCTCTAAGCTCACAGAAGAAACCACTTATGAAGTTGATAACCCATCCCCTTCAGGGCTGACTCCTGCTTGTCCTCTAGGAGAATGAACATGGGGGTGCCTGAGGGATGAAGAAATCACACCCAAATCCACATTCTAGAACAAAGGTTCTCCACGCTTAGCCTGCATTCCTTGGAGGGCCTGTTAAACACTGATTGCTGAGAGATTCTGATTCAGTAGGACTGAGTGGGGCCCAGTAATCTGCATTTCTAAGTTGTTGATGCTGCTTCTCCTGGTATAGGGACCACACTTTGAGAATCACTATTCTAGGGCTCCCCTTAAGGTTTTTGTTTGTTTGTTTGTTTTGAGACAGGGTCTCGCTCTATCACCTAGGCTGGAGTTCAGTGGCACAATCTTGGCCCACTGCAACCTCCACCTCCTGGGTTCAAGCGACCTGCCCACCTTAGCCTCCCGAGTAGCTGGGACTATGGGCGTGCGCCACCACCCCCAGCTAATTTTTGTTTTTTGTATTTTTGTTTTGTTTTGTTTTGTTTTTTTGTTTTGAAACGGAGTTTCGGTCTTGTTGCCCAGACTGGAGTGGAATGGCGCAATCTTGGCTCACTGCAACCTCCGCCTCCCAGATTCAAGTGATTCTCTTGCCTCAGCCTCCTGAGTAGCTGGGATTACAGGCATCTGCCACCACACCTGGCTAATTTTTGTATTTTTAGTAGAGACAGGGTTTCACCATGTTGGCCAGGCTGGTCTTGAACTCCTGACCTCAGGTGACCCGCCCGCCTCGGCCTCCCAAAGCCCTGGGATTACAGGCGTGAGCCACCGCTTCTGGCCCAATTTTTGTATTTTTTGTAAAGACGGGGTTTCACCATGTTGCCCAGGCTGGTCTTGAACTCCTGGGCTCAGGCAATCCAACTGCCTCGGCCTCCCAAAGTGCTGGGGTTATAGGCATGAGCCACCACACCCAGCCTCCCCTTAAGGTTTCTGATAAGTAGGCCTGACCTAGGCACAGTTGAGGGAAGAGCAGTCCACTGAAGGAAGTTGAGCCCCCAGTAGTGACCCTTATCACTCAGGCTCTAATCACAACCCTTCCCCCATACACTTCTGTATACCTTAGCTACATTTGGATGGGACTCTGGCTTAAGAGAAGAAGGCGGAAAGAAGACCCTCTCTGTCTGCATGTTCCCTATCCCCACGGGCAGCCCCCCTCCAAGCAATACCTCCTTCCATCTTGAACCTTTTGTTTCTAGAGCTCCTTTCCTGCCAATTATAGGGAAAGAGATGCCCCTGTGTTCCCTGAAGTTTACCTTTCAACTATATTCTGTGGAATGTTAGGCAGTGGTGACTTGGGAGGGATCCACCATGATGTAGCATGAAACTGCTCAACTATAGGTAGGAAATGTTCCTGCTTCTGTAAAAACAACCAACCATAAAACCATAAACGAATATATACATAAGTATTTACATGCACATAGACCCTTTCCAGACCAATCAACAGCAGTCAGCTCTGTTGGGAGATTTCAGCAGGATAGAATATTTCACTCTTTATTTTCTCTAATCCTACATTTTAACAAGCCCATCTTACTTTGTAATTAAAAACCAGCCTATCTTACTTTGTAATTAAAAATGAATGCACTGCAAGTAAAAGAAAATGGTGCAGCTCTGGAAAGCTGCACACTAAGCTGTTGACAGTGGGGACTAGGGGGTGAGGCTGAGGGTTCTGTCACTTTATACATACACACTCTGGACTGTTTGAATTTGTCTCAAGAGGTACTTTTCTTTTTCTTTTTTTTGAGACAGAGTTTCGCTCTTGTTGCCCAGGCTGGAGTGCAGTAGCATGATCTCAGCTCACTGCAACCTCTGCCTCCTGGGTTTAAGTGATTCTCTTACCTCAGCCTCCCGAGTAGCTGGGATTACAGGTGCCCGCCACACCCAGCTAATTTTTGTATTTTTAGTAGGGATGGGGTTTTGCCATGTTGGCCAGGCTGATCTCGAACCCCTGACCTGAGGTGATCTGCCCACCTCGACCTCCCAAAGTGCTGAGATTACAGGTGTGAGCCACCGCGCCTAGCCAAGAGATACTACTATTTTTTATATTAAAAAATAAGGTAGAGCTATAGGCAATAAAGGAAACAGAACAGCCTCCTTTCTTCCTCTCCCCACTTCCCCCAGCCCCCGGCTCCCCCGCCAGCTGCTGTCCCCAGCCTTCACACCCCGCCAGCTGCTCTGCCGGCTCATTTCTTCCTGTCACCGTCAGGTTTCTTCACTGAGTGGCCTTCACCTGCTGTCTCCATTTCTTCAACAGCCACTCTTTTTATTTTAAAGCAACATTATGTGCTTTTGTTTGTGGATCGCCAGCATTCCAAAAAAAAAAGAAAATCCCATAGACTTTAAAGCAGCATCCGTGAGCTGCTCTCGATCCTGTCCAGCCCTTTCTGGCTCTCGCAGCACACGCATGTCCTTTCATAATTGTAATCTGCACAAATGCTATTTTGTGTCCTGAAATTTTTTACGTCACCTAATTTTATAAGCCCGCCTATGTATGGACACAGCATCATTTTTTCTATGAATGGTACTATGGTTGCTTAGCCAGGCCCTGATTGTTAGGCCCTTGGGTAGTTTCCAATTTTTTGCTATTTATTCATTCACCATTTAACCCCCTGCATTTGGGCTCCGCCTTCTGCCAGTCTTTAAAAATTGCCCATTTAAAGGTCAGTGCTATCAGACTTCCCTCCAATTCTACCAGCCTCTGCTCAGTCCTTGACTAAGCCCTTGTCCTGACTTCAATTGGACTTGGCCTTACTAGCCACCCTCATGGCCATCCACCCGCCCATCTATCAAGCTGTTGGTGAAATTCCAGCCTCCCTTCATTTCCTTTTGTTCTTTTTCTTTCTTTAACCATTTTTAAAAACACAGACCTTTTTACATTTTTGTTGTAAAACAATGAAACAACCAATAAGTGTACAATATAGAAAGTAAAAACACGTTGTTTCAAATGTTAAAATTGACTTATGAAGCATATATACACAAAAGAATATAAGTGCGTATATATGTATGTAGGTGTATATATACATGTGTGTATGTATATTATGAAGTAGTATAATAAAACTAAACATACCCTGCAACTTGAGAAATATGTCACCAGTTATATAGGAGCTTCCTGTGTTCCCTTTTCTGTGCCATCCCTCTAACAAATCTCATTGAGATACTATGAATTGTGTTCATTTTATCATTCGCCTAATTAATTTTTCTTTTTTCTTTTTTTTGAGACAGAGTCTTGCTCTGTCGCCTAGGCTGCAGTGCAGTGGAGCGATCTCGGCTCACTGCAAGCTCTGCCCCCCGGGTTCACACCATTCTCCTGCCTCAGCCTCCCGAGTAGCTGGGACTACAGGCGCCCGCCACCACGCCCAGCTAATTTTTTGTATTTTTAGTAGAGATGGGGTTTCACCGTGTTAGCCAGGATGGTCTTGATCTCCTGACCTCGTGACCCACCGGACTCAGCCTCCCAAAGTGCTGGGATTACAGGCATGAGCCACCGCGCCTGGCCGCCTAATTAATTTTAATAATTTGTGGACTTGAAGAGATTCCATGTAGACAGTCATATCATCTATTAATAATGAAGTTGTTTTTTTTCAATTCTATACCTTTCATTTATTTTCCTTTGTTTTGTGTTTTGCTAGAGCCTCCAATTTAATGCCAGCTAGAAGCAAGGACAGCAGGCATCCTTGTCCTACTCCTGAACTTAAAGGATAATGCTTCTAATGGCTTCCCACTCATAATAATGATTGCTGTAGGTTTAGGGTAGGTGCTCTTTAATAGATAAAGGAAGTTTCCTTTATTTCTAGTTTGTTGTTAAATCTTTTTTTTTTAAACCTCTAAATCTACCTTAATGTTGTTAAATCTTATCACATGCTTTTTCTACATCTATTGAGATGAGATGATGTGAGTTTTTGTTTTTCATCTATGAGTGTTATAAATTACATTAATAATAATTATTATTATTATTTTAAGACAGGGTCTTGGTCTGCACTCAGGCTGTAGTGCCACGGTGCAATCATAGCTCACTGTAGCCTTGAGCTCTGGTGCACAAGGAATCCTACCCCCTCAGCCTCCCAAGTAGCTGGGACCACAGGCACACAACACCACACCCTGCTAATTAAAAAAAATTTTGTGTGTAGAAATGCGGTCTCAGGCTGGGCGCGGTTGCTCATACCTGTAATCCCAACACTTTGGGAGGCTGAGGCGGGTGGTCACCTGAGGTCAGGAGTTCGACTAGCCTGGCCAACATGGTGAAACCCCGTCTCTACTAAAAATACAAAAAATTTGCCAGGCATGGTGGCAGGTGCCTGTAATCCCGGCTGCTTGCGAGGCTGAGGCATGAGAATCGCCTGAATCTGGGAGGTGGACGTTGCAGTGAGCTGAGATTGCGCCTTTGCACTCCAGCCTGGGCAACGAGCAAAACTCTATCTCAAAAAAATAAGAAATGGGGCCTCACCATGTTGCCGAGGATTATCAAAATTCCTGGCTCAAGTGATTCTCCTACCTTGTCCTCCTGAAGTTCTGAGATTACAGGAATGAGCCAATGCAATTGGCCTACATTAATTCTTTTTTTTTTTTTTTTGAGACAGGGTTCACTCTGTCTCCCAGGCTGGAGGGCAGTGGCACGATCTCAGCTCATAGCAACCTCCGCCTCCCAGGTTTAAGCGATTCTCATGCCTCGGCCTCCAAGTGGCTAGGACTACAGGCGTGCACCACCACACCCAACTAATTTTTGTATTTTTAGTAGAGGCAGGGTTTCACCATGCTGCTCAGGCTGGTTTCGAACTCCAGACCTCAAATTATCCACCTGCCCTGGCTTCCCAAAATTCTGGGATTGCAGGCCTGAGCCACCACACCTCGCCCCAGTAATTTTTTATGTTAAATTTTCTTGGCATTTCTGGGATAAATCCAATTAGGACATGATACATTATCTTGTTTATATACTGCTGGGTTTGGTTTGCTTATATTTTGAGCAAGGTGTCAGCATATATGCTCATTAGTGACATTAACCTTTAATTTTTCTTTCTCATACTATGTTTGGCTGGTTTGGAATTAAGATTTTACTAACCTCACTGACTGAGTTGGCAGTATTTCTTTTTTAATACCTGTGAAAGTCAACATAAAATTGGAATTGATGCTTTCTTTAATGTTTGATAGAATATTCCTGTAAAACATTCTGAGTCTGTTTTCTTTGTAAGAAGATTTTAAATTACTGATTTAATTTGTGTTTATGACTATAGATAAATAGACCATATGTCCTTGTTTGCTTGGGCTAGTGCCAGGTTATAGCTGTTATCCTGGCATATTTATAAATGGTACTCCCTTTCACTTTAAAAGATATACTGGTTTGGATAATAATAAATAGTTATTCTTTCTTTTTCTTTTTTTTTTCCTGAAATGGAGTCTCACTCTGTTGCCCAAGAAGGAGTGCAGTGGTGCAGTCTCAGGTCACTGCAACTTCTGCCTCCCGGGTTCAAGCAGTTCTCTGCCTCAGCCTCCGAGTAGCTGGGATTACAGGTGCCCACCACCACACCTGGCTATTTTTTTGTATTTTTAGTAAAGACAGCGTTTCACCATCTTGGCCAGGCTGGTCTTGAACTCCTGACCTCGTAATCCACCCGCCTGGGCCTCCCAAAGTGCTGGGATTACAGGCATGAGCCACCATGCCCGGCCATAAATAGAGTTATTCTATATATATAGGACTATTGAGGTTTTTTCTTTCTTCTTGAGGTAGTTTTTGGTAAATTATGTTTTTCTATAATATCATCTAATTTGTCTGTATCAAATTTATTGGCACTAAGTTGCTTATAGTTTTCTCATCTTTTAACCCTCTGCCATAGATTTAAACATATCACTTTGGACCAGGAACTGTGGCTCACGCCTGTAATCCCAGCTACTGGAGAGGCTGAGTGAGGGATGAGAAGCGCTTGAACCTGGGAGGTGGAGGTTGCAGTGAGCCAAGATCCCACCATTGCACTCCAGCCTGGGCTACATAGTGAGACTCTGTCTCAGGAAAAAAAAAAAAAAAAATACATATACACACACACACACACACACACACACACACACATACATATATATATAACTTTTAAGGTCTCTAATGTCATTGATCTGAATCTTCTTTTTATTGATCATATTACCTAAGTTTTGTTTGTTTTGTTAGTCTTTTTGATGTTAAACTTTTTTTTTTTTTTTTGAGATAGGGTCTCACTCTGTCGCCCAGGCTGGAATGCAGTGGCATGATGGTTTACTACAGCCTCAACCTCCCAGGCTCAAGTGATCATCCCACCTCAGCCTCCTTAGTAACTGGGACTACAGTCACATGCCACCACCAAGCCCAGCTAATTTTTGTGTTTTTTGTAGAGATGGAGTTTCACCATGTTGCCCAGGCTGGTCTCAAACTCCTGATCTCAAGTGATCTGCCTGCCTCAGCTTCCCAAAGTGCTGAGATTACAGGCCTGAACCACAATGTTAAACTTTTAACTTTACTGACCTTTTCTACTGTTTATTTTCTGTCTCATTATTCTTCTGCTTTTATTGTTTTCTTCTCCTTAAGACTTATTCTGCTGTTCTTTTTTTTTGTTTTTTTGTTTTTTTTTGAGACAGAGTCTCACTCTGGTTGCCCAGGCTGGAGTGCAATGGCTGGATATCAGCTCACTGCAGCCTCCACCTCCGGGGTTCAAGTGATTCTCCTGCCTCAGCCTCCCGAGTAGCTAGGATTACAGGTATGCTCCACCACGCTCGGCTAATTTTGTATTTTTAGTAGAGATAAGGTTTCTCCATGTTGGTCAGGCTTGTCTCAAACTCCTGACCTCAGGTAATCCACCTGTCTTGGCTTCCCAAAGTGCTGGGATTACAGGTGTGAGCCACCGCTCCTGGCCTCTGCTGTTCTTTTTTTTTTAACTTCTTAAGTTCTGTGCTTGGTTTATCAATTTTGAATATTTCTCTTTTTTTTTTTTTTTTTTGACACGTTGTTTCACTCTTGTTGTCCAGGCTGGAGTGCAGTGGCGCGATCTTGGCTCACCTCAACCTCTGCCTCCCAGGTTCAAGTGATTCTCCTGCCTCAGCTTCCCAAGTAGCTGGGATTACAGGCATGTGCCACCACACCCAGCTAATATTGTATTTTTAGTAGACACAGGGTTTCTCCATGTTGGTCAGGCCGGTCTCAAACTCCCAACCTCAGGTGATCTGCCTGGCTTGGCCTCCCAAAGTGCTGGGTTTACAGGCATGAGCCACCCCGCCCGGCCTCTCTTTTCTTTCTTTTTTGTTTTTTTGAGATGGAGTCTAGCTCTGTTGCCCAGGCTGGAGTGCAGTATCATGACCTTGGCTCACTGCAAGCTCCGCCTCCCGGGTTCATGCCATTGTCCTGCCTCAGCCTCCCGAGTAGCTGGGACCACAGGTGCCCGCCACCACACCAGGCTAATTTTTGTGTTTTTTTAGTAGACATGGTATTTCACCACGTTAGCCAGGATGGTCTCAATCTCCTGATCTTGTGATCCACCCGCCTCGGCCTCCCAAAATGCTGGGATTACAGGCGTGAGCCACCGTGCCCAGCCCTCTCTTTTCTAATACATGCACTTAAGGCTATATATTTCCCTGTAAGTGTTGTTTTAGCTGCATTGTATAAGTTTGCTTTCTTTATTGAATGTACATATCATAAAATAAATACATAGATTTTTTTTTTTTTTTTTTTTTGAGATGGAGTCTTGTTCTGTTGCCCAGGCTGGAGTGCAGTGGCACAATCTTGGCTCACTGTAGCCTCCCAAGTTCAAGCGATTCTCCTGCCTCAGCCTCCTGAGCAGCTTGAACTACAGGCATGCACCACCACACCCAGCTAATTTTTGTATTTTCAGTAGAGACAGGATTTTACTATGTTGGCCAGGCTGGTCTCGAACTTCTGACCTCAAGTGATCCGCCCACCTCAGCCTCCCAAAGTGCTGTGATTACAGGTGTGAGCCACCATGCCTGGCCAAAATATACAGATCTTAAGTCTACAGTTCTATGAATTTTTTTTTTTTTTAAAGAAAGTTTTGCTCTTCTCACCCAGGCTGGAGTACAATGGCGCTTTCTCAGCTCACTGCAACCTCTGTCTCCCAGATTCAAGCGATTCCCCTGCCTCAGCCTCCCAACTAGCTGGAATTACAAGCATGCACCACCACGACTGGTTAATTTTTGTATTTTTCATAAGGAAGGGGTTTCACCATGTTAGCCAGGCTGGTCTTGAACTCCTGACCTCAGGTGATCCACCCACCTCGGCCTCCCAAAGTTCTGGGATTATAGGCATGAGCTACCGTGCCCGGCCCTATGAATTTTGACAAATGTAAACATCCACATCCATGTTGCCATCATCTGAATCAAAATATGGGACAGTTCTATTATCCTAGAAAGTTTCAGGCACACTCCGTCCCCCACCCCGCTTTTTTTGAGATGGAGTCTTGCTGTGCTGCTCAGGCTATCCTTGAATTCCTGAGCTCAAGTGATCCTTCTACCTCAGCCACCCAGTAGCTGCGATTACAGATGTACATCACTGCTCCCTGCCCATGGGGCCCATTTTGGTTCAGTCTCCTTTTTATCACCAGAGTTTACCCCTGTTAAGACTATACATGTATAGAACCTCATCTAAAAAGAATCATGCAGTATCAGTTCTCTTTGTGCCTGGCTTCTTTCACTTAGTATATGTGGTATGTGTTAGCAACCTGTTCCTTTTTATTGCTAACTTGTATTGCATTGTATGGATGTATATGCACTATTTGTTTATCCATTCTCTTGTTGATAGACATTTGGGATGTTTCTAGCTTTTGACTATTAGCACCTATGTATATCCTTGAGCAAGTCTTTTGTAGACATACGTTTTCATTTCTTCTGGGGAGGTACCTATAAGCTTTTTTTTTTTTTTTTTTTTTTTTGAGATGGGGTCTTGCTCTGTCGCCCAGGCTGGAGTGCAGTGGCATGATCTGGGCTCACTGCAACCTCCACCTCCTAGGTTCAAGCAATTCTTGTGCCTCAGCCTCCCCAGTAGCTGGGACTACAGATGCACCACCATGCCTGGCTAAATTTTTGTATTTTTAGTAGAGATGGGGTTTCACCATGTTGGCCAGGCTGGTCTTGAACTTCTGACCCCAGGCGATCCGCCCGCCTCGGCCTCCCAAAGTGCTGGGATACAGGCATGAGCCACCGTGCCCGACCTATAGATGTCCTATAAGTTTTAATATGTGATATTTTCATTATCATTTAAGTTTTAGTTCTTGAAAAGTTTCCATTAAAGATTTGTTTCATGGCCAGGCGTGGTGGCATGCCTGTAATCCCAGCACTTTGGGAGGCCGAGGCAGGCGGATCACCTGAGGTCGGGAGTTCGAGACCAGCCTGACCAACATGGAGAAACCCCGTCTCTACTAAAAATACAAAATTAGCTGGGCATGGTGGCACATGCCTGTAATCCCAGCTACTAGGGAGGCTGAGGCAGGGGAATCGCTTGAACCTGGGAGGCAGAGGTTGTGGTGAGCCGAGATTGCGCCATTGCGCTCCAGCCTGGGCAACAAGAGTGAAACTCCGTCTCAGAAGAAAAAAAAAAAAAAAAAAAAAAGATTCGTTTCACCCAGTTATTAGAAAGTATGTTTTCAGGCCGAGCGCGGTGGCTCACGCTTATAATCCCAGCACTTTGGGAGGCCGAGGCAGGCGGATCACGAGGTCAGGAGATCGAGACCACGATGAAACCCTGTCTCTACTAAAAATACAAAAAATTAGCCGGGTGTGGTGTCGGGCGCCTGTAGTCCCAGCTACTCGGAGAGGCTGAGGCAGGAGAATGGCGTGAACCCGAGAGGCGGAGCTTGCAGTGAGCCGAGATCGCGCCACTGAACTCCAACCTGGGCGACAGAGACTCTGTCTCAAAAAAAAAAAAAAAAAAAAAAAAGTATGTTTTCAAATTTCCACGAGACTTGATGATTTCTAACTTTCTTGGATTTGGGTCCTTTAATATAATCTCTATAATACTGATTTTTTTTGAAATGTTTTTGAGACCTGCTTTATGACCTAGTATGTAGTAAATTTGTACCCTGAAAAGAATGTGTATTCTCCAATACACATATGCACACACACATACACAGGCCTATATAAATATATCTACATCACTTTGATCAAGCTTATGGTGAAATCATCTAAATCCCTACCGAATTTTGTGTGCCCTCTCTATCAATTACTGCAAAAGATGTATTAAAATATCCTACTCCGATGGTGGATTTATTTTATTTTATTTTAGTGACAGGGTCTCATTCTGTCTCCCAGGCTGGAGTGCAGTGGCACGATCATAGCTCACTGCAAACTCAAACTTCTAGGCTCGAAGAATCCTCCTGCCTCAGCCTCCAAAGAAGCTGGGACTGTAGGTGCACACCACCATGTCCGGCCTTTTAAATTTTTTGTAGAGATGACGTCTCACTATGTTGCCAGGCTGATCTCAAACTCCTGGGCTCAAGTGATCCTCCAGCCTTGGCTTCCCTAAGTGCTGGGATTATAGGTGTGAGCCATGAGCCACCAAGTTTAGCTTTATGTATTTTGTACCTTTGTTATTTGCGAGATGGAAATTTATAATTATTATATTATTATAGGAAACAAATTATTATTGTATCAAAATTTAGAATAATTATCGGCCAGGCACGGTGTCTCATGCCTGTAATCCCAGCACTTTGGGAGGCCGAGGCAGGTGGATCACCCATCTCTACTGAAAATACAAAAATTAGCCGGGCGTGGTGGTGGGTGCCTGTTATCCCAGCTACTTGGGAGGCTGAGGCAGGAGAATCACTTGAACCCAGGAGGCGGAGGTTGCAGTGAGCCGAGATTGCGCCATTGCACTCCAGCCTGGGCAGCAAGAGTGAAACTCCATCTGGCAAAATACACAGATCTTAAGTCTATAGTTCTATAATTTTTTTTTTTCGAGACAGAGTTTTGCTCTTGTTGCCTAGGCTGAAGCGCAATGGCGCTATCTCAGCCACCATGCCCAGCCACAGCACAAATTCTGATGGGTTTACATCCTATGTTGGCCACTTCTAGCTGTGGGACCTTGGGCAAGTTACTTAATCTTTTCATGTCAGTTTTCTCATCAGTAATATAAGGATAGTAATACCTCTCTGGGTTTTAGATTAAGGAAGTTAATATAATAAAAAGCATAGACCAGCCAGGCGCGGTGGCTCACACCTGTAATCCCGGCACTTGGGGAGGCCGAGGTGGGCGGATCACCTGAGGTTGGGAGTTTGAGACCAGCCTGACCAACATGGAGAAACTCCGTCTCTACTAAAAATACAAAATTAACCAGGTGTGGTGGCACATGCCTATAATCCCAGCTACTCGGGAGGCTGAAGCAGGAGAATCACTTGAACTCCGGAGACAGAGGTTGCGGTGAGGCAAGATCGCACCATTGCACCCCAGCCTGGACAACAAGAGCGAAACTCTGTCTCAAAAAAAAAAAAAAAAAAATGCATAGACCAGGGACTGGCATGATGTAAGTGCTATAAAATTTTGGGTATCAGCTGGGCACGGTGGCTCACGCCTGTAATCCCAGCACTTTAGGAGACCAAGGCAGGCGGATCACCTGAGGTCAGGAGTTCGAGACCAGCCTGGCCAACATGGTGAAACCCCGTTGGCCAGGCATGGTGGTTGGCACCTGTAATCCCAGCTACTCAGGAGGCTGAGGCAAGAGAATCACTTGAACCCGGGAGGTGGAGGTTGCAGTGAGCTGAGATTGCACCATCGCACTCCAGCCTGGGGGACAAAAGCAAGACTTCGTCTCAAAAAAAAAAAAAAAAATTGGATATTGTCACATTAAGGAAAAGAAAATGGTCACCTGAAATTCTTTTTTTTTTTTTTTTTTGAGGTGGAGTCTCGCTCTGCTGCCCAAGCTGGAGTACAGTGGTGCGATCTCAGCTTTCTGCAACCTCCGCCTCCCAGGTTCAAGTGATTCTCATGCCTCAGCTTCCCGAATACCTGGGATTACAGCCATATGCCACCACATCCAGTTTATTTTGTATTTTTAGTAGAGATGGGGTTTCACCATGTTGGCCAGGCTGGTCTTGAACTCCTGACCTCAAGTGATCTGCTTGCCTTGGCCTCCCAAAATGCTGGGATTATAGGAGCGCCACCACGCCCAGATAATTTTTGTAATTTTTTTTTTTTTTTTTTTTTTTAGTAGATACTGGGTTTTGCCATGTTGGCCAGCTGATCTTGAACTCCTGACCTCAGGTGATCCACCCGCCTCAGCCTCCCAAAGTGCTGGGATTACAGACATGAGCCATTGTGCCTGGCTGTTACCTGAAATTCTAAAATTCCCGTTGGGAATGGACCTTAGAGATGATTGGATTTAATCTCTACATCCCCATGGGGCTCTTCTGGATGGTGGTGAAGCACATCCAGCCAGATTCTCATGCCATAACTGGGTTGTTTTTGAGGTCTCACTGTGTTGCCGGGGCTGGTCTCAAACTCCTGGGCTCAAGTGATCCTCTTATCTTGGCCTCCTGAGTAGCTGAGACCACAGGCATATGCCACTGTGCCTGGCTCCTTCCTGGTTTTGAGCTCCCACTTTGGCTTTAAGCTGTTTGGTAAAGTAGGTAAAATTTATTGTAATGGCCTCTTAAATGAGGAAGAGGCCATTGTAATTTACCCATTACCCAGCCCTTGTCCCCTTGCCGGTTTTGCTCCCAATCTACCTTTTCTACCCCAGAGAACTCACACTATTTCCCACTACTCACATCTTCACTCTGCCACCTGCTTCCTACTGCACCTTAGTTCTCTTGAGTCTCTGTTCCTGAGTCAGATTCTGCATGCCTGTTAAGGTGCCACCTAGTTACTCTGATAAGCTAATTCCTCTGAAAGTACTAACTGGAGACAGTGCAAAGGTTGCTGCTTCATACAAAGGTGCATTATGACATGGGTCCTTCCAGAGAAAATGCCCTGCCCTTTGAGTCCTGGTCTGTGGGAGGAAGAGATGGAACAGCATTCAAGCTAGGAAGTCAGAAGAGAGTATTAGATCATCAGCCTCCTTTGTCAAAGAAGACAGGTCCTTTCTGTGCATCCGTTGTGTGGGCTGGCTGGGGACAGACAGGGATACTGGCAGGGATGTGGCAGGGACATTTGATAATATCTTTCTAGGTGCAGGCCTAGTTGCTGGAGGGGGTGGGCAGCAGGATATAAAAATGGGTAAGATGGCCAGGTGCTGTGGCTCACGCCTGTAATCCCAGCACTTTGGGAGGCCAAGGCGGGAGGATCACGAGGTCAAGAAATAGAGACCAGCCTGGCCAACATGGTGAAATCCTGTCTCTACTAAAAATACAAAAATTAGCTGGACATGGTGGCACACACCTGCAGTCCCAGCTACTTGGGAGGCTGAGGCAGGAGAGTCGCTTGAACCTGGGAGGTGGAGGTTGCAGTGAGCTGAGATCGTGCCGCTGCACTCCAGCCTGGCAACAGGGCAAGACTCCGTCTCAAAAAAAAAAAAAAAGGTAAGATTTTTCCCTACCTTCAAGGATTGAGGGAAATGTTAACTACACTGGTAATAAATACACTATAAACTATGATAAATGCTAGAAGAGACATAAGTGAGACTGTAGATAAAGGTGAGCAGTCTATTCAAACTGGAAGTTTTGAAAGGCTTCATAGAAAGGCTGATGGTGGCCTTAGATCCACATATGAGGAAGATTTTTACAAAATATAAATATATCAGGCTGGGCGCGGTGGCTTACACCTGTAATCCCAGCACTTTGGGAGGCCGAGGAGAGCGGATCACTTGAGGTCAGGAGTTCAAGACCAGCCTGGCCAACATGGTGAAACCCCATCTCTACTGAAAATACGAAAATTAGCCGGACATGGTGGCGTGTGCCTGTAATCCCAGCTACTCAGGAGGCTGAGGCTGGAGAATCACTTGAACCCTGGAGGCGGAGGTTCCAGTGAGCCAAGATCATGCCAGTGCACTCTAGCCTGGGTGACAAGAGTGAAAGTCCATGTCAGAAAAAAAAAAAAAAAAAAAAAAAAATATATATATATATATATATATATATGAGAGCAGATTCTCTACTAATACTAGAAACTACAAATAATAGAATACAGAAAGAAAAGAAAATCCTCTACCGTCTTCCTATTCAGGGCAACTTGTATTATCTCCAGATGATAGGATTTGGGGTGATTTCTGTTCTCTGTACATTTATGTATTTAAAAAAAATTTTATTAACATTTTAAAATTTATAACTTAAAATTTTTAGTATTATTAAAAAGAAATAGAGACAGGGTCTCTCTGTGTTGGCCAGGTTGGTCTTGAACTCCTGGCCTCAAACAATCCTCCTGCCTCGGCCTCCCAAAGTGTTAGGATTGCAGGCATGAGCCACTGTGCCCAGATCATTTATGTATTTTTATCTCTCATGTGTTTTAGAATAAAAAGAGCACACATTTATAAAAACAAAATTTAATGCCCAAAGACAACTCAGTGCTAACATTTTAGCATATTGTCTTCCTAGTCTTTTTGCAATACACAATTTTATCATTCCATTTATACAATTGTTTATACTGCTTTTTTCAATTTCTCAGCATTTGTCCTGTTGATTAGAAATACTTCGGGCATGTGCAGTGGCTCACACCTGTAATCCCAGCACTTTGGGAGGCCAAGGCAGGCAGATCACAAGATCAGGAGTTTGAGACCAGGCTGGCGAATATAGTGAAACCCCGTCTCTACTAAAAGTACTAAAATTAGCCGGGTGTGGTGGTGGGTGCCTGTAGTCCAAGCTACTTGGGAGGCTGAGGCAGGAGAATTGCTTGAACCCTGGAGGTGGAGGTGGCAGTGCGCTGAGATCGCACCACTGCACTCCAGCCTGGGCGACAGAGCAAGACTGCACCCCACCCCCCACAAAAAAGAAAAACCTCATACATATAACTGAGTGGTTGTGGGATGTAGTTTATATAGCCATTTCCCTCCCATTGGACTGTAAGGTTGTTTACAAATTTTTTGCTATAATAAATAACCATTTGTATGTTCTTATGCATAAATAAAAATTTTAACTAATATACTTTATTTATTTATTTATTTTTGTTTATCTATTTTTGAGACGGAGTCTCACTCTGTCGCCCAGGCTGGAATGCAATGGCACGATCTCGGCTGACTGCAACCTCCGCCTCCTGGGTTCAAGTGATTCTCCGGCCTCAGCCTCCCCAGTAGCTGGGATTACAGGCAGCTGCCACCACGCCTGGCTAATTTTTGTATTTTTAGTAGAGACGGGGTTTCACCATGTTGGCCAGCCTGGTCTGGAACTCCTGACCTCGTGATCTGCCCACCTCGGACTCCCAAAGTGCTGAGATTACAAGCATAAGCCACCGCGCCCGGCCTATACTTTATTTTTTAGAGTAGATTTGGGTTCACAGCAAAATTGAGCTGCAAAAGTACAGAGTTCCCATATAATTCCTACCCCATACATGCACAGCCTCCCTCACTACTGACACCCTGCACCCTAGTGATGTATTTGTTACAGGTGATGAACCTACGTTGATATATTATCACCGAAAGACCAGCATTTACCTTAGGGTTCACTTTTGGTGTCCATTCTTTGGTTTTTGACAAACATATGACATGTATCCACCATTGTAGTAATATACAGAATACTTTCACTACCCTAAAAATCCTCTGTGCTCTGTTTGTTTGTCTCATGCTTTCCCCCAATTCCTGGGAAGCACTGGTCTTTTTGCTCCCTCCATAGTTTGGCCTTTTCCAGAATGTCATCTACAATCATGCATCACTTAATGAGGGGGGTATGTTCTGATAAACGAGTTGTCAGGTGATGTTGTCATTGTGTGAACATCATCGAGTGTACTTACACAAACCTAGATGGAATAGCCTCCTATACCCCTTGACTATATGGGATAGCCTATTGCTCCTAAGCTACAAACCTGTATAGCAGGTTACTGTACTGAATTCTGTAGGCACCTGTAACACAATGGCAAGTATTTTGTCTATCTAGAGGTGGAAAAGGTAGAGTAACAATAAGATATTATAACCTCATGGGACCACCGTCATATATGCAGTCCATTGTTGACCGAAAACTGTGTGGCATATGACTGTATTTGGAGTCATCTAGTATGAAGCTTTTTCAGATTGGCATTCTTCACTAAGCAATATCCACTTAGGTTTTCTCTATGTCTTTTCATGGCTTGATAGCTCTTTCTTTTTTTTTTTTTTTTTTTTAAGACAAGAGTCTCTCTCTCTCTGTCACCCAGGCTGGAGTGCAGTGGTGTGATCTTGGTTGACTACAACCTCCACCTCCCGGGTTCAAGCTATTCTCCTGCCTCAGCCTCCCAAGTAGCTGGGATTATGGGTACCCACCACCATGCCCAGCTAATTTTTTGTATTTTTAGTAGAGACAGGTTTCAGTATGTTGGCCAGGCTGGTCTCAAACTCCTGATCTCGTGATAGTGAACCACTGCGCCCAGCCAGCTTTTTTTTTGGAGGCCTAGGTGGGCGGATCATCTGAGGTCAGAAGTTCAAGACCAGCCTGGCCAAATCGTGAAACCCCATCTGTATTGAAAATACAAAAATTAGCTGGGGGTGGTGGCGCATGCCTGTAATCCAGTCACTCCAGAGGCTGAGGCAGGAGAACTCCTTGAACCCAGGAGGCAGAGCCTGCAGTGAGTTGAGATGGTACCACTGCACTCCAGCCTGGGCGACAGAGCAAGACTCCATCTCAAAAAAAAAAAAAAAAAAAAAAAAGAAGACATGAGCTTAACAAATATATGGATATATGGAAAAATGTTCAACATCATTAATCATCAGGGAAATCCAAGTAAAACCACAATGAAGTATCATCTATGCTGTGAGGATGAGGAGAAAAGGGATCTCATAGACTGTTGGTGGGAATATAAACTATTGCAGCCACTATAGCAAACATTATGGAGTTTCCTCAAAAAACTGTAAATCGGACCAGGTATGGTGGTTTCCACCTATAATCCCAGAGCTTTGGGAGGCCAAGGTGGGGAGATCACTTGGAGCCAGGAGTGCAAGACCATTTTAAGCAACACATCAAGACCCTGTCTCTACAAAACATTTTTAAGCCAGGCATGATATAGTGTGCCTATAGTCTTGTTACTTAGGGGCTTAGGTATGAGGATTGCCTGAGCCCAGGAGTTCAAGGCTACAGAGAGCTATGATTGTACAACTGCACTCCAGCCTGGATGAAAGAGTGAGACCCCATCTTTAAAAACAAAAATAAAAACAAGGTCAGGCACAGAGGCTCATGCTTGTAACCTCAGCACTTTGGGAGGCTGAGACAGGAGGATTGCTTGAGCCTGGGAGGACGAGATTGCAGTGAGCCATGAGAGTGGAACCGTACTCTAGCTTAGGTGACAGAGCGAGACCCTGTCCCAAGATAGATAAAATATTGCTGGGCGTTGTGGCTCACACCTGTAATCCCAGCACTTTGGGAGGCCGAGACCAGTGTATCACAAGGTCAGGAGTTCGAGACCAGCCTGGCCAACATGGTGAAACCCCGTCTGTACTAAAAATACAAAAATTAGCTGGGCGTGGTGGCACATGCCTGTAATCCCAGCTACTCAGGAGGCTGAGGCAGGAGAATTGTTTGAACCCGGGAGGTGGAGGTTGCAGTGAGCCACTGCACTCCAGGCTGGCACAGAGCAAGACTCCATCTAAAAAAAAAAAAAAAAAAAAAACCGGCTGGGTGTGGTGGCTCATGCCTGTAATCCCAGCACTTTGGGGGCTGAGGCAGGCGGATTACTTGAGGTCAGGGGTTTGAGACCAGCCTGCCCAACATGGTAAAACCACGTCTCTACTAAAAATGCAAAAATTAGCCGGGCATGGTGGCAGGCACCTGTAATCCCAGCTACTTGGGAGGCTGAGGCAGGAGAATCTCTTGAACCCAGGAGGTGGAGGTTGCAATGAGCTGAGATCGTGCCACTGCACTCCAGCCTGGGCGACAGCGTGAGACTTCTTCTCAAAAAATAAAAAATAAATAAAACAAAAAAACTACAAATCAAACTACCCTATGACCCAGCAATCCCACGACTGAGCATTTATCCAAAGGAAAGGAAATCAGTATATTGATGAGACATCCACACCTCCATATTTACTGCAGCGCTATTGACAACAATCAAGATATCGAATCAACCTTGGTGTCCAACAGCTGATGAATGGATGAAGAAAATGTGGCACATACACAATGGAATTCTTTTCAGCCATAAAAAAGAATGAAATCCTGTCATTTATGTCACCGTGGATGAAACTGAGGACATTATGTGAAGTCAGATAAACCAGGAATAGAAAGTTAAACACCGCATGTTCTCACTCACACGTGGAAGCTTTAAAAAGCTGATGTCATAGAAGGAAAAAGTAGCACAGAAAATACTAGAGGATGGAAAGGGGAGGGGAAAGGAAGCATAGGGAGAGATTTGTTAAAGGTTACAAAATTACAGCTACATAGGAGGAATAAGTTCCAGTGTTCTATGCCACTGTTGGATGACTACAGTTAAGAATAATAATAATAGTTTCAAACAGCTAGGTGGAGGATACTGAATACTCCCAAAACAAACAAAATGACAAATGTTTGAGATGATGGATATGCTAATTACTCTGATCACTGTACATTATATGTATTGAAACGTCACTATGTACCCCATAAATATGTACAATTATTATGTATCAATTAAAAAATACAGTTATACTAAATTAAAAAGAAACAAACTGGTGCATCCAGACAATGGAGTATTATTCTGTGGTAAAAAGAAATGAGCTATCAGCTGAGCTATGTACCTGAGCAGGGCTGGGCATAGTGGCTCACGCCTATAATCCCAGCACTTTGGGAGACCGAGGCGGGTGGATCACCTGAGGTCAGGAGTTTGAGACCAGCCTGGCCAACATGTGAAACCTTGTCTCTACTAAAAATACAAAAATTAGCTGGGTGTGGTGCCACATGCCTGTAGCCCCAGCTACTTGGGAGGCTGAGGCAGAAGAATCGCTTGAACCCGGGAGGCAGAGGTTGCAGTGAGCTGAGATCACGCCATTGCACTCCAGTCTGGGCAACAAGAGCGAAACTCCGTCTTCAAAAAAAAAAAAAAAGTTTTCCCAGCACCATTTCTTGAAGAGACTATCCTTTCCCCAGTGAGTGTTCTTGGCACCTTTGTCAAAAATCAGTTGGCTAAGCCAGGGGCAGTGGCGCACACCTGTAATCCCAGCACTTTGGGCGGCTGAGGTGGGCAGATCACCTTAGGTCAGGGGTTCAAAACCAGTCTGGCCAACATGGTGAAACTCCGACTCTACTAAAAATGCAAAAATTAGCCAGACATGGTGGCAGGTGCCTGTAGTCCCAGCTACCCTGGAGGCTGAGGCAGGATAATCGCTTGAACTCCGGAGGCAGATGTGCAGGGAGCTGAGATCTTGCCACTTTGCCACTGCACTCCAGCCTGGGTGACAGAGCAAGACTCCATCTCAAAAAAAATCGGTTGGTTATAGATTCATGGACTAATTTCTGGGTTTTCTATTATTTTCCATTGGTTTATGTGTCTATTTTTATGTCACTACCATGCTATTTTAGTTACTACAGCTTTGTGGTATATTTTGAAGACTGGTAGTGTAGTGCCTTCAGCTTTGTTCTTTTTGCTCAGGATTGCTTTGCCTATTTGGGGTCTTTTGTGATTTCTTATGAATTTTAGGATTTTTTTTTCTATTTCTATGAAGAATATACTGACATGTTGATAGATAGTACAGTGAATCTGTAGATTGCTTTTGGTAATACGATCATTTTAACAATATTAATTCTTCCAATCCATGAACATGGGCTGTCTTTCCATTTGTATCATCTTCAACTTCAATTTCTTTCATCAGTGTTTTGTAGTTTTCCTTGTAGAAGTCTTTCACCTCCTTGGTAAAATTTATTTGTAGGTTTTTTTTTTTAGAGCTATTATAATGGAATTGCATTCTTGATTTCTTTTTCGATTAGTTCATTGTTCATGTATAGAAACACTACTGATTTTTGTATGTTGATTTTGTATCCTGCAACTTTACTGAATTTGTTTATCAGTTTTTTGGTAGTCTTTAGCTTTTTCTATGTATAGGATTATGTCATCTGCAAACTGGAACAATTTGACTTCCTTCTTTTCCAATTTATAAGTCCTTTATTTTTTTTCTCTTGCCTAATTGCTCTGGCTTTGGTATCCATTCACTTACTGAAGGACAACTTGGGCCTCAGAGTTTTGACAATTATGAATAAAGCCACTATCAACATCTGTGTGCAGGTTTTTGTGTGCATGTAAGTTTTCAGTTCATTTGGGCAGATACCAAGGAGTATAACTGCCGGGTTATATAATAGTACTTTTAGTCATATAAGAAACTGTTAAATTGTCTTCCAAAGTGAATATACCATTTTGCATTCCCACCAGCAATGAATGAGAGTTTTTGTTGCTTCACATTCTCACCAGCACTTGATATGCCAATGTTTGGTATCTCAGTCATTCTAATAGGTGCATAGTGGTACATCATTATTGTTTTAATTTGCAATTTTCTAATGACATATGATTTAGAACACCTTTACATATGCTTATTTGCTATCTGTAGATGTTTGGTAAGATATCAGCTTGGTTCTTCTGCCCACTTTGTAATCAGATTGTTGTTTTCTTTTCTGTTTTTTTTTTTTTTTTTTGAGACAGAGTTTCACTCGTCACCCAGGCTAGAGTACAATGGCGCAATCTTGCTCACTGCAACCTCCATCTCCCAGGTTCAAGCGATTCTCCTGCCTCAGTCTCCCGAGTAGCTTTTAATATACCAAAGACCACACCCAGCTAATTTTTGTATTTTTAGTAGAGATGGGGTTTCACCATATTGGCCAGGCCGATCTCGAACTCCTCACCTCAGGTGATCCACCCGCCTTAGCCTCCCAAAGTCTTGGGATTACAGGCATGAGCCACAGTGCCCAGGTTGTTTGTTTTCTTATTGTTGAGATTTTAAGAGTTTTTTTTTGCATATTGCAAATAACAATCCTTTATCAAATGTGTTCTTTGCAATTATTTCCCCCTAGTCTGTGGCTTGTCTTCTCATTCTTTTGACATTGCCTTTTGTGGAGCGGAGGTTTTAAATTTTAATGAAGTTCAGCTTATCGGCCGGGCGAGGTGGCTCACGCCTGTAATCCCAGCACTTTGGGAGGCTGAGGCGGGCGGATCACGAGGTCAGGAGATCGAGACCATCCTGGCTAACACAGTGAAACCCCGTCTCTGCTAAAAATACAAAAAAAATTAGCTGGGCGCGGTGGCAGGCGCCTGTAGTCCCAGCTATTCGGGAGGCTCAGGCAGGAGAATGGCGTGAACCCGGGAGGCGGAGCTTGCAGTGAGCCGACATCGCGCCACTGCACTCCAGCCTGGGCGACAGAGCCAGACTCCGTCTCAAAAAAAAAAAAAAAAAAAAAAGAAATTCAGCTTATCAATTATTTTTTCATAAATCATGCCTTTGGCATTATATCTAAAAAGCCATCCCCCATGAGGCCAAGAGGCCATGGCCATGTTAGCCCAGCTGCAAGGCTGGCCATCAGTTGTAGGAAATCCGTACTCCTTTAGGAACAGTATTGTGAATACATTTAGAAAAAAAGGAAAATGATCCAGCAGTTAAAATTCAGAGCTGGTTTACAGGATATTGACATGTTCAGGCATACATTAGGCATTTAAAAGAATTGTAATAACTATTCAAAAATGGGGTAGTTATTTAGGCAGGCAACATTATCAACTAATTGTGAAGGTAGCATATTATACTGTGAAGATGAATCTCTGTAATGCAGTGGCTATCAGGATTGAGAGAAGATGGCGAGGGGCTGTAAGAATGAGAAATACTGTTTTCATTTTTATTATTATTATGTTTTGAGACAGAGTTTCACTCTTGTTGCCCACCCAGGCTGGAGTGCAATGGCACGATCTCAGCTCACCACAACCTCTGCCTCCCGGGTTCAAGCAATTCTCCTGCCTCAGCCTCCCGAGTAGCTGGGATTACAGGCATGCACCACCATGCCTGGCTATTTTAGTAGAGACAGGGTTTCTCCATGTTGGTCAGGTTGGTCTCGAACTCCTGACCTCAGGTGATCCGCCTGCCTTGGCCTCTCAAAGTGCTGGGATTACAGGCATAAGCCACCGTGCCTGGTCTGTTTTAATTATTTTTATCTGAAGGAGTACCTGAGAATGGTTTGAGGAACCAGTGATGCAATTTAGGGAGGCACTAGAGGAGTTTGCAGAGATAAAAAAGAGAGAAAAGAACAAAGCTAAGCTCAAAAAGGAAGTGAAGAAAAGAGATCACTAAGTGTAAAAGATGCATTTTCTCCTCAGCACAAAGCAGATTCCAGGTGTATATAATTCACCATTCAGAAAACAATTCCGTGGCCAGGCATGCTAGCTCACACCTGTAATCCCAGCACTTTGGGAGGCCAAGGCAGGAAGATCACTTGAGCCCAAGAGTTCGAGACCAGTCTGGGCAACATAGCAAGACCCCCTCTCTATTAAAAAAAAAAAAAATTAGCTGAGTATGGTGGTACACACCTGTAGTCCCAGCTACTTGGGAGACTGAGGCTGGAGGATCACTTGAGCCACTGGCAGCCTGAACGACAGAACAAGACTCTGTCTCTAAAACACACACACACACACACACACACACCACAGAGAGAGAGAGAGAGAGAGAGAGAGAGAGAGAGAGAGAAAAGCCTGGTCCATGGGAGTTGTGGTTACAGAAGGCAAAGCTTTTAATATACCAAAGATCTAAAGTTAAGCAGAAGTACTCCATAAGCCTTACCAATTGGCTAGCTTGTATAAGCACCCAGTCTTTTCTGAAGTGCTGCTACCTCTCAATAGGAAGCAATATTGGGGTCCTTCCAAGGTATCACTGAAGTATTAGGACAATGCCACAAGCCTTTGGAGCCAATGTTACAGGCACCAGAACCAATCAGTGAGTTAAAGTTAAAGTGAGGAGCTCAAAAGAGAGGAATGAGTGCGAAATGTAATTGACAATATGTTTTTGCCATTTTCTTCCTACCGTAAAAATAGAAAGTCCATCCCATTAATCCAGAGTTAATTAATATCCAGAGCTGGTTTACAGGATATTGACATGTTCTGGCATACATTAGGAATTTACACAGAATAGTAATGACTATTCAAAAACGGGGTAGTTATTTAGGCAGACGACTTTATCAACTAATTGTGAAGGTAGCATATTATACTATGAAGATGAATCTCTACAATGCAGTGGCTATCAGGATTGCATTAATCATGCAAGTATGGGCCTGATTCTTATGGAGAACATTTCCAAAGTGAAAATCCTCAGAAATAGATCCGTGACAAGGAACAAGACAAGGATGCCCATTCTCACCACTTTTATTCAATATAGTATTGGAGGTCCTTGCTAGAGCAATTGGGTAAGACAAATAAATGGCATCCAAATTGGAAAAGAAGAAGTAACATCGTCTCTGCAGATGACATGATCATATATTAAAAGAAACCCCAAAGACTCCACCAAAAAGCTGTTAGAACTAATAAATTTAGTTAAATTATGGAATACAAAATCATCATACCAAAAGTAGTAACATTTCTATACACTAACAACAAACTATCCCCCAAAGAAATCAAAACAATAATCCCATTTATAATAGCATCGACAAAAATAACATACTTAGGAATAAATTTAATCAAGGAGGTAAAGCACTTGTACATAGAAAACTATAAAATATTGATGAAATAAATTAAAGAAGACACAAATAAATGGAATGATATTCTGTGTTCATGAATTGGAAGAATTAATATGTTTAATTATTACCTGACGTTACCTACAGAGCAATGCAATCTCCATCAAAATTCTAATGACATTTTTTACAGAAATAGAAAAAACAATCCTGAAATTCATATGAAACCACAAAAGATCATGAATAGCCAAAACAATCTTGAGGAAAAAGAACAAAGCTGGAGGCATCTCACTACCTAAATTCCAAATATACTGTAAAGCTATGGCAATCAAAATAGCATGGCACTGGCATAACAATAGACATATAGACCAACGGAACAGAATAGGGAACCCAGAAATAAGTCCACACGTTTATGGTCAATTAATCTTAAACAGAGGTGGCATGTATGCACACTGGGGATAGGACAATCTCTTCAATAAATGATTTTGGGAAAACTGCATATCCACATGCAGAAGAATGAAATCGGACCTTTATCTTAGACCACCTCAAAATAGATTAAAGACTTAAACTGGCCAGGCATGGTGGCTCACGCCTGTAATCCCAGCACTCTGGGAGGCCGAGGCGGGTGGATTACCTAAGGTCAGGAGTCCGAGATCAGCCTGGCCAACATGGTGAAACCCCGTCTCTATTAAAAATACACAAAATTAGCCAGGCGTGGTGGTGGACGCCTGTAATTCCAGCTGCTCGGAAGGCTGAGGTAGGAGAATCTCTTGAACCCGGGAGGCGGAGGTTGCAGTGAGCCGAGATCAAGCCATTGCACTCCAGCCTGGGCAACAAGAACGAAACTCCATCTCAAAAAAAAAAAAAAAAAAAAGACTTGAACTGAGACCTGAAACTGTAAAACTACTGGAAGAAAACTTAGGGAGAAAGCTTCTTGACATTGGCCTGGGCAAAGATTTTTTTGGATATGGCCCCATAATGACATAGGACAGGCAACAAAAGCAAAAATGGATAAATGGGATTGCATCAAACTAAAACTCTGTATAGCAAAGAAAATAATCAACAGAGTGAAGAGACAACCTACAGAATGTGAGAAAATATTTGCAAACCACACATTTCATAAGAAATTAATATTCAAAATATATAAGGAACTTATATAACTCAATAGCAAGAAAACAAATAACCTGATTTAAAAATGAGCAAAGGTCAGTTGAGAGAGGAAGAGAAAAACAATATGAGTAAAAGACTTTAATAGACCTTTCTCAAAAGAAGGTATGTGCATGGCTGATCTGTGCATGAAAAGGTACTTAACATCATTAATCATCAGAGAAATGCAAATTAACATCACAATGAGGTATCGCCTCACACCTGTTAGAATGACTACTATCAAACAGACAAAAGATAAACATTGACAAGGGTGTGGAGAAAAGGGAATGCTTGCACACATTCCCGTTGGTGGGAATGTAAATTAGTATAGCTACTATAAAGGAAAGTATGGTGATTCCTTGAAAACTTAAAAACAGCAACTACCCGCCGAGAGTGGTGGCTCATGCCTGTAATCCCAACACTTTGGGAGGCCGAGGCAGGTGTATCACTTGAGGCCAGCGGATCACTTGAGGTCAGGAGTTCGAGACCAGCCTGGCCAACATGGTGAAACCCCATCTCTACTAAAAATACAAAAAATTAGCCGGGTGTAGTGGCAGGCGCCTGTAATCCCAGCTACTCAGGAGGCTGAGACAGGAGAATCACTTGAACCTGGGGGGCGGAGGTTGCAGTGAGCAGAGATTGTGCCATTGCACTCCAGCCTGGGCAACAAGAGCGAAACTGCGTCTCAAACAAACAAACAAACAAACAGAACTACCATATGATCCAGCACTCCAACTTCTGGGTGTATATCCAGAGGAAATCAAATCCGTATGTCCAAGAGATATTTGTACTTCTATGTTCATAGCAGTGTTATTCCCAATTGCCAAGATATACAATCAACCTAAATATCCATTGAATGATCAATAAAGAAAATGTGATTTATATATGCAATGGAATAATATTCAGCCTTAAAAAAGAAAGAAATCCTGCCATTTGTGATAATATGGATGAATATTGAGGACATTATGCTAAATGAAATGTCAGGCACAGAAAAATCAATATTTCATAATTCACTTATATGTGAAATTTTAAAAAGTCAAACTCTTGGGAGTAGAGAGTGGAATGGTGGTTGCCAGGGGATTGGTGGGAGGGGAGAATGGGGAATGTTGGTCGAAGGGTACAGTTTCAGTTTGATAGGATAAATAGATTCAGAGATCTATTGTACAGCATGGTGGTTTGCTTATTTTTAATTTTTATTTTTTGAGACGGAGTCTCACTTTGTTACCCAGGCTGGAGTACAGTGGTGTGATCTCAGCTCATGTAGCCTTAACCTCCCAGGCTCAAGCGATCCTCCTACCTGAGCTTCCCGCAGCTTCCTAGCTGGGACCACAGGCAGGCACCACCATACCCAGCTAATTTTTGTATTTTTTGTAGAAATGAGGTTTCACCATGTTGCCCAGGCGGGTCTTGAATTCCTAGGCTCAAGCAATCTAATCTGTCTGCCTTGGCCTCCCAAAGTTCTGGGATTACAGGTTTGAGCCACCTCACCTGGCCACATGGTGATTATAGTTAATAATGATGATATTTGTATACTTGAAAATTGCTAAGAGTATAACTCAGGAATGGTTTTACCACAAAAAATTATAACTATATGTTATGGATATGTTAATTAGCATGATAGTAGTAATAATTTCATTATATATATACCACTAACATACACCTTTTTTTTTTTTTTTGAGACAGAGTCTCACTGTTGCCCAGGTTGGAGTGCAATGGCACGATCTCGACTCAGTGCAACCTCCTGGGCTCAAGCGATTCTCCTACCTCAGCCTCCCGAGTAGCTGGGATTACAGGCGCCCGCCAGCATGCCCGGCTAATTTTTGTATTTTTAGTACAGACAGGGTTTCGCCATGTTGGCCAGGCTGGTCTTGAACTCCTGACCTCAGGTGATCAGACTGCCTTGGCCTCCCAAAGTGCTAGCATTACTGGGGTAAGCCACTGCACCTGGCCAACATATAACTTTTTATTTGTCAATTATACCTCAGTAAAGCTGAGTGATGAAAAGTCATCACTCTACCCAAGGTCATCTAGATTTTTATCTGTGCTATCTTTTAGGAGTTTTATGGTTTTGTATTTTACATTTAGGTCTATGATCCATTTTTAGTTGACCTTAGTGTAGAGCGTAAGATCTGTATCTAGATTCTTTTTTTTTTTTTTTTTTTTGCATGTGGATGTCCAGTTGTTCCAGTGCCATTTGTTGAAAAGGCTATCTTCACTTCATTGTATTGCCTTTGCTCCTTTGTCAAAGATCAGTTGACTGTATTTCTATGGGTCTATTCCTGGGTGCTCAGTTCGGTTCCATTGATCTATTTGTCGAGTCTTTTGCCAATACCACACTGTCGTGATTACTGTTGCTTTATATTAAGTCTTGAAGTCAGGTAGTGTCAGCCCTCTGTCTTTGTTCTTTTCCTTTAATATTATGTTGGCTACTCTGGGTCTTTTGCCTCTCAATATAAACTTTACAATCAGTTTGTCACTACCTGCAAAATCAATTGCTGAGGTTTTAAGTGAGATTGCATTGAATCTCTAAATCAGGTTGGGAAGAATGGACATTTTGACACCATTGAGTCTTCTCTATTGATTGAGTTCTGCTTTGATATCTTTCATCAGAGTTTTCTAGTTTTCCACATATAGACCTTGTACATATTTTGTTAGTTTTAAACTTATTTCATTTTAGGGGTTCTAATGTACATGGTAATGTGTTTTTCATTTCAAATTCCACTTGTTCATTGCTAGTATATAGGAAATGATGAACTTTTTTTTTTTTTTTTTGAGATGGAGTCTCACTCTGTTGCCCAGGCTGGAGTAAGTATAATGGCACAATCTCTGCTCACTGCAACCTCAGCCTCCCGGGCTCAAGCGATTCTCCTGCCTCAGCATCCCAAGCAGCTGGGACTACAGGCACCCACCACCACCCCCAGCTAATTTTTGTATTTTTAGTAGAGACAGGGTTTCTCAGTGTTGGTCAGGTTGGTCTCGAACTCCTGACCTCAGGTGATCCGCCCGCCTCAGCCTCCCAAAGTGCTGGGATTGCAGGCATAAGCCACCGTGCCCGGCCATGATTGACTTTTTTAAAGAGATAGGGTCTCACTATGCTGTCCAGGCTGACCTCAACCTTCTGGGCTGAAGCAATCCTCCTGCCTCAGCCTTTTGGGTAGCTGGGACTACAGGTGTGTGCTACTGTGCCTGGCTTTGACTTTTGTATATTAACTTTATATCCTTGGCTGGGCACAGTGGCTCAGGCCTGTAATCCCAGCACTTTGGGAGGCTGAGGTGGGCGGATTGCCTGAGCTCAGGAGTTTGAGACCAGCCTGGGCAACATGGTGATACCCCATCTCTACTAAAAATACAAAAATTGGCTAGGTGTGGTGGCACATGCCTGTAATCTCAGCTACTCAGGAGGCTGGGGCACAAGAATCTCATGAACTCCAGAGGCAGAGGTTGCAGTAAGCCGAGAACACGCCACTGCACGCCAGCCTGGGTGAAAGAGCAGACCCTGTCTCAATAAATAAATAAATAAATAGGCTGGGCGTGGTGGCTCATGGCCGGGTGTGGTGGCTCAAGCCTATAATCCCAGCACTTCCAGAGGCCGAGGCAGGTGGATCACGAGGTCAGGAGCTCCAGACCAGCCTGGCCAACATAGTGAAACCCTGTCTCTACTAAAAGTACAAAAATTAGCCAGGGATGGTGGTGGGTGCCTATAATCCCAGCTACTCAGGAGGCTGAGGGAGAGAATTGCTTGAACTGGGGAGGCGGAGGTTGCAGTGAGCAGAGATCACACCGATGCACTCCAGCCTCAGTGACAGAGGGAGACTCCATCTCAAAAAAGTAAATAAAAATAAATAAATAAATATTTTTATATCCTGCAACTTGCTATAATTGCTTATTAGTCCCAGAAGGATTTTTTTTGGTCAATTCTTTTGGATTTTCTACATAAATAATAATTTTATCTTCAAACAAAGATAATTTTATTTCTTCCCTCCCCATCTTATGCTTTTTATTTTCTTTTCTTATTGCATTAGCTAGGACTTCCAGTACAATGTTGAAAGAAAGTGGTGAGAGAAAACATCCTTCCCTTGTTCCTGGTCTTTGTGGGAAAGCTTCTAGTTTCCCACCATTGAGTGTGATGTTAGTTGTAGGGTTTTTTGCAGATGTTCTTTATCAAGTTGAGAAAGTTCCCCTCTATTCCTAATTTGGTGAGTTTTTATCATGAATGGATGTTCGATTTCATCAGTGTTTTTTCTGCATCTCTTGACGAGATCATGTGATTTTTCTTTTTTTAGCCTATTGATGTGGTGGATTACATTAATTGATTTTCAAATGTTGAACCAGTTTTGCATACCTGAGCTATATTCCACTTGCTCATAATGTATAATTCTTTTTATACATAGTAAGATTAAATTTGCTTATATTTTGTTGAGGATTCTTGTATCTGTGTTTATAGGAGATATTGGTCTATAGTTTTCTTCTAACATTTGTGTCTGCTGTTGATATTAGGATAATGCTGGCCTTATAAAATGAGTTAAGAAGGATTTCCTCTGCCTCTGTCTTCTGAAAGAGTTTGTAGAGAATTTGTATAATTTCTTCCTTAAATGTTTGCTAGAATTTTCCAGTAAGGCCAGGTGCAGTGGCTTACTCCTGTAATCCCAGTACTTCGGGAGGCTGAGGTTGGACAATCGCCTGAGGTCAGTAGTTCGAGACCAGCCTGGCCAACATGGTAAAACCCCGTCTCAACTAAAAATACAAAAATTAGCCAGGAGTGGTGGCAGGTGCCTGTAGTCCCAGCTATTCAGGAGGCTGAGGCAGGAGGATCACTTGAACCTGGAAGGCAGAGGTTGCAGCGAGCCAAGATTGTGCCACTGCACTCCAGTCTGAGCAACAGAACAAGACTCTGTCTCAAAAAAAAAAAAAAAAAAAAAAAAAAAAAAATTCCAGTAAACCTATCTGAGCCTGATACTTCCTGTTTTTAAGATTTGTTTTTTAAGATAGATAGAGGATTAGAGGATTCTGGTCAAAGGTTTGATTGTGTGTGTGTGTGTGTGTGTGTGTGTGTGTGTGTGATTTTGAAAGCAGCATATGTTCATTGTTAAATAAACAAACCATGTAGAAATATACCAAGTAAAGAAGTGAAAGTTGGCTGGGCACAGTGGCTCACACCTGTAATGCCAGCACTCTAGGGGGCCGAGGCAGGGGGATCACTTGAGACCAGGAGTTGGTGGCCAGGCTGGGTAACATGGCAAGACCCAGTCTCTATTAAAAAACAAAAAAAAAATAAAAGTTTCTCAACACCCACCTTCCCCAGACAGACTCCACAGGAGTGATCACTGTTAAGGATTTGCTAAGGAATTTTTTTCAAACATTTCCTATGCCTGGTTTGAAGAGAGATAGATAAATAGATCCATATATATATATATATATATAGAGAGAGAGAGAGAGAGAGAGAGAGAGAGAGATTTTTTCCTTGTCTGACAATGGAAGGTATTTTGAATATATTGAATATATATATATTTTTTCTTTTTTTTTTTTTTTGAGATGGAGTCTCACTCTGTCACCCAGGCTGGAGTGCAGTGGCACAATCTCAGCTCACTGCAAGCTCCGCCTCCCAGGTTCATGCCATTCTCCTGCCTCAGCCTCCCGAGTAGCTGGGACTACAGGTGCCTGCCACCACACCAGACTAATGTTTTGTATTTTTTAATAGAGATGGGGTTTCACCGTGTTAGCCAGGATGGTCTCGATCTCCTGACCTCGTGATCCACCCGCCTTGGCCTCCCAAAGTGCTGGGATTACAGGCGTGAGCCACTGTGCCCGGCCGTTATTTTGAATATTTTTAAAAGCCTTGATAAGTTACTTTCCAAAAGAACAAGTCAGGATTTTTTTTTTTTTTTTTTTTTTTTGAGACAGAGTTTTGCTCTTACTGCCCAGGCTGAAGTGCAATGGTGTGATCTCGGCTCACTGAAACCTCCAACTCCTGGGTTCAAGCGATTCTCCTGCCTCAGCCTCCCAAGTAGCTTGGATTACAGGCATGCACTACCACACCCAGCTAATTTTGTGTTTTTAATAGAGACAGGGTTTCTCCATGTTGGTCAAATTGGTCTTGAACTCCTGACCTCAGGTAATCCGCCTACCTCCCAAAGTGCTGGGATTAAAGGCGTGAGCCACCTCGCCCAGCCAGGATCATATGTAGTAGGAGTGAGATTTAAATTTTTTTCACTTTTTTCCTAAGTATAGAAATGCAACATGTCATTGTAGAAAATAAATAACATTTTTAAAGAAAGGATTTTAAATCACCCCTAACCACCTATATAGAAATGACCAATAGTAATATTTAGAGTATTTCTCTCTGGGTGTAAAACAGGGGCACAAGTCATAGCTTTCATGAAAGACGCACAGGACGCCAGATCAGTAGATAGAACACATCAGCACCACACTTCCCCCAACACCTCCCCACCCATGTTTTGTATTTTAATGTGGTAGGAATCCTCTTTTCAACTCAGGTAGTTTTGAGGGGTTTGTTGTTGTTGTTATTGTTGAGACTAAGTTTCGCTCTTGTCACCCAGGCTGGAGTGCAGTGGCACACTCTCGGCTCACTGCAACCTCCACCTCCTGGGTTGAAGCGATTCTCCTGCCTCAGCTTCCCAAGTAGCTGGGATTACGGGGATGCGCCACCACGCCTGGCTAATTTTTTTTTTTTTTTTTTTGAGATGGAGTCTCGCTCTGTTGCCCAGGCTGGAATGCAGTGGCCATCTCAGTTCACTGCAAGCTCCACCTCCCGGGTTCATGCCATCCTCCTGCCTCAGCCTCCCGAGTAGCTGGGACTACAGGTGCCCGCCACCGTGCCTGGCTAATTTTTTATATTTTTGGTAGAGATGGGGTTTCACCATGGTAGCCAGGATGGTCTCGATCTCCTGACCTTGTGATCCACCCGTCTCGGCCTCCCAAAGTGCTGGGATTACAGGCATGAGCCACCACGCCCGGTCAAAAAAAATCTGAATGGTTAGAGTTTTTTTCTTTTTTTGAGACAGGGTCTCACTTTGTCACCCAGGCTAGAGTGCAGTGGCATAAGCTCGGCTTGCTGCAACCTCTGCCTCCTGAGCTCAAGTGATCCTCCCACCTCAGCCTCCCAAGTAGCTGGGACTACAGGCTGGTGCCGCCATGCCCAGCTAATCTTTGTACTTTTAGTAAAGATGTGGTTTCACAATGTTGGCCAGGCTGGGAGGTTAGAGTTTTTGAAAATAATTGGGCTGTTTCAAAAACCTTCAGCTCTCCATCATTGAAGAAGTTCAAACAAGGGCTTCATGGTCGATTCGGGAGGCTGGTAAAGGACTGTGGTTCCAAATTAGTGTCCACCAGATAATGCACTGAATTTTTCATATAAGAAAATGCATTCCATTTAAAGTACAGTTGGCTGGGCATGGTGGTTCGCGCCTGTAATCCTAACACTTTGGGAGGCCGAGGTGGGTGGACCACCTGAGGTCAGGAGTTTGAGACCAGCCTGGCCAACCTGGTGAAACCCTGTCTCTACTAAAAATACAAAAATTAGCTGGGCGTCGTGGCAGGTGCCTGTAATCCCAGCTACTTTGGAGGCTGAGGCAGGAGAATCGCCTGAACCTGGGAGGTGGAGGTTGTAGTGAGACGAGATAGCACCATTGCATTCTAGCCTGGGCAACAGAGCCAGACTCTGTCTCAAAAAAGAAAAAAATAAAGTACAGTTATTTGTTCTGAGCCTTCCTCAAGGGTTTGGTGTTCAGGCATTCTTTATTTTATGAAATGCAGTATATATAGACTATGGGTTTTTTCTCTCATAACCTTACTTGGCAACAACCTTACTTTTTGGTCTCAAAATTTTGGGGGAAATTTTATTGGTCTTTGAAATGTAAATTTCTGGGAAGTATGGTTGTGGGGAAAATGAATATTTTGGTTAGGTTGAATTAGGTGCCTCTGAGACCCCTTTCTGACCCTGAGATTCTCTCAGGGCTGCAGGCTGGATTCCTTATGCCAATGAGTCATTCAACAAACGCAAGCTTTTGGATAGGAGAGTGGGTAAAAGATGTAGGCGGATCAGCACAGCTCTGCTGCTACAACTGTTGTACAGTTCTTTGCATATACACTCCTGGCAGTGAGTCAGTCTGGTTTAGGGACTGCTGCCCTATGACCCTGAACAAACAGCAGCCTCAAGCATCCTTCCATTCAAATTAGCAAGTGTACGCTGATGGGAAAGCTCTGTGCTGTGTGCTGTGGGCCAGGAGGCATCATTGAGGTGAGTCTGGGGGTATCTAGCCCCCAGGAGCTTATAGTCTGATATCCTTCATATATCAAAGACAGTTTTGTTATCACAACTTATCAAAGCCTCAATTTCTTCATATATAAAATGGGAATAAGAATAATGCATCTAAAAGCCACAGAGATGCATCTCTCCCTCCCTCCCTTACTTCTACCTGAGCTGGAAAGAACCAGACTCTGAGAGGTAGACAATGTAATCAAAACAGAATGGATGAGCTGGGCGCAGTGGCGCATGCCTGTAGTCCTGGCTACTAGAGAGGCTTAAGCTCAGGAGTTTGAGTCCAGCATGGGTGAGTGACTGAGACCGTTTTTATTTTTAGAGATGGGGGTCTCCCTCTGTCACCCAGACTGGCTCAATCACGGCTCACGGTAGCCTTGACCTCCTCAGCTCAAGCAATCCTCCCGCTTCAAGTCCCCAAGTTTCTGAGACTACAGGTGTGTGCCACCACACCTGGCTAATTTTTGAAGTTTTCATGGAGATGGTGGTCTCGCTGTGTTGCACAGGCTTGCAACACACTCCTGGGCTCAAGCCATCCTCCTATCTCAAGCCCCAGAGTATCTGGAATAACAGGTGTGTGTTATCACACCCAGCTAATTTTTTTTTTCTTTTTTTGACAGAGTCTTGCTCTGTCGCCCAGGCTGGAGTGCAGTGGTGAGATCTCAGCTCGCTGCAACCTCCACCTCCCAGGTTCAAGCGATTCTTCTGCCTCAGCCTCCTGAGTAGCTGGGACTACAGGCGTGTGCCACCATGCCCAGCTAATTTTTGTATTTTTAGTGGAGACATGGTTTCACCATGTTGGCCAGGCTGGTCTTTAACTCCTGACCTCAGGTGATCTGCCCACCTCAGCCTCCCGAAGTGCTGGGATTACAGGTGTGAGCCACAGCGCCCGGCCAGACCCAGCTAATTTAAAATTTTTTTAAATAGAAACAGAGTCTTGGTATGTTGCCCAGGCTTGGTCTTGAACTTTTGGGCTCAAGTGATCCTCCTGCCTCAACCCTCTGAGGATCTGGGAGGACTGCTTGAGCCTGAGAGTTTGAGGCTGCAGTGAGCCGTGATCGGGCCACCACACTCCAGCCTCAGTGATAAAGCAAAACCCTGTCTCAAAAAAAACAGACAAAAACAGAATGGCTTCCAATCAAGGCTTGGTTGTCACTAGCCCACAAAATTCACATATCTAGGAAGAAAGGTTCATTAGCCCTCGATACTTAAAAAAAAAAAAAAAGTCGAGCAAGCAAGAAGTCAGTGAGTGGAGAGGTAGCCTGGCGTGGCCTGGAAATTTTCACTACTCCCAGTGAGTCCCTGGAACCCTTTGGCTGCCTCCCTTAATTCTCCATCACCCACCAAGTAAGTCCCCTTGGGATTCCCCACTGACTACCCCTGGGGAAGATCCTACAGTAAGATAATGTGCCAGCCGAGGCCCCCAGCACCTCTGTTTACCACCATCTGTTTAGATGTGGCCGTGGGGGTGTGCCACTGTCTTAGGGTGCTGGTTACCATGAGTCCAGCCTGGGAGTAGGGGCCACTCTGGATGTATTGCCAGCTTATATTTTGGAGCCTGTGAGGCTGAGGAGGTGGGCCTAGGAATGAGATACCCGCGCTTGGGTCGCACCACCCATGTGGCCACAGAGCCAACCTCCATAGGCAACACCCATCTCCACGGTTTCACCTCTCCCTTGCTTGAGTTTCTCCAACTCGAAGCTCACAGTGTTCTTGTGAAGATGAATCAGTTAGTGGAAGAGAAAGTGCTTTCTAAAATAGTTAAGCATTATATACATGTAAATTATGACATTCATGTATGTATAAACTCTTTGAAAAGTATAATGTACCATATGAATTACCCTAATTCTGTTGGAAGCCAAGAACTGTGGGGGCCAGGCACGGTGGCTCACGCTTGTAATCCCAGCACTTTGGGAGGCCGAGGCAGGTGGATCACGAGGTCAGGAGTTTGAGACGAGCCTGGCCAACACAGTGAAACCCTGTCTCTACTAAAAAATACAAAAATTAGCTGGGCGTGGTGGCAGGCACCTGTAATCCCAGCTACTCGGGAGGCTGAGGCAGGAGAATCGCTTGAACCTGGGAGGTGGAGGTTGCAGCGAGCTGAGATCTCACCATTGTACTCCAGCCTGGGCAACAGGGCTAGACTCCGTCTCAAAAAAAAAAAAAAAAAAAACAACAACTGTGGGGAATTGACAGTTAGGCTTAAGAGAAATACCAGATTGGCCACCCGCCCCATCCCCCTTTTGGGGTTAAATTGATAATAGTGTCAGAGTTTACCCAGAGGAAGAACTAAGATGGGAACTGAACGGTGCTGTGGGTTCAACAGGTGGCTGCCTCTCTGTGACCCGGCTAAGTTGAGCTGTTGTTGAGTAATAGCGTGGGCACTTGGGACCCTCCATCAGGAGCCCTCTGCAGACAGCTGTGGGTTTCCAGTCAAGTTCAAAGGCAGAATGCACCATCACGGGGCTCACTGTACACTGAGTGAGCCCTAGCAACCCCCAGCTACTCCTATCAGAGGGGAGAGGGCTGGCACCTGGTTACCCAGTTCTTAATGATGATGATGATACCCCCTGCCAGAAAGCCCACCTGAGATGGATGCATGCTGATGTTATACATCTGGTGTAGCACAGGTGTTCCTTTTCAAGATGGTGCACTCTAAGTGACTTGGATGTGTGTTTATATTTAGAAATCACTTGTGGAGTTGGAAGTGGGGTGTGGGTGCACGAATGATAGTATCACATGAGTTGTGCTAGGCACTGTTCTTGTTTTGTTTTGTTTTGTTTTTTCGAGACAGAGTCTTGCTCTGTTACCCAGGCTAGAGTGCAATGGCACAGTCTCAGCTCACTGCAACCTCCACCTCCCGGGTTCAAGCGATTCCCCTGCCTCAGCCTCCCGAGTAGCTGGGACTACAGGTGCACACCACCACACCCGGCTAATTTTGGAATTTTTAGTAGAGATGGGTTTTTGCCATGTTGGCCAGGATGGTCTCGAAGTCTTGACCTCAGGTGATCCACCCACCTCAGCCTCCCAAAGTGTTGGGATTACAGGCGTGAGCCACTGCGCCCGCCCACTAGGCACTGTTTTAAGGGTTTTACTTGTGTTATCTCTTTTAATTCTCACCCAGGAGAAAACCCTGTGTGGTATATCCTGTTTATACATGAGAAGACTGAGCAACAGAAAGCCTAATTAACTGTCCATGATTGTACAGCTATTAGAAAGTGACCGAACCAGGATTTAAACCAGACAGAAAATCTGACAGTGAAATCAGGGCTTTTTATTATTATTGTCATTTTTCCAATGCACAACTAAGGCGGAGCAAGACTTGTCAAGGTCATGCAGCTGGTACGTGGTGGATCTGGGAATCAAACCCAGGTCAGTCCAACTCCAGGATTTACAGTGATAACCACTACTCCATTCTACATCCACGGTTGCTTTTAATATTCAATCATAATATGGAACATTATAGTACAGTAGTCTATATAACATAGTACAATTTTCTATTATAGAGCAATATTCTATTATAGGGTTATAATTATTTAATGAATCCTCTATGGTTGGATATTTTGATTGTTTCCATTTTTAAACTATTATAAAATGCTAAGATTTTAAAAAAGAGAAATGGCAGGAATGTTGTTTGGCTTATCAGTTTGTTTATTTTAAAGGATTTAGGGCAGATGAGCTGAACTTTCAGAAGCTGGAAGAATTGGAGGCTTTGGATTGACTGCTTAAGTGGAGAATGAAATTCTGATTAGGAATTGTGCCGGTGTTAGAGAGAAGGGAAGAACAGACTGTGTTTTACCCCAGGGATTTGTCATTGCCTGCTGAGACAGAAAATTTGGGGATGCATTTCAGAAATAACTGTAATTCCCCCTTTGGATATTTTAGTGTTCTCTACCATTTTCCAGCCCAACATCTCATTGACATTACCCAGAAACACATGGGTGGGGTTGGGCAGAGAGGAAAGCTGTTCTCTTCCCCAGCTTAGCCATGTGCATTCATCTGGAATCACACCATCTGGCCATCCCATGTCCCTTGCCCCTTCTGCCCCTCTCCAACTCAGTCATATATATATATATTTTTGATTTTTAAATATATATATATGTAAATTTTTTGTAGAGATGGGGTTTCACTCTGTTGCCCAGGCTGGTCTTGAACTTCTGAGATCAAGCGAGCCTCCCATCTCAGCCTTCCAAAGGGCTAGGATTACAGCCATGAGCCACTGCACCTCAGTCTCCCTTTGATGTTACCCCCTCAAATTCTACATTCAGACCCAAAACAGACAAGGAGGCGTGAGGCTATCAAACGTAGTAATGCTGAGTCCTCAGCACAGTACTGTGCACTTTCCAGGTGCCATCTCTGTCACAACAGCTTTAGGTGATGGGAACCTTTATGCAACCACCATTTTATAAAGGAGGAAAAGGAGGCTTTAAGAGGTGAAGCCTGGTTATGTGTCCAAGGTCACATAACCGGGGCTTGATGGAGCTGGGATTCAGAGCCAAGGCTATCTAAACTCCATGGCCACATCATGTTTACCACCACATATTCTTTGCAGCCTTCATGATGTAGTATAAGCAGAGGACGTTGTAGCTCTAGGGGAAAATCTTCAGAAAAATCAGCAAGAACACATTCAGTTAGCTGAATTATGTGTATACAGAATGGGCTCACTTACAGAATGTCAGAACTGCAAAGGATTCTGGAAGTATCTCTTTTCTTTTCTTTTTTTTTTTTTTTTTTGAGATGGAGTCTCGCTCTGTTGCCCAGGCTGGAGTGCAGTGGCGCGATCTTGGCTCACTGCAAGCTCCACCTCCCAGGTTCACGCCATTCTCCTGCCTCAGCCTCCCGCATGGCTGGGAGTATAGGCGCCCGCCACCACGCCCAGCTAATTTTTTTGTATTTTTTTAGTAGAGACGGGGTTTCACCATGTTAGCCAGGATGGTCTCGATCTCCTGACCTCGTGATCCGCCCGTCTTGGCCTCCCAAAGTGCTGGGATTACAGGCGTGAGCCACTGCGCCCGGCCAGAAGTATCTCTTTTCTACCTTATTTTAAAATTGGGGCAAATGAGACTAAGGAGATACGACAAGTAAATGCAATGTGTGATCACACCAAAAATAAAGAAAAAGGAAGGCCGGGTGCGGTGGCTCACACCTGTAATCCCAGCACTTTGGGAGGCCGAGGCGGGCGGATCATGAGGTCAAGAGATCGAGACCATCTTGGCCAACACGGCGAAACCCCGTCTCTATTAGAAATACAAAAATTAGCTGGGCGTGGTGGAGCGCCTATAGTTGCAGCTACTCGAGAGGCTGAGGCAGGAGAATTGCTTGAACCTGGGAGGTGGAGGTTGCAGTGAGCCAAGATCATGCCACTGAACTCCAGCCTGGCGACAGAACGAGACTCTATCTCAAAAAAAAAAAGAACCTGGGTTCTGACACCAGGCAGACCTGGATTCATATCCAGGTAAGGTACTCCACCTCTCTCAGCCTCTGTTTCCTTATCCACAAAATGGGGATTATAAATACATAATTATCATCTTGGAGCCAGGCTCAGTGGCAGGTACCTGTAGTCCCAGCTACTCAGAGGCTGAGGCGGGAGGATGGGAGGATCACTTGAGCCCAGGAGTTCAAGTCCAGTCTAGGCAACGTAGTTACACCCTGTCTCTAAAAGCAAAACAAAACTGAAAAACTAAATACTTATCATCTAGAGCCACTGTGAGAATGAAATGAAATAATGCTTCTAAAGAAACTGGAGGCTGGGCGCGATGGCTCATGCCTGTAATCCCAACACTTTGGGACGCCGAGGCTGGTGGATCACCTGAGGTCAGGAGTTCGAGACCAGCCTGGCCAACATGGTGAAACCCTGTCTTTACTAAAAATACGAAAATTAGCTGGGCATGGTGGCGTGCACCTGTAATCCCAGCTACTCGGGAGGCTGTGGCAGGAGAATCGTTTGAACCTGTGAGGTGGTGGTTGCAGTAAGCCAAGATCGCGCCACTGCACTCCAGCCTTGGTGACAGAGCAAGACTCTGTCTCAAGGGGGAAAAAAAAAAAAAGAAACTGGAGCAAGTTTGTGGAAAAAAGAGAATTTTGGGGTTGAGTTGGTGGAAAAAAAAACAGAACACAAAACTGGTAACCAAATAGATGATTTCAAAAGAAAACCAAAAGGCCAAGTATTTCTCAATTTCATCTGATTCATTATTTCTCACAGGCACTGTCAGTTGGGCACCCATTCGACTTTCCCCACGTGGAAGCACATGGGTGTAGTGTGTGGGGACGTCTCTATGACTTGTCTTTGGTGAAGAGGGAAGGATGGGTTAGATTTACTTCCATAATACAGGCTTGCTTTTTACTTCCTGTTTTGAAAGGGATGGGAGATTGAGAGGAAGTGAGGTTGTTAATATAAACTTCAAATCCAGATTCTTTCTAAAGGACATTCACTCTGCTATGTGACCTCAAATGAACCTCTCACTGTCTCAATTGTCTTCTTACCACAGGCTTATTAAGATGGCCACAAAATTGGCACTTTGCATTCAGCATCTTATTTAATTCTCAAGACAAGCCTGCAAGATAGATATTACCATCCCATTTTGTTTTTTATTTTTATTTTATTTATTTTATTTTATTTTTATTTTTGAGACGGAGTCTCGCTCTGTCACCAGGCTGGAGTGCAGTGGCGCGATCTTGGCTCACTCCAACCTCCGCCTCCTGGGTTCAAGCGATTCTCCTGCCTCAGCCTCCCAAGCAGCTGGGACTACAGGCACGTGCCACCACGCCCAGCTAAATTTTGTATTTTTTGTAGAGATGGGGTTTCACCATGTTGGCCAAGATGGTCTCAATCTCTTGACCTCGTGATCCACCCGCCTTGGTCTCCCAAAATGCTGAGATTACAGGAGTGAGCCACCGCGCCTGGCCTATTTTATTTTATTTTTCTTAGATACGAGGTCCTGCTATGTTGCTTAGGCTGGACTTGAACTCCTGGGCTTAAGCAGTTCCAGCTAAGCCGCCCAAGTAGCTAGGACTACAGGCGTTCACCACCATGCCCAGCTCACCATTCCATTTTAGAGCAAACAACTGAGGTTCAGGGAGATTAAGTAACTTTTCTCAGGCCACACAGCACACAAGAAGCAAGTGGTAGATCTGTGATTTAAGCCCAGATGTGACACCAAAGTTCATATGCTTTCAAGTATACCCAGGGTAAATTCTGTTTTGCTTTTTTTGTTTGTTTGTTTGTTTTTTGAGATGGAGTCTCACTCAGTCACTAGGCAGGAGTGCAGTGGTGCCATCTCGGCTCACTGCAACCTCCACCTCCCAGGTTCAAGCGATTCTCCTGCCTCAGCCTCCCTAGTAACTGGGACTACAGGTGCATGCCACCACGCCCAGCTAATTTTTGTATTTTTAGTGGAGACGGGGTTTCACCGTGTTGGCCAGGATGGTCTTGATCTCTTGCTTTTTTTTGTTTTTTGTTTTTTGTTTTTTTTTGAGACCGAGTCTCACTCTGTCACCCGGGCTGGAGTGCAGTGGCACAATCTTGGCTCAATTCAACCTCTATCTCCCAGGTTCAAGCCATTCTCCCACCTCAGCCTCCCGAGTAGCTGGGATTACAGGCGTGCGCCACTATGCCCAGCTAATTTTTGTATTTTTAGTAGAGATGGGGTTGCACCATGTTGGTTGGCCAGGATGGTCTCGATCTCTTGACCTCGTGATCTGCCTGCCTGGGCCTCCCAAAGTGCTGGGATTGCAGGCGTAAGCCACTGTGCCTGGCCCAGTCTTGATCTCTTGACCTCGTGATCCACTCACCTCAGCCTCCCAAAGTGCTGGGATTACAGGCGTGAAGATTCTAGTTTTATGGGGTCTAAAGCTTATGTAATCTGGGGAGCCATCTTTAAACAACAATACAGAGGCCGGGCATGGTGGCTCACACCTGTAATCCCAGCACTTTGAGGGGCCGAGGCGGGCAGATCACTTTAGGTCAGGAGTTTGAGACCAGCCTGGCCAACAGGGCAAAACCCCGTTTCTACTAAAAATACAAAAATTAGCTGGGCACCCTTGTGATCCCAGCTACTCAGGAGGCTGAGGCAGGAGAATCGCTTGAACCCAGGAGGTGGAGGTTGCAGTGAGCAGAGATCGCACCACTGCACTCCAGCCTGGGTGACAGAGTGAGACTCCATGTCAAAACAAACAAACAAACAAACACAAACCAATACAGAAACATTACAAAATCACAGATATAAAAGATACAAAAGTGAATATTTAGATTTTGAAATGAAATCACAACGTATTAGAAAAAAGAGCTGAAACATCAAGATCACAAACATCTCAAAATCCAGAAAGGTAACATACTATTTGTGTTAACTCTTTTTTTTTTTTCTTTTTTTTTTTTTTGAGACAGAGTCTTGCTCTGTCGCCCAGGCTGGAGTGCAGTGGCGCGATCTCAGCTCACTGCGAGCTCCACCTCCCGGGTTCATGCCATTCTCCTGCCTCAGCCTCCCGAGTAGCTGGGACTACAGGCGCCTGCCACTGCACCCGGCTAATTTTTTGTATTTTTAGTAGAGATGGGGTTTCACCGTGTTAGCCAAGATGGTCTCGATCTCCTGACCTCGTGATCCACCCGCCTCAGCCTCCCAGAGTGCTGGGATTACAGGCGTGAGCCACCGCGCCCGGCCTTGTGTTAACTCTTTGACACTCCTCTATAATACCTTTTTTTCCTATGTCTTTGTTGTTGTTGTTTGTTTTTTAGAGATGGAGTCTTGCTTTGTCACCCAGGCTGTAGTACCATGGTGTAATCATAGCTTGGACTTCTGGGCTCAACAATCCTCCTGCCTTAGCATCCCAAGTAACTGGGATTACAGGCCCGATTTTCCTAGGTTTTTTGGCTGCATCCTTCTTGGCTGCATCTTCATATCATAATAATTTTGTAATATTTTCCATAGAATTAAAAAAACCAGTATTCCTCTAGCATGATTGATTATAAACTTTTTCTATTATTGATAGTCCAGAAAAGCTTATTTCAGCTTCAGAAGTCATTACTGGTAATGTCATAAAGATATTAGGATTAGTGTCAAATTTGGGACATCAAAGTTTCTTCCATATATGAGCTGTGAGATTTTAGGGCATTTTTTTCCAGTGCACAGTGATTCATTGAATTGATGACACTTTATACCCCATTTGCTGTCAGCTAAATGTTATCTTCATTGATATCAGCATTTTGTGTCAAATCAGCAGGAAATTCTACTCTTTCCCCATACTGCTTCTCCTCTCCTACCACTTTAGTTGGAATGAAGATGGTTTACATTCAGAAAAGACTAATAATTAAACTCCCTTCTCATAAATGTCTGACCTTTTAAAGGGAATTCATTACAAAATCCTGGGTGCAAAAACATTTGAAGCATTTAGAATGATTTGGCCTACTCAAGGGAAGGCTGGAGAAGGCAAATAAATAACCACCTTGAAGGATGTGGACATTAGTGGCGGTTAGAACCACCAGGGTGTGTCTGAGACTTTGATTCTGGGGACTGGGGAAAGAATCATGCAGCTGCATAGTTAACAGGTTCTGCAAGTCACTTTGACGCACTAAAATTGATACAATGGATAAGAAAGTCTGTGAGTGAGAACAGCTAAAAATTGCCTCAGTGTGGACTCCAAGTGTGATCTTCACTACTCAAGGTGTGTCCCAGCAGCTGCTGCGGGAGATGGATAGAAATGCAGATTCCTGGGCTCTACCCGGAAGCGTTGAATTAGCATCTGCATTTACCAAAGTTCCAAATGATTCATGTGCAGGTTATTGTCTAAGAAGCCTGGACTAGCGACTTGAGAAGGAACTTGCTGATATGTCCTGGCCCAGCTCATTTTATAGATGAAGAAATCGAGGCTTAGTCACTTGCCCAGTGTCATAAGTGACAGAGGTAGGAATCAAATCCAGGGATATTTGATTCCAAAGCTTTCAGAGGGAATCAGTAAGTGCTTGTTGAATTACTTATTAATTTTTCATTCAAGCATTCATTAATATTATTATGTATTCATTGAAGAGACTTAGGGTAGGATGAAAATGTGGCTGTCTAGCCTTGGTGACTCTGCTGCCCTGGGAATAGGAAGGTGACACTTACTCCTCCGCCTTCCCCCTTTCAAAATGCCGTTCTCCATGACTCAGCAAAGGAACCATGGGTCTGAAACCAGAGATGAGACAAAGAAAACCTCAAAAATGTTTTGTTTTGTTTTTTTCCTAGAGGAATTTCCTTTCATGTCATTCATTCCTCTGCTAGGGAATCCAGGAAGCCTTCGACCTATGGTTAGCCGGCACTTAAAACAAGGCCTGACACAAAGCATGCTATATAACTATTGTTATATTATTATTAATTATGGAGCAGTTATTAATACCTAGAGACTTGGGTCAACTTGTGTTAAACTTCTCTTTCCATTTGTTCTAGTCTCACCCCAGAATTTGTGTGAATTCTCAATTATTCATGCTGTAGAGGGCTTAAGGGGTCAACTGCAAATGAGTGAATAAATTAATAAATCAAAAAGCTTGGGTTCCCCTCTAAAATGAGATTATTGTAATGGATGAAGAGGCATGACTCAGTAGATGGTTGATTTGGGAATAACCACATCCAGTCTAGAAGGGAGCTGACACTCAGAATTTCCAGCTATGGGATAGACAGACCTGCCTAACTGATAGACTGTGGTAAATTCTGTATGGAGATATACAGACAACAGAAGGAGAACATAATTCCTGGTTGGGTGGGGAGGGGAGGGTGTGCTTGTGGTTCTCAGCCCTGTATGTGTTTCGGAATCACCTGGAGATAAACATATAGAACCTGGGCTCCATGCCTAAGATTCTGATTTTCAGTTCTGGGAGTATAACAGGGCCATCAGAATTCTCTTTTTTTTGAGACAGGGTTTCACTGTCGCCCAGGCTAGAGTGTAGTGGTGGCAATTATGGCTCATTGCAGCCTCGACCTCCTGGGCTCCAGGGATCCTCCCACCTCAGCCTATAACTGGGACTACAGGCATGCATCACCATATCTGGCTGATTTTTTAGTTTTTGTGGAGCTCGGATATCTCTGTGTTGCCCAGAAGGTGGCCATCAGAATTAACAAGCTTACCAGGTGATCAGGACCTGAAGCCAAGCACTAAACATAATAATAACAGCACATACTATAAACTGGACATCTTAGGTATTTTCTCTTATTCTCATAACCATCCCTAAATGCAATTTATATTATCCCCATTTTACAGGCAGGAACACTGAGGTTTAAGTAATTTGGCCAAGGTCACACAGCACAGCCCATATTTTAATTAAGCTCTCAGTCTAAAGGCCTAAGTTATTTTGCCATATCCCATACAGCAGGAGGTCAGCCTGGAAGAATCTTCCCAGAAATTTAAATTAAGATAATTAACTCAGATGTAAACTGTAAAATCTGTACATAATGGGTCAGACAAAGATATGCAAGCGGATTTAAAGAGACACAAAGGCTCCGAGCTAGTGAAAGTTCGACCTTAACCCTACGGCATCGATTAACATATCAAAAGGAAGAATGTGTCCTTTGGGGTGGGAGGGCGCTTGGGCCAGTTAGTCTGATACTTTGTGAGCTGAGAGAGGGTTCCTGGCCCTGGCAGCATTGTGATCTGGTATTAACTCTTTCCCGTGGCTTCTGGTTTCTCCTGACCTTCCTGGCTGTTCTGTTTCCTTCCGTTTCTCCACCTACCCCTTAAATGTGGATGTTCCTTGCATTCCACTCTCCCCGTATTCCCAGGATGACTGCATCCACTTCGGGGCACAGCTGCCTGTGCTAAGGACTTCCAGAGGCGTGCACTCCTGAGGTCCTGACTCAAGGCATCAAGGCAATCCAGGGGAGTGGGAGAGGTGTTCTCAGACAGGACTGGAGTTCACATCCTAGCTGGGCGTCTTACTGGCTATGGGTCTTAGAAGCTACCTATTATTGCTGGGCGTGGTGGCTCACGCTTGTAATCCCAGCACTTTGGGAGGCCGGGGCAGGCGGATCACGAGGTCAGGAGTTCGAGACCAGCCTGACCAACATGGTGAAACCCCGTCTCTACTAAAAATACAAAAATTAGCCAGGCGTGATGGTGGGTGCTTGTAATCCCAGCTACTCGGGAGGCTGAGACAGGAGAATTGCTTGAACCCAGGAGGCGGAAGTTGCAGTGAGCTGAGATTGTGCCACTGCACGCCAGCCTGGGCAACTAAGAGCGAAACTCTGTCAAAAAAAAAAAAAGCAACGTGAAATAGAGAACATTTTCCCCAAATCTGTTCTTCCACTTGGATTCCTATCAGAGGAAATAGAAACACCTTCCATGAAATTGCCAGAACCAGAAATCCTAGAGTCATCCTGGACTATCCCTCCACTACCAACAAAGGGGGCACTGAGTTCCAGTGATTTCTGTCTCCTGCATTTCTTTTATTCTCACAAGCTGCCCTTGGAACTTCTCACTAGGTTCTTGCAAGAACCTCTTAACTGCTCTCTACTTACTGGTTCCCAAACCTTAATTGCTTAGCACTCAGGGTGTGGTTCAGATGAAACCCTGTAACAGCCCTCTGCTCCCTTTAGGGGACAAGTCCAGGTCTCTTGCAGACTCCTGCCACCCTGCTGTCATGCACCCAACCTGCTGGGTCTGCTGGCAGTGCTGAACCACATAGGCCAGATGCTCTCTCCTCACCTAGTTAGTTCCCACTCAGGATGCAGCTCAAGCAGCAGTAAGCAGCATCGCTGTCTTCCCTGGAAGAAGACTGTGTGCATGTGCACGCACACACATACACACTCACACACACACTCACACACATTCACACACACACTCACACACACATTCACACACAGACTCACACATTCACACATACACACAGACACACATTCACACACACACACAGACACATTCACACATGCACACAGACTCACACACACACACACATTCACACATACGCACACAGACACACACATTCACACACACATTCACACACACAGACTCACACACATTCACACATACTCACACACACACTCACACATACACACACTGGAGCAAGTGCTCCTCTCCTGAAGCTTCTGTCTTTCCAACAAGACTGGGAAACCCTTAACCCCCCAATACCTCTTGGGCATCTCTGGGTGCCTGGTATGTGGCATGCTCTCAGCAGGAGGCTCTTCTAATAAGGTTTAACATTTACGGAGCTTTACTGTGGGTCAAGCTCAGTTCAAAACATCTTCACAACTCTGTGGGGTGGGTATACTTTATTCATCCATTCTACTAATATTTATTGATTACTTCCCTCTGGCTAGGCCCTGGTCCAGGCTCTGGGGATATGGCAGGGTAAAGATGATGGACAGTGCTAGAGGTGGGGGGAAGAGTCCCTGTTTTATCTCAGAAGATCAGGAAAGGTGAAAATGGAGCAGAGACTTGAGGGAAGTGAGGAAAGGAGCTATGTGGAGATCTAGGGAAAGAGTGGTCCAAGCAGAGGGAACAGCCAGCTCAAAGGGGACTATTTGATGGTTTCTTCCTCCATTTGATGGAGTCCAGGTAAGTTATCCAGAGTCACAGACTAAGTGGCAGAGCTAGGTTTCAAACCCAGGTTCTGTAACTCTTGACTCATACCTCTTGAACCATGCCTCTTTACCATGTTTTGTGGGACACAGTAGCTGCCTTAGCAGGTGGTTCCACGTTCACCACCTCCCCCTCTGATTGGAGTTTGGCCTCCTGTGTCAAGGACAGCATGGCTGATTGCCTGCCTTGGTATCCAGCTTCACTTGTTGCCTCTGCTTTTCTGCTTTGTGTATTCATTTCTGTGGTCTGTATTAGAGACAGTGAGATTGTGTGTACTCTTCAGGCAGCTTCAATAAAGCACACTTTTCCTTATGTAAAGCTGAGACCCAGACCCTGAAATAGTGTGACTTGGCCAAGGCAAATTCCCCTTTACTAGTCAGCAATTAGGGTAGCCTCTGTGGGCAACCTGTGTGTCTCACATCACACCTTCCTTCAAGCTCCTTCAAGAGCTTCCTTCAAGCCACCTCTGGGGCTCTTTGCAGAGGTGATATTTGAGTTGGCCTTGAAGGACATGGAGCATTTCAAGAGGTGGAGATTGGGGAAGGATTTTAGGCAGAAAGAAGTGTGTGAGCTGAGCAAAAGCATCAATGCTGGGCCACTCAGGGACCTGGAGAGTAGATGCCTGTGTGTTGGGGAAGCAAAGATAAGACTGGACGGAGAATTTAGGTCATGTCATGGCAGCCTTTAAAAAAATTATTTTTGGCCAGGCATGGTGGCTCATGCCTGTAATCCCAGCACTTTGGGAGGCCGAGGCGGGCAGATCACGAGGTCAAGAGATTGAGACCATCCTGGCCAACATGGTGAAACCCCGTCTCTACTAAAAATACAAAAATTAGCTGGGCATATGGTGGCACGCGCCTGTAGTCCCAGCTACTTGGGAGGCTGAGACAGGAGAATCGCTTGAACCCGGGAGGTGGAGGTTGTGGTGAGCCAAGATTGCGCCATGGCGCTCCAGCCTGGACAACAGAGTAAGACTCCGTCTCAAAAAAAAAATTATTTTTTTGAGACAGGCTCTCACTCTTGTCACGCAGGCTGGCGGGCAGTAGCATGATCACAGCTCACTGCAACCTCAGCCTCCCAGGCTCAAGTAATCTTCCCACCTAAGCCTCCTCAGTAAATAGGACTACAGGTGCACACCACATTTAGGTAATTTTTAATTTTTTTGTAGAGACGGGGTCTTGCTAGGTTGTGCAGTCTGATCTCAAACTCCTGGCCTCAAGCGATCCTCCTGTCTTGGCCTTGCAAAGTGCTGGGATTACAGGTGTAAGCCACTGTGCCTAGTCTGGTTTTAAGGTTTTGGGGAGCAAAAGAAGCACATGTGCATTCCTGAAGTCTTTGAAAGACTGCTTGGGCAGCCAGGCGCAGTGGCTCATGCCTGTAATCCCAACACTTTGCGAGGCCGAGGCAGGTGGATCACCTGAGGTCAGGAGTTCAAGACCAGCCTGGTCAACATGGTGAAACCCTGTCTCTACTAAAAATACAAAAATTAGCCAGGGTGGTGGCACGCGCCTGTAATCCCAGCTACTGGGGAGGCTGAGGCAGAAGAATCGCTTGAACCTGGGAGGCGGAGGTTGCAGTGAGCCGATATCGTGCCACTACACTCCAGCCTGGGCGACTAGAGTGAAACTCCAACTCAAAAGAAAAAAAGAAAGACTGCTTGGGCAGTTGTGGGGAGCGCAGGTTAGAGATGGTAACTGGTGGAAGAGAGGCTATTGCAGGAGTCCAAGTATTAGATGGGAGCACCTGAGCACTGAGTGGAAGGACCAGATTCCAGAGACATTTTGGAAGTATTGATGACAGGTCCTGCTTACAGGTTGATGTGGAAACTGTAGGAGCAGGAGGAGCTGAGAAAGAATGATGTCAGCATTTTCAGCTTGGGTGACTCAGCAGATCACTGTGAACTGACACACAATACACAAGAGAAGGGACAGGGACAGGATTTGAGCATCTTGAGTTTGAGGTACCGGGTGTGACATCCAGGTGGGGATGTGGGCTGGGAGTTTGGGGTGGAGGGTAGAGCTGGAGCAATGTCAAAGCTGAGGCTGAAGGAATAGAGGAGGTGTATGAGCAGACAGGGACTTGGCTTATCTAGAGGGAGGCAATGAAGGAGCTGTGGAGGAGCAGTTCGGAAGGCTAACGTAAGCGAGGACTGTTAGTTGTTGTTGTTTTTGTTGTTGTTGTTTTTTGAGACAGAGTCTCACTCTGTCACCCAGGCTGGAGTGCAGTGGTGCTATCTCGGCTCACTGCAACCTCTGCCTCCTGGCTTCAAGCGATTCTCCCATCTAAGCCTCACGAGTAGCTGGGATTACAGGCGCCTGCCACCATGCCCAGCTAATTTTTGTATTTTTAGTAGAGATAAGGTTTCACCATGATGGCCAGGCTGGTCTCAAACTGCTGACCTTGTGATCCGCCTGCCTCACCCTCCCAAAGTGCTGGGATTACAGGTGTGAGACACCACGCTTTGTTGGCCATGCTGGTCTTGAACTCCTGACCTCAGATGATCCACCCACCTCGGCCTCCCAAAGTGCTGGGATTACAGGCGTGAGCCACCACGCTCGGCCACAAGGATTGTTTCGATGAAGGCATTGCTGGGATTGTTTGACAGGGCTCAGCATCCGATGTCCCCACATCTCATGGGGACAGCAGAGTTGACCTCCCCTGGATTGTTTGCTCAGAAACGAGGGTTGCTTCTGCTCAGCCTGTGCTTCTTTCCTTGGCCTTTGTGTGTACTGTCTTCTTCCCCTGCACATGACCAGCTTCCCTCTGCTGAGGGGAAAACTCCTGAAAGTGGAGATCCTGAGTTCTCCCCCATTATTTTCCAGGAAGCTTAGCCTAGAGCTGTGCCCTGTGAGGCACAGAACACTAGCAAGGGGATTGAATGACTGAACAGAATGGGTGGCAGTGGTGATCTTGGTCCCCTGCTTTGCTTGGACGTTGAGGCCACCCTTTCAAGGAGAACATCTTGTTTGAAGGAATGGGTATAATTTGCTCTCTGAATCTTGAGTTGCTTCAAGCTTACACCATCCATCCCTCTGTCCATCCATCCACTATGTACCAGATTTTTGCCAATGTAAATATCTACTAAAAGTTAAGCACTTTCAACATGGAGGTTGGGGGTCTCCTTGCACTTTTCATGCCCTCTGAGGTAGATAGTACTCCCCTATTTTGCAGATGAGGAATCAGATAATTTCCCCTGGTCACACACAAGTGGTAGAGGTGGGATTCACACCCAGGTTTGTCAACTTCAAAGCCCCCGTGCTCTCAGTCACTCGTGTTAGAGGCCTCCCTGGAGAGAAGATGACCATGTAATTTATTATTCAAACTGGAATCCTTTATAAAAAAGTTTTATTGAGTTATAATTTACATACCATAGCATTCACCTATCGAAAGTACAATCTTTTTAGTTTTTAGCATGCTTACAGAGCTATGCAGCTACTACCATAATCTAATTTTAGAACACTTTCATCCTCCCCAAAATAGACACTTGGGACCCATTAGCAGTCACTCTCCATTATCACCACCACCCAGTCACTGGCAACCATGAATCTGCTTTCTGTCTCTATAGATTTGCCTGTTCTGGATGTTCCAAATAAGTGGAATCATATTAATATGTGGTCTTTTGTACGTGGCTTCTTTCACTTTTACCGTGATGGTTTCAGGACTCATCTGTGTTGTAGCATGCATCAATACTGCACTCCTTTTTATGGCTAAATGATATTCCACTGTATGCATATGCCATGTTATTTCATTTATTCATATGTCCACAAATGTTGGGTTGTTTCCATTTTTTTTTTTTTTTGAGACGGAGTCTTGCTCTGTTGCCCAGGTTGGAGTGCAATGTCGCGATCTCAGCTCCCTGCAACCTCTGCCTCCTAGGTTCAAGCGATTCTCCTGCCTCAGCCTCCCAAGCAGCTGGGACTACAGGCACGTGCCACCATGCCCAGCTAATTTTTGTATTTTTAGTAGAGATGGGGTTTCACCATATTGACCAGGCTGATCTCGAGCTCCTGACCTCGTGGTCAGGCTCCCAAAGCGCTGGGACTACAGGTGTGAGCCACCGCGCCTGGCCTGATTTTTTTTTTTTTTTTGAAACGGAGTCTTGCTGTGTTGCCAGGCTGGAGTGCAGTGGCGCAATCTCGGCTCACTGCAACCTCTGACTCCCTGGTTTAAGTGATTCTCCTGCCTCAGCCCCCCTCCCGAGTAGCTGGGATTACAGGCACACACCACCACGCCCAGCTAATTTTTTGTATTTTTAGTAGAGACGGGGTTTCACCATGTTGGCCAGGATGGTCTCGATCTCCTGACCTTGTGATCTGCCCACCTCGGCTTCCCAAAGTGCCGGGATTACAGGCGTGAGCCACTGCGCCTGGCCTGGGTTGTTTCCATTTTTGGCCATTATGAATAATGACCCTCTGACATTTGTTTGTTTGGTTTTGTTTTGCTTTTTGTTTATTTTGAGATGGAGTTTTGCTCTTGTTGCCCAGGCTGGAGTGCAATGAGGCAATCTCGGCTCACCGCAACCTCCGCCTCCTGATTTCAAGCCATTCTCCTGCCTCAGCCTCCTGAATAGCTGGGATTACAGGTATGCGCTATCACTCCCAGCTAATTTCGTATTTTTAGTAGAGATGGGGTTTCTCCATGTTGGTCAGGCTGGTCTCGAACTCCTGACCTCAGGTGATCCACCAGCCTCGGCCTCCCAAAATGCTGGGATTACAGGCGTGAGCCACCACACCCGGCCGATCCTCTGACATTTGTATACAAGTTTTTGTGTGGATGTATGTTTTTATTTTTCATGGTGTATACCTAGAAGTGGAATTGCTAGGTTAGGTGGTAACTCTACTGAACATTTTGAGGAACTGCAGAACTGTTTTCTGAAGTAGTGATACCATTTTACATTTTTACCAGCAGTGTGTGAATGTTCTAGTTTCTCCACATTGTGACTAACACTTGTTTCCGAACTGAGACGCTTCTGAGAGTGAAAGGGTGCACCATTAAGAAATATGCCAATAAGACTGACATTAACTGGAACATATTCTTACCCTACCTACATACCAAAAAATTAGAAGATTCAATTCCTGATTTCAGGGAACTTTCTGGCCACATGATGAGTCAAAGCCCCAAACCCACATACTTGAGTCAATTAAATAATCAAGTAAAGGTAAATTATTAAGAAGGAAAGCAAAGCACATCTAAATTCCCCCAGGAGACTGTATTCTCTTTAAGAGAAAAGAACTGTTTTATTTGTCTTTGTATTGTTTGTGGCCCCAGGTATATCTTGTGTTTGATAGGGTCTCAATAAAGTTCTGTGGACCAAGTGAATGAATAATACAAATTCTACTGTACAGAATAGAATGACTCACCTAGCAGGGGTTTTCGAGTTTGGGGGAAGTATGGCTTTTTGCTAAAAATGTAAATATATATTTTTTGCTCCATGCTGTAACAACCCTAACGACAATTTAAAAATGAAAAAGTAGGCCAGGCATGGTGGCTCACACCTGTAATCCCAGCAATTCGGGAGGCCAAGGTGGGCGAATCACTTGGAATCAGGAGTTCAAGACCAGCCTGGCCAACATGGTGAAAACTCGTCTCTACTAAAAATACAGAAATTAGCTGGGCATGGTGGCGTGCAACTGTAGTCCTAGCTACTCAGGAGGCTGAGGCAGGGAATCACTTGAACCCAGGAGGTGGAGGTTGCAGTGAGCTGAGATTGCATCACTGGTCTGTCTGTCTTTCTGGGTGACAGAGAGATTCTGTCTCAAAAAAAAAAAAAAAAAAGATAAAGATAAAGTAAGGTAAAGCTTGGTGGCTCATACCTGTAATCCCAGCACTTTGGGAAGCCGAGGTAGGAGGATTGCTTGAGGCCAGGAGTTCGAGACCAGCTTGGACAACATATACTCACTCCATCTCTGCAAAAAATTTTAAAAAACAAAAATAAATAGAAATGAAAAAAGCAAATAACCTACAATGAGAGGAATCTGGAACTGTGAATGGCTGACAACAGGTTGGGAAAGACTATCCAAACAGGGGAATTGCCTGAGCAGAGAGGCAGGAATCAAAGCACACATCTTCATGCAGGGTACCTCTTCCAGCAGGTTAACCTTTGGAACTACAAAGATGTGGTGCCTACCCTCAGGAATTTCCATTCTTTTGGGAGAAAACAAGATTTATTCACAGGAAACAAGGAGAATACTTTACAACAACCATTAAGTGGATGTGTGCCCTTAAGCGTCATTGATCCTTCTGGCCCTAAATTTCTGTGATCTTTCAATTCCACACCCTGCGAGCTTCATGGAACAGATGGGCCAGGAGCTAGGCCTTAAGGGAAGAGGCTGGATTTGGAGAAAGGAGCAGGATGCCAGCGGTGGGTGATAAGGCCCAGAGGTGGGCTGGAGTGCTAGGGCTGAGATAAAATTGGTTAGGGCTGCTGGGGCCTCTTCTTGAAGGCAATTTTGAAAACCAGGCTGGTTGTCTTTTAAATTTAACCTGATAAGCAGGTCCTTGGACTGAAGATGAAAGGAGTGTCTGTGAGAGATTAATCAGATGGCCTTGGGCCATTGATTTGGATCTATCTGGAAGCAATGTGAAGATGAGGCTCTCTGGGAGGCTTTTGCAACAGTAATATAGGCCCAGCCTTTCAACGGAGGATTTGAAAACCCCTAGGAAAACTCCTTCTGCCAGTTGTTTGTGTGGAGTTAACTTTTCCTTTAGTAACTTAAACCATTGTTTTTTGTTTGTTTGTTTGTTTGTTTTGAGACGGAGTCTCATTCTGTTGCCCAGGCTGGAGTGCAGTGGTACGATCTTGGCTCACTGCAAGTTCCGCCTCCCGGGTTCATGCCATTCTCCTGCCTCAGCCTCCCCAGCAGCTGGGAATACAGGCGCCTGCCACCACACCCGGCTAATTTTTTTTTGTATTTTTAGTAGAGGCGGGGTTTCACTGTGTTAGCCAGGATGGTCTCGATCTCCCGACCTCGTGATCCGCCCGCCTCAGCCTCCCAAAGTGCTGGGATTACAGGCTTGAGCCACCGCGCCTGGCCACCATTGTTTTATATTACAACAATTAGGGCTATCTTATGGGCCGGAATCCAAGATGTATATAGGTTTCTAAGGCAGAATATTTAGACTTCAAATAAATTTCAGTTTTGCAGAGGGCAATGAGATTTAGATCATGCTATCAGATTCCTCAGAGAAATCCATTCTTCTTTGCTGTAAAGGGTTTAAAATCTGAGGACTAAAGAAAGATGGTGCCATACATAAACAGGGTGGGAATATGATGGCCTACCTTTAGAATGTTGAGGATCAGCCTTGCTTAGTACTAGGAAAATTCTGGCCAGGTTGGTAATGGAGGCGGAGCCAGCACCTCATGGTCTTTCCCAGCCCTTTCTAAAGGCCCTAGTTCTGCCCACTGAACTGGCATGTTTGGCACTTTCCTGGTTTATGTTTATTTATTTATTTTATTTTATTTTATTTTTGAGAAGGAGTCTCGCTCTGTCGCCCAGGCTGGAGTGCAGTGGCACAATCTTGGCTCACTGCAACCTCCGCCTCCCGGGTTCAAGTGATTCTCCTGCCTCAACTTCCCAAGTAGCTAGGATTACAGGGGCCCACCACCACACCCGGCTAATTTTTGTATTTTTAGTAGAGACAGGGTTTCACCATGTTGGCCAGGCTGGTCTTGAACTCCTGACTTTGTGATCCACCCACCTCGGCCTTCCAAAGTGCTGGGATTATAGGCGTGAGCCACCACGCCCGGCCCTACATTTAAATATATACATATTTAAAATTTTTATTCGATCAGCTTTCTCAAGTTGAATTTTTTATTTTCTTCTGAGATACGGTTTCGCTCTGCTGCCCAGATGCAATCACACCTCACTGCAGCCTTGACCTCCTAGGCATAAGCAATTTTCCTGCCTCAGCCCCCCATGTAGCTGGGACTGCAGGCATGTACCACCATACCTGGCTAATTTTTAATTAATTAATTTTTTTTGTAGAAACAGGGTCTTACTTTGTTGCCCCGGCTGGTTTCAAACTCCTGGCCTCAAGCAATCCTCCTGCCTCCTTAGTCTCCCAAAGTGCTGGGATTACAGTTTGGCTAATTTTTCTTTTTTTTTTTTTGGTAGAGATAGGGTCACCACGCCGGCTTGCCTGGTTTACTTTTAATGTGTCACCACTAAGATGTTTGCTGTGGGGTTTCAGTAGCTATCCTATGTAAGACTAGGGAAGTTCCCACTTATCCCTGCTTTGCCAAGAGTTTTTTCTTATCAATGGATGTTGACTTTTATCAAACACTTTTTTGGTATCTGTTGATGTAGTCATATGATTTTCCCTCTTTAATCTGTTAGTGTGATCAATTATATTGGTTTTTTTTCAAAATAATAAACTAACCATGCACTTTGGTATACAGTCAACTTAATCACAACATATTACCCTTTTTACATATTGGCTGGAATCAGTTTGCTAATATTTTGCTTAGGATTTTGCATCCATGTTCATAAGTGTAATTTTTTTTCACATATTGTTCTTGTTGGGTTTTGGAATCATTATATTAAAAATGATTTGAAGTGAACCTCTCTTTATATTCTCTGAAAACATTTGTGTAAGATTGAATTTACTTCTTTCTTGAATAGGAGAATGCTGCCTGTTTGCTATTGAAGGTTGCCCCATCAGGTGGGTGTTAGTAGAGAAAGTAGAGATAGTAAAGATATTTAACTTGAGGGGTAAACATAGCTTAAACAATAAGGAAAATTTTATATATTTCACACATCACAAAAAGTCCAGAGGTAGGTGGTTCAGGATTGGTTAATTCAGCAGCTTAATAACATCATCAGGGAGGAAAATTCATTCCAGTCATTCTCAGGTGCCAGCTCCTTCTTTCATTATTGCAAGATGGCTGCAGCTGCTCCAGGCATCACAGCACAGTGGTTAAGCATGTTGATTCTACATGCCAAACCTGGCTCCAAAGCCCATCACTGTAGGACAATTGAGTAAATTGCTTAACCTCTCTGTAAAATGGGATAATAATACTTTAATTCAGAAGTTTGATATTATGTGGATTAAATGAATGAGGCTAGGCACGATGGCACACATCTGTAATCCTAGCACTTTGGGAGGTGGAAGCAGAAGGATCACTGGAGGCCAGGAGTTCAAGACCAGCCTGGGCAACACAGTAAAGCCCCCTCCATCTCTAAACAAAAATTTTTTTTTTTTTTTTTTTTTTGAGACAGAGTCTTGCTCTGTCACCCAGGCTGGAGTGCCATGGCGCTATTCTCTGCTCACCGTAACCTCCGCCTCCAGGGTTCAAGTAATTCTCCTGCCTCAGCCTCCCGAGTGGCTGGGATTACAGGTGCACGCCACAACACCCGGCTAAATTTTTGTATTTTTAGTAGAGATGGGGTTTCACCATGTTGGCCAGGCTGGTCTGAACTCCTGACCTCATGATTCGCCTGTCTCAGCCTCCCAAAGTGCTGGGATTACAGGTATGAGCCACCACACCTTTTTTTTTTTTTTTTTTTAAGGCAGAATCTTGCTCTGTACCCCAGGTTGGAGTGCAGCGGTGCAATCTCAGCTTACCACAACCTCCGCCTCCCAGGTTCAAGTGATTCTCCTGCCTCAGCCTCTGGAGTAGCTGGGACTATAGGTGCACACCACCACACTGGGCTAATTTTTGTATTTTTAGTGGAGATGGGGTTTTGCCATGTTGGCCAGGCTGGTCTCAAACTCCTGGCCTCAAGTGATCCACCAGCCTTGGCCTCCCAAAGTGCTGGGATTAAAGGCGTGAGCCACTGCCCCCGGCCAACAAAAATTTTTTTTAAATGAGTTTTTTTTTTTCAAACTCTTAAAATAGTGCCTGGCACATAGTAAGTATTCAATAATGTGCGCATGTCTTCCTCCATTCTCACACAAAGCAGGAAAGAAGCTGTTTTCCTCCCGTGCCTCACTGATGGAAGTCCTTTAGCTGACTCACCTCCACATTTGATTGGTCAGAATTACAGCAAGTGCCCATTCCTAAACCACTTGTGGAATTACCGTGATTTGGTTTGGAGTAACTTGGATTCAACCTCCAAGACCAGGGAGTCCCTGACCTCCCCTGAAACACAAGACCACCGGATAGCTCAACAAAACCTGGGTTCTGTTCACAACAGAGAGGCTGGAGTGGTGAAGATGGGAGGGGTCTGTTGGGTCACACAAGGAAGGGCAAAATGGGAATCCCCATTCTTACTGGTTCTCCATGAGATTCCTTGGGCACTGAAATAATTACCCCTTGGATTTACCTACTACTGCAGTTTACTTAGTGCTTTTTAACTCATGCATTATCTCATCCAGTCCTAGAGCCACCCTCTAAGTAGTCTTGTTATCCCCCTTTGACAGGCTGAGAAAAGCTCCCAGAGTCAAGGCACTTGCCCAGTTGTGTATATATAGTTGGGACAGAGCCAGGTCCTGGGACTCAAGTCGAAGTCTTCAGACTCAATGTTTTGCACCTTTTTTTTTTTTTTTGAGAGGGAGTCTCACTCTGTCACCCAGGCTGGAGTGCAGTGGCGCGATCTCGGCTCACTGCAACCTCCGCCTCCTGGGTTCAAGCAATTCTCCTGCCTCAGCCTCCCAAGTAGCTGGGATTACAGCCATCACACCCGGCGAATTTTTGTATTTTTAGTAGAGACGGGGTTTCACCATATTGGCCAGGCTGGTCTTAAACTCCCGACCTCAGGTGATCTGCCTGGCTCGGCCTCCCAAAGTGCTGGGATTACAGGCATAAGCCACAGCACCCCCTGTTTTGCAGTTTTATTTGTCTTCCATCAATTCCCAATGCCTGTCATTGGCCACCCTGACAACTGCCACATCCTTGTGCCCCTTCTGCTATTGTCTATGTAATATTATATTAACAATTATTCATTAAGAAGAAACTTGATGAAATCCCACGTTTCATGTCACACACACACACACACACACTCACACTCACTACTTTAAAATGAGCACAGTGTATTTATTTGGGCTTAGAACGTGGGCTCTGGCATTTGATTGCCTTGGTTGGAGTCCCAGCTCTGCCACTGTAGCACATGCAGTTGGTCTCCACCCAGGTGTCCATGGCACTTACCATTCGAGAGTGCACCAGCCTCACTTCCAAGTGCTGGCACTGTCACTTTGCTTGAGGGCTTCTTCTGACTATCAGAGTCCATCGCGCCCTCCCACAAAAAGGCTGGAAGTACTGGGGAATTAATTCCACTCCTCCTCCATCCCCAAGCAGCCCTCATACAATGGCTGTTGGGAATTGGTAGACAAATCTCCCTGCTCCCTCACGCCTCAGGTACAATAGCTGTCAAGCACGCACTTTTGATTGTCTCCCAGTTCCAAGGCAGGACTGAGCTCCATTTGTCCACCATGGTTAACAATAACGCAGTCTTCACTGGCCTCTGTCCCTTCCCTGCTCATTTCTCCACCCGCTTTAGCTGCTTCATGGAATCGCCTCTCAGGTAAATTATTTCACTTGAATCCTTGTCTCAAGGTCTGCTTCTGGGAAGCCCAAATTGAGACAGACTTTTGCTAGCTGTATGGCTGGCACTGGGTGTTGCCTAACCCCTTTGTATCTCTCTTTTTCCTGTCTGTAATGGAAGGAGGATAATAGCACCTCTACCTCACAGTACAGGTGTGGTACAGCTCTCAGTGCCTGGCTAGGAGAAAGCACTTAACAAGTGGGATCTAGGCTGGGCGTGGTGGCTCATGCCTGTAATCCCAGCACGTTGGGAGGCCGAGGCGGGTGGATCACCTGAGGTCAGGAGTTCAAGACCAGCCTGGCCAACATGGTGAAACCGCGTCTCTACTAAAAATACAAAAAAAATTAGCTGAGTGTGGTGGCGAGCACCTGTAATCCCCGCTACTTAGGAGGCTGAGGCAGGAGAATTGCTAGAACCCGGGAGGCAGAGGTTGCAGTAAGCTGAGATCACACCACTGCACTCCAGCCTGGGCAACAGAGCGAGACTCTGTCTCAGAAAATAAAAAAAATAAAAAATAAGTGGGATCTATTATTACTACCTAATAGTATTATTACTATTATTGCTCTGGTGTGCTATCAGGGGTGTTGTGCCACATTGGGGACATACTACTCCTGACCCCCCACCTAAACTTTCTTTGGATGCCCTCTTCTTCCTGCTTCTCTCTTCTTACTCCCACTTAATCTTTTTTTTTTTTTTTTTTTTGTCTGTCACCCAGGCTGGAGTGCAGTGGCACAATCTCAGCTCACTGCAAGCTCTGCCTCCCGGGTTCACGCCATTCTCCTGCCTCAGCCTCCCGAGTAGCTGGGACTACAGGCGCCTGCTACCATGCCCGGCTAATTTTTTGTATATTTAGTACAGACGGGGTTTCACCATATTGGCCAGGTTGGTCTCGATCTCTTGACTTCGTGATCCACCCACCTCGGCCTCCCAAAGTGCTGGGATTACAGGCGTGAGCCACCGCGCCCGGCCTGGTGTTTTTCTTATATCCAGTTTGTTTTATTCATTAACTCAAAAAAGATTTATTGAGCCAGACGTGGTAGTGCATGCCTATAGTCCCAGCTACTTGGGAAGCTGAGGTGGGAAGACCACTTGAGCCTGGGAGATAGAGGCTGCAGTGAGTCGTTATCATGCCACTGCTTCCAGCCTGGGTGACAGAGTGAGACCCTGTCTCAAAAAAACAAACAAACAAAAAACTTACTGAACATCTACTATGAACTGGATACATCCTGTTTTGGTGGTGTGGTGTGGGAGTAGACAAGCTGTAAACAGAATATGCAAGCAAAGTATATGCTATACTAGTGATCAGTGGTAAGCAGAAAAATAAAGCAGGGAAAGAGCATAAGAAGTGTCAGGGCTGGGGAGCTGGCATTAAAAATTTAGGTAGGATGGCCAGGAAAGGCTGTAAGAGGAATGCAACTTTTGGACTTCCTGAAGGAAGTGAGGGAGTGGGCCATGTGGATATCCGGAGGCAGAACATTCCAGGCAGATGGAACAGCACGTGCAAAGAGAACATGTATGCCTGGTGTGTTCCATGAACCGTGTGGCCAGAGCAGAGTGAGGGAGAGTAGTGGGAAATGGGGTGGGAGTATAGATGCTGCAGGGTCTTTGGCAGTCACTCCAAATGAAATGGGGAGCCTCTGAGAGTGATGGGTTGAGACTAGACTGGAGGGCCAAGGGTGGGTCAGGGAGACCCGGCAGGAGGCTACTACTGTAATCCAGGTAAGAGATGATGCAACTCGGACCGGTGGGTAGCAGTGGAAATCGAGAAAAGAAGGGGATTGGAGACGTATTTTTGATGTAGAATCAACCAGAAGTGGGTCGCAGGTTGGATGTGGGGGACCAGTAAGGTCAAGGAAGAACTGAGTTTGGACAGAGGAAGTAACAGAGGAGGAAAAAAAGAGTAGATTTTGGAAATATTTTGAAATTATTAATAGCTCCTCTGTGATCTGCTGATCAGAGTGTGGGGATTGTGTGGGATTTGAGAAAGAGGAGTCAGGAATGACACCAAGTGTTTGGCCTGAGCCATTGGAAGGATGGAGTTGCCATTTTCTGAGATGAGCCTGTAGGAAGAGCAGGTTTTTTGGGGAAAGATTAGGATATCAGTTTTGGAGAAGGTGAGTTTAACTGGCCTATTGGACATCCTTGTGGTGTTGCCAAGAAGGCAGCCTCCAGTATAAAATGGAAACTAAGAACAGGTCAGTTCACACCAGCTCTGATTTGGTAGTGCTGCCTAAAGTGCTGTGTCGGGATTTTAAATGCCCATCCATGCTGTTTCTTTTCTTTCTTTTTTTTTTTTTTTTTGAGACGGAGTCTTGCTCTGTTGCCCAGGCTGGAGTGCAGTGGCGCGATCTCAGCTCACTGCAACCTCTACCTCGTGGGTTCAAGCGATTCTCCTTCGTCAGCCTCCTGAGTAGCTGGGATTACAGGCATGCGCCACCATGCCCAGCTAATTTTTTTTGTATTTTTAGTAGAGATGGGGTTTCACCATGTTGGTTAGGCTGGTCTTGATCTCCTGACCTCGTGATCTGCCCGCCTCGGCCTCCCAAAGTGCTGGGATTACAGGTGTGAGCCACTGCACCCAGCCAATTTTTGTATTTTTAGTAGAGATGGGGTTTTGCCATGTTGGCCAGGCTGGTCTTGAACTCCTGACTTCAGGTGATCCGCCCACCTCGGCCTCCCAAAGTGCTGGGATTACAGGTGTGAGCCACCGCGCCCAGCCGAAGAGTGCTCAATTTTTACTGATAGGAATGGACAAGCAAAGAGTTTTAAAGATTAATGTGAAATATTGTACAAATATTACAGATGCTCATAATAGTGACCTGGAATACTGTAAGCACCGAGATAGCTCCTTGATTCTCAAAGAAAAAAACTAAATTATATGCAGTTTGGTTTAATGCTTTTTTTTTTTTTTTTTTTTTTTAGACAGATCTCTGTTGCCCAGGGTGGAGTGCAGTAGTGCGATCTGGGCTCACTGCAATCTCCATCTCCCAGGCTCAAACAATTCTCCTGCCTCAGCCTCCTGAGTAGCTGGGACTACAGGCGTGCGCCACTGCGTTCGGCTAATTTTTATATTTTTTTTTGGTAGAGATGGGGTTTTACTGTGTTGGCCAGGCGGTCTCAAACTCCTGGCCTCAAGTGATCTGCCTGCCCCTGCCTCCCAACGTGCTAGGATTACAGGTGTGAGCCACCGTGCCCGGCCAACTTTGTGCTTTTAAGTCCCGCAATCACAACTAACTTTTTAAAAAAGGGTTCACCACGTGCCAGCCACTCTTCTATGTATTTTAAACAAATCAACCCATTTCTTCCTCACAACCACTCTGTGGGGGGGTACTACTGTTATCACCATTTTTAGAAAAGGAAACTGAGGCACAGAGAGGTGGTTTAACTTAGCCAAATTCACACAGTGAGGGAGTGGAGTGGCAGAGGGGTGTGGCTCCAGGCCCTGGAGGGTCCTCTCCATACGCTAGACCATGCGTTTACCGTTAGAAGCCAGGTCTTCAGGATTTGCTAGAGATGCAATTCTAGGAGTAGGGCTCTTGCTGCTCAAACTTTTGCTTTTCTTAGAGGGGTTATGGATGCATGTTCATAACAGAAAGGGTACTCCTTGAGAAAGGGAATAATAATAATCATTTCAGAAACTACTATCTCTGAATGCTTGCTTTGTGCCAGGCACAGGTAAGACATTTTCTGCTCGTTTAGTTTTCAGAACATCATTATAGGGCTATTATATTATCCCCACTGGATAAAAGAGGAAGCAGAGAGGTTCCAGTAATTCTCTCAAAGTCATAAGCTGTGGAGCCAGGATTGAACTGAAAGCAGTCTCTGACTCCAGAACCCTGTTTAGCACCCCTGTTCTCAGCCCCATGGCTCGCTTGGCTCTCCCCAGCATCTCAATGGGTCTGAAGGTAACTAAGCCATGGCATGTGGACTGTGGGGTGATGGGCCTCACCCATCACCTTGTTCAGCCTCTCACTTCTCAGATGCGGACTTTTTTTTTTGGAGACAGAGTTTCGCTCTTGTTGCCCTGGCTGGAGTGCAATGGCACGATCTCGGCTCACTGCAGCCTCTGGCTCCAGGGTTCAAGTGATTCTCCTGCTCAGCCTCCAGAGTAGCTGGAATTACAGGCATCCACCACCACACCCGGCTAATTTTTTGTATTTTTAGTAGAGACAAGGTTTTACCATGTTGGCCAGGCTGGTCTCGAACTCCTGACTTCAGGTGATCCACCCGTCTTGGCATCCCAAAGTGCTGGGATTACAGGCGTGAGCCACCGTGCCTGGCCCAGATGGGGGTATTTTGATGATGAAGAGGAAGAGAAAGAAAATGTATCTTTCCTCCTTGGGGTTTCTTATTTGGCCTGTGACATTCCATTCCCACCCCTCCTCCAATTTGCCATTTTATTGACTTTTTCTAACTGGATGTACCTGGGTAGAAACTCCTCATACTATTGGCCCTGGTCATTGCTTTGTCTTTAGTTTTCCTTTTAGAAAAACAAAAACAAGAAAAACAAGAGGAGCCTCTATTTCTTTGAGGTGGAGGTAACTGGTGAACTTGTGCTGGTCCTACATTGAGCTCACCTGCCTCCCCAGTGGCCAGTCCTTGGCCCTGAAAGTCAGGGATGATCTAGCTCTAGGCATGGCTGTTCCATCCAGGGGTGAGGCAGAAGTATCTCTCCTAAAGTCCTGCTCACCAGGAGCTCCCGTCCCCATACTGCAGGTTCACATCCAGCTTTCAGGACTAGTCAGTCTATGTGGCCCTCCCTCAATTAATAAATCAGCAACTAATTGGCCAGGTGCGGTGGTTTGTGCCTGTAATCCCAGCACTTTAGGAGGCTGAGGCAGGCAGATCACTTGAGGTCAGGAGTTCGAGACCAGCCTGGCCAACATGGTGAAATCCCGTCTCTACTGAAAATACAAGAATTAGCCGGGCATGGTGGTATGCACCCGTAATCCCAGCTACTCAGGAAGCTGAGGCAGGAGAATCACTTGAAACCGGGAGGCAGAGGTTGCAGTAAGCTGCACTCCAGCCTGGTGACAAGAGCAAAACTTTGTGTCAAAAAAACAAAGAAACAAAACCAAAAAACAAAGAAAAACACAAAAAACCCTTCTATTTGTTAAAAAAAAAAAAAAAAATCCGTGAACCAAAAATTAGTAAAAACAATGAACTAAAATTTTGTTTTTGCAAAATGTATGATAACAAAATGTTAAGGAAGGTCATGTGCCGTTATGGTTCACTGCAGCCTTGAACTCCTGGGCTCAAGCGATCCTCCTGCATCGGTCTCCCTAGTAGCTGGGACTACAGGCTTGTGCCACCGCACCCAGCTTATCTTTTTTTTTTTTTTTTTGTAGAGATAGGAGTCTTGCTTTGTTGTCCAGGCTGGTCTTCAACTCCTGGCTTCCAGTGATCCTCCTGCCTCAGCCTCCCAAAGTGCTGGGCTGATGGGACATTTTTATACATAGTGCCATGTTACTATAAATGAGAAGTTTTAAAAATACTGATTTTAAAAATTAATTTATGTCAAGAATTTTTATAACCAAAGTTAAAAAACCAAACAAAAAATATGAAAAGGGTTAATATCTTTGAGAGGTGATGAGAACTTATAAGTCAATAAGAGAAAACAAACATCCCTATAAATGAATAAGCTAAGGACATGAATGGGTAATGTATATAAGAAATGTAAATGTCTAGTAATATGCCAAAATAGATTTATTATTACTAATAAGCCACTTTCACTCTCTAGTTGGCAGAGTTGTTTTGAAAAATAGATATGTAATGATGGTGGAGAAGATTGGTTTAACTATTCAGCAGGAAAATTTGGCAATTAGAAGTGTATCAAAAGCCTTAGAATGTTTCATAACCTTAGATTGGGAAATTCCACTTCTAGAAATTAATTCACTTCTAGAAATAATCATGAGTGTGCACAAAGATATTACCACAAAAATATTTTACAGTATTATGTCTAATAGAGAAGAACTAGAAATAATTTAAATTTCCACCAATACAGGTTTGCCAAAATACATTTTGTACATTCACCTAATGGTATACTATGTCCCTATTACAAATTATGTCCTAGAATATTTAATAGCATGGAAAAGTGTTAACAGTATTTTTTTAATGAAAAAAGCTTACAAAACAGTTTGTGATGATTCCATTTAAAATGTGTGTTTATTCATAGAACAAAGATTAGAAAAATAAACATTGATATATTAAAGGGTTATTTCATGGCAAATTGCAAATGATTATTTCCTTTTTTTGTGGCTTATTTGTATTTTTGAAGTTTTCTACAATGTAAAAGAATATTTTATGATATGAAAACTACAATACAATTTATAATATAAGAAAGAATAATTCGGCCGGGAACGGTGGCTCACGCCTGTAATCCCAGCACTTTTGGAGGCCGAGACCGGCGGATCACGAGGTCAGGGGTTCAAGACTAGCCTGGCCAACATAGTGAAAACCCATCTCTACGAAAAATACAAAAATTAGTCAGGCATGGTGGTGCGTGCCTGTAGTCCCAGCTACTCGGGAATTGCTTGAACCCGGGAGGTGGAGGTTGCAGTGAGCCCAGATCGCACCACTGCACTCCGGCTTGAGCAACAGAGTGAGACTTCGTCTCAAAAAAAAAAAAAAAAAAAAAAAAAAAGAATAATTAACAGAAAATGGTTAGACACTTCCTTAGTGTCTCCTAAGTCAGGAGGACCCCAGCAGGGCAGGGATCCTCATGGCCTCATCCCATTTGGAGCATTATTGGAGGTCTTTTTCGGCCTCTTCGTCAAGTGGAATCCAGCTTCTGGTAAAACTACAAAGTAACCAAAAGTTTGGGAGGTGGAAGAAATGCAACCGGTAGATCTCACAGAGTCTGTGCAAGAAACTGATTCAATGAGAATCTAGTTTCTTTGTCCACAGTTTCTCCAAACAGAAACTAAGGCCGACTTTAGGGGCTTGTCCAAACCTAGGCAAGCAACTTAACAAGGTGAGGCCATGACTCCATGGCCTTTCCGTTCTGTTATATGCTGACTTAGACTAAAGCTCTCATACTTTAAAGTGCACAGAATTCTAGTTAAAATGCAGATTCTGATTCAGGTTAGGGGTGGACCTGAGAGTCTGCATTTCTAACCAGCTCCCAGGCGATGACCACGCACGGGACAGGTCTGGGATCACAGTTTAACTAGCAATGGTGTAGAACACAGAATCTGCAGCAAGAAGGCCAGCTTCCCAATCCTAGCGCTGCCACGGACCAACTGAATGACAGTTGCCTCGGTTTCCGAGTTTTCGTGAAGATGTAGTGAGTCATTACATCGTGAGGCTTTCGAGCAGCGTTCACTAAGAACTAGCTCTGACATTATTTATCGCATTCCTTAGAGCAAGCAGCCGGTGAAGTAGGGTTTGACGAATGAATAAGTGAATGAATGACCTTTGGAGAAAAATTCTTTCCTGGGTGACTAGAGTCCGAGAAGCAAAATGGGAGGGCCCGTGGATGGGTAGGAGGCCCACCTCCTAGAAAGTTCTCTGCACCCGGTGGTCCAGAGTGCGTGGAGTGCCCGGAAGCCGGCCGGCTTGCGCTCAGCGGCCCAATGGGGCCGCGGGAGGGAGGGGAGAGCGCTCAGCCAACCCTTTCCGTCCGGGGCGCCGCAGCCCCGCCCCTCGGAGCGTTGCGACGTCCGAGCATTCCACGGTTGCTACATCGTCGCGAGGGGCGGGGCGCCTGTCAGGGAAGCGGCGCGCGCGCGGGCGGCGGGCGGGCTGGGGATCCGCCGCGCAGTGCCAGCGCCAGCGCCAGACCCGCGCCCCGCGCTCTCCGGCCCGTCGCCTGCCTTGGGACTCGCGAGCCCGCACTCCCGCCCTGCCTGTTCGCTGCCCGAGTATGGAGCTGCTGTGTTGCGAAGGCACCCGGCACGCGCCCCGGGCCGGGCCGGACCCGCGGCTGCTGGGGGACCAGCGTGTCCTGCAGAGCCTGCTCCGCCTGGAGGAGCGCTACGTACCCCGCGCCTCCTACTTCCAGTGCGTGCAGCGGGAGATCAAGCCGCACATGCGGAAGATGCTGGCTTACTGGATGCTGGAGGTACCGCCCGGACGCGTCCCCCTCCCCCACCGCTCCCGGGTCTGGACACACCGGGGCCGCCCTGTCGGGACATCCCGGTCCCCACAGCAATCTGCAGGATGCTCCGAGGCTAAGACTCCCGGGGCCTGGCCTTTCACTAGGGCGCCCACGCCAGCTGCCTCCCTTGCTTTCCCGAGCCCTAATCGGCTCCTCCCGACAGTGACTGCCAGTCACTTGGCACCCTAACTGTGCCTCTCTTCGGGCCGAGAAAACGGGACCAAGGACACTCTCTCCCCTTCGGCTTCTCACAGCGTCTCCCGCTTCCCTCCGCCTCCCGGCCTTCTCCGGAGAGCGCGCCTGGAAAACCCTGGGCTCGGCCGCCCCCGCCCGGGAGCCGGTTCCTGTGTCTTTCGCGGGGTTCTGGCGGGGAAGGCGATGGGGGTGGCGCGCGCCCTGTTCCGGCCGACAGGGAAATGAAAAGTGCGGGAGGCAGCGGCAGGAGCCTCCTCCCTTCCCCTCGGGTGTGTGCAGTGGTGGCGGTGATGGGGGTGAGGTCCCAGCTCTCTGGCTACCATGGGTGACCCTTGCGTCCCACTTCCCCTCGCTGTGGGGGAGGGGAGTCTCCGTTTGGAATCCTCCGTGAGCAAGGGCTCCTTGGCTTTACCACCCCCCCGTCAAGGGGAGAGGGGAGGAGGCCGCGCAGAGGAAGTGGGGGGCGTCACCTTGGGGAGGGCGCATCCTCCTCCTCTATTGGTCCTTGTCTCTCTAAGTAGCTTACCCTCTCTGCCGTTTTTGCTCCCTATCCCACCTCACTTCAGCGCTCCCACCCCCCCGCTGCTGTGTTCCCCACGCTCCAGCCCCAGCAGTGACTGTGCGCCCTCCCCCAGGTATGTGAGGAGCAGCGCTGTGAGGAGGAAGTCTTCCCCCTGGCCATGAACTACCTGGATCGCTACCTGTCTTGCGTCCCCACCCGAAAGGCGCAGTTGCAGCTCCTGGGTGCGGTCTGCATGCTGCTGGCCTCCAAGCTGCGCGAGACCACGCCCCTGACCATCGAAAAACTGTGCATCTACACCGACCACGCTGTCTCTCCCCGCCAGTTGCGGGTGCGTGTGTAACTCCCCCCACCCCCGACACGTATTGTCTCCCCACTTTCCAGGAAAAGGAAAGCTTGAGCTATCAGAGGCTTTCTGCCCCCTGGAGAGGAAGCAAGGCGATCAGGACCTTTGGGAAAGGAATTGGGGTGGAACAAACGATGGGGCATTGTGGTGTGATGGTTAGTATCACTCCCGCCCAGGCTTGAGCTGCAGGCAGGCATTAAACCCCCTCCTCCTGACCTCCAGGAGATGCCACTCCTTCCTGGTCTTTCCCCCAGATAGCAACAAGTCAAACTGCATGTCTACACTCACTAGTACTTTGCCTCTGGGTTTACGCAGCCACCATGAGTTATTTATTGGCAGCAGAAGGGCATGCCTGCACACCCCCACTGGAGTAGGGGAGTGGAATGCGCTTCATGTGGGGGAAGGGGGTTTTGCCTTGGTTGAGTCTTTATCCTCATGTGGACTTTGTGATAGAAAAGCCTCCCAGAGCCAATTAAAGCCAGGCCCTGATTGCTTTAAGGAAGGGCTGATGTATTTCATCCCACCTTCTTTGCTTCCTCTTATATCCCGGAAGAAACAGCTTCTTCCTAATCCTTCCTCGTCCTCATTCTGAGGAACTGGAGCAGCTGCTTTGGGCCTGGTGGAAACAGCTCCCTCTTCCCCCCTTAGCCCAAGGCCCAAGCTGAGGGACAGACAGGGAGGTGAGCTGCATCTGCTTCCGATGTGATAATGGTGCCCCCTCCCCCGGCCCGCCCTCTCTGACCAAGGTCTTTCATAACCCTGTGGGGAGCTGCTGTCACTCCTGTGGTTTGGGAAGTGGCTCCCTGGGCCTCTTGCTGGAAACTTGGGCTGGGCTCAGGCCGGGCAGGAAAGTCACCGGTTCTGTCCCGCCTCAGAAGGAGCCTGGGGAGGAGGCGGGGGAGCTGCTGGATCTGGAAGAGGTTATTTAGGACATGCAGATTGTCTCCTAGGGAGGCTGGGGGAGAGGGTGGGTGAGCTGGCACCTTCCTCCACCTTGCTCTGTGGCGGGCCAAGTCTTCTGCTGACCCTGAGAGGAGTCTCTGGGCCCCGTCTCCCAGGGAGGAGGGCAGCAAGCAGGCTGCTGTGATTGGCTGGCAGGGAAGCCAGGGTACTGGGGCCCCCGACTGCTGTGAGTCGAGGAACAGGATTCCTCTTCCTGCCAAGTAGCTCAGAGATGGGAGTAGGAGGCCAGAGTTGGGAATCCAGGAGGCGCCACAGCTCTTTGTGATGAATCTGGTAGTTTTTGGCAAGTCTGAAGGTGGAGCTAGTTTCCAGGGCCAGAGAGCAAGATGTTTTTGGAGGGGTTGGGGCTGGAAGGTAGAAGGGGAACTTCCTTTTTGTGAAAAGATGGAGGTGGTTTGTGTGCCCACGTATGAGGGTTTTTCAGTACAGGCAAAAAGTACTCTTTCCTCTGCCTGAGCTGGGGGTGGAGTGCCCAAAAGACTTCCTAGAAGGTCAAGGTTGGAAGGGACCTCTGAGAACTCCAGTTGGTCCAAATCCGTGTGCAGCAGAGGAGGCTGAGGCCCAAGGAAGGAGGGAAAGGTCCTGCCTCAGCATCGCACTGAGCAGATGAGTGTAGAACCTGGGTCTTCTAGCTAGACCAGGTTGCCTTAAAAGTCAGGAATGTGATGGCCGCTGCCACCTACTGAAGCTAAGCACTCCCAGGGGTGTGTTCTCCACCAGTTAACACTGGGATTCTCTGGTTGCCTGGATATGGGGAAGGGTGGCCACTTTCCCTCAAACACAACCCCTTGCCTCCCCATAGGGAGAGTCCCACTCCCAGTTGCCTTCCAGATGCTTCCTTAGAAGCTGGGTCCCTTCTGTTTACTGCTGAGTTAGGAGTTGGCTCCTGGGACGTGCACTAGGGGTAGCGTTGTAATTTATCTGTCTCACTTCTGGCTCCAGGCCAGGCTCTTTTCTCTGGGGCTCTGTGAGGGTAGGGGTTGATTTGAGAGGCTGACACCTAAGCTGGGGCCAAGAGAGAGACAGCTGTGGCTGGGGCCTGGAAGAGGTTGGGTGGGGTTGCCATTTCTGCCTCAATAAGGAGTCAAACCCACAAGTTCCTTCCTGAGATAAAACAATGAAGAAATCCTCATGTGTGCAACTCAGAAATGGGGCCAGGTCTGGGAACCCATGACGAGTGGACTGGGGTGGAGCTCCCAGCCTTCTCCCGAGACCTAGTACTGGCAGGTAGGCTTGGGTAGGTGAGGATAGGGCTTGATCCCTCCGGAATCATTTGGAGCCATCCTGTCTGGCTTGGCCTCTACCTATCCTCCTGAAAGTCAAGTGGCATGGGGCACTACGGGTTCCAGCTAAAGGGGGTGGGGTGGGGTGCTATACCTCAGGACCCATCCCTGATATCCTACCAAGGGGATGTGGCTTGGGTTGGGCAATCTCCCCTTTGAGGAACCTGAGAAAAGGCTCTGTGGCTGTCATTGGAGGAGTCATACTCCCTTCTGTTGATTCAAGAAGTGTGGACTTGGCTGGGATGCAGAGTTGCAGGGGAAGCTAGTGGTGATCTCCCCTTTCACAAATCCTTGGGGTTGAGAGAGTCTTTCCGCTTCATCCCAGAAGAGAGCCCAGTTCATGGTGATGCTGTGGTATCTGCTGCTTCCGTCTTTCAGCCCTGGCTGGAGAAATCCTCAGAGCCCTGAATGAAGTCAGGAGAAGGCCTGGATTATTGGCCCCTTAAACATAACCAGACAGGATTAAAAGGGATAATCCATGTAAAGCATGTTGTCCTGGCACCTAGTAAATGATCAGTAAGTGCTCAAAGCACATGCCTCCTCCTCTTCCCTGCCTTGAACTCCATGGTGCCCGGCCTTAAAATCAGAAACAGAACTGGGGTCTTGGGCTTTAAAAGTTTGATGGGCTTCCCTGCCTGAGACTTTGAGACTTCTGCTTTGCTCCCTCCTCTTCTCTTCTCCAGCCACTGACCCCACCCTTTCCCCGCTTTTTCAGGACTGGGAGGTGCTGGTCCTAGGGAAGCTCAAGTGGGACCTGGCTGCTGTGATTGCACATGATTTCCTGGCCCTCATTCTGCACCGGCTCTCTCTGCCCCGTGACCGACAGGCCTTGGTCAAAAAGCATGCCCAGACCTTTTTGGCCCTCTGTGCTACAGGTAAGAGCCCTATGCACATTTTTGCCAAATTGGAAAAATCAGAAGACTTATAAGGGTGAGAGGTAACTAGAAGATTCTGGTTTATACTGTCAAAATTCCTTTGTGAAAATTACACCCCCTCTGAGCCCCCAGTCTCAATGCAGAAAAGCAGGTTATAATCAGCTATATGGGATCTCAGACCCCTCCAGTTTGTAGGGGGGACACTGAGGGTATAGAGAGAAGTGACTTGCCCAAGGTCTCACAGTGAACAGGTTGGGAACAGAACCCCAGTCTCTTGGCCCTAGTTGTGTTCCCACACTAGGGAGTGTCTTGTCTATTCCCGGGACCTATGGAAACTGGCAGTTGGTCCTGATCTCTAGGAAAGATACTCTTTCCTGTCTTCCTCCCTTGCTGATATCTTGCCCCACCCACTGCTGGAGTTTTCCAGCATGTCCTCTGCTCTACTCATGCTGCCTGGCACTTTCCAAGGAGTCGGAAGTCCATGCTGGCCGTTATCCTTCAGGTTTCCTTCTCTCATGGTTCCCTTTCCTCCTCTCCAAGATTATACCTTTGCCATGTACCCGCCATCCATGATCGCCACGGGCAGCATTGGGGCTGCAGTGCAAGGCCTGGGTGCCTGCTCCATGTCCGGGGATGAGCTCACAGAGCTGCTGGCAGGGATCACTGGCACTGAAGTGGTGAGTGCTGGGCAGCTGGGCAGCAGCCTCTTCATTCATAAAGTAGTGCTATGCCCTGAGCCTCCAGTAGAGGGAAACCTCCAACCCCAACCTGGTCCCAAGTCCTGGTTTCACAACCTTGGGGCTTTGTGGCTTTTTATCTCCTGCCTTGGTCTGGGGAAGAGCAAGTATCTTGGGTGGGGTGAAGGGCACTGGCCCTAGGGGTTCTTTTCTTGCCAAGTGGTGTGCTGGAGTGGGGGTGGGGGGTTTGGTGTCAGATGCAGGGCTGCTCTCACACTCCCTTGCCACATCCTCTTGCTAGTTTCTGAGAACTAAAGAGCGATTCCTGGGGCCGGGCTGTGGCCTAACCTCCCCAGACTTCCCCATGTGTTGGGAGCTGTCCTTCTCCTGCACCTGCTGCCAGATGCTATGGGGGGAGTGTTTGCTCCTCACTCTTCTCCCATGTTCCCAGGACTGCCTGCGGGCCTGTCAGGAGCAGATCGAAGCTGCACTCAGGGAGAGCCTCAGGGAAGCCGCTCAGACCAGCTCCAGCCCAGTGCCCAAAGCCCCCCGGGGCTCCAGCAGCCAAGGGCCCAGCCAGACCAGCACTCCTACAGATGTCACAGCCATACACCTGTAGCCCTGGAGAGGCCCTCTGGAGTGGCCACTAAGCAGAGGAGGGGCCGCTGCCACCCACCTCCCTGCCTCCAGGAACCACACCACATCTAAGCCTGAAGGGGTGTCTGTTCCCCCTTCACAAAGCCCAAGGGGTCTGGTCCTACCCATCCCCGCAGTGTGCACTAAGGGGCCTGGCCAGCCATGTCTGCATTTCGGTGGCTAGTCAAGCTCCTCCTCCCTGCATCTGACCAGCAGCGCCTTTCCCAACTCTAGCTGGGGGTGGGCCAGGCTGATGGGACAGAATTGGATACATACACCAGCATTCCTTTTGAACGCCCCCCACCCCCCCCCCCCGGGGGCTCTCATGTTTTCAACTGCCAAAATGCTCTAGTGCCTTCTAAAGGTGTTGTCCCTTCTAGGGTTATTGCATTTGGATTGGGGTCACTCTAAAATTTAATGCATGATAGACACCTATGAGGGGGAATAGTCTAGATGGCTCCTCTCAGTACTTTGGAGGCCCCTATATAATCCGTGCTGACAGCTGCTCCTAGAGGGAGGGGCCTAGGCCTCAGTCAGAGAAGCTATAAATTCCTCTTTGCTTTGCTTTCTGCTCAGCTTCTCCTGTGTGATTGACAGCTTTGCTGCTGAAGGCTCATTTTAATTTATTAATTGCTTTGAGCACAACTTTAAGAGGACGTAATGGGGTCCTGGCCATCCCACAAGTGGTGGTAACCCTGGTGGTTGCTGTTTTCCTCCCTTCTGCTACTGGCAAAAGGATCTTTGTGGCCAAGGAGCTGCTACAGCCTGGGGTGGGGTCATGCCCTCCTCTCCCATTGTCCCTCTGCCCCATCCTCCAGCAGGGAAAATGCAGCAGGGATGCCCTGGAGGTGGCTGAGCCCCTGTCTAGAGAGGGAGGCAAGCCCTGTTGACACAGGTCTTTCCTAAGGCCGCAAGGTTCAGGCTGGTGGCCCAGGACCATCATCCTACTGTAATAAAGATGATTGTGAAATAAAACTGGCTTTGGCTTCTTGGATTGGTGTGTGGGTAAGTCTATTTCTGCACTGTATGAGGTAAGGAGGTGGAAGTCAATGGTCTAAAGCAGGGATCATTGAGCCTTTTCTGTAAAGGGCTGGATATTTAGGCTTTGTGGGGTACATGGTCTCTGACCCAAATATAGTCAGTTCTGCTTTATAATGTGACCTATGCGTTCCTAAAAATCACTATGCCATGCAAAATTGCACAATAAAAACCACAGGTCTCATGGGAAAAATGGGGCTTGAAGCACAACACTCAAATGAGTGACACATTTAAAAAAAAAGGATAGCTTGGTTTTTACATATGTCAAATGGTTGAGAAATTATATCACAATAAATACGGCCTTTTATCTTGAAGACATGCACTTTGCTTTTGGAAGTGGACGTCGGAAGGGTTGCTCAACACAGGTGGGGAGATGAGTGAGGTAGCTGGTACATGTTTAGGTGTGAGTTTTGTGTACTACTTAGGCTTGGTTCAGCTAGGTACAGTTTCCCATATTCACCTACTATTTCTCGAGGATGAAATCACACACAAGCAAACATGAAGTTTGCGTTATGATCAAACTGTTCCCAAATATATTAAATGGGTTGGAACAAATGCGCAATTTCGAAAGCAAATAACAAGGGTTATAGCAGGATTATACTTAAACTCTGCTGTTGTAGCACAAAAGCAGCCACAGAAAACATGTAAATGGGTGAGCATGGCTGTTCCAACAAAACTATTTATGGATGCTGAAACTGGAATTTCATGTAATTCCTACCTATCACAAAATACTGTTTTAATTTTTTCCCCATTTAAAAATGGAAAAATCATTCTTAGCTCATGGGCCACACAAAAATGGGCACTTGGGCTGGGTGCAGTGGCTCATGCCTGTAATCCCAGCACTTTGGGAGGCCGAGGCGGGTGGATCGCCTGAGGTCAGGAGTTTGAGACCAGCCTGGCCAACCTGGTGAAACCCCTTCTCCACCCTGTCTCTACTAAAAATACAAAAATTAGCCAGGCGTGGTGGCACGCACCTGTAGTCCCAGCTACTCAGGAGGCTGAGGCAGGAGAATCTCTTGAACCATGGAGGCGGAGGTTGCAGCGAGCCGAGATCATGCCACTGTACTCCAGCCTGGGCGACAGAGCGAGACTCCGTCTCAAAAAACAAATCAACAAAAAAAGGGGCACTTGGCCCTAGTTTACTAGTCACTAGTCTAAAGCTTTCATTGGCTGAAAAGCCAGAAAGGGAGCCTGTTTGATGCTAGCTCTGATCTAACCATTCTTGGGCCCAGCCTTATTCTCTGGCCTTTTTTTTTTTTTTTTTTTGAGACAGTCTTGCTCCGTGGCCCAGGCTGGAGTGTAGTGGCCCCAATCCTGGATCACTGCAACCTCCACCTCCCAGGTTGAAGCGATTCTCCTGCCTCAGCCTCCCAAGTAGCTGGGATTACAAGCACACGCCACCACACCCAGCTAATTTTTGTTATTTTTAGTAGAGAAGGGGTTTCACCATGTTGGCCAGGCTGGTCTCGAACTCCTGAACTCAGGTAATCCACCCACCTCAGCCTCCCAAAGTGCTGGGATTACAGGCGTGAGCCACCAAGCACAGCCTCTCTGGCCTTTCTTGACTCTATCTCTGCTTTCCCCAAGGAGTTTTCTCTTGCAGTCCTTTCATCCACTGCTGAGACACGACCATCTTTGGACAACCTGCTCCTGGCTGCTGTAGCCTGTGATGGGGGAAGGCAGAGGATGTGTCCCCTGGGGGCTAACAAGGTGAGTGCAGCCTGGAGAAACAAGCTTGGAGATCAAGGGAGGTGGGTCCTATATAAACAGGACAAGAATGTCCTCCGTCCTCCAGATACTAACAGGAGTAATGCCTACCTCCATTGACTACACCAAACACAGAGGTTCAATAAATATCTGCCTTTGCCTTTATCCACAGTGACCTGACACAATAGCCATAGAAAAAGTACTCACACCAAGCCCCAGCTGGGGACTGGGAATGCTAGCGTATGGTATCTCAAGTTGGCTCTCAGAACTAAACAGGGATAAGGGCCTAGAATGGAAGAGGGAACCAGCCAGACCCTCAGTCCTTCCTGTCCTGGACTGGGAGCCACAGATGTCCCTGTGATCTGTCACTGCCCTGATCTGGGTCTTCAGCCATTAAGGCTCAGTGTCATCTTCAGTCACCAAAGGGGGTCTTGGTGTCCTTCCAAACCCCTTTGGCCAGGACAGCTGACTGTTTTCCTCACTCCATGGTGATGGGAACATCTTCCACATCGCGGGGGACTGCACTCTGAAGCTCACGCCTGATTTCGGGCGATAGCTGTGGATGGGGCTGCAGCCGGAGCAGTTCTAAGAGGGCCTCTTTCTGGTCTGTGGCCAAGTCGGCCTTGTAGCGCTGGACCAAAGTCAGGAGGCACTGGTGCCACAGCACAGGCAGTTCACGCTTCTCTGTCCGGAACCCCAGGAAGTGGAAGACTAGGGCATCCAGCACCCGGTAAGGCAGTGCATACTTCTTATCCAGCAGCAGTCGCAGGAAGATGCTGTTGGCACCGCTGTATTCCATCTCAGCAATTTTCAGCATGGCCGCACTAGTGGGAAAGGGAGGTGGGGTAGAGTTAGCAGGGAAAACATTGGAAGAAGGATCCTACTTCTCCCTCTATGCTTTCCCCTTTTTTTCTTCCCCTCTGCTGGCCCTTACACTATGGTATTCCCCAGGGACCTTCTCACCTACCCAATCATATTATACTCCCTTGACCTCAGTCACCATCTCTACAGGGATCCACCCAAATCTCTATCTCTAGCATAGACTGCTTGTTTCAGTACCCAACTAGAGTATGGTCCAAATATCTCAACGTCTCCACCCTAACTACTTTCTTCCTGTGTTTCCTACTCATTTGTTTATCTATTTACTGAGAACTTACTTTATACCAGGCACTCGGGCCCTGTTGTTGCACAACTTACATTTAGGGGGATAATGATACACCTACTCACTGGCTCAAACAAGCACAAACCCAAGGCTTTCCTTAGCTCCTTCTCCACTCTGCCCATTCCCAAGTCCTGGCAGTTCCACTATCTGGATATCCACTGACCAGCCCCCTTCCACCCCCAGCAATACTACCTGGAGTGCAACACAGGGATGGAGCACTTGGTGATGATGCTACCCACAATGATGGCTTCCCGGAGGGTACAAGTGCCAGACTCGCACAGTGGAATCAGGATCCCTAGGGAGAGTCAAAGGGCAGCCACTGTGAGCCCAGGATGAGAAAAAGGAGTTACAGCAGGAAGCATTCCCACCCAGCCCAGGGACAGCTAGCAATTTCCCACACCAGGCCTGCTGTGTTCCCCATAGAAGCTCCAGCCCTTCCCTTTCTTCCGTGCCTCTGGGATCCCACCTTTGAACCAGGCTCCAGGTTTGAAAAGGGCCTTCTTGAGAGCCATGTAGAGATGGAAGTTGAGTCGTTTGTATTCAGCAACGTCATCTCGTACTCGAGGGAGCAGGACAAGGTTGTAGAAGCGCTGGGCCATGCGTTCCTTCAGGTTAGAGGCAAAAATCCTAGTGGGAGTTAAGCGGGGGAAGTTTCCAACTCACACGACAGTCTGGACCCGGCCCATTAAATATCACCATGGATAGTGCATACAAGAGGTTTTAAAGTAAAATATGGGACCTTTCTTTCAGTGGGGGATGTGTGGGAGCTGTGTGCATGCAACACCCATCAGCTTAGAGAATAGGAGGGGCAATGAGATATACCCAAATGGGGAGCGCCGTTTGTCTGTGGGAGAGCCAGAGCTCGTGCAAACTGATGGCTACTCAGCTACTCTCCTTCCTCTTGCTATCACGACTCCTCTCGATTCTGCTATCACTAGGGCCCTGAGCATGCCTGGGCAGTCACAGACTTCTGAGGGTCCTGCTACAGGGTTGTATCCCAGTGGCTATAAAAGCCTCTCCCGTAGAAATTCATCACAGAGAGTTGTATCCCAGTAGCTATAAAAGCCTCTCCCCTAGAAATTCATCATGGAGGGTTCCTAACTGGCTCACTGGGTCTTGGCCCCAAAAAATGACACAGGAAAAGCTAGAAAAATGATGCTATAAAGTAGCACAGAGAGGGCCCTGGGGCAAAGCTCAAATGCCCTGGGGCCAGAGGCAAGGAAAGCCTGTCCGTCCCAAACTCAGCCTGCACCTATAAACCCAAGGCCCCCGAACCCCCAGCTACTCTACCTGGTGGCCTGGTACATGGCGGCTGCAGTCCAGGCCTCCGGCTCTGTGACGTAGAGGATTTGCTCCCAGTTGGAGAGTGCAGGGATGATCTTAAATGCCTTGGGCAGTTTTCCACTGCGGTACTTAGATAATACCTAGGGATGAGGGAGGTAAAACAATCATTGTCATCCACATATGGCAAGCTTGCTGTGGGCTAGGAACTTGTCTGGGTGCTTTTAATATATTAACTCATTGCATCCCCACAATAACCTATAAGGAGGTGCCATTATTATGCTCATTTTACAGATGACCAGTGAGAGTTCCAGTAACCGACCCAAGGATGCCAAGTCATTTACAAGCAGAGCAGGAATCTGAACCCACACACTCTGCCTCTTAGGTCTGTTTTCTACTCCCATGACTTCTTTAGTATGCGATGCAGGCAAAAGGCAAAAAAGCCTGTGGCAGGAGCCCACAGCCCCCAAAGGGGTCTTCCACCATGGCTCCCCTCTCAGCTCTTACCTCCCGGACCCCCCTGTACACTTCTAGGACCCGGGGGTCCAGCTGGGGCATAGGGAAGCCCGACACCTCTGACATGACTGTCTCAACCTCTGTCTGCTTCTCAGTCAGCTTCTCCATGATGATGTCAGCCAGGGTGCGCCTAAGAGGGGAAGTGCCAAGGGGAGGGGAGAGAGGAGGCAAGGAGCACTGTGGTCACTGTCCAGGAAGCTCCAGACTCCCCACAGTCCCCTGTGAGCACCGCCATACTGCGATCCTGCTGGGATATGCAGCTTAGAGTTCTCTCTCTGTGCCCATTCATCCACCACAGACAGAATCACTGCAGGGTGCAAAGGAATTGAAAGTCATTCCATTTAGGACAAAGCTAGCAGTTGTATGGAGGTTATTATGAACCTCAACTCTGAAGTCAGTCTGCCCAGGTTCAAATCCTGGCTCACCCACTCCCTGGTATGATCTTGGGCATGTTACTTTACCTCTCTATGCCTCTGTTTCCTCATTTGTAAAATAGGGATAATAACGGTACCCACCTTAAAAGATTAATGGAAGGATTAAATAAGTTAATGTCTGTTCATTACTTGGAATGGTCAGTACACAGTAAGCGTTATCTATGGAAATATTTCTAAGACTGATTATATTCTTTTCAGCCTCCTTAAACAGAGTATTGTTGGGTGTATCAAACATAATCTTATCTTAATGATTCAGAATTACCATCGCCTTGAGCTGTCATATAATACTAGCATCTTCAGAGGCTGCTGAAGTGTATTTATTTATTTTTTTTGAGAGAGAGTCTAGCTCTGTTGCCCAGGTTGGCATGCAGTGGCACCATCATGGCTCACTGCAGCCTCTATCTCTCTGGCTCAAGCGATCTTCCCGCCTCAGTCTCTCGAGTAGCTGGGACCACAGGAACATAGTACAAGGCCCAGCTAGTTTTTTATTCTTCTGTAGAGATGGGGTCTCCCCATGTTGCCCAGGCTGGTCTCACACTCCTGGGCTCCTGCCTTGGCGTCCCAAAGTGCTAAGATTACAGGTCTGGGCTACCATGCCCAGACTGAAATGTATTTAAAGCTGCTTCTCAGTTGGGCGCAGTGGCTCATGCTTGTAATCCCAGTACTTTGGGAGGCTGAGGGAGGTGGATCACGTGAGGTCAGGAGTTTGAGACCAGCCTGGCCAACATGGTGAAACCCTGTCTCTACTAATAAAACAAAAATTAGCCAGGCGTGGTGGTACGTGCCTGTAATCCCAGCTACTCGAGAGGCTGAGGTTGCAGTGAGCTGAGATCATGCCACTGCCCTCCAGCGTGGGTGACAGAGTGAGATCCTGTCACAAAACAAAACCAAAAACAAACTGCTCCTCTTTTCTGAGGTCCTACTCAATGCCAGGCACTGAGTTTGGGACTTTTCAGTCCTAGAGTCAGCGCAACACTTATAGGACACGGAAACTTATGCAGACATGGGAACTGGGCCTCAGGTTAATAACTCACCCAAGGCCTCACAGCTGTCAGGTGGGGGGTAAGAGTCAAACTCAGGTTTTTGAAAGTCTTAAGTTAAGGTGCTTTATAGTACCTTATAATGTGCCCCCAAACTAAATGGCCTCTGATTGTTGAATTCATGTGGATCTAGGCTTGCTTTCTGAAGATGCCAGCTATCATTTTTTATGACTGCCAGGAGTTCTGAGTACTTCAAGGAGCTTGTCTACTCTATTTACTACAAGCTGGAAAAGCATTCTGCTAAATTGGTCAGCATTATCAGTGAAGTAGGAGTTATGAGGTGCTGAGTGAGAACCTGAGAGGCTTTCTGGGGGGACAAGCCCAAGTACATACTTTATGACATGTATTTCAACTGTTAGGCATCAATCTGGGAGAGGGGCTCATTTTCATTTCTTCATTCTGCATTTTCAAATAAGCTGCCACAGAATTTATCAGCCTCCCTGTCCTTTTATAGTATGATTAGCAATGAGATGCATTAGCCCAAAACAGCCTAAAGTATCAGGGACACCATTATGTTAATATCACAGGGTCAGAATGAACTGGTTGAGGACCCTTATCCTAGACTCCACTCCCAAGGGCCAAAATTTATGGGCTCAGGAGTTTGACCACAGGCAGTCTAAATGCCTGCATGTTTTGGAGCTAGCATTTATTATAGATGGGAATAAATTAGTGGTCCTAACTAGGGGCAGTCTTGTCTCCCAGAGGACATTTGGCAATGTCTGATGTCATTTTTGGTTTTCACAACTGGGGGAAGGTTGCTACTGGAGTCTAGAAGTAGAGATCAGAGATATCTACTAAACCTCCTACACTGCACAGGACAGCCTCCACACACACACAAAATTACCCAGCCCAAAATGTCAATAATGCTGAGGTTGAAAAACCTTGGCTTAAATGAAGCTTAGGATATGAAGACTTGTCCAAGGAAGTTGAGCTTACCGCTAAAAAAACTAAGAATACCAAAACCAAATGCAATAGGATGGCTCTCCCCAGAGGTGTAAAAGGGGCCTGGAACTGTTTCCCTGGCAATTGGGCAGTTGTACAACAAATGGACAGAAGGACACAATGTTTTTTGAGGCTGGGTCATTCCTACTCACAGTGGTCCTTTGAGGATGGGCCAGTTTTGTCAAGGTGGTCCCCTACAACTAGCAACTCCAGGGCCCTTTCCAAAGGTAGGGAATCATAAGTCTGCCAGGGAACTTGTTTTCCTGTGGGAACTTTCTACAAGGACTCATTATCCCAAATCCCCAGGCCTACCTGGCAGGAGGGTTCTTGTTCATGAACATCTCTATGGCACGCTCATCCTCAGGGTCCACAACCACCTCTGCATGGTGGCCCGCTGCTGTCATTGTGGCAGCCTTCTCCAGGGTGGGCCACTCCTCGTCCTCGTCATCTGATCCATCCTGAGGCATTCTTGGACCTAGAAGAGGGGAGACTAAATAGATGAGCACAGCAAAAGGTAGCTGAGGGATTTCGTCAGTTTAACTTTAGCCATTACGTAGTACAGGCCTCACATGTGGTTGTGATAGACGCAGGTATGTGCAGTGAAACAAATGAGGCATGCATTAGCTCCCTGTCCCCAGGGGCTTGCAATCATGCTTGAGAAACAAAATGTATACACAGGAAACAATAAGAAAAGCAATGGCCATAAATAATAGTTAACATACCATACTCAGTTATGTAGAAGGAACTTTTTTTTTTTTTTTTGAAATGGAGTCTTGCTCTGTCACCCACACTGGAGTGCAGTGGCTCGATCTCAGCTCACTGCAAGCTCCGCCTCCCGGGTTCATGCCATTCTCCTGCCTCAGCCTCCCAAGCAGCTGGGACTACAGGCATAAGCCACCAGCCCGGCTAATTTTTTGTATTTTTAGTAGAGTTGGGGTTTCACCATGTTGACCAGAATGGTCTCGATCTCTTGACCTCGTGATCCGCCCGCCTTGGCCTCCCAAAATGCTGGGATTACAGGGCGTGAGCCACTGTTCCCGGCCTGTAGAAGGAACTTCTAAACACTATACCCATGTTAACTGTTTAATCCTTATAAACCCAAGAAGTGGCCGGGCACGGTGGCTCACGCCTGTAATCCCAGCACTTTGGGAGGCCGAGGCAGGCAGATCACGAGGTCAAGAGATCGAAACCACCCTGGTCAACATGGTGAAACCCCATCTCTACTAAAAATACAAAAATTAGCTGGGCGTGGTGGTGGGCGCCTGTAGTCCCAGCTATCTGGAAGGCTGAGGCAGGAGAATCACTTGAACCCAGGAGGTGGAGGTTGCAGTGAGCCAAGGTCACGCCACTGCACTCCAGCCTGGCGACAAAGCGAGACTCCGTCTCAAAAAATATATATAAAATTAAAAAAAATAAAATAAACCTTCTTATGGAACAATGGCAAATAAATAAATAAATAAGAATAAACCCAAGAAGTGGATACTATTACTACACCCAGTTTCAAACGAGGACATTGAAGCACTGAGAAGCTGGGTAATTTGCCCAAGACAGGTAGTCTGGGTCTAGACTGCATTCTTCACCACTATTCTACACATATTCGGGTTTGATTATATGCCACAATGAGTAGTAGAGACAACATATGCACTTAAAGGATGAGTGGTGAGGACAGTTAGGCGCTGGATGGGCAGTTTGGGAGCAGAAGGAGTGTGTTCCAGACGTGGAGAAAATAAGGCTTGGATATAAGAGTCTCCTAGGCAATAGCAATAAATAATGCTAGGTATGTGGGAAAGGTGAAGCCACACTGGAGGGCCTTTAAATTCAGGCAGTAGAGTTCAGATTTCAATCCACCAGTCCATTTAAATACATGAAGTTGGCTGGGCGTGGTGGCTCACGCCTGTAATCCCACCATTTTGGGAGACCAAGGCGGGTGGATCATGAGATTGGGAGTTCGAGACCAGCCTGACTAACAGGGATAAGCCCCGTCTCTACTAAAAATACAAAATTAGCCGGGCTTGGTGGCGCATGCCTATAATCCCAGCTACTTGGGAAGGCTGAGGCATGAGAATCGCTTGAACCCGGGAGGCGGAGGTTGAGGTGAGGTGAGCTGAGATCGCGCCACTGCACTCCAGCCTGGGCAACAACAGCAAAACTCTGTCTCAAAAAAATAAATAAATAAATAAATAAAAATAAATAGGCCGGGCGCGGTGGCTCACGCCTGTAATCCCAGCACTTAGAGAGACCAAGGCGGGCGGATCACGAGGTCAGGAGACTGAGACCATCCTGGCTAACACGGTGAAACCCCGTCTCTACTAAAAATACAAAAAATTAGCCGGGTGTGGTGGCGGGCGCCTGTAGTCCCAGCTACTCGGGAGGCTGAGGCAGGAGAATGGTGTGAACCCGGAAGGCGGAGCTTGCAGTGAGCCAAGATTGCGCCACTGCACTCCAGCCTGGGCGACAGAGCGAGACTCCGTCTTAAAAAAAAAAAAAAAAAAAAAAAAATGAAGTTAGTCCATTTAAATAACTTCCGTTTTTGGAAGGCTACATGTCTGGGCATCTGGAAAGGGGTCTAATAATCCAAGTGGGGAGCTATAATGCTACGTATCAATAGGTCATTAACAACAAAGGCAGTGTGTGATAAACACTAAATAAGGGGGAACAGACATTTTGTCTCCACGTTCCAAAGGTCCCCCAAATTTGTACTTTGTAGGTGGTTCTCCTTAGCGCCAGACCCTAACTCCAGGTGTCTCCTGTAAGCTGCTCTTGGATGACTCACAGGCACCTCAAATCTCACCAGTTATCAACTAAACTAATTTTCTTTCCCTCCTAGGTCTACACTGCTAACCACCCACAGCTCAGTAAACGGCACCATCGTCCACCCAATGCTAAGCCTGGGAGGTACTCTTGCCTCATTCCCTGCCCTCACCCTCAACACCCAATCAATTACTAAATCATATTCAATTTTACCTCATAGACTGTCTCTCACATGCTTCACAGCCCCATCTAAGCCTAGATCAGCATCATCTCTTGCCTGGATTTATTCAACAGTCGCCCACTGGTCTCTATGTTTCTGACCTTGCTTCCCTCCAACTCATCTTCCACTCTGCAGACGGTCACCTTCCAGAAACACATATTTGATTTGATCAGCCCTGTCCTTAAAATTCTCCAGTAGCTTCCCATTCTTCCCACTGCTGTTAGGATGGTTTTAAAATCTTTTGTAGGCTTGGCTCCCACCTACCTGACCATCATTCATTACCGATTAACCCAGTCATTCAGCAAACACCAAGCACCTACTATATGTGAGGCACTGTTCGGGGTGCTGGCAATACATCCACGAACAACAGAAACCAAAAGACTTTGTTCTATACAGCTTACATTCTAATTGGAGGAGACAGTCTACGACCATACCACCCTGAACGCACCCAATCCTGTCTAAATGGAAGAGACCGACATAAATAAACATATAAATATATTGGGTTAAAAGATAAGTACTATGGGCTGGGTGCAGTGGCTCATGCCTGTAATCCCAGCACTTCGGGAGGCTGAGGCGGGTGGATCACCTGAGGTCAGGAGTTTGAGACCAGGCTGGCCAACATAGCGAAATCCCCATCTCTACTAAAAATACAAAAAAAAAAAAAAAAAAAAAAATTAGCTGGGTGTGGTGGCGGGCGCCTGTAATCCCAGCTACTTGGGAGGCTGAGGCAGGAGAATCGCTTGAACCCGGGAGGTGGAGGTTGCAGTGAGCCGAGATCGTGGTATTGCACTCAGCCTGGGTGACGGAGCGAGACTCTGTCTCAAAAAAAAAAAAAGATAAGTACTATGAAAAAAAGATAGGGCAGAAATGCTGGGAGTATGGAGATGGAGTAGAGTGCTGCAATGTTAAATGGAGTGGACAGGCCTCTCTGAGAAAGTAACCCTACAAGTGTATGAGAACAAACTATCCCAGAGAGAAGGAACAACCAGGCCAAACCCCCTAATTTCCCACGTTTAAGGCACAATGAAGCCTAAATAGGTGGAGTGAAATGGGCAAAGAGGAAAGCAGTAGAAGAGGTCAGACTGGCAAAGGAGGCAGATCATATAGTGCATTGTAGACCATTGTAATCCCCCACCTGTGAGTGCTTTGTAGAGAGTACGAGACACGGCAGGGTGCAGTAGCTCACACCTGTAATCCCAGCACTTTGGGAGGCCAAGGCAGGGAGGGTCGTTTGAGCCCAGGAGTTTGAGACCAAACTGGGCACCACTGTGAGACCTCATCTCTACAAATAATTAAATAATTAGCGGCCGGGTGCGGTGGCTCACGCCTGTAATCCCAGCATTTTGGGAGGCAGAGGTGGACGATGACCTGAAGTCAGGAGTTCAAGACTAGCCTGGCCAACATGGTGAAACCCCATCTCTACTGAAAATACAAAAATTAACTGGATGTGATGGCTCACGCCTGTAATCTCAGCTACTCAGAAGGCTGAGGCAGAAGAATTGCTTGGACCTAGGTGGCAGAGGTTGCAGTGAGCCAAGATTGCACCACTGCACTACAGCCTGGGCGACAGAACGACTCCGTCTCAAAAAAAAAAAAAAAAAAAAAAGAATTAGTTGGACATGGTGGCACACACCTGTGGTCCCAGCTATGTGGGAGGCTGAGGTGGAAAGACGGCTGGAGCCCAGGAGATTGAGGCTGCAGTTAGCTATGATTGTGCCACCGCACTCTATCCTGGGTGACAGAGCGAGAGACTCTGTCTCAAAAAAAAAGAAAAAAAGAAAAAACGGAGAATATGAGATACTAAAGAGGAGGCTACTGTGATAATCCAGGTGAGAGATTGTGGTGGCTACGACAGGATGGTGTTCCAAAGCGGTGAAAAGTGGTCTCATTTTGGATACACTTTGAAGGCAAAGTCATCAGAATTTCCTTACAGATCAGATGTGGGGAGGGAGAGACAGAGAGAGGAGATGGTGGGGGCAGGGAGAGAGAGGAGTCTAAAGTTTATCTTGAGCAAATGAAAGAATATGCTACTAACTGAGACAGGGAAGGCAATGGTGAGAGAAGGAGGTTTGGAGGGAAGGTCAGGATTTCTGTTTTGTACATGTTAAATTTGAGCTGTCTGTTAGATTTCAAATTGGAGATGCCAAATAGGCAGTTGAATATAAGAATCTGGATTTCATGGAAGAGATCAGGGCTAGACTATAAAGTTAGGAGTAGTCACTCAAGGATGGTATTTAAACCATGAAACTTGCCAGCACCAGAGAATATTTGAAGAGGTCAGAGGACTGAGGAGAAGAGGTTGCAATAAGAGTCAGCCAAGGATACTGAGAAGTGAGGTGGCAGTAAAACAGGAGTGTTGATGTCTTAGAACCCAAGTAAGGATACTGTGGCCAGAAGGCCACTATTCAATTGTGTCAAATATTGCTTTAGATGAGATCTGAGAAACGGATGAAGCACCTCAGAGGTCAACACTCCCTCCCTAGTGAGAAAACATCAGACGTCTTTCAATTCATCTCTCTCGCTCTTTGGCTGCTAAACAATGTGTTTTCTGCTCATAACACTTCCCATTCGTTTTTCAGTTCTCAGCTTAAAGGTCCTGCTGCAATCGGAGAAGCTTCTCAAGACCAATGCTATTGTTACCAGGGAAACGATACTTTATCATGGAAATATATTATTCTAAGAGTCTATTTAATTGCCTCTCTGCTGGGCTTGACTGTAAGGTCCTTAAGTTAGACGTGCCTGTGTTGTTTACTTCTGTACCCAAACATTCGATAGAATTCCGAGCATAGCGCAAAGCTCGTAGTGGGTATCCCATAAATATTTACAAAACCAATGGATACATGCTAGGAGCACTTAGTGGCGCGATCGATTACTGTTGGCCTAACTTCGGGCGTGTCTAGAAGGGAGTGCCTAAAACTAGGAGTGGGCGCGGAGGGCTCTAGACAGGGTTCAGTCTCCTTTGCAAGTGTAATACGGAACCCTTTGTTGACTCGAAGCAATTCCCCTGCCAGACACTTTTTAGCTGTCCACCCCGCCCCACTACTGGCCACTGTCTTCCTCGGACCTCATTCCAGACACTCACCCAGCCGCGTGGTGCGTTCCCGCGGCGCCGCGGGCTTGTCCCCAGTCCCATGCTCGGCCTCGAGTTCCTCCTGTTGCTGCCGTGCTTGCTGCAAAATCCGTCGGCTCAGCCGGGGCCCCACATACTCTTCCTCCGCTTCTCCGGTCCCGCGACCCCGCCGCTTCTCCCGGACCCCCGCCCGCACCGCATTCCCAGCCAGGATCTGATCGGCCAGGGGCGCATGTTTTTCCTGACCCCCGACCCCACGGGCCGCCTTGAATTTGGGCATTTTTCTCGAAAAAGTTGCCGGGAAGGATCGCACGTGGGGACTGAAGAAAGGCCAGGATGCGCTTGCGCGGTGGACTCCCAGCGCCCAAGAGGCCGCCCGGCGATCACAGTGCCCCCTAGCATTCGGAGGCCAGAAGCGCCATCAGCGCCGCCCCTCCCACTAAAAGAGCTCCCGTTTTCCGGAGCTGGACTCCCGAATATATTCACTGCCTTTAACGTTAGCTTCTCTCAATAGTGCAGTCTTTGAGTGTCGCTCTCCTAGCTTCATGGATGTAGGCCTAGAGTGCTCAGCCAAACGGGAATGTCTGGATTTAGAAACCTCGGGGCGGGAATCCGCAGATGATGTCAGTGGAGGCGTCACCGAGGGGTGCCGAGACACGCCCCATTCCTTGGGGAAGGCGTGAACCCGGCGCTCTGTTTTTACGTATTTCCGGAGTCCCTTCTGAGACAGAAGGTTGTGTTGGGGAACTGAAGCAGTTTCTGTGGGCGGACAGGGAACCCTGCGTTTCTACTGTGTGATTCTGCCACCTTCCTGGCCCGACGCCATGGGAGTGACTTGGTAGGACTGCAGGGGGTTTTGTGGGGCGGGGCTTGGAGTTGTGAAAGGCCGGAAAGAGGACCTTGACCATGGTCCGCCGTCCTCTGGGAGCTGAGGGAGATATCCTCGGGTTGTGTGGATGAGAGGATGCCGTGCGGGCTGCGGGTTCCCCGGGCTTGTTTCCTCAGAGATGCGCCCCTTCCTCTTGGAAGGCGGGAAAGCAAAGGTTTTTTTTTGTTGTTGTTTTGTTTTGTTTTGTTTTGTTTTGTTTTTTAAGACGGAGTCTCGCCCTGTCGCCAGACTGGAGTGCAGTGGAACGATCTTGGCTCACTGCAACACTCCGCCTCTTGGGTTCAAGCGATTCTCCTGTAGTCCCGAGTAGCTGGGACTACAGGCGCCCGCCACCACGCCCGGTTACTTTTTGTATTTTTAGTAGAAATGGGGTTTCACCATATTGGCCACGCTGGTGTCGACAAAGCAAACTTTTTATCCCAGGAACCTATCAATGGTTGTATACCTCATTCTCTTCTGGATACATCTTCCTTCCCGTGAGGCCACAGTACTGCCTGCAGTGGGACCTCAGGGTTGGAAATAGGGTCTTTGGACTATGACCCACCTGCAGACAGGGTTGGAGGGAGTGGGCCATAAGCAATCAGGAGATAGTATTTTTTAAGATTTTCGCCTGCTCTTCCCTCAGCCATCAAATACAGTTAGACCCGCTTGTGTCTGTTTCTAATTTGCTCATTTTAAGATCTTGGGTCTAGAGGAAAAAAGAGGGTATTGATAATAAGGAGATCATGGTTCCAGGCACTTTATCTCTTTAGGACCCGTTTCCCACTATGTTTAATTCCATGGTTGGTCTAGTTTCAATGGAGTTTTTATCTTTCATATGTTTTAAGTCTCAGTTGAAAGAAGATGAGGTGGCAGGGAAAGGTATGGGTCCAGTGCTCGTGGAGGCGTTAGTTGTAAGGTGCCAGGTCCCAGAACATTTTTTTCTTATCTCAGTAGATGTGAGCATTTTTCCCGTGGGAGAAACCCGGAGGCCAGGATATTTGAAGCCAGTGGATATAGGCTTCTCATACAAAAGCATGTGTAGGGGAAATACTTTTCCTCCTGGTAGCCCAGGTTCTTGCAGGTTTCTCAGTGATTACACTCTTGCTTCCTACGATTGACACGATCCTCCTGTGTTCCTTAATGGAAGCAAGATATGTGAGGAATGGAAATGGAAAGGATGCAGCGTAGAACCCTGGAACCCTTGCTCTTTCTTTTTTTTAAAGAAATAGAAATGGGGTCTTGCTGTTTTGTACATGCAGGTCTTGAATTCCTGAACTCAAGCGAGCCTCCTGCTTTGGTCTCCCAAAGTATTGGCGTTATAGACATGAGCCACCGTGCCCAGCCACCCCTGCTCTTTAAATGGAGAAGGCAGCTCCAGGAAAAGGGCTCTCTGTTGGCCCCCTTATCAACGTTTTCAGAATCCTAGGACTTCTGTCACTTGTAGCGTCAGTTTAGGGATTCTTTTGTATTTCAAAATAAGGCACATTAGCAACATCGTTTATCAGTGTTTTTTCTGATAGAGTAGTGACAATTTTTAGCAACAGAAGGACTCTACCTTAATAGATTCATTTAGTTGATCATAAAGCAATGTCATCTATGACTGGTTTCTTGATTTCTATATAGCTAAGTACTGCTTGTACTATTGTTTATTAATTTTTTAATTGATCTTTTCCTTAATGTTTTAACAGGCACTACATCCTTATACAGGCAGTCTAGTTAGTGGTTAAGAGCATGGACATCAAGCCAGGTTGCTGGGCTTTGAGTCTTGAGTGTACCACCCATTAACTGTGTGACCTAGTGCAAGTTATTTAACCTCTTTGTGCTGTACTTAAGTTTCCTCTTTTTTTTTTTTTTGAGGCAGAGTCTCACTCTGTTGCCCAGGCTGGAGTGCAGTGGCGTGATCTCGGCTCACTGCAAGCTCCGCCTCCCGGGTTCATGCCATTCTCCTGCCTCAGCCTCCCGAGTAGCTGGGACTACAGGCGCCCACCACCATGCCTGGCTAATTTTTTTGTATTTTTGGTAGAGACGGGGTTTCACCGTGTTAGCCAGGATGGTCTTGATCTCCTGACCTCGTGATCTGCCCACCTTGGCCTCCCAAAGTGCTGGGATTACAGGCGTGAGCCACCGTGCCTGGCCAAGTTTCCTCTTTTTTTTTTTCTTTTTGAGATGGAGTTTCGCTCTTGTTGTCCAGGCTGGAGGGCAGTGGTGCGATCTTGGCTCACTGCAACCTCCGCCTCCTGGTTTCAAGTGATTCTCCTGCCTCAGCCTCCCATGTAGCTGGGATTACAGGTGCACACCACCATGCCTGGCTAAGTTTTGTATTTTTGGTAGAGACAGGGTTTCACCATGTTGGCTAGGCTGGTCTCGAACTCCTGACCTCAAGTGATCCGCCCACCTCGGCCTCCCAAAGTGCTGGGATTACAGGCGTGAGCCACCACGCCTGGCAGTTTCCTCATTTGTAATAAGTTGATAAATAACACACCTTCATAGGACTATCGTGAGGATTTGGAGAGTTAATTCATCTAAAGGCCTTAGGATGCAGTCTGGCACGTTGTTGGTTGGCAGTTGGTTACCTACCACTCTAAAGGGGAAGCCACCATAAGAGGTTCACTCACCATAGGAGGAAACCTTAGAAATAACGTTTTTTTTTTGTTTTGTTCCATTCTTTTGATTCAATTTTTGTGAATACTGTTGCCTCTCATTCCCAAAGATTATAAACTTGAAGACTGCTTTTCTTTTTTTGTTCCTAGGGCTGTTGAATAGCACTTTCTGTGATGATGGAAATGTTCTCTAACAACAGTGTCCAATACACTAGTCCCAGCCACCTGTGGCTCTGGGCTACTGTGCTGAACAGCTCAAGTTCACAGAGTTGGTAAAAACATGTTAACCCAAACGGAGACTTTTCCCTTGATGTAGTCAGAACTGAAAGAGTTGCAAAAGGAATCCCTTTTTCATTATATGACTCAGCATTATTGAATTCTCAGTCTGTGTGTCATCTAGAATCTTTGGCATGCCACACTTGAGAACGCCCTGTGATAGGAAGTTCATTGCCCTGGTGCGAGAATCCTGAGAACTGTGCTCCAGTTCTTAGAGGGGCTCTCAGGGACTGTGGTCCTCTATTCCTTGTCTTTACAATGGGGGACTGGTCCAAGTGTAATGAGTTATCTTAATTGATTGTTCACGTTCAGTTACAGATTGGACTCCTTGTTCTACTCTTCCTCACTCTAACTACTGCACTTGACTGGTCTTAAATTTTTTTTTTTTTTTAAGATGGCGTCTCGCCCTGTCGCCCAGGCTGGAGTGCAAGGGCGCAATCTCGGCTTACTGCAGTCTCGGCCTCCCGGGTTCAAATGATTCTCCTGCCTGAGCCTCCCACGTAGTTGGGATTACAGGCGTCCGCTACCACGCCCAGCTAATTTTTGTATTTTTAGTAGAGACGGGGTTTCATCATGTTGGCCAGGCTTGTCTTGAACTCCTGACTTCGTGATCCACCCGCCTTGACCTCCCAAAGTGCTGGTATTACAGGCATGAGCCACCACGCCTGGCCAAAAAATTTTTTTTTTAATTAAAAAAAATAATAAAGTTGCAGGGATTGGGAGACGGTCAGAGTAGGTAATTTCCAAGATAACTTTTGGCCCTGATGAGCTGTGATGCTGTGGGCGAGTGAATGGCTCAGTGAGCACACATGTGTCTCTGGATAACTGATGATTTGGTGCTCTCCTTTCCAGTGTGTCCCAGATGCCTGTGGCCGAGGGCAAGAGTGTTCAGCAAACCGTAGAGCTCCTTACCCGGAAATTGGAGATGCTTGGGGCAGAGAAGCAAGGAACATTTTGTGTGGACTGTGAGACTTACCATACGGCCGCCTCTACCCTTGGCAGCCAAGGTCAGTGAGATGGGTCTGTAGGATGGCTGGAACCAGGCTTGGAGTTAATAGACATTTGAGTTAATTGAAGTCTTTCTGCTTTTCTGCTAAGGGTGGTATTCTTAAACATGTGGCGAGATGTGTTTTTGACGTCATTAATTCTTGGTTCTTTATCTCTTAGAATAGGGCCTTTGAAAGCTTTATTTTATTTTATTTTATTTTATTTTTTTGAGATGGAGCTTTGCTCTTGTTGCCCAGGCTGGAGTGCAATGGTGCAATCTCAGCTCACTGCAACCTCCACCTCCCAGGTTCAAGTGATTCTCCTGCCTCAGCCTTCCCAGGTAGCTGGGATTATAGGTATGCGCCACCAAGCCCAGCTAATTTTGTATTTTTGGTAGATATGGGGTTTCTCTGTGTGGGTCAGGCTGATCTCGAACTCCCGACCTCAGGTGATCTGCCCACCTCGGCCTCCCAAAGTGCTGGGATTACAGGCGTGAGCCACCGTGCCCGGCCACTTTATTTTATTTTATTTTATTTATTTTTTTGAGATAGGGTTTTGCTCAGTCTCCCAGGCTGGAGTGCAGTGGCATGATCACAGCTCACTGACTGCAGCCTCGACCCTTGGGCTCAAGTGATCCTTCCACCTTGGCCTCCTGAGTAGCTGAGACCACAGGCATGAGCCACCACGCCTGGCTAATATTTTAAATTTTTTGTAGAGACAGGGTCTCCCTATGTTGACCAGGCTGGTTTTGAATTCCTGGCCTCAAGGGATTATCTGGCCTCAGCTTCCCAAAGTACTGGGATTATAGGTATGAGCCACCACTCCTGGCTAAAGCTTTATTGAGGTATAGTTGATACACAAGTAGTTGTACACATCTAATGCACACATCTTAATGAGTTTGGATATATGCATACACCTATAATACTATCACCAAAACCAAGGTACTAAACATATCCATTACAACCCAAAATTTCTTTGTGAGTATTTATGTGTGTGTGTGTGTGTGTGTGTGTGTGTGTTTTGAGACGGAGTCTGGCTCTGTCGCCCAGGCTGGAGTGCAGTGGCGCAATCTCGGCTCACTGCAAGCTCCGCCTCCAGGGTTCACGCCATTCTCCTGCCTCAGTCTCCCAAGTAGCTGGGACTACAGGCACCCGCCACTACGCTGGGCTAATTTTTTGTATTTTTAGTAGAGACGGGGTTTCACCGTGTTAGCCAGGATGGTCTTGATCTCCTGACCTTGTGATCCACCCGCCTCGGCCTCCCGAAGTGCTGGGATTATAGGCGTGAGCCACTGCGCCCGGCGTGTGTGTGTGTTTTTAAGAGATAGAGTCTTGCTCTGTTGCCCAGGCTGAAGTGCTTTGGTGTCTCATAGCTCACTGCAGCCTCAAATTCCTGGGGTCAGTTGATCCTCCCACCTTAGCCTCCTGAGTAGATGAAACTACAGGCATGTGCCACCATGCCTGGCTGATTTTTTTACTTTTGGGTGTGGTCATGGGAGTGTCTTACTATGCTGCCCAAATTGATCTCAAACTCCTAGCCACAAGCCATCCTCCCACCTCAGCCTCTCAAGTAGCTGGTGTCAAACTCCTGAGCTCAAGGGATCTGCCAACATAGGCCTCCCAAAGTGCTGAGATGACAGGCATGAGCCACCATACCTGGCCCTTGTGTTCTTTGAGTGCTTTTTGTTTTGTGCAGTTTCTAAAAGCAGTGTTTCTCAGGGTTAATCACTGACTAACCATGTCAGAATCACCTGGGATACTTGTTAGAGTTGCAGATTTCCTGGCCCTGTTTACTGATTGACTGCTGCTGTAGGCCACATAATCTACATTTAACAATCCAGACAATCCTTATGCACTCTGAAATTTGAGAAAGACTTGTTTTAGGCCCAGAAGTCTTTGTTTATGATTCTTTTAGAGCTTTAGGGTTTCTAGAAGTTTGTGTTTATAGAGTTCCCGTTTTCTTACACCTAACCATTGGCCTTGACCTCCTCATTAGCATAAATCAATTGTTCTTTTTAGTGTATTGAGTGATGAGATGGGGTGTGGATGATGGGGGATGATGGCTGAGAGGGAGAGAGGATTTTTTTTTTTCTTTTTAGAGTGAGAGTCTCACTTCGTTGCCCGGCTGTACAGTAGCATGATCATAGCTCACTGCAAACTCTAACTCCTGGCCTTAGGCAATGAGAGAGACTCTTTGGATATGAGTTAGGGAACTTGTTTCTCTTAGTCTTGGCTCTGCAGTAACTTAACCTTGAACAGTTCCATAGCACAGTGTTTATCACTGGGGAGCCAGAGTCCTGAGTCCTGGCTTTGCCACATTCTGTGTACCTGTAGGTAACTCCCACAACCTACCTGTTGCTGTTTCCATGCCACTCATGTACCTGTTTCCCTTAGATCCATTTCCTGCAGTTGCCCTGTAAGCTGTATTTTCCAGGCTCTCTACTAGTTAGCTTTGGTTATTGAGAGGCACCGGAGAAGATTAGAGGATGGGAGAAAGGAAGCCCACAGTGTTCCTCTCCCTCTGCTCTGGGCAGTGTCTCTAGCCATGGCTGTGTCTTCACCTCCTTGGTTCTAGCTTCTGCTAGGCAGCCCTCATTCCTGCCTCCGACAACAGCACATATTTTCTTTTCCCTCTAGCCCTAGGGATGGTAGTATTTTCCTGTGTTGCTAATCTTTGGGTTGTCCCACCATCCTGTTTGGTTTTGCCTTTCTTCCAACCCGTGTATTTGTTCCCCGTATACATTTCTTGTACCAAAACTATCTGACATGGGCTCTTTTTGGACTCTTCCCAGTACAGTTCTCTCATCTATAAAATGAAGATAATCATAGTACTTCTCTCCTCATGTTGTGCTAAGTAAGTTAATACATGCAAAGCATTTAGAACTGAGATTGTCATGTAATTTTTTTTTTGAGACGGAGTTTTGTTCTTGTTGCCCAGGCTGGAGTGCAATGGCACAGTCTCATCTCACTGCAACCTCCACCTCCCAAGTTCAAGCAATTCTCCTGCCTCAGCCTCCCGAGTAGCTGGGACTACAGGTGCGCTCCACCACGCCTGGCTCATTTTTGTATTTTTAGTAGAGATGGGGTTTCACCATGTTGGCCAGGCTGGTCTTGAACTCCTGACCTTGTGATCCACCCACCTTGGCCTCCCAAAGTGCTGGGATTACAGGCATGAGCCACTGCACCCAGCCTGTCATGTAATATTTAAAGTAATATTTAAGTAGCTAAGAGTTGTACTGAGCTCTTTTATCATCGTTGATAAAATTGAAGTTACCATTTGTGTTACCTTCAATATGAAGGAAGTAAGAATCAAGAGATAATTACAAAAGCATTTGGGTAATAAAACATTTGGATATAGATATGAGATGGCATATGACTTCTAGTGAAACTACCTGGTGTGGGCTGAGCAGGCCCTCACTTTCAAGAAGCCACAGTCTAGCTGGGGAGACAGAACACCTTCATGGCAGGCAGGAAAGAGCAATAAACTTGGGGTGAGCATGCCTGGATTGGAGCTTCAGTTTTGCTGGTTACTGGCTCTGTGCCTTTAGATCAGTGATTCTCACACTTGACCAGCATTAGCATCATCTGAAAGGCTTGTTACCACACAGATTGCTAGACCCCACGCCAAAGTTTCTGACTTAGTAGTTTGGAGGAGAGTAGACAATAATTTGCATTTCCCCCCACCTTTTTTTTTTTTTTTGAGACAGGGTCTCTTTCTGTCACCCAGGCTGGAGTGAAATGGCATGATCATAGCTCACTATTGCCTCGACCTGCCGGGCTCAAGTGATCCTTCAGCCCCAGCATCCTAAATAGCTGGGGCCAGAGGTGTGTGCCACTATACCTGGCTAACTTTTTGATTTTTTTTGTAGAGTCAAGGTCTCCCTATGTTGCCCAGGCTGGTCTCAAACTCCTGGGCTCAAGCGATCTTCCCCGCCTTGGCCTCCTGAAGTGTTGAGATTACAGGCATGAGCGCCCTGGCTGTAATTTGCATTTCTAATAAGTTCCCAGGTGGTTCTGCTACTGCTGCTGCTCTGGGATCCAATTAGCTTCATTTTCCTCATCTTTAGAAAGGGGATAATAAACCTGGTTCTGCTTGCTTCACAAGGTGGTACAGACATGAAAGGATTTTGCTGTGATAGAAAATACGATTGTCAGCTGGGCGCGGTGGCTCATGCCTGGAATCCCAGCATTTTGGGAGGCCGAGGCGGGCAGATCACCTGAGGTCAGGAGCTTGAGACCAGCCTGGTCAACATGGGGAAACCCTGTCTCTACTAAAAATACAAATATTAGCCAGGCATGGTGGCAGGCACCTGTAATCCCAGCTACTCAGGAGTCTGAGGCAGGAGAATCGTTTGAACTTGGGAGGCAGAGGCTGCAGTGAGCCCAGATCATGCCATTGCACTCCAGCCCGGACAACAGAGCTAGACTCCATCTCCAAAAAAAAAAAAAAAAAAAAGTACTATGGTCAGCTGAGTGTAGTGGCTCATACCTGTGAATCCCAGCACTTTGGGAGGTAGAGGTGAGAGGATTGCTTGAGCCTAGGAGTTTGAGACCAGCCTAGGCAAGATGGTAAGGCCTCATCTTTACAAAAAAAAAAAAAAAAAAAAAAAAAAAGTGGGCATGGTGGTCCCAGCTACATGGGATGCTGAGGCAGAAGGATTGCTTGGGCTCAGGAGGTTGAGGCTTCAGTGAGCTGTGTTCATGCCACTACACTCCAGCCTAGGTGACAGAGCAACACCGTGTCTCAAAAAAAAAAAAGAAGAAAAGGAAAATGTTATTGTCTATAACAACTAGAAGTGCCTTCTTCATTAAGCGCACACACACACCCCTTAGTTGACTTTTAAGATATTTCCAAGGCAGTAACACTTGTAGACTCATATAGTATGAATAAAGTATGCAATTACAGTGAGTAGACAGAACAGAATGACGAGGTCGGCTTTGGATGGATTTTTTTCTTCAGAGTCGAGAAGTTTGGAACTGGATTTAGAATGAGGTGACAGGTGTGAATTGTCAGCAAGCAGTCAGGAGGAGGGATGTGGCCTGGAGGATCTGTGCAGAGCCTGCTGTGTTCACGCACAGCAGCCTGTATAGGGAAGCCATATGACCTCTGCTCTCGCCGCCCTTGCACCCTTTTCAGTCGCACACTCTTACCCCTGTCTAGAATGTCTTCTTTCCTTTGTGTGGCTGGATCCTACCTTCTCTTCATATTGCAGTACAAATCCTACTTTTTTTTCCTGCTGACTTGTTCATTTTAATCTTTTCCTATCCTGAAGTCTTTCCTTTTTCCGAAAGACGTGTGGTCTTTCCTCGGTAATAACTTGTTTTATTTTGTGGTCTTTCAAAAAGTTTTTAGCCTATCTCAGCTGGGCGTGGCGGCTCATGCCTGGAATCCCAGCCCTTTCGGAGGCGGAGGCGGGCAGATCACCTGAGGTCAGGAGTTCAAGACCAGCCTGGCCAACATGGTGAAACCCCGTCTCTACTAAAAATACAAAAATTAGCCAGGTGTGGTGGCGCACACCTATAATCCCAGCTACTCAGGAGGCTGAGGCAAGAGAATCACTTGAACCTAAGAGGTGGAGGTTGCAGTGAGCCAAGATTGTGCCATTGCACTACAGCCTGGGCGACAGAGTGAGACTCTGTCTCAAAAAAAAAAAAAGTTTTTAGCCTATCTCTCTCATGAGATTGTCAGCTTTTTTTTTTTTTTTTGAGATGGAGTCTCGCTGTCACCCAGGCTGGAGTGCAGTGGCACGATCTCGGCTCACTGCAACCTCTGCCTCTTGGGTTCAAGCGCTTCTTCTGCCTCAGCCTCTCGAGTAGCTGGGATTACAGGCGCATGCCACCATGCCTGGCTAATTTCTGTGTTTTTAGTAGAGACGAGGTTTTACCATGTTGGCCAGACTGGTCTCGAACTCCTGACCTCAAGTGATCCACCCACCTTGGCCTCCCAAAGTGCTGGGATTACAGGTGTGAGCCACTGCGCCCAGCCTGATTGTCAGCTTCTTGAAGTCAGGGGCTAAGTCCTCTGCTTGTACATCTCTTAAGCCCTACGAAAAGTGTTGGGAATGGCTTATGTATGTAATAAGCATGTGGGATTGTGGCAGTCTATCCATTAATTCTTGTAGCATATGAAAGAGGAATCTTGCTTTCCAGTTTTTACCTTTTTTTTTCTTTTTTTTTTTTGGAGATAGAGTATTGCTCTGTTGCCCAGGCTGGAGTGCAGTGACACGATCTCAACTCACTGCAACCTCTGCCTCCTGGGTTCAGGTGATTCTCGTGCCTCAGCCTCCCCAGTAGCTGGGATTACAGGCGTGCACCGCCACACCCAGAAAATTTTTGTATTTTTAGTAGAGACATGTTTTCACCATGTTGGTCAGGCCGGTCTGGAACTCCTGACCTCAAGTGATCCACCCGCCTCAGCCTCCCAAAGTGTTGGGATTATGGGTGGGAGCCACTGTGCCCAGCCCTGCCTTCTTCTGTTTTCTACTTAACTAAATGTGTATAGCTTTCCATTTTTATTGCAAATAGCCTATGGAAATAAATGAGAAAACTCATATTTTAGAGACTGGAAGGGGTGAGCTGGGGCTTGAAAGTTGATCTTCTAATCCAGATCCTGAGGTCTCTCTGCTGTAGTGTGCTGCTTGCTTCCCAAGTTGGCTAGACTTCTAAAAATTCTCCAACGGTTTGCCATTGGTTTCAGGATACAGTCTAAACTTCTTGAGGCATGGTAGATAAGACCTATCACAGCTTGGATCCCATCTACCTTTCCCTGCTTATGCTCAGACACTCCCCTTTGCTGCTTCCATAGGACCATTTACTAGATCTCAAAGAGGGAGGAGGCTAAGGTGAGGAGGAGTGTGCAGAAGAAGGGAGCAGCTACTTCCTTTGGCATGCCCAAATGCTGTTACTTTCATTTTACTTATGTAATATATGATAATATACAAAAGATTATATGTAAAGTCTGTGGGAGTTAGACTTTACATATAGACCATCTGTGAGCCCACCACTCAACTTAAGAATTAAAACATGATCAACACTATTAAAGTTCCCTGTGTGCCCCTCACTGTTTTCTGTAGAGCAGGGTGGTTTTACCACATGCTGCCTCTCCTGCTATTTCCCCCTACCTTTCTAGAAAAGGCTGTCAGTGAGAGGATTCCCCTCACCCCCAACCAAGAACTGCTGAGGTAGTGCCAGATTGCTGTCTGGCCTCATTCCGGGGGGAGTCATTTGACTCTACTCTGGGGTTTGCCAGTGAAAGTCTTGATGATGAATAGGATCTCTGTCCCTTGCAGGTCAGACCGGGAAGCTGATGTATGTGATGCACAACTCAGAGTACCCATTGAGCTGTTTCGCCCTCTTTGAGAATGGCCCTTGCCTTATTGCTGACACCAACTTTGATGTGCTTATGGTGAAGCTCAAGGGCTTTTTCCAGAGTGCTAAGGCCAGCAAGATTGAGACCCGGGGCACCCGGTACCAGTACTGTGACTTCCTGGTGAAGGTGGGCACGGTCACAATGGGGCCCAGTGCCCGGGGCATCTCTGTGGAGGTAAGACCTTGGTGAAAATAGGAGCAGGATGTTCTGAGGGGGCTGCTTAGCAAAGGGCTCTGAAGATTTTCCAGTTCTTCTCTTTTTTTTTTTTTTGAGACAGAGTCTTGTTCTGTCACCCAGGCTGGAATGCAATGGCACAATCTTGGCACACTGTAGCCTCGACCTCCAGGGCTCAAGTGATCCTTCCGCCTCAGTCTCCCAAGTACCTGGGACTACACCCACCGAATTAAATTTTTTTTTTTTTTAGTAGAAATGAGGTCTTACTATGTTGCCCTATGTTGCCCAGGCTGATCTCAGACTCCTGGGATCAATTGATCCTCCCATCTCAGCCCCCCAAAGTGCTGGGGTTACAGGTATGAGCCAACACACCTGGCCTCCAGTCCTCAATTTAAACAGATATTTATGCCTACCTGATCCCTGACTCCAAGGCATCTATGCTTCCTCTTCGTGAATCTTTTGTCCTTTCTTTAATTATTCAGAGACTCTCTAACACAGCTGGGAAGTAGGAAGCGGGAAGCTGGGTTCAAAGCAAGCAGAAAGCTTCATTAGGAAAGGTGGCTTGCTGGAGAAGGGAAAAGATAGTCAAGGAAGGCAGGTGAGTTATGATATGGAGGGACGGTCGCCCATGACAAGAAATTCTGGAGCAGACCAGGACAACTCTTAGAACAATTTTCTGGCGGTGGGCCCTAAATCACATATGCCCATATACCTTTCCTCAGTATGCTTTAAGATAGGTTGGGAAGCAAAAATGTGCTTTTCCTTTTGACATGCTGTCTGCTTTCTTTCATGGTAGAAAGAGTGTTTGTGTGTGAGATCACTTCATCTGTGACACAGAGTGTGTGTGTGTGTCTGTGTATACATACACATATATAGTGACAAGGAGTGAGAGTGGCAGTGTAGCAGTGGCTGGCTTCTTTGGGACCAGGGAAAGTTCACAACCTATAATGTGCCCAGCACTGAGATAAGAAAACAAGTAAGCTTGCAGGTCTACCCTTTGAAAATTTGTGATTTATTTATTAAGAGTGAGGCTGAAACACACAAACTCTTTTTGAAGTTAGTCTGAAAATGCTATAAAAGAGGCAGTTGGCTCTGGGAATTCAGGCCAGTGTGAACACTGCTGACTTTGGTTGTGATGCTTCCTGAGGATCAACATTTATGTAGGGATTTAAAATGTAGAGACATGGGGATAGATAAGTCTAGGAAGAATCCCAGTTGGAGAAAAGGGCATTAGTGGTAGTTTCTGCTCAGCAACCTCTAGGACCAAGACTTCCTAACCCTTTCGGCTTGTGATAGACCTTGGATTTGCTGAGACCCACTGAGGACCCGCTGTTTATCCTCCACATTTCTAATCTTGTAGTAGAAACACACTCCACCTGTTTCTTTACTTATTTCTCCTTAGGGTTGCCAGTAATTTTGCCCTGCCATCTCTCCAGTAAAAAATTAAGAGAGCAGAAGGAGAAAACCTAAGATGTATATTTTTTGGCCCATGACACACTATTTGGGAAATTCTTTCTTAGGGTCAGAACCCAGGTTGGTTCTACCTAGGGAGTAAAATTTGGTCTTGAAAAAAACTCATGAGCATATGTGTCCACTCTACTCTCTACTTACCACCCCCACACACATTTTCCTTCTCTTTCTCTTTGTTGTGTCTCTTAGAATTTTCTTGAGCTCTCCTTGAATCTTTACCCAGCATAGCAGGGACAACCCAGTCCTGAGATCATCAAAAGGGGCCCAGATCTGCTTCTGGGTCCTCTGGGAGGGCTGCGGGTTGGCACAGCTCCAGGATGAGAAGGTCAAAGATGCCTAAAGATGCTGGGTATTGAGCCCAGTGTTTAGGTTGAATGTTTCCTGTGGACCAATACTGTGCTAGGAGGTGTGTGTCTTTAGCTCGGGGTTGGGGAAGATGGGAGCAGGAGGCAGGAGGTACAAGAGAAGCAGACCTTGTCTTAGCCTTCATTCACCCTCATTCTCTGTGCTTTTGGTTCCCAGGTGGAGTATGGCCCCTGTGTGGTAGCTAGTGACTGCTGGAGTCTGCTGCTCGAGTTCCTACAGAGTTTTCTAGGCAGCCACACACCAGGGGCTCCCGCAGTGTTTGGGAACAGACATGATGCGGTCTACGGCCCAGCAGATACCATGGTCCAGTACATGGAACTCTTCAACAAGATCCGCAAGCAGCAGCAGGTGCCGGTGGCTGGGATTCGTTAGTGATGAGCAGCTGCCAGCTGAGCTCTGTCACCAGGGGTACTCCACAGGAGGAGCAGGTGCTGACTTTCAGGTCCCTGGACCCCAGAAACCCAGGGTAGACATGGACTCTACTCTCCTTCTCTGGTTCCCAGCTGTGGCTTTTGTTCTGGGGCTGAGTCCCCTCCCCAACCCCCTGACTCTCACACATAGCCCCCCATCAGCTGTTTTACTCCGTGCCTTACTGGATTTGGCCTGTCCTCAAGAATGGTAATTATGAAGAGTGGAGAAGTTTGGACCCTGCCTCCTTTAGGGGAAAGGTAGGACAGGAATGTCCCTGCCTGGTACTGGTGGGGGAAATAGTCCGTATCCCCAACTATTAAGGATTTGTCCCAGGCCGATGGTGAACATGCTGCATTTTATGTTTGGATTGTGCTGTAATAAGAGCCTCTTCCTTCCCTCAGAGGATGTGGCTGGGCTTCTATCCTAGAGATGGAGTAGAAGGCACAACTGGTTTGATAGTTACTATTTTCTGACCTGTTTGCTGAAGTGATTTGCGAATTGACTTTCCTAGGGTGTTGCCTGAGTCCTTTGAAATCTCCTTCTGACATCTTTCCCTTCTGTTGTGAAATATGTTAAGCCACAGGCTAAACTGCTATAAGATCGAAGTTTGTTTTTTTCTCACCTAATAATAGAGAGGTAATCAGATGGTCTAGGGCAGATTTAACTCTACAAGGTTATCAGGAACTTTGTTTCCTTCTGTCTTATTCAGCCATTCCCAGTATGTTTTCTTACCCATAAGATCAAAGCAGACTCATCAGCTCCATATCTGCATTCCACTGGGGAAAGAGAGAAAAGAGCAGTTTTTAAAAAAAAGATATGACTGAGCATTGCTCAAATCACTGTGGCCACACTTTGCTGAAAGAGATGCTGGGACATAGAACCTCTTATCTGGGCAGTCATGTGCTGAGTTAAAACTCAGGGATTCTGTGACTACAAGATGAAAGAGAATTTGGTTGCTGAGACGCAGTTAATGGCTTCTGTTACATGGAGCTCAATGGACGTGCCCAGGAATGCTTTTGGCTGTTATTTTGCAGTTAATACCTCCTGTAACTAAAGCATTTGTTTATGAGTTGACTTGAGAGAAGGGCTGATCTCAGAGCCACTTTGAGCTAAGTTGGATTAGTCACACTAGGAAGTTAATTCCACACCTTTCGTCTAAGTCTCAGTATTGAGGCCTCTCCAGTTCTCATGCACCCTGATCTTAGGGTTAGAATACTTGACCCTGATACCTGCACCATGCTTCATGGTTGCCTGAGCTCTTTCTCCTGTTTCATTTGAGCCTCCAAACTACATATTTGGTCATATTGCCTGCCTACCCCATGCCTGCTGCAGAAATATTCATCCAGGTTAACCTTGATATACACAGAGATGGTCTTGGAGAATTGTGAATGTATGTACTGTATTGTCATCAAGGATACTGTCCCTTATTTGAAGGCATCTAAAGAGAAACTGTTTTCAGATCCAAGTGCTCAGATCTAAAGCCTCTGCAACAAGTCAGGTGGTGGTCATGTTTCCCTTCTAGTTTTGGCTGACAGGAAGCTCAATTCAGTACCATAACTACAGAACCTGTCATCTGTATTTTTTGTTCTCACCCCCTGTTTTTGTTATTTTGTTTCTGGTTTTTTATATTGAGGTATGTTTTAGATATTGTTTACAAAAATAAAATGCACAGATCTTACCTTTTTGGCCTCCTGATTTACATTTGCTCTCGTCCAGGTTTATTTATTTGTATTTTTCTGTAGGCTGCAGCTTTTATGGAATGAAACAATGCATAGGCAGCATTTTGAACACAATGCATTTCCTGAAAATCTCCAGAAGTTGATTGTGGTAAATGGAGACTCTCTAGACTTGTGCATCATAAGGAGGGACTCTGTTCCCTAAAAGCTAAAAAGCAGTATAAAATCCCTAACTACACTTGGCTTTTATTTTGTTTTTTTATTATTATTACTTTTTGAGATGGAGTTTTGCTCTTGTTGCCCAGGCTAGAGTGCAATGGTACAATCTCGGCTCACCACAACCTCCGCTTCCCGGGTTCAAGCGATTCTCCTGCCTCAGCCTCCTGAGTAGCTGGGATTACAGGCATGCGCAGTTAATTTTGTACTTTTAGTAGAGATGGGCTTTCTCCATGTTGGTCAGGCTGGTCTCGAACTCCTGACCTCAGGTGATCCACCCGCTTCAGCCTCCCAAAGTGCTGGGATTACAGGCGTGAGCCACCATGCCCGGCCCTTATTTTATTTTATTTTTTTGCGATGGAGTTTCATTCTTGTTACCTAGGCTGGAGCGCAGCGGCGCAATCTCGGCTCACTGCGAACTCCGCTTCCCGGATTCAAGCAATTCTCATGCCTCAGCCTCCCGAATAGCTGGGATTAGAGGCGCCCACCACCACACCCGGCTAATTTTTTGTATTTTCAGTAGAGATGGGGTTTCGTCATGTTGGCCAGGCTGGTCTCAAACTCCTGACCTCACGTGATCCACCTGCCTCAGTCTCCCAAAGTACTGGGATTACAAGCGTGAGCCACTGTGCCCGGCCCACTTTGCCTTTTAGGCACAGTCTTGGCCTAAATTTCCAGCGTTTTTCACTTTTGTTCTTTTCCTTCACATTTAAGCACACATTCGACCAGCTTTCAGTCTAGAGAACACCAGATTTAAGAACTGCCACTTGGGTACTTTTTCCTTTGTGTCAATTAAAGGAAATGTGTCACTAAAAGAAGCAGGTAATGTAATACATTTCTTTTTTTTTTTTTTTTTTTTTTGAGACAGTCTTGCTCTGTCACCAGGCTGGAGTGCAGTGGCTCGATCTCAGCTCACTGCAGCCTCCTCCTCCCAGGTTCAAGTGATTCTTCTCCCTCGGCCTCCCGAGTAGCCGGGACTACAGGTGCACGCCACCACACCCAGCTAATTTTTGTATTTTTCCATTTTCTTTTTTTTTTTTGAGACAGAGTCTCGCTCTGTCACCCAGGCTGGAGTGCAGTGGCGCGATCTCGGGTTACTGCAAGCTCGGCCTCCCGGGTTCACACCATTCTCCTGCGTCAGCCTCCTGAGTAGCTGGGACTACAGGCGCGTGCCATCACGCCTGGCTAATTTTTTCTTGTATTTTTAGTAGAGACGGGGTTTCACTGTGTTAGCCAGGATGGTCTCGATCTCCTGACCTCATGATCCGCCCGCCTCGGCCTCCCAAAGTGCTGGGATTATAGGCGTGAGCCACCGCGCCTAGCATTTTTTGTATTTTTATTTTTTTATTTTTTGAGACGGAGTCTCGCTCTGTCGCCCAAGCTGGAGTGCAGTGGCATGATCTCGGCTCACTGCAAGCTCTGCCTCCCGGGTTTAGCCATTCTCCTGTCTCAGCCTCCCGAGTAGCTGGGACTACAGGTGCCTGCCACCACGCCCGGCTAATTTTTTGTGTTTTTAGTAAAGACGGTTTCAGCGTGTTAGCCAGGATGTTCTCGATCTCCTGAGCTTGTGATCTGCCCGCCTCAGCCTCCCAAAGTGCTGGGATTACAGGCATGAGCCACCGCGCCCGGCCTAATTTTTGTATTTTTAGTAGAAATGGGGTCTCACCATGTTGGCCAGGATGGTCTCAATCTCTTGACCTCATGATCTGCCTGCCTCAGCCTCCCAAAGTGCTGGGACTACAGGCATGAGCCACCGTGCCCAGCCTACATTTCTTAAATAATTTAAGAAATACGGCTCCACTAGCAAAGTTGCCAAAAATAAATTGATGACTTGTGGGAAGGACCCATATGTTATCCAGCTCTTGTGTGCATTTCTGAGTGGGGCTTTCAGGAGTACTTTAGGATATAAATGTTTGTGTATGAAAGTGAAAGTTGAGGGCTATTTTTATAAATTAAGGGGAAAAGGACGTGATTATTCCCATTTTATAAATAAATCTTACACTCAGCCAGTAAATGGAGATGCCATATTTTTTTGGTTCACATCTGATGTTCTTCTTGCCCCTCTAGACTATGTTCCTACCACTCCTTCCTCTGTTGCCAGATGCTTTAGCCCTTTTCCCATCTGTAGCTACCCCAAAAGAGCAGAAACTGGGAAACTTCTAGGGCCTTGCCAATGTCATCTTGGGGTACTTTTGCCAGAGCCACACAGAAATATGCTAACCTTGACTGTCAGCTGTCAGGGCAGCTTTAGAGCTCATTTAGTTCTCTCAGTGTAAAATGGAGAGGCTGTAGCTCCCAGAGAAGTCATGCAGAGAGATGAGGGTGGAGTCAGGACCAAATTTCAGGCCCAGGACTCCTGGCTACCAGCATGTGCCAAAGTACAGCAGCTGGACCTCCCTGAGGTGCCAAATGATTTTAGGTGGAATGTGGAAACATTTTAATACTAGTACTTCTGTCTTATTCTAATTTATATTAAGAGAAAAATATAACTAGTACTTTATTCCTTAGGATGGGGGTGTTTTTAAGAGTTTGTTTGTTTATTTATTTATTTATCAGTAGAGATGGAGGTCTCATCCTGTTGCCCAGCCTGGAAGAGTCTTTTCAAATGATCTATTAAGTTACAGTACAGGGGATACATGCAAACCTCAAAACCTGTGGAAGGGGAAGGCAACTACTGGATCTTGGGAACCACTGTAATCTACTTTGTGTCTAGTCTATTTCCTACATCCATTGATGGTTCCTGCCCTGGCTGTGCTTTCCTGTTGTCTCTCTTTGATGCTGGATTCTCTGTACCCTGCTCCCACACTGCCTCCTGCTGGCTTTCCTCAGATATCAAGGACCAAGTAGTCACATTTCCCCTACCATGCATTGGTGTCGCTTCTTCACTGAAGAAAACACCTAGGGACTGACCACTCCTCCCCTCCACCAGATCTACCCAACCCAGTGTGTTCTGAGGCTTCAGGGTAAGGCAGTTAGTGAAATTTTTCTCTCCAAATCCTAGAAGGTAAGGGTTGTGGTTAGAAGTTCCCCACCTAAGCATGTGCTCCAGGTGTCAAAAATTGACAGGCAGGACTGATATATGGCCTTGTGGTCTCCAACCCCATACCTTTAACTCCCAACATTGCCTTTCTCTTGCCACACCCTCCCTCTCCATTTCTGTTACTGCCTGGGTGTCTTAGGCCACAGACCCCACTTACTATTGCATGGGGAATGGCTGAACCCAATTGCATTACAAGTTTGGGCCTCCCCTGAGAATTTGGTGTCTTTGGCTTGTGAGTACTCACTTCTTGGGGGTGGGATCTCTCCAAGATGAGTCACTATGATTGTGTAGAGCATTCCCAAATCAGTCTTTTTGGTTAGAACAACTCTTTAAATCACCTAGCTTGACCATCATTCAATACTCACATCTCGGCCAGGTGTGGTCGCTCACACCTGTAATACCAGCACTTTGGGAAGCTGAGGTGGACAGATCACCTGAGGTCAGGAGTTCAAAACCAGCTTGACTAACATGCTGAAACCCCATCTCTACTAAAAATACAAAATTAGCTGGGCGTGGTGGCGCATTCCTGTAATCCCAGCTACTTGGGAGGCTGTGGCAGAAGAATGAATCACTTGAACCTGGGAGGTGGAGGTTGCAGTGAGATGAGATCTTGCCACTGTACTCCAGCCTGGGTGACAGAGTGAGACTCTGTCTCAAAAAAAAAAAGAAAATCTGTGATCCAAAAAAGAGTCTCTAAAGGGAGAGCAAATCCTGAAATGGAAACAGCATGAGGACAAAGTTAAGCAGGTTTGAGACTGGTCCAGCCAGCTTTTGTGAGCAGGATCTTTCCCTGCCTTCTGGACCTTACATCTGGGTGTCAAGCCAGAGGATTTTCCTTCTTCATTTTATAGCCAATCCTTTGGGCCTTTCAGACAGTTTCTGGGAAGATGGACTGAGTTTTTGCTATCTTCCTATGTTTCCCCTTTTTCTTTTGAAAATAGGCAGGAGTAAATATATATGAAGCAATCTTGATAGCTACCTCTGTGGCTTCAGAGTTACTCTTCTGTTATGACACTCCATGGGGTCTGACAAGTATTCTGTTGTAATGGAATTTGGCATAATGCATATACTTCTTCATTTTTCAGAAAAACGTGATTGATGAGGCAGAGAAATAGTTCCTTTCCTCTGTGATGAAATTATCAAGTTAAAAAATTATTGAAATGATTAGGGCAAAGTTTCCTAATTCTCTTGCATTCTCTGTTTCATTTCCCAACATAGACCCCTGCCCCACCATCAGATAGCACAGATTAATTTTTAAGATTAATATGAATTCAACTGAATTTTCTTTGGAGACTTTTAAAAAGAGAGTTTAGGGACCACATTTATGTAGCCTAGATTGTCCTGAAGTCAGAATTCAAGAGTAGAAGTCTTTTGTCATGTAGGAAAGGCAAGGCTGTGAATGTGAAGGTGACGGGTATTCTGGGGTGGCCTGCTCAAGGGAAGAGAATGCGTCTTTAAGAGACAGATGGCTGAGTGCTAGCCATAGCACTGGCCCTAACTTGCCACGTAACTTCAATCAAGCTGTTGTCTCTGAGTCTCATCTGTACAGTGGGAATAATGATGCCTGCTTTCCATATTTCATAGAGTTGTTGAGAGGCTCAAAGGAAAATACATATGAAGAATGTTTTGTAGGCAAGAAGATGCCATCTCTGCTCTCATGTCTTTTAATTTTCTATAATTTTTTATCCTTTAAGACAGAGTCACACTGTGTTTCCCAGGCTGGTCTCAAACTCCTGGGCTAAAGTGATCCTCGGCCTCCCAGTGTTGGGATCATAGGTGTGAGCCACCATGCGTGGCCTAAATATTTATTAATTTGCTTAAAGGTAACAGTAAGCCCATCACATGTTAACATAAATAATTTTTTTTTTTTTTTTTTTTTTTTTTTGAGACAGAGTCTCACTCTATGGCCTAGGCTGGAGTACAGTGGTACAATCTCGGCTCACTGCAACCTCTGGCTCCCAGGTTCAAGCAATTCTTGTGCCTCAGCCTCCCAAGTAGCTGGGATTACAGGTGCCCGCCACCATATGACCTCAGGTGTTCTACCCACCATGGCCTCCCAAAGTGCAGGGATTACAGGCGTGAGCCACTGCTCCTGGCCAAAATATATATATTTATTTATTTATTTAATTTTTTTTTTTTTTGAGATGGGGTCTTGGTCTGTTGCCCAGGCTGGAATGCAGTGGCATGATCATAGCTCACTACAGCCTCCATCTCCCAGGCTCAAGCAGTCCTCCCACCTCATCCTCCTGAGTAGCTGGAACTACCTGTGCCCACTGCCATATCTGGCTAATTTATTTTTAGTAGAGATGAGGTGTTGCTATGTTGTCCAGGCTTGGTCTCAAACTTCCTAAGCTCAAGCGATCTTCCCACCTTGGCTTCCCAAAGTGCTGGGATAACAGGCATGAGCCACTGTGCCTGGCTGATAAAATATTTTTAAGGAAAAGTAATTATTTTTCCAAACAAAATTTCTTGAGAAGAGTAGCATTGTTTTTAATTTTCATAAATCTTTTGAATGTCTGGCATAACAGAAGACTGTGAAATACTCATATCTGCTTTTGCATTCAGTCTGTTTCAATGTTATTTTGGTTGAAGAATATGAAGAAAATTCAACCTCCCACAGATGTGTATTTGGAAAAAGGGAGAAATATATTCATAACTTTTTCAGATAATTGTGGATATTCTTTGATGCTATCAAAACTCTGCTAAAGGTTAGTTGCAATGTGGAACCTCAAAGTATATTAGTGAACTTTTTATATTCCATTAATATTTATTGGTTTATTTTGCACTTTTTTTTTCTTTTTAGGGATGGGGGTCTCGCTATATTGCCCAGGCTAGTCTCAAACTCCTGGGCTCAAGTGATCCACCTGCCTCAGCCTTTCAAAGTGCCAGGATTACAGGCGTGAGCCACTGCACCTGGCCTTATTTTGCACTTTGAATGGATCTTTTACTAATGTGTGATTTTGTAGTGTCATGCATTGGTCATTTGGAAAACACTGCACATCTCCTAAATGTTGACACATTATACAATATCAAAAAATCATATTTATTTATTTTTATTTTTTATTTTATTTTATTTTATTTTATTTTTTGAGATAGAGTCTCGTTCTGTCGCCCAGGCTGGAGTGCAGTGGCACCATCTCAGCTCACTGCAAGCTCCGCCTCCCAGGTTCAAGCAATTCTCCTGCCTCAGCCTCCCGAGTAGCTGGGACTAAGGCACACGCCACCATACCCAGCTAATTTTTTTTGTATTTTGAGTAGAGATGGGGTTTCACTGTGTTGCCCAGGCTGGTCTTGAACTCCTGAGCTCAGGCAATCCACTCACCTCGGCCTCCCAAAGTGCCAGGATTACAGGCATGAGCCACCGTGCCCGGACTTATTTTAGTTTTGTGAGACAGAGTCTTGCTCTGTTGCCCAGGCTGGAGGGCAGTGCCATGATCTCGGCTCACTGCAACCTCTGCCTCCCTGGTTCAAGCAATTCTTGTGTCTCAGCCTCCTGAGTAGCTGGTATTACAGGCATGCGCCACCATGCCCAGCTAATTTTTTTATTTTTAGTAGAGATGGGGTTTCGCCATGTTGGCCAGACTGGTCTTGAACTCCTGGCCTGAAATGATTTGCCCACCTTGACCTCCCGAAGTGTTGGGATTACAGGCATGAGCCACCGTGCCTGGCCCACTACCAGTCTTATTAGAAAAAGTCATGGGAAGCTATCAAACTTACATTGGGAGATACAAGTCAGTTGTTAGAAATTCCGTTTGACTTAAATGCTTGAGTTTTATCAGGCCGGGCGCGGTGGCTCACGCCTGTAATCCTAGCACTTTGGGAGGCTGAGGCGGGCAGACTGCCTGAGCTCAGGAGTTCAAGACCAGCCTGGGCAACACGGCGAAACCCTGTCTCTACTAAAATACAAAAAATTAGCTGGGCGTTAGTGGCGTGTGCCTGTGGTCCCAGCTACTCAGGAGGCTGAGGCAGGAGAATTGCTTGAACCTGGGAGGCAGAGGTTGCAGTGAGCTGAGATCACGCCACTCCACTCCAGCCTGGGTAACAGAGTGAGACTCCGTCTCCAAAAATAAAAATAAAGGCTTGAGTTTTATCATAACCGACAATGCTATCAGGCTCTACTTTATTTTTAAGAACATGTCTGCCAAATATCCAGTGAACAACTAGTCTGTTAGCTGTTCTTTCAAATAAAAATGGTGTTCCATGAAGAAAGCTATTAATTCAGCTCCAAACTCAAACTGCAAGAGTGCTTTTCCTCAAGACAAATGTTGTACTTAAAAGTGCTTGATGCATACATACATGCATTTAATCACATAAACGTGTACTTAAATAAAACAATTTTTATTGTCTTCATCAAAGACCTCTTAAATGAAACAGGTGTTTTTTTTTTTTTTTTTTTTTTTGAGACAGTGTCGCACTCTGTTGCCTAGGCTGGAGTGCAGTGGTGCGATCTCGGCTCACTGAAACCTCTGCCTCCCAGGTTCAAGTGATTCTCCTGCCTCAGCCTCCCGAGTAGCTGGGATTACAGGTGCGTGCCACCACGCCCAGCTAATTTCTGTATTTTTAGTAGAGAGGGGGGTTTCACCATGTTGGCCAGGCTGGTCTCGAATTCCTAACCTCAAGTGATCCACCTGCCTTGGCCTCCCAAAGTGTTGGGATTACAGGTGTGAGCCACTGCACCCATCCGGCCTGAAACAGGTGTTTTTTTACTGTAGCAGTGAAGAATACCTTGACCTCTAGCACAACTTGGTGCAGTTGCCTTGATTTGTGCTAAGGCAGCAGTTTTACCCATTGCTACTTTTGTATCATTGTGCAAATGTCATCACAGTGACAATGCAGATAATGTCTCAGTATTATTAGGAAAATCGTTTTGATCTCAGGCACCCCACTATCCCCCCAGCCCAAAGGGTCTCAGAGATCCCTAGGCCTTTCCAGGCGACACTTTTTTTTTTTTTTTTTTTTTTTTTTTGAGATGGAGTCTCCGTTGCCAGGCTGGAGTGCTGTGGCACGATCTCAGCTCACTGCAACCTCCAACTCCCTGGTTCAAGCAATTCTCCTGCCTCAGCCTCCTGAGTAGCTGGGATTACAGGCACACGCCACCACGTCTGGATAATTTTTGTATTTTTAGTAGAGACGGAGTTTCACCATGTTGGCCAGGCTGGTCTTGATCTCCTGACCTCATGATCCACCTGCCTTGGCCTCCCAAAGTGCTGGGATTACAGGCGTGAGCCACTGTGCCCGGCCTCCAGGCCACACTTTTGAGAACACTGATCTAATACATGCTCACACCACTGAGAAACTTTTCCTCCTGTATTGCTATTCTGGGAGCATCCCTTCCATTGGAAGTTTTAAGTGGCTCCCAAATTCTTCACTCAGCAAAAGCACCTTGTTATGGAACTAACATTGAATAAGTAACAATCTTTCTTCTCCAAGAATTTTCTTGGGGATTGCTGAGTAAGGGAATAAGGCATATAATTAGAGTTATAATGTTAAGAATTCCTTAAAAAGAATTATGTTAACTGTGATGGACGACAAAGGGAGAGCTAAATTCTGAATCTAAATCTGAGGTCTTGAACCTCATAATAAATCCCGACCAAACCAAATTGAAACACTCCACTTCCTCTCCTTCTATCAAACCTCTTTTAAAAGTGCAAGTTGTTAATAAATTGCCTACACAGCGCTTGGTCCAGGCATTGTAGTTTCCCCCTTCCTATTGTGTGTGGTGTTCTTTTTTTTTTTGTGCTTACCTAGTTCTGTTTACAGGTGTGTAACTTGAGCCACTACTATAGCTAATGTCTGTTTCTTTTACTTGTCCTTATATTTAAATGTAAGTCTTTATCTGCCTTAGCTATGTGTTGGGTGTTGAAATTGTTGATCTTATTTTGGGAGACTCCCATCCCCTCCCCCCACTACCACCCCGCAAGTAGTTTCAAGACAGTGCAACTAGGAGACTGCTTAACCTAAGCCTTTTGTAGCTTAGGTGCTGTTCTGTTTCCCAATGGACCACTACCAAGTCAGTCTGGTTTATTTCCCAAGCCTTACAATCTGCTGAACTTCTTCAGTTCCGGCAGCGATCCTCTAACTTGCGGGGGATTTCCATAAAACAGCTGAATCTCTCTTGGGTCATCAGTGGCAAAAGCCAGACACGTGCTCGCCCGCCTGGGAGCCAATAGTGACTTTTGCAAACGCTGCCTCCGGAAACCCCACGGTTTGAGGGCTGCTGCTTTAGGAACAACACAGAAATAACGTCTTTTAACAGAATAAAACAAAACATACGGACGGGATAGTGAGAAAGCCTTTGTCCTTCGCAGTGGGGAGAGGTGTTAAAGGTGAACCGAAAAGAGTATGGGAAACTCATGTAAAATACCTTTACAGTTCCCCGGGAAGAAGGGGGCGGAGATGGGCTCGGGAGCGTCTCTGGCCCTTTAAGGAGGAGGGACAGACATAAGAGTCTGTACCTTTAAGAGTCTCTTTGTCTGGAAACCTTATTTACCCTCCTGTGCTTCAACCAAACTTCGACCAGCTATTCACAACGTCCCCCTACGCCGCCGCCCCTTACGCCAGGCTCAAAGCGGCCGCGCGTTTGTGGCTGACCCTAAACTTTGCGCCTGCGGCGCGAACCCTCGAAACGGGTGCCGGTGCCGGGGTCGCGGCCCAGCGCTGCGCCGTTGGCGCAATGCAGGGCCTGAGGGGCGGGGCTCCAGCGGGCGGGCCAATAGACGGGCAGGGGGCGGGGCCGTGTTCGGTTGTCTCGCGCCCTGGTGACAGCTCGCGCGTGCTGATGATGGCGGTAAATAGAGGGGGCCGGGGGAGGGGACGGAGGAGGTGGGGAGGCAGCAAAGTGGGTAGCTCCAGGGGGTAGGGGGAACGGGGGCCGGGGAGGCCGCGACGGCCAGGGAGCCCATTCTAAGACTCGGAGGCGGGGATAGGAGTCTCCGGCTCACTAGCCCTCCCCTTTAAAGAAGCAAAATCCTCACACACCGGGTGAGGGGCGACAAAGGCAGCGCGCGCCTCGCGGGCGGGAGGAGCGGCGGCAGGGGGCGGGACCGCGGCGCCGGCGGGCTGGGGGCGCCCGGGGCGGGGGCGGCGGGAGGCGAGAGCCGGGAGTCGGGGCGCGCGGGCGCCTTATTTTGGCGGGGTGGGCGACGGCTGGGTTGGGGCAAAAGCGTTGAAGGGAGAGGGAAAGGAAGGCTTGGAGGCGATGAGGGGAACCGGGTTGAGAATGAGATGAGGAGGATTAAGGGGAGAAAGGGTTAGAAGCCAGGGAGAGGAGGAGTGAGAAAAAGCCAACCAAGGAGATAGGAAGGAGGCAAAAGCCAGGGTGGGCGTTAAGGAAGCCGGGCAGGGAATGAGGTTAGGGCTGGGGGAAAGGGATCCTGGGGTTAGGTGTAAGAGCAGGGGTTTGAAGGGGAAATCTTCGTAGCGGGTGGTGTTGGGGTGAGGGGTACCGGGGTAAGTGTTGGAAGTGGAAGACAAGGAGGGGCAGAGCTGGGGTAATAGTTGGGAGTAGGAAAGAGAGAGTGATTAAGAGCCAGACGTGACGAGGGTGTGAACTAGTGCGGAGCGAGATGAGCTGAAGGACTGGGACCAACGGTGTGGTGGGAACTGCTGGCGAGGTTCTGAGAAAGGAATGGGTTAGTGGGTGGGCGATGGATGTAAATTCTGTAAAGTGAGGGAGGGCAAATGAGACCTGGACTGGAACCAGGTGGAGTCAGGAATAAGAGTGTGGTGGAAGGGCGAAAGGAAACAGATAAGAGATGGGTGTCTGTAGGACGATTCTGGGACCAGAAGAGCTGAAAGGAGACTAGAGTTAGGGTGTAAGAAGTGATGGCCATCTGGGACAAGGATAACTGGGTAATTACGTTAATTGAAGAGGTTCAGCAAGATCCAAGGTGAAAACAGTGAGGTAAAGAGACAGGGCTAAAAGCAAATGGTGAGAGGAGCAGGAAGAGATGGGCCCCAGAATTTAAAGGATGAGATGGGGAGTAAGGGAAGAGAGGGGGCTAAGAGAAGCCGGGGGAGTCCTGATGGATGTAGAACTGGGGTAGACTGCATGGGGGTGGGAATCGAATGTGCGTGTTATGGGGAGTTGCTCCAGAAGGTCTGCAAGGGTCAGGGCAGAAATGCTGTAGTGAAAGATCAAGTTTAAGAGAGCCTTTGGTGCAGAAGACGAGGAACCATGGTGAGTGAAAGGGGACCTAGAGACAGGGGTAAAGACTAAAAAGTAAGGGCAGAGGTGGGGGGTGCAGGAAAGGAATTCTTTGTTGAGGAGAGAACTGTGTGTTGAAACTGTGAATCCTTTTGTCCCTAAAAGTAGGAAATTCCAGAAACCTCTTTCTCTCAAGAAATCTTGAATCTGCTTCCACCCTTCATTGCTTTTGATTTGACTTTCCTGTCCACTTTGAAGAAATGAGACTCATTTTGATTTGATTTTTTTCTTGTATGGATGATAAAGCATAAACTCTGGGTGTTGAAAACCTCTGCATTTCACTAGTGTTGTGATAATTCGGGGAAAGGGTGTGCTTATTTAGGGTGTACTCGTGTGATGTGATAGTTTTAGTGTTGTAGGAGTGTTGCACCTGACAAGTGCTGGGCTGTGTTTTATGGACAGCATTTTCATTTTCAATGGAGAACGCACTGTTGTTGGGATAGAGAAAGATGAGAATCTGTTTCTTTTGATTAATCAACCAGGTTTCTGCTTATTGTTTTCAGTTGCTGGAGAATGTTAAGAAATCATTTCAGAGAAAGGCAGATAACCAACCAAGGAAGTTTACTGGGGGAGAGATTAAATCAGAGCTGAGGGCTTTGAGTTCCTGAGCTGCCTTTAGCTTTGTGCGGGACGTTTCATGCTGTAGTTGGTAACTCACCCATTTAACAAAATGGCATAAAGAAAGGGAGAATTGTAGAGTAGTGGAGGATTTTAGAGTAGCAGACTTATTTTTTAGGGCAAATAAATTTATGAGTAATTTTGATGGAAAAACATCTCTGTAAGATAATACTGCAGCAAGCTTGGTCTTTGGACAGCTCCACTGCCTTTCATGTTTTATGGTTGTGAATAAAGAAGGCCAGATTAATACTAATTTTCAAGAAGCTTTTGATTTTTAAGACACCTTTAGAAATGAAAAGGAAGATAAATTTGGGGCAAAATTTGGTTATTCTTACTTAGAATTTTGTTTTAATGATTTTTTTCAGAAGCTTTTACATTTAGCTAAGAATATGAATGAATATTTGTTTTGCATTTGATGGTGCCAAAGGATAGCATATGATTTACTTAGGGAAAAATTCAAACAATTGTTGAGAATCTTGTTTGGGGTTATTTCATTGTGTACACTCAGATGCACAAAGATACTTTTTTTTTCAAAGTTGGGTAAATTTTGGATTGACACTTTTGCTGGTGTTTGTATAAATAACAAAGATTAGGTTTATGACTTTTGTAATAGTTAACAAAGATTAGATTTTGATTTGTGGATTTGAGCAACAATGGTTAATGTATATGAATAATTTAGAAAACTCTTTCTGCATTCAGCTACTGTGTTAGTGGCATAGTATTTAGTTTATGGTTTGTTTCCTGGATTGTATTAAGCAAGTGTTCAAGGTTACTAGATGTATTTAGCAATTTAACAGAGGATCTTGGTAAAAATTACTATTTTTGCCACTACATTTTAAAAGGATTAGTTTGATAATGTTGACTTTCAAGATGAAGAATAACTTTGATATGAGGCACTTGTTTCAGTGAGATGTGTGTGCATATTCTTTTTATAGATGTGTTTGGGCTGGTGTTAGTAGTAGGACGTACTCTGTATGGTATTGCCATGTTTATAATGTAATTGTAATTGTTTAATGCTCGATATCTTTATATAAGTGATTATAGACTTATTTGATATTGGTAAAGAAGAAAATATAAACTGTAAGATCAGCCAAGGGAAAGAGTGAGTCCTGCCTTTTGTTTCTGTATGCAACGGCCTTAGTACGCTAAACCACTGAGTCTCATTGTCAATGGTTATTTCTCAGTCGCTATTTCTAAAACTGAAAATGGATTTTTAAAAATTGAGATAATACTGTTTATCAATAAGGACTCCAATGATAAATTTAAGCTTTATTTTCATTTGTTCATCAAGTACAGTTCTACCCAATTTAACTTTATTTTGGTTATAATCTTATTTGCTAAGCAAAAGCTTTTAAGTTTATATTTTTAGATTTATTAGGCTGTACATAATTAAATGTTTTCCTGGTTAACCGTAGATTCTTTGGATGGGAAGAGACCTTGAAAGGACCTCTAGTTTATCCTGCAACTCCAGTCAATATCCTACTTAAATCATTCCAGGTAGATAAAAATTTATCCTATTTTTTAAAACAAATCTTCAGCAGTAATGTGGTAACCTCTGTAGATAATCTTTGCAAGCATTTAATAATTTCTCTATCAGGAGAGTCTGCCTTCTCACCAACCAGCACATGCTTAATGCTATATATGTGTTTGTTTCCTCTTGCCCCATTCTCAATTTTTGAGTAAAAAATATCTGTGTACTTTTGTATTTATAAGACCTTAGTTCTTCATAAACTTAATAATAGTAGCCAACACACATATAATGCTTTTGTGCCAGATACTTCTGTAAGCACTGCAAATTGTAACTTGTTTACTCCTCAATGGCAATCCTGTGAGGTAGGTACTATTACTATTCTCATTTTACAGGTGATGAAATAGAGGGTCCTTGAGATTAAATGATTTGCCCAAGGTTATACTCAGACATTCCTACAACTATTTATTTGGTAATTATCTTATATTACAAATAATACTATGTTTTGTAACCCAGTGATACATTTGATCTTTATTTTAGTTCAAAAGCTAGAATTCTACCAAGTGGTGGGATGGGATTCCAGCCTTTGCATTTTGCCAGCAGAGTCTGTGCTCTGGTTTTGCCTCTGGCTTGCCTGTTGTGAAGTTCTCCCTCACCAAGTTCTTCAGATTCAACACTTAACAAGTCTTGTTTGCCAATCTTTAAAAATTATCCCTGTAGTCCTGTTACTAACCTTTTATCCAGTTCCTTTCTAGATGAGGAACCTGGGGTAAACACCGTAACGATTATGTATAATGTAAAGATTACATCAGTGTTGTTGCATGCTTCTATTTTTTCATTCCAAAATTGTATTTACAAAACAAACCCAAACCAGTAAAAAATGCCTTATTGCATTGCAGATTACCCATCCACCTTTTTAGCTAGAAAACTGCCCTGGACTTGTTATATACTATGACACGTTTATAGTTGAAAGATTATTGCTGTTTGAAGAAAAATGGATTTTTTCTGATTTCAGATTTCAGTGCAAATATCCATAAGCAAAATCTGTTTATACCCTCACTAATTTTTTAGTATTTTCTCTTTATGTGTGCCTAAGTGATATACCAATTTCCCCATATATTATTATTATGATTATTATGATTATTATTGAGACAGAATCTTGCTCTTTTGCCCAGGCGAATGCAGTGGCGCCATGTCAGCTCACTGCAGCCTGGACCTCTCTGGGACTACAGATGTGTGCCATCACACCTGGTTAATTTTTGTATTTTTTGTAGAGACAAGGTTTCACCATGTTGCCCAGGCTTGTCTCGAACTCCTGGGCTCAAAAAATCTGCCCACCTTAACCTCCCGAAGTGCTGGTATTACAGATGTGAGCCACCGCGCCTGGCCTCCTAATACTTTAATTGGTTAAGTAAATTGATCCACTCGTTTTTTTTTTTTTTTGAGATGGAGTACTGCTCTGTAGCTTAGGCTGGAGTGCAGTGGCACGATCTTGGCTCACTACAACCTCCGCCTCCCAGGTTCAAGCGATTCTCCTGCCTCAGCCTCCCTAGTAGCTGGGATTACAGGCACCCACCACCACATCCAGCCAAGGTTTTGTATTTTTAGTAGAGACGGGATTTCACCTTGTTGGCCAGGCTGGTCTCGAACTCCTGACCTCAAGTGATCTCCAAAGTGTTAGGATTACAGGCGTGAGCCACCGTGCCCAGCTGATCCACTCATTTAAAAAAAATAATTAACAATTACTGAGTGTTTACTAGGTGTCCAGCATTAACTGAGTATGTGAATTGTTTGAAACTTGAAACAGCCCTATGAGAGAACTTCTGTTGTTAATACTCTATTTTTTGGTGACTCTTGATTTTATTGCAATTTTTTAAACATATGGAAAAGTTGCAAAAATGATATAAGAAATTCTGTATACCCTTACTCAGTTTCACCAATTTTTTTCATTTTGCCCCATTTGCTTTATCATTTTCTCTCACTTGAGTATTTTTAAACAAGTCAAATTGAAGAAAATGCATATGAAGACCTTAATTTTAAAGAAGAAAAGGGGAGAATGTTTTGAGTATTTCAAAAAGTTTAGTTTGTGTTTAATTTTAGTCAAATACTTGAAGCAAAGGAATCTCAAGATTGGGTTTAGAGTGGATTTTGTGTTTTTATGGTCTTGTCTCCAGTACATTCTGAGATTCTTTCACTTGTGAATGATGGGTTTGTAGGTCTCTCCCATTAGAAAAAACTGTGTCATAGTGTACCCGTGTGTTGGGAACCTCCCTAGCATGTGGCATGGTGTGCTCATGCATGGATGTGTCCTCAGGACATGCTAGCTATGGAGGTATGGGTGATTATTGTGAGAAACAGGAGCCATGGGGCCTTTCAAAACCACAACCAAGAAATAGTTAGGTGAAATACATATTTTAAAGACTCTTACGTAGCTTCAAGGAGCTGGAAAAGATCAAAGTACAAAATGTATTGCTTTAAGAATATTGGTTGGCTGCGTGAGGTGGCTCATACCTGTAATCCTAGCACATTGGGAGGCTGAGGCAGGTGGATCCCTTGGTGCCAGGAGTTTGAGACCAGCCTGGCCAACATGGTAAAACCCCACCTCTACTAAAAATACAAAAATTAGCCACACATGGTGGCACGTGCCGGTAATCCCAGCTACTCTGGAGACTGAGGCAGGAAAATTGCTTGAACCTGGGAGACAGAGGTTGCAGTGAGCCGAGATCAAGCCACTGCACTCCAGCCTCGTCAACAGAGCGAGACTCTGTCTCAAAAAAAAAAAAAAAATTGATTGGGATTAATACAAATAAGTTTGCCATATTATGAGGGGGATGAATGGAAATATCTTAATATTATATTACCTTCCCCTCAAATAAACCTAAATTTTGGGGGTCTTTTCTGTTGTTGTGACATATGGAAATTAAACTGACTCCCTTCCCATCATTTAATCTTCATTAAAATGATGGCCTGTCCATTTGATAAACTCGTGACCTGAAGGAGGTCCTCTCAGTTTAACTGGAAGGAATATTAACTGTATTCTGACAAATGTAAAATACGGCACTTGTGGCTGGGTGCGGTGGCTCACACCTGTAATCCCAGCCCTTTGGGAGGCTGAGGCGGGTGGATCACTTGAGGTCAGGAGTTCGAGATCAGCCTGACTAGCATGGAGAAACCCCGTCTCTACTAAAAATACAAAATTAGACAGGTGTGGTGGCGCATGCCTGTAATCCCAGCTACTCGGGAGGCTGAAGCTGGAGAATCTCTTGAATCCGGGAGGCAGAGGTTGCAGTGAGCTGAGATCGTGCTGTTGTACTCCAGCCTGGGCAACAAGAGTGAAACTCTGTCTCAAAACAAAACAAACAAAAAAACAGCACTTGTGGGCTTCTTTTCCTTTTTTCCCCACTCTTTAAGCAATTATCAAAGCTGTGAAATATAGCTCCTTGTTAAAGCTGATTGTAGGCCAGGCACAGTGGCTCACACCTGTTAATCCCAGCACTTTGGGAGGCCGAGGCAGGTGGATCACTTGAGGCCAGGAGTTCGAGACCAGGCTAGCCAACATAGTGAAACCCTGTCTCTAGTAAAAATACAAAAATTAGCTGGGCATGATGGTGCATGCCCGTAACCCCAGCTACTTGGGTGGTTGAGGAACAAGATTTGCTTGAACCTGGGAGGCAGAGGTTGCAGTGAGCTGAGATTGTGCCACTCCATTCCAGCCTGGACGACAGACTGACACTGCATCTCAAAAAAAAAAAAAAAAAAAAAAAAGCTGATTGTGATAATTAAAAACACTCCCCTTTCATAAGGATGAAAAAATTACAAATTGTTTGGAAAGCATTCTTTCTAGTCATGTGTTGTTGTTTCGGAGACATGGGCTATTTTTAAAGACTATAATACTATCCCTTTTCCATTCACATGTTAATAGAAGTCTGGAAAGTAAGGCATTCTCCTGAAATTTTCAGGGTTTTTTATTATATGTCAAGTTGTAAACAGCATTCTGTGACAGGTATTTTCTCTCTTTGTCTTTTATTGAGCTAATTAGTGATTTACACTCTAGTAGCATCTCTTCCAGCTTTACTGTGTGAAAATGTCTGCTACTCCGTGCCTTCTATGCAGCCAGGGCTGGCAAATGATTGGGGGCAGATGTTGGTTAGCACATCAGAAGGATCAGGGATAAAATTTATTTTTCTTTTGTGTTTTTAAAGATATGTTTTAAAGGCTTTTGTCTGTGTCTTTGCCCCACTCCATTATTCCCTACCCTCATTCAAATAGGAATGTTATGACCTCCGTAACCTAGAGCTACTGTTCTTGATTCAGTTTTGGATTGTTTTCTATCCTGTTCCCCACCCCCACCGAAACGTTGTGTCGTGGGATTTGGGGAGGATTAGCACGGCAGTCTGGCATAGTTTAGAGCCCAGGAAGCTGGTCTTCACTGCTCCCTCCCATCATCAGAATACAGAGCTTTCAGTCATTGCCTTTAGAACCCAGCAGTGCTTCTTTTGCTGGGCAAATTGTGTGAAAGATGGGAGGGCAGCACTGTTGCTAGTGAGTTAGGAGGATACTTTTGTATGATGCTTGTATCTATCCAAGGGAAGGATGGGCTCTACTGTTGTGTTAGCTTTTTCAAAATGCAGCAGAGAATGGCCAAAAGGTAATTTATAGCTTGGCTTTAGCATTTTGTCACATTGGTGTCCTGCTCTTTCCTGCCTCCTGCTCTCTCTTTCAGTCTCTGACATGGGAAAGAAGATGTGTAGGATATGTCATATGCTCACTTGGATGGACCATGTGGGTGCATTAAAATAGCAAGAACTTTGACTTTGAAATAAAGTCTTTAAGGATCAATTTGTTTTGTAGATATACATTGTAGTTGAAAATGAAAGGAAGAGTAGATAGGGGTTTACTGATTTATCAACTTTTTTTGAGACAGAGTCTCACTCTGTCGCCCAGGCTGGAGTGCAGTGGTGCGATCTTGACTCACTGCAACCTCTGTCTCCCAGGTTCAAGTGATTCTCCTGTCTCAGCCCCTAGAGTAGCCAGGACTACAGGCATGCACCACCACGCCGACTAATTTTTTGTATTGTTAGGTGGAGATGGGGTTTCGCCATGTTGGCCAGGTTGGTCTCAAACTCCTGACCTCAGGTGATCTGCCCGCCTCGGCCTCCCAAAGTGTTGGGATTACAGGCGTGAGCCACCACGGCTGGCTTTGATATATCAGTTTTGAGCCCAGACCTTTCTAGAATGCCAGGTAATTTATGGTACTTATTTTTGCAGTTATGGATATTAACCTATCAGGACAATAAGGTCAAAGTCCCTGTTAGAGCTAATTAGATTCTCCTTGACAAAAATTGGAGGTAGCAACAAAGAAAATCAAGTAAGAAAATGTATGAATTGCTCAATTCGGCCATCATTGCTAATAGCTTTATGATCATAGACATCTAGCCCTTGACAGCGAATCAGCATTTATGAACAGAGGTCATCTCATTTATGTAAGCATTCATAGAGTATGTGGGACTATATTAATGTTATGTTTTTATAAACCAGAATGCCAAGAATATCCCTATAGATGGTCATTGCTAACATTTACATCTTTAACTCTCCTTTTTTATGTTCTAATACAACCACCTATATCAATTGGATGCTTACGGCTATACACTGATTGCATGCTTGTATCTAAAAGAGGTCAAAGGTCAGGTTAATAAACATTGCATATAAAAAAGTTAAATATGGTCAACTGATTAGAAGGGTCTTATAAGTAAAGATGAGAAAGCAAATACATCACCGTGGAATTGAATATACTCTTAAAAGAAATATTTTAGAAATGTGTGACATAACTTGAAGAGCTTATAACAATGCATTTCAAGTGAAAGGTAAGTGTGCTTTAATGAAGACGTCAGTCTCATCTGTGAGTGGCTTCATTGTCTGCTCCATGCTGAAAATCCCAAATTGGGCCCAGTGTGTAGTTTACCTTGTTATCCCAGCACATTGGGAGGCCAAGGTGGGAGATTCTCTCTTTTTTTTTTTTTTTCCTGAGACAGAGTCTCACTCTGTCCCCCAGGCTGGAGTGCAGTAGCATGATCTCGGCTCACTGCAGCATCCACCTCCCGGCTTCAAGCCATTCTGCCTCAGCCTCCTGAGTAGCTGGGACTACAGGTGCGTGCCACCATGTCTGGCTAATTTTTCTATTTTTAGTAGAGACAAGGTTTCGACATGTTGGCCAGGCTGGTCTCGAACTCCTGACCTCAAGTGATCCACTTGAGCGGGAGGATTGCTTGAGCCCAGGAGTTCAGGGTTACAGTGAGGTATGATTGTGTGCTGACACTCAGTAATCTAAATCTGAGATACTGAAGTACTGCAATTTTAGAGCCTTATAGGCAGCTGTTGTCCTACTACAGGTTGCTATTATTTTCCTTTACCAGTATTATCATGTATACTAGTTAACATTTGGAATTTGTGGCCTTTCATTAGGAGACATCTAAAAAGGGGTGAACGGGTAATTTTTTTTGTTTGTTTGAAAATGTTATTCTCTGTGCCCAGGGAATATGGAATAGACATGTCACTCTGCACTGAATGCGTTAATCAGTTTTTGTTAGCAGCATGGCATAATCAGTATATTAACTACAACACCTACGTTGGCAGCCAGCAGTGTGCTTGTGAAATCTTTTAGAAAACAGAAATCTGGTGAGAAGTGTTCCTGAGCAGTTGAAGTATTGTTGGGTGCAGAGGGAGGGCGTTGCATAGAACAAATAAAGTAGAAAAAATTTATCCTCCAAAAAGTAGTTGTTTCACCACTGAAAGCCATGAGACTTTAAGACGTTTTATCTGTGGATTGAGATGTGGCTGTCTAATTTATGTAGGACTTACAGAGTTCTTTTTGTGTTTTGATTTTTCATTTAACTTTGTCATTTAAAGAACTTCAAGGTACATTTCCATTTGATGAAAAAAGTTTTGTAAAACATTTATTTTAAGGATGGTTTCTCATTTTTTAGTATATATTATATGCTACTGTAAATTATTTTTCCCTTCCACTTCCAATTAAAACATATCTGACTTAAAAAAATACCTTCAGCAGAAATAAGAAAAGTTTCTATTTAAGCAGAGTTCTTGGCACTTAAGAGGTGTTCAATAAGTTTTTATGGAATAAATTAATGTATGCATGAATGAAAAATATTATTCTGAATTTGGACTTCCTACTCCCATAATTTGGGTACAGTATAGCTTTGGTGTACAAAGGCCTTCTGTTCAGCCCTCATTCCCATGTCTATTTTCCTCCCCACCTCACAGGCACACTCTCTAATGTGTTTGATATGTCCTTGATTCTATGTGCATCTTTGTAAAATACTTACTGATTCTTTTGGTGTATGTATTTTTAATTACAAAATTGCTCATTATACCACACTGTTGTAGAATTTGGCTATAGAATTCTCCTTGTAGAAATGCTGTAGATCTTACTCTGGTTTTTACTTTTTTCAGTGAGCACTATGTTTTAAGATCTATGTTATGGGCCGGGCGCGGTGGCTCACGCCTGTAATCCCAGCACTTTGGGAGGCCGAGGCGGGCAGATCACGAGGTCAGGAGTTCGAAACCAGCCTGGCCAGCATGGTGAAACCCTGTCTCTACCAAAAATACAAAAAATTAGCTGGGTGTGGTGGTGCGCACCTGTGGTCCCAGCTATTCGGGAGGCTGAGGCAGGAGAATTGCTTGAACCCAGCAGGTGGAGGTTGCAATGAGCCAAGATTGCGCCACTGCACTCCAGTCTGAGTGACAGGGTGAGACTCCATCTAAAAAAAAAAAAAAAAAAGATCTGTTCATGTGGGTGTAGATTTAGCTAACTGCTTCGAGCTGCAGCATAGTATTCTGTGGTGTGCATCCATTCCCATAGTGATGGGCACCTAGGCTACCATAAACAATGATACCAGTAACAGTCTTGCACATGTCCATTATGGACATGTTTGAGAATTCTCAGGGACACAGACCCAGGAGTGGACATGTTTGAGAATTCTCAGGGGCACAGACCCAGGAGTGGCATTGCAGCATAAGTACTATGAGGCTGTTGAATGGTTGTATAACCTTATACCCATAAGCATTGTGTTCCTATAACCACCCCTCCCAACACTTGGTATTATCCACATTTCTAATTTTGGCCTTTTAGTAATGTCTCATTTTAATTTTTATTTTATTTATTTATTTATTTATTTTGAGACGGAGTCTCACTCTGTCGCTCAGGCTGGAATGCAGTGGCACGATCTTGGCTCACTGCAACCTCTGCCTCCTGGGTTCCAGCTATTCTCCTGCCTCAGCCTCCCGTGTAGCTGGGATTACAGGCATGTACCACCACACCCGGCTAATTTTAGTAGAGATGGGGTTTCACCATGTTGGCCAGGCTGGTTTCGAACTCCTGACCTCAAATGATCCACCTGCCTCGGCCTCCCAAAGTGCTGGGATTACAAGCGTGAGCCACTGTGCTTGGCCTTTTTTTTTTTTTTTTTTTTTTTTTTGAGACAGAGTCTCACTCTGTCTCCCAGGCTGGAGTGCAGTGGCACAATCTTGGCTCACTTCAACCTCCATCTCCTGGGTTCAAGCAATTCTCCTGCCTCAGCCTCCCGAGTAGCTGGGATTACAGGCGTGTGCCACCACACCTAGCTAATTTTTTTGTATTTTTAGTAGAGGCAGGATTTTGCCATGTTGGCTAGGCTGTTTAATTTTTATTTCTAGTTACCAGTGAGTTTAATCATTTCTTCATATACTAGTTAGCCATTTTCCTTTGCCTCTTCATATCCTTTGTTTCCTGTATTTTTCTTGTTGATTTATAGAACTCCTTAATATATATAATATTTCTTAAATCCCTGGTTGGTTTTGGACCATATAAATATCATCTTCTGGGGTCATCTGTTAACTTTGCCTAGGTGTTTTTTGTTTTTTGTTTTTTTTTTTTTTGAGACAGAATCTTGCTCTGTTGCCCAGGCTGGAGTACAGTGGTGCGATCTCGGCTTACTGCAACCTCTGCCTCCTGGGTTAAAGCAATTCTCCTGCGTCAGCTTCCCGAGTAGCTGGGACTACAGACGCGTGCCACCATGCCTGGCTAATTTTTTGTATTTTTAGTAGAGACGAGGTTTCACCGTGTTAGCCAGGATGGCTTTGATCTCCTGACCTCATGATGTGCCCGCCTCGGCCTCCCAAAGTGCTGGGATTACAGGCGTGAGCCACTGCGCGTGGCTGCCTTGTTGTTCTTTACCGAATGGAAATTCTTGATTTTGATGTAGTCACATCCATCATTTTTTAGCCTACTGTATTTGCCTTATTACTGCTTCTTGGACTTAGATCATCCAGATTGTCTCCCTAAATTTCTTTTAGCTTTATGGCTTTACATTTCCCCTTAAGTTTTTAATGTATATGGAGCAATCTTTGGATGTGGTATAGGTTGGATCCAGCCTTATTATTTTTTTATTTCCCAATACCATCCACTAAACTAGCTGAACTTTCCAGTTGATTTGTAGTAACACCCTTATTGTAAATCAAGTTTCTCGCCTTTCTATTCTATCTCATTGGTGTATTTATCTCGAAGTTTCTTAAAGGGGGCACAGTTAGTAGAGTAGGTATGTTTAGCACTGCTGGGCCTGTCCACTCAATGTCAGTAGTGTTGCCCTGTCATTGTGACATCCATGATGGCCCATGCATTTCCAGACACACCCTTGATGAGATCCTGTACCATATCATGTTTATTACTGTTCCTTTCTAGTATTTCTTAAGATATGGCAGGATGGATTCCCTGTGTTTGCTTTTTTTTTCAAAATTGATATAACTATCTGTGGATCTTTTTTTTAAATATTTAGATTTAGTTTATCTAGTTTCCTCCCTCCCCAAAATGTCCTGTTATAATTTTGATTAAGATTGAGATTATAATTTGATTTAGATTAATTTACCAAGCTTTGGCATCTTTTTACAAAGTTAAGTCAGTATATCCATGAGTATGAAAGAATGAACATAGTATTTTATTTTATTATTATTTAACTGGAGGAACTATTGGGTATGTATTATGTTTTGTAAGAGAATAGTGTATTTTCTCAAAGTTTGAAAAGGAAGGAAAACTATACTTTATGCAGAAGCATAAAGTATAATGAACCTTCTCCAATGACATCATAATATGTTAATCATTCTTCTTTTTCTCTTTGCTGGTTTTATGACTATGACTTTTGAATATCTATGAGCAAAAACATTATTTCCTGCCCTTAATGTTTTTCAAACAAAGCCACGCCTACTATTTGAGTTTTCCAAATACTTTGATTTTGTTTTGCCTTGAAACTTAGACTTTTTTTTCCTTTAGTTTCTTTTTCCCCTTAGAAATCTTGATTGGAAAAATCATATTTTTAGATGTGATTTTAAAACATTTATTTTAACCTTCCCAAGAATCTTTTTGAATTTAGTTTTTATTTATGTTAAGACTATATATAGCATAAAAAGAATATTACCTGCCTTTCCCCTTCCCAACATTTTGCCTCTCTAAGGACCTCTGTTTTCTATTCTTCTAGCTGGGCTTTTTTTTTTTTTTTTTTTTTTGGTATTTAATGCCATATTTCTGAACAGTAGGCTTATGCTTACAAAAATCTGCGTAGGGGCCGGGCAGGGTGGCTCATGCCTGTAATCTCAGCACTTTGGGAGGCCAAGGTGGGTGGATCACGAGGTCAGGAGTTTGAAATCAGCCTGGCCAACATGGTGAAACCCCATCTCTACTAAAAATACAAAAAATTATCCAGGTGTGGTGGCATATGCCTGTAATCCCAGCTACTCGGGAGGCTGAGGCAGGAGAATTGGTGGAATCCGGAAGACAGAGGTTGCAATGAGCCAAGACCACACCACTGCACTCCAGCCTGGGCAACAGAGCGAGGCTCCATCTCAAAATAAAAGAATAAAAAATAAATAAAATAAATAAAAATCTGTGTAGGTTCTTTTCTAGACCTGCCCAGCTTCTATCCTGGGATCTACTTCCCCTCATATCCTGGGTATTTCCTTTGCCTTCTTACGGAGAACCCCCTGTTTTCCTGGACTTGATATCTTTCTCCTTTATTGTTTATATTTTAATTTGTGTGGAGCATGTCCCCCAGAAGCTCCTGAGAAAAAGGTGCATGAGATGTAAATTTGTTTGGGAATCTGCATATATGAAAATATCTTTATTTTCTTTTATACTTGATTTATAGTTTACCTGGGTATAGAATTCTAGATAAGAGAATATTTTCTCTGAGTTTATCAGGCATCACTCTATTGGCTTCTAGCTTCTGTTGCTGCTGACGAGAAGTCTGATGATGTTCTGATTCTTGGTTATTTTTTTCCTCCCTGGAAATGTTCTGAAATTTTAATATAATTAGCCTCATTCTAGGCCTTGTTTTGTCTGTTATGCTGGACGCTTGGAGGGCCTTTTCAATTTGGTAACACTTTTCAGTTCTGGGAAATTTTCTTGAATTTTTAAATTCTAACCAATCTCTTCCTTTTCCGCCTTGCCCCTAGTTTTCTCTGTTCTTCCTCTCAAACTCTCAATACTTGTGTTGGAATTTCTAGACTGATGAGTCCTTTAATTTTCCTTTCCTATTTCCCATCTTTTTGTCTCTTTATTCTACTTTCTGGGGGGTGTCTTGAACTTCATCTTAAGACCTTTCTAATTAGTTTTATATTTATGCTGTCATATTTTTAATTTTTAAGTTTTTTTTCTGTGAATGTTGCTTTTTAATAGTTATCTATTTTTGTTTCAGATGGACTAGCTCTTCTCTGAACATGTTCTTTCCTCAGCTTTCTGTAAAATCTGTGTTTCCTTAAAATACATTACTTGTTCATTTCATTTATTTTGATCTTTCATTTAGGGAATTTCCTTAAAAGTATAGCTTTGGCTGTTTTACTCATATTCAGGAGTGAGCCACAAAAAAACTGAAAGCTGGATTTGCCCAAGTGTCAGCTTCTGAAAGTTAACTGGTGGTTTATTCTTGGAGAGGACACCTCTAGCAGTCAGTATTTGTGCTTTTCTCTTGACCAGGTTCATCCCCAGAAAGAATGTTCCTGTTATCTGCTTAGGGCTTACAAACCTGGCTGTATCATTTGGGAAGCTGAGTGGGGAAAATGGCTAGGGATGTTTCACCTTTCACGATATCAACTTTCTCTTAATCACCATCTTTTTTAGACTGGTGGGCCTGCCCCTAGTTGTGCCTAGTCCAGAGTCTCTCTAGTAATCTTTCCAGAGAACAAACCTCCCATCCTCTGCCCAGCAGCTGCTTGGAGACAGGGCAGCAATCTAGGGGTAGAACTTTTACTCCATTCTCCTTTTTTTAGCTTTGTCTGCTATCCCCACTTTCAGAGGCACTTTGAGTTTTTCTGGTTTGTCTTAGCACAATTCAGTTTGATTTGGGCTTCCCCTTAATATAGAGAGACCCTCCGTCTCTACATAAAACTAAAAAAAAAAAAAAATTAACCAGGTGTGGTGGCATGCACCTGTGGTCCCAGCTACTTGGGAGGCTGAGGTGAAAAGATAGCTTGCACTCTGGAGTTTGAGGCTGCAGTGAGCCGTGATTGCGCCACTGCACTCCAGCCTGGGCGACAGAGGAAGACCCTGTTTCAAAAACAAACAAAACATAGAGGCAGAGTCTCGTTATGTTGGCCAGGCTGGTCTCAAACTGCTGGCCTCAAGCAGTCCTCCCACTCTGGCCTCTGAAAGTGCTGGGATTATAGGCATAAGCCACCATACCTCTCTGACCTATGTTTAAAGTTAGAAAGCATTTTTGTAGAATGAGTGCAGATTCATAGTTGAGTAACTTCTCAAACAAGGCTAACTTCCAACTAAGTTTTACCACAGGCAAAAAACCTACTTAAATAAATTTTATGTTCCTTGCCACCGATTTACGGTTACTAGAATTGCAGCAATTCAAAGCAATTATCTTGGGCCTATGTGTTGCTGCTTCCTTGCTTTGTGATCCTGGGTCATTTCCTAATGAAATTGGGCCCTCTGTGCTTCATGCTGTAAAATCCTGCTGACACCCACCTCATTGTGAGAATTAACTGAGCAAGTGTACATGAAAACACCTCACACAATATGGTATCTAGGAGGAAGTATAATAAATATTCATAAATGTTTTCTCATTAAAATTATTGCTTTGCTGACAAAATTGCTATATAGTATTTATAAGAAGTGCTTGATAATGACAATTAATGATTTTAATGTATGCTGGCAGACTGAACTTTACCAATTAGTATTTATTACATGTGGGACATATAAGAAGCAGGATTAGATTTAAGCAGAGTGATGAAGTAGCAACTCTGGTATATGCTATATAGAAGGTGATTTTTGTGGCTGCTGCTGCTGCTCTACAAACTAAATGGGATTTGGTATTGTTTTTATTTGCATTTATCTTGGATGACTGAGGAGAATGCAAGCACATTCCTTTGCTCTCAGGTCACATTTTTTGGTGAGAAGGAATTCCCAATCTGGCTAAGATCGTATGTCCTTTAGTTCTTATTAAGCTGTCAGTTAAAATTATAAAGACCCAGATACCCAACACATTTTAGGATTCTTGAATTCTACCTGAATGATGAAGCTCTTTTATCCCAGCCTGCCCCAGAACACCTGGGATGTTTGAATATCAGTGTTTCTTTTTGCTAGAATAATGACCTAAAGTCTTTGCTTTCTTTGGTAGCAAAGAAAGAATACCTAACATATATACAGCTCTTGCCAGTTTATAATGCACTTACACACATTTTCTTATTTGATCTTTGCAGCTCTTTTGGAAGAAAGTAGAGCTGATGTTACATCCTTTACAAATGAGCATCCCAGCTACTTGGGAGGCTGAGGTGGGAGGGTCGCTTGAGCCCTGGAGCCTGGAGTTCAAGGCCAGCCTGGGCAACATAGTGAGACTCTGTCTCTAAAAAAAGAATTTTATAAATGTTAGGCAGCATATTGCCTAGGAAGTAAAATTTAAGATAAATGTAAAAAATGGGGTCCTCAGCCCAGCGTGGTGGTGGCCCACGCCTATAATCCCAGCACTTTTGTAGGCCAAGGTGGGCAGATCACTTGAGGCCAGGAGTTCAAGACCAGCCTGGACAACATGGTGAAACCCCATTTCTACTAAAAATACAAAAATTACCTGGATGTGGTGGTGCAAACCTGTAATCCCAGTTACTTGGGAGGCTGAGGCATGAGAATTGCTTACCTGGGAGGCAGAGGTTGCAGTGAGCTAAGATCATGCCACTACCCTCTAGCCTGGGCAACAGAGCGAGACTGTCTCAAAAAAAAAAAAAAAAAAATGGGATCCCATATGAGTGATTCATTAGACCAGCAGTATATATTAATATGTTCTTTGTACCATGTACTATGCTGTGTCAACAGGACACAATAATGGATGATAAATAACCCTTTCTCCCAGTCTGCTCACAGTCTAGATTGCCATTCCATGTATACTGTAAATACAGCTTTGTGGACTGCATTTCTGTTTAATGGTGAGGAAGCATTTTAATAAATAACTTCTAAGAAGTCAATTAATGTGGCAAATGAACAGCATTTTTACCACCTAGATTATTCTGAATCGTAGTCAAAATGTGTAAATGCAATCCTGCTACCCTTTGTATTTCACAATAATTCAAAAATCTCTGTTTTGCAGTTTTCTGTGCAGAGGCCTTGAATTTAAACTTAAACCATTATTGAGAGTCATAAATGGACAAAACCCATGGCAAACTAATACTTTTGAATGTTAGTAAAGTCAGCAGACCTTGAGCCTTTTGTTCATGCTTTCTATGTGGTGCACTGAAATGTGAAATGTTATATGTTTCTTATTTACTCTGGGCGATATGTACAAAATTTTAGAATTTTAAATTTGAGTGGGACTGGAGATAACATAATTAATCAGTGGCAGAGTGTGGACTGAAACCCAGGCTTCCTGATACCTAGTTTATTTAGTTCTCTTCCCGCTATCCTATGCTGGGCTTCCTAATTTAGCAGCCAAGGGAGATTTAATTGTAATTGCTGATTGTGGTCTCCTTAAAACTTTAAAGTTTTCTTTATTTAGCTGTAAATGCATGTAAATTTTTTCTTTATTTAGTTGTGTGAATTTCCTCTGCCTTGTATCTTCCAAGGCATTTGGGCTGTTTTAACTTCGATTACGGCCGGTTGCGGTGGCTCACGCCTGTAATCTCAACACTTTGGGAGGCCGAGGCTGGCGGATCACGAGGTTAGGAGTTTGAGACCATCCTGGCCAACATGGTGAAACCCCCTCTTTACTAAAAATACAAAAATTAATCAGGTGTGGTGGCACGCACCTGTAGTCCCAGCTACTTGGAAGGCTGAGGCAGAATCACTTGAACCCAGGAGGCGCAGGTTGCAGTGAGCCGAGATTGTGCCACTGCACTCTAGCCTGGGCAACAGAGTGAAGCTCTGTCTTAATTTAAAAAAAAAAAAAAAGTTTAATTAGATGGCTGATCATTTATGATTTAAAAAGTCATTTATGACATTGACTTAAAAATATGTCATTCTTATAGACTTTGTACCAAAATGCAGAGAAAGTATCTAACTCAGGTTTTGAGCCATTGATTCATTGGCAGTGACAATGAAGATATGTTTCCACTCCAAAACAGGATTAGATGCAGCTTCCTAGATTATTATGACTGCCTTGCCTGCTTTCACAGCTATCTTGAGGCACTGAGGGGATGTGCGTGGAAACACTTTGAAAAAACATAAAGTGACATAACAATATGTTTTGCTTTCATTCATGAATCTTCTAATTGTATATTTGAGACTTTTTGTCGTAAGACATTTTGCTATGTGAGCTTATAGATTGAAATAGATTTAGGGCTGAGCATGGTGGCTCACACCTGTAATCCCAGCACTTTGGGAGGCCGAGGCAGGTGGATCACAAGGTCAGGAGTTCGAGACCAGCCTGACCAACATGGTGAAACCCCATCTCTACTAAAAATACAAAAATTAGCCGGGTGTGGTGGTGCGTGCCTGTAATCCCAGCTACTCAGGAGGCTGAGGCAGGAGAATCACTTGAACCCGGGAGGCGGAGGTTGCAGTGAGCCAAGATGGCACCACTGCACTCCAGCCTGGGCGACAGGCTGTCTGAGACTCTGTCTCAAAAATTAAAAAAAAATGAAATGGATTTGGATAGGCCAAAAATGTGACTGGGTCAAGGAAAACACTTAAGTCCATCAAGGCCTTGCTGATAGTAAAATAATGGAGTGGATGGGTAGTGGAAAATAAGGATAGTGTGCTAGTGCCTTAGAATGTAAAGGGAAATAATAGGCAGACTAGAAAGTTTTGTCTGTGTTGCATATCCAGCCTCTCCATTCTTTGGTCAGTATTTATTGAAGCACCTACTAAGGACGAGGTACTTTTTCAGACATAAAAGATATTATTTACTATCACAATAAGTAAGACAAAGATGCTATTTCTCTCCTCCAGGAGCTTACAGGGCAAGGCACTTACAGATGAGATACAGCATAAGTTAATAAATGTTTGTAGTTTGGAATGTGCCACCTTATTGAGCTTGCTGAAAAAGATATAATCTTGGTTAAGTTATTTACTGGCTTAAATGTATTAATATTCTCTTGGTCCACTTTTTAAACTTTAAAACATATAAAATATACATTAAAATATTTTGAGATATAAAATATATTTTAAAATATGTAACTACATCTTAAAATATATATAGATAGTATATTTATATGTATTTTTAAGATAACAGATCTATTCTACTTTGTAAGTCATCTGAACATTCCCTACCTTACTACATTAATATTAGGGAGCTATCAAAGAATGGGCATTGCTGCTGTGACATCACCCAGAAGTTAGTTTTTGGTGTTTGTCTTTCTTTCTCTCTCTCTCTTTCTTTCTCTCTCTCTCTCTTTCTTTTTTTAGACAAGGTGTCACTCTGTCACTCAGGCTGGAGTGCAGTGGTGCAATCACGCACAGCTCACTGCAGCCTTGACCTCGTGGCCTCAAGTGATCTTCCTGTCTTAGCTTCCCAAGTAGCTGGGACTACAGATTTGTGCCAAAACACACAGCAAATTATTTTTTGTAGAGGTAGGGTCTCCCTTTGTTGCCTAGGCTGGTCTCAAACTCCTGGGCTCAAGTAATCCTCCTGTCTTGGCCTCCCAAAGTGCTGGGATTACAGACGTAAGCTACTGCTCCCAGCCTGGTATATTTCCGAAGAGCAGAAACCTGGGTTTGAATCCTTGCCTTGCCACTTAACTAGCTGTGGAACTTAGGTGTGTCACAGTTTCCTCATCTGTCAAATTGGAATAAAAAATATCTACCTCACAGCTGTTGTGAGGATTGAATTTGTTAATATATGTAACAGCATTTAACTGCGTTTCTGGCACACATTAAACACTGTTATCAGTGTTGCTGGCTATCAGCATAATCAATCACCATCATCATCATCATTGTTATTGTTTGGCAGAATAAGAGTAAATTGGGTAAGGTTTCAAGAATGGATTTTCTCCTTTTCAAGCCCTGAAAATTGCTCTAAACTAAAGGTAGATAAAGGAAGGAAATTAAACCTTTGTTGATCATCAGCTATGTGCCAGGCAGTGCACTGGTGTTTTACTTGCGTTCTCGTTTAATCCCTACACCAGTGCTGTGAAGTAGATTAGAAAACAGGCTCGGAGAAGTTAAGGAAGGTCTTGTAATAAATGGACACCATGATGATGACTGGTCTCTGTTACTCCACATCATGTGCTCTTTTCTTGCATGAGCCAGACAGCCCCTGAGAGTTTAGCATGTTTCAGTAACAGGTAAGCTTGGAATATGGCCTCCTGACTTTGGGAACTGCCTTTCTAATGACCATTTAAAGGGACGTCTTCCACATTTTTAGTTAGTTCCTACTGTAGTGATTTGTTTTATATATCTGTAATTTCACTTCCCACCCATTTAAAAGTATATTGCAGTAGTGTAAATGATATAAGTGGGACCTGGATAGAAAATATTTGAATGTATAGAATCTTATTAATAGTTTTCAGCATTGAGCTGATTTATTATAATTTCCCAGTTTTCAAGATCACCATCGTAATTATTGAAGTTGTTACCCTTCACATTTATTAATATAACTTTCCTAGGGCTTTAAGCCTAAACTCCATATGGTTACATACGTGTCCTAGGTGCTGCTTAGTGTAGAACTGATTATTATAGTCAGCTTTTGGGGAGCATCCCAAATTAATTAGAATAACTTGGATTTAAATGTAATTAAGTTAACTTTAAATTTTTTGGTGTTCTTATATTGGAAGTAGGGTCATTTGGGGGACATTTTGTGGATGTGAAACCCCTGTCCATAAAGTGTCAGCTTAGCTTTTCATGGATACGGTTGCCTCAGATCCCCGAACCTAGAACTAGAAGTTGTAAGCTCTCCCTAAAAATATTTGTGTTTTTGCTAGGTTTCATGATCTTGTAACCTCTTCTGCCTCCTGGGACCTACTTTCTGGCCTCGTGCCACTGATTTGCACCATAGTGCACCCACATGTGAAACTTGGCTCCCTCTGATTTTCAGAAAGGCCCTATTCACACAGGGCATTTGCAGATTTTGTGTACCTACCTGAAGAAAGGGGCAAAATAGAGGTGGAGTGAGCCTTTGCATTAATGCAAACAACTTCCCTACTAAAACATTCCTGTTCTTAAAATGTTTTCTGACCTCCCTTGACCCAAGAGCTTCACCCCCACCTAATCCCAGCTCTGCTCCATTATACTAATTCTTTTCTTCTTTTTCTTTCCCTCTCCTCCTCATTCTTCTCCCCATTCCTTTCAGCGATATAAAACCAAATTCCTCCCTGTCTAATGCAGAGCAATTTCCCTTTCTTGACAACCGTTCTAGGATCTTGACAGCCAGACATTCTGCAGCAAACCACCTACTCCAAGGGGACTGGACATGAGTGATGGGAGCCCACATTATGGGAACATATTTTCTTTTTTTTTTTTTTTGAGGTGGAGTCTCTCTCTGTCGCCCAGGCTGAAGTGCAGTGGCGCGATCTCGGCTCACTGCAAGCTCCGTCTCCCGGGTTCACGCCATTCTCCTGCCTCAGCCTCCTGAGTAGCTGGGACTACAGGCGCCTGCCACCACACCCTGCTATTTTTTTTTTTTTTTTTTTTTTTTTGTATTTTTAGTAGAGATGGGGTTTCACCATGTTAGCCTGGATTGTCTCGATCTCCTGACCTCATGATCCGCCCGTCTCGGCCTCCCAAAGTGCTGGGATTACAGATGTGAGCCACCGTGCCTGGCCGGGAACATATTTTCTTCTTTCTTTCTTTTTTTTATATATATGTACTCCAATTTAAAACTTTTAATTAAAAAGTAAACTTTAATGTCGAAAATGCAAACTTGGGGAGGACAGAAAGATAACACACAAGGCTGTCACTTCACACTTGGATGGTTGCACAGCAGTCGCGCAGAGGCACTCCTCACTTCCCAGACGGGGCGGCGGCCAGGCAGAGGGGCTCCTCACTTCCCAGATGGGGCGGCGGACGCCCGGCCGGGAACATATTTTCTTAAAGTTTCTTCGAAGAGGAACTCTGTGTTAGCTGTTAGGATGACACAATAGAGAATTTTCTTTCCTCTTACAGTGGTGGCCCAGCTTGCTGATCTCAAGCTTAATACTGAGTCCTACTTCCTGATAAAGTGTCAGAAACCTTAAACATGCTTATACATATAATTTGTCAAAATCATAAACTCTAGATGTCTTTGGCTAATATATTGTCCTTGTGTACAGAATATATACCGCTTTTAAAGAAGCATGCCGCTTACATATAGGTCATAAACCCACTTAGCACAAAAGAGTCACCACCTCATGCCATCTTGTTATATATTTTGCTTACGCAAAAATAATTTTAGCTTTTGATATTCGAGTATTTTTGTTACCATGAATTTGTGTGTTTTTTCCTGAGTTTCAGATTGTATGCAAATATAATGTGTAATTTTTAAGACCTAAAACAAATGCAGAAGTGCTTTTTTTCAGGAAGTAAACCTTTAATACTTCCATTTGTAGATCAGTCTACCCATAAGTGACTGACTCTTTGGTTACTCTTAGCTGAAAAGAAAGATCACAGTTTTTTTTTTACTCTTACATCAGTTTTAAGGACTTGTAGGGAGTTTAATGCATTGTAATTTACTGGTCCTTTTTTGAATTTGTAATTACAATTCATGAAATTGCTTCTTTATTGCCATGTATTAGCCCAATCTTACAGATTGTTTCCCACTTGTAGGTAATAGAGAAGAGGAAACCTAACCAATGACTGTGGAATAATATGGAAGAAGATGGAAAAAACTTGTTTAATGGGTAAGAAATAAAAACTGTAATAAAACATTATTAATGAAAGCTATTTATAATAATAGTATTATGTGTGGCTGAGGTTGGCATACTATGAGGG